>NC_140343.1:2648143-3248143 GCF_963514085.1 Chelon labrosus
GACAATATTTGGAGCGCAGTAGAATATTCTGACGTTTTTTGTGTGTACATCATAATTTGGGGAGATGATATCAATTTTAGAACAAGTTGAAACTCTCTAACTGAAAGCCTTGACGTTAGTTATTTTTGAGACTTGCACAAAGATCAGATTACCTCAAACCCTGAAAACATCAATATTTCAACACTGTATTTGTGGCTAGTTAAGATAAAATAAATGAATCCTTTATTTATCCCAGACAGTTGACATTTTTATATTTTTGAGTGTTGCAGAATTACCAGTTTTTGTTGGTCGTCACTGAAAATTACCGTCAAACAATTTCATATTTTAACTAAACAGTAAAACAGACTTCAGTTTTTGTTCTTCTTTTCTGTAAATGACGATGTAATGTCTCCACAACGACACCTTCTGTATTGGTTGTTGTAACCTTCTTTTGATAATGAGCATTTATTCTTTTTCTACATGCAGCACATGTAACCAGAGTAGGGTTTTGCATCGCGTCCTTCCTCACTCGATACACTTCTTTATTTATTCTGCACGCCGCATCTGATGCTGAAAATTCTGAATAATGAATCTGGACATTTGCATTAACAGTTTTGTCCTCTGGAAACTCAGAGGTGTAAAACGGCGCCAAGGCAACGGCAAAAGTTGAGAGATTAAAAAAATGCAGCGAATCAGAGCGGTGCATCGTGTGTGTGTGTGTGTGTGTATTGTGTGTTTGTGGTATTGTTGGGTTCTCTCTTTTAATCAAGCCCAACTTTAATGAACTGTCTTTGTGCATCACTTTCATTAGCACATTTACTCAATCAATACGCACTGTGTATTCAAGCAATTCAATGAAAACTATAATGTGATGGTTGGGTTGGAAAGGAGTGGTGTGTGGGTGTGTGTGCGTTTTCTTGTGTGCATAGGCATATTTGTGTGTATGTGCATGTGTTTGCAGAAGAATTTGCATGTACATAATACACACAGTAGCTAATTTGGCGTTGTGTGTGCATGTGCGTGCGTGTGTGTGTGTGTGTGGGTGTGTGGATCAAAGTGTGTACCGGAGCCGTCCCCGGACCTTGAAGATGCACCGAGATGCCTCCACAATTAACTTTGTCATTCCCACTCAGGCCGAACCATCAGTAGCGATATCCGTCACTCAATCTCTATTCATCCTTACTCTTTTCCCATCATGCAGCAGTTCGGGCCGCGGAATGCACTGATTAGCCCTCTGACCATTTAATTAATTAGGCTCGGCACTTAATTATGACAAACTGCATTACTGCAGCGGCACGCCGGGGCTCGGCCAGGTTATGTTCGGTAACAATTTGATTTGAGTGAAAATGGGGAGCACTGATGGGGGAGGGAGGAGGGGGGGTTTATTGAGCGGAAAGAGACATATGATGAGATTAACAATAATCAGAGCAGCGGGAATAGCCCATGACCAGCTGAGGAGGAGGGGAGGGAGGGTGAGTGAAGGGCTGAGATGGATCAAATTAGGTTTTTCTCTTCTCATTAGGGTCTGCAGAGCAAAGTGATACTGATTGAGTGTGTATGCGTCTGCGTGGCCGGTCGGATGGGGATTTAATATGCTCGGTGCGTCCGTATATTTTTACTGAAGCTGAGATAATAATCTAATCTACATTATTCCACTCTGCTCTCTGTCGGCGTAACAATGGGAGATGATGATAACTCATTCAGTTGAGTTTACGTTCCCTTTAAAGAGGGAAAAATGTGAAAGTAATTTGAGTTTTGCTTCAACAAATGGGTTTAAAAGGAAAGCAGTCCGGCTCAAGAGGGCAATCGTTTGTGTTTAACAATATAAACAGAGATGTGTTTGATATAAATATAACTTTGCCCAGAATTATTGTGCATGTTGAGTGATTTTTGACATTTAAAACAGATGAAATAAGACGAAGAGTGCTACGTCTGGCACAAACGCCAAATATTTCAAGCAGTAAAAGTGTCAAATAACAAATCGATAAAAACCAACAGAAGACGGACCACCCACGATCATAAAATGTCAATAAATAGTGTAAACAACGTCAATAAGTATTGTAACATGAATAAAATAATCCTGACGGCCCACGGGTAGTAAATATATTGGTGCATGCTTTCTGGCTTCTGTGTCTTTTGCCAGAGGTATAGGAGAGAACAGTTTATGCCCTGGATGGGAGCAGGCCTTATAATGTTCTTGGCTCTGCAGAGGCCTTGATATGCACAACTCAAGTTCTCTCCTTAAAATATGTGGCTGTAAAGGTTTAGTAATGAAGTTGCAAGTGGCAAGATCTGGTGCTGAAAAATGAAGCGAGAAAAACTGCAGCTCCTCTAACGTCCATTTGAGGCTAATTTGAAAAATGAGGGATCATCTGAAGAGGCCCCTCCCTTCAAAGGAGGGTGGTCATAATGTTATGCCTGATTGGTGTGTTTTATAAAAGTTATGATAATGCATTTATACGCCACGTACCTGATACAAATAATGGAAATCACTGTAACTGTACAGTAGACTACACTATTATTATTTCCCCACACATAGATCTATATAATCCGTCCCGTTTCCACAGCTCTGTTTGGTTTGTCTGGCTCCTCTGACATGTCTGAAGCTCCAGTAATTGCAGAGCAGCATATTATAGGATCAGAAGTTTTCTCCTATTCTACACCGCGATGATTTGCTCTAATGCCTTCCATACACACATTTCCCTGACAAAAAGTCCTGTTGTAAAGCTTTTAAAAGCTGTTTGAGGCCGGCATTTAAAGGGATTCGGATCCACTGTAGACTCTTACATGAGTCCTCTGTGCCGCGTGGCCTGCAGCAGCCACGCCACAATATGATAATGCCCATGTGAATGGTGAGGGGAGTGGGTATGGTAAAATGATGAATTATGATAAATAAGGCCATAGCATAGGCATGAAGGAGGGGAGATCACCAGTCTAATGCACCGTGGTGTGTGTGTGCACATCACACACACTGACAAAAAGAAACAGACTGGATAGAGAGCGAGGGGTGAGCCTGGAGGGAGGGATGAGATGGAGGAGGGGGATGAAAAGGCCGTCTCCCAGACTCATATATTAACCCCCGACTCGCCCCCTCCGCCCCGACACCGGGACTCTGATCTCCTCGGTTTGCTCGGCTCAGATTTAACATAGCAGGACGTCCTAACGGGGGACAACGTTTGCTCCGACACCGACATCAGCAGAACCTCCTGCAGAACTTCACTCGTGTCTTACCAGCTGACGTCTTTTGTTTGTCATTTTTGTCAGGGGCCAGACAGAAAAAATAAAAAAAATAAATAAAACGAGAGATGTGTTGTGTTGTGGCTAAAAGCTGCTCAGCGTCCAGAGTGTTCACAGCTCAGCACAGAATAGAGATATTAAACACACTCTCTGGGAGTCGCCATGGCAATCAACAACAAATCGATCAATCCCATCGGACACGCTGATGCTCGAGCTAACGCTTCATGTCCCCATTGACCAGCTCACACACACACACAGACACACACACACAGAGAAACCCTGCAGCCCTCGACACGCGGCCTTGTGCTGCTGAACGCTGCTTGTTAATAAAAGCTTAGTTGAACCTGAATGAGCTGCAGACTACAGGTATGTGAGAAAGTAGTTCATTAAATCAGACCATTTAACTGCAGCAGTTTGGACCTTGCACATCAGACAAAACATGCAGACTTAAAGATGTGAAAAGTATCTGAGAAGTCAACATTATTTGTTTGAACGCTGTGCATGCAGGTTCTGCTGTTCTTTGTTAAGCAAATAAATGAGTTCATTTTAGTTTTTTTTGCATAAGTATTTTCAAATCATTACATTTAAGAAACCATAAAATCCAACTGGCTTATCTGTTAGAAATATAAAAACAACTTCCACTACATATTCTACAATAATGAGGTATGCATGTATTATTTGTTTAACTCCTGCAAAACTTATATTTGTGGCTTCATAGATCTTGCCTGCTACTAAACACAACTAAAACTGTTTGTATGATGTTCACAAAGCAACCATTGGACATCAAACATTCAGGCGTATTTTTGGGAGGACAGGAAAAAGAAAATTGTTTCCGAATTCAAGTACCTTGGTGTGACACTTGATTCCACACTATGTTTCAAGAGCCACATTAAAAGAATATCTAATACAGTGAAATTCAACTTGAAAATTTTTAAACAAATACGCCCTTTCATAACACTTGGTGCTGCTAGAATGTTATTACACTCAGTGATCCTGTCACACATTGAATATGGTATTACATGTCGGTCACTGGCAGGTGTAAATACATGCAAAATCATTGAATCACTCTATAAAAAAATCTTTAAAGGTCTTTGATAGAAAACCAATGTCATTTCACGTTTGTAACATCCTAAAAAAGCACAACTTACTGAGCTTCGAGAATTTTAAAAATCTTAAATTTGCTTGTTTGATGTACAAGGTCTTACATGGACTTGCCCCACCTCCCATGTCTGACTTTCTTAAAAAGTGGTCTCAGGACCAGGGCCTCCTCTAGAGAAGACTGTGAGATCCCACACAGAAAAACAGCCTTTGGACAGAATGCTCTTTCTGTAAAGGCCAGTCAGATCTGGAACAGTCTTCCTCTCTCCATAAGGGAGTGTCCCGCTTTACAAACCTTCAAAACTCACCTCAAGCAGTGGTTGAAATCAAACCAGTCTTGTAACCATTGACTTTTATCTTCTTAGTAATGTACCATCATGTGATGTGCTCTTATTGTGATCTATTGTCCCGTCCTATGTCTTATCATGTTTTTGTGTTGCCTGCCTAGGGACTGCGGATGCAAATTAGCATTGTTGCTATAATGCGGCATATTTACGTCTATTTCTGTCTGAATAAATGTTCATTAATGTGCACTGTCCCTATCAAATAAATAAATAAATTAAAAAATAAATAAAAATATGGATATTTTTATAACTGGAATTTCCTCTCACATTTTTACCTTCTTAATGAAGCTTCATTATATTCTCTTGTTTGATATAACACTTAATTAGATGTATAATGATGTTTAAAGTAAAGTAAAAATAGAAATTATGAAGATTAATATGATAAAGACACTGTTTTTTTTTTTTTTTTTAAAAAAAGCTGCACCACTGTGCATCCTTGTGTTGGAACGAGTCGGTCAAATACTTCTTTACGTAATGAGTTCAGTTTGCAGGTTAAGACGTGATGCTAACAAAAGAGAAAAATATTCAAACTGAGGAGGAAAAGGATTCAAAGAAAAGATTCTTCAAGTGTGAACAAATGCAAAAACACGACACAGGCCTGTAGAGATGGAAGCGCCAAAAGAGAGAGAGGGTGGGATTGTATGGTTGATGGTTCAGATTCCATCTATGTCCACAGCTGGGGCGCCCTAAACCCCGAACTGCTCCTTGGACTCTACACAAGACTTAAATGCAGAGAATTAATTTGAAATTGTTCTGCAGTGCTGAACACACCTTTAATTTATAGTTTGGGAGTGATGCATGTCTAATGATTATTGTCAATATTGATTTAAGAGTCTGGTAATATAATTTGAATAAATATATCTTTCAAATTCATCAATTGTTCAGTCAACAAATACTAAACATATTTAACATGTGGAACAAAAAGGCAGTGAATTCTTAAAACGATGATTCATTATCAACTAATTACTGATTGGGAGCTGTTTTAGGATAAATTCCCTCTTCCACATAGATGTCTTTGTCCTTCCTCCATGTCTTTGTCTCCCTCCTGCATACATTCACATACAGCAGTGTAGATACATACACACTTGCAGCTCTGAACGCCCGACACGTATCACGACTGTCACTCACGCGCACACCGCTGTGATGACAGCTAATACAGTATTGGTACAGTGAGCCGACATGTTCGGTGCGGGTGTAATTTGTGCGGCTCCATGTGGTGAGCCCCCCTCTCCCCCCTCTCCCCCTCCTCCTCCTCCTCCTCTAACCTAACTCCCCCCTACCCCTCCTCGCGGTGTGGTTTGGTTCCATCCCTCAGGAGCCGAGTTCAGACACATAATCCACCCTGCTAATTGGCCCCCGATGCCACTGCAGTGACTCAGGTACACGGAAATACATACTCACACTACGGCAACACATGCACATGAGAGAGAGAGAGAAGAGAGAGAGGAGAGGATCACACACAGGAGAAGAGGGGAGAAGAAGAAATGGAAGCTAAAAACTACACTTGATGTGAAGGAGGTGAATCTGTCTTCTCCACAGGTGGAGTTCAAACTAATTTAAAACCGTATGCCACAGTTAAAACTTACTTTAGTCAAACATTAAGACAACTTTATATCAGATTACTTTTTGGACACAGAGATGCTTGGTACACTCCCCTCCTCCAGGTAGACAGATTAAATCTATGCATTACATCGTGGTAGGCTACAGGCTTGCCATATTGGACTATTCTTGCCCATTTAGGTGTATTTTTATTTTATTTTGCGGGTAAGTATAAAGTAGAACAGGTGTAACTACTCACCAGTAGCTAGATGTGAGAAGTCATGATGGTCGGCTGCTGTTGTTTGTTTCTGTGCGGCTCCTATGCTCTTTATGATAGGCTACACTAGAGAAACACATCGGGCAGTTAAAGCACTAAACAAATTATAGATCTAATATATTGAGGCGGCTTTGTGTAAGATTTTGGAAGTCTTCGGCAACGCTGACAATTTGCCCTGACCCTTAAGGCTCTTTTACAGTACTGCAGGACATCTGATACCGTAACCTACGTATGTAGCCTATGCCGGTGCAAACCATTTATACGTATGCACTCATCAGTCTGGCTCGCTCTCTAACAACACCACCCAAACACTAGTTGGCGCTGTGTCTTTTCTACAATGGCAACTGAAACTTGAAGTCATGCAAATGTTTGCAACTCCGAACCTCCTCAGTTAACCTTTCCTCCATGTGTTCCATTTTTATTGATCCAAAACAATCAATTGTGGAGATGGAGAATCAGCCGGAAATACTAAAATGGACCAATCACAGCTCTTGTGATGCGAAGGTACATTTCTAGGGAGGTGCATGTCAGCGTTAGGGTCTGCGTAAGCTCTGCGCTGTTGCCTTAGCTTCGCAGAAGTCTAAACCTTCTATTAGAGATGACAGAACAAGCCGATGGCCAGCTGTTTGCAAATCAGTCTATCTGTCTGACCGTTCTGTGTATTGGGATGAAGGTAAACATAACAACAAATAAAATAATACAGTTCTAAATAAAATGTAGAACAACTGATTAGCATGACTCAGGAGAGGACAGCTCTCTGTCTGGCAGCAGAATGTTGTTATTGGGGGGCCTTTGAGGGGAGGGGCCTCTGTGGATCATCCCACAGATACTTGATCAGTTTGGGATCTAGTGAATTTGGAGGCCAGGTCAACACCTTGTGCTGTTCTTCATGTTTTTTTTTTAGTTGTTCCTAAAGTGTTTTTGTGTGTGTGTCTGTGTCAGGCTGCATCCTGCTGGGGATGGCTGCTGCCATCAAGGAGTGTCATTGCTATGGGGTGGGGGTGCCTGGTCTGGTCTAGGTGGGTGCTACATGTCTAAGTAACATCCACACCAATGAATGCCAGGTCCAGAAGTTTCCCAGCAGAACACTGAACTGTCACAAGATGGTCAATGTTATTCACGCCTCCTGTCAGTGGTCATAATGTTGTGGCTGATCTTTTACTCTGATTAAATCATAATGATCATCTACTGTATAATGTGAGTTCATCTCAGGGGTCTGCTTCCATATTTCGGGCCCTGTCTCCACATTCTGTCCCCTCCTTTCCTCCTCCACCCATCCTGCTGGGGGCGGGGGGGTCAGCGTGCTGAGGGCAGCAGTTTCAGGACGTCCTGTGAGCGCATGGGTAAACCCGGCTCTATATATATGCAAATCCCATTCATTCCCCATCCAGAGCGTAATTGACAATCTATGAGGGCTATTGATCGACACGAGGATGTCTCTATACACAGCACGCGTGTTTATTTGTTTATTCGCATCCATAGCGGGACGTTGGATCGAATTAAAGACGAGGGACGAGGACCTTCGAGGTCAGCTTACCTGCGTGGCTCAGGTGAGGGTTGGTACCTGACAGGTGATGCCTGGAGCCTTTCTGGGTCGTCTCACCGTGACCCCGCTTGACCTGAAATGACCCGTTGGCCCTGAGAAAAGAGAAAGGTTTCTCAGGAGGAGGAAGAGAAAGAAGAAGGAAACTAAAAAGACTGATTCAACAAGAGAAACGCCCTAAACTTCCTAAAAATACTACAGATTCTGAGAGAACGGTTTCTTCTAGTTTCTAGTTTCTGAGGCTTCCTATTTTCACAACTCCACATCTGATGTCTGGAGTTATTTGTAATGTTGTGGGTTTAAAAATATGACTTAAATCCTTTATTTTTATCTGTTTCTTCTTCTTAATTTCGTCCCTCTTGCCCTTTCTTTCTTTCTTTCCCTATTTATCCTTTGCTCTTAATGTTCTCCCTTGTTCTACTCATTTCTTTTTCCTATTTCTATCTGTCCTTTTTTATATGTGTCTGTCTTTATCTTGATTTTGTCACCCTTGCTGATATCCACATTTCTTGATTCCGTCTTTTATCATTTCCAGGTTCTTCTCTCCTTCTTTCTTCCCTTTTCACCCTTCTGTCCTTCTTTTCTTCCATCTTTCTGTATCTCCTTTCTTTAAATCGTCTTTAATTCATTCATCCTTTCTTCTTTTTCTCATTCATGCAATCTGGAAGGATGCAAACCCATTTTCCTCCAGATGCTGCACGTTAAATTTGGCTAAAACAGAAGAAGTGAAGAGTATTTGTAGTTGAACCATCAGCAGCTCCTCCGTTAATCTCAACGGTGTCATAATTAACTGCTTTAATCTTCTCTGTTTCTTCTGTGGAGACAACAACAGAACAAATGTCTGGACAGTAACCCCCCCCCCCCCCCCCCATGCATGTGCTGGACGGGGTTCTGTGCGAGTGTCTAAGCACATCTGTGCATTTACTGCTCATCCCGCAAAAACCTGCCTCCTCAGCAGGAGCAGCCTCCTCATGTAGAACTGGAAAAGTAGATATACATGCTCACAAACACAGCTGCATATGTGCGATCACACGAAGAAGAAGAAGAGCGGGCGATGAGTATTTACCGGCTGACCAGTGTCTCATTGACAGATTGAGATTGGGACGTTTTCGGCACTCGGAGGATTTATGGACACTCTGACGCCGCTTACCTCCTAAATTACAGCCGCGCCGGGAACAATGAGGCGGCCTGGGAATCAGGTCCGAAGCTCTGAGCCTCCCCGGGGGTTAACAGTCCCTGACTCAACCCTCAGCGCTCCATTTTACACCCCCAATCAGCAGCTCATCCTCTTTTCCAGCTCAGAGAGAAGAAGGAGGAGGAGGAAGCAATCCAGTGAAAGAAAATAGCTCATTTCCTCTTTCAAATATCACACTGAGTCTCCTCACACAGAGATACACATCAGTTTGTATTCATTCACAAAGAAAGGCGCAAATTTCCCTTTCGTCTGGGATTCAAACTATGACCAACAGAATTATATGTTTCTGCGATTATTATCATAATTTCTCCAGGTTTCCATTCTCGCTGCTGCTGCTCTGACTCCGTCTAGGTCTGTGCATGCCCCCCCACCCCACCACACCCCCCTGCAGGGCTGCAGATGGGCCACCAACATCGATTTCACACCCAAAGCTCAGATAAAGAGGAGAAAATCAGCCGGTCCATTGTCACGTGTGATCGTGTGTTCAGTCTGTGTGAACACCAACTGAACAGAGGAGGAGGAGGATTTAGTAGCACTCTGAAAGGTACGGGGGGAAAAAATATAGGGGGGTGCGTTTAAATTATGCACTCTTATGTAAATGGTTTGCATATGGAGCAGCGACACGCAGTAATTCATTGTTCAAAGGTTAAACTGCTGTGGCCAATTATATGATTTCATTTGCTTAAGTGGTATTAGCATATATATCTAGTTATATGTGTCTCTACAAGAGCGGACAGACTGTGTTTCTGGTTACTTATTCGATCCAGATTAATTTAGCGTGTATGCGTCTAAAACCGGGCGCGTACAACGGAGGTAGAGGTCCTTGTGGTTTGTGGTAACTGAGAACAGAAACAGGTGGTGATATTTACGGCTAATGGAGTCCAACAAAGGTCTGACACGGTCAACAGACTATCAGCTCTGATTAATTCTCATTGTTGGAAAAGGCCTCTTAGGGATCAACTTAAGTAAATGTGCACGGGTGTCATTCAGAGATGCTTGACGTTTCTTTGACACTAGTAGTTGTTGCAAAACCCGGAAGCGTTTATCCCTGAGGTTGGTTTGTTTGGGCTGGTGTGAACACAGCAGTCCCACCTCCGTACCAGAACAAATGAACCGAGCAGAGTCCGGTTAGAGATGGAGGTCTTTATAATTATATAACCAAACAGATTATATCTGGCAGCAACATTTCTAAACATATATACATAGATCCTTCATTCATTCATTCATTTTCTGTAACTGCTTGTCCTCTGGAGGGTCGTGGTTGGGCTGGAGCCAATCCCAGCTGTCACTGGGTGAGAGGCGGGGTACACCCTGGACAGTTCTATCGCAGAATCACCAATGAACCTAACCAGCATGTCTTTGGATGGTGGGAGGAAGCTGGAGAACCTGGAGAGAACCCACGCAGACACAGGGAGAACATGCAAACTCTACATAGAAATTACCCAGTCGGCCTGGATTAGAACCCAGAACCTTCTTGCTGTGAGGCCTCAGTGCTAACCACCACACCACTGTGCTGTCCTAGCCTAGATCAGGGGCGCTCAATACATCGATCAACTGGTATATTGTAAATGTAGTGCAGGTAGATCACGTGCCACTCCAAAAATGTGTTTTAGATCTTCATCCACATCTGTCCTCACTGTGGCATTTGATGCTTTGTGCAATGCAATGACGGATTGACAAGCGACCAGTCTGAGATCTCCTCACGCATGCACGGTCAAACATGTAAGCTAAGTAGTTAGCCTTCCGATTTATACCGACTAATGAAGGAGTAAAAAAAGCCTGTAATCCACAAAACACAAAACCGTGTTGCATAGTGACTTTATTGCTCCTTGGATTGGAACAAAATATCAGAGTTTTAATGCAACCTGACCATCGGCAAAAACACGTATAGCCCTTCTGACATTAAAGTCAAACTTGTCCATAAGTGGTGATCCTGTCTCTGGGTCAGGATGACCTTTTCAAGAATGATCAAATTTTAGGGGTTCACTCCCAGCAGTATTCCTAGAAATGAGCTTCATCAGCTCAAAGCTTGAGTTCACATCAAGACATCAGAGGTAGTCAGGGTAACGCAGTCTTGCAACCATCGAACTATAACTCTGGACCTGAAGTAGAATCAATTAATCGTCTTGTTTGAGACACAGGGATTTGGACGTGTATGACATTTTGACTTTACAAACACAGATAAAAGTGCTCTTATTGTCTCATATTATAAAATAATAGACACTGATCTTTGCAGAAGTAAATTCTGGTCTTGTATTTGAGTCAACTTTATGCATGGGACAACAGACCAGGGGAGGTCAAAGAGGAAGAGGGAGGCTCTAGTAATGAGCGTCAGAAAGCAGACTGTTCGGCATATACCCGTAACTAAAACCAAAAATATTACAACCAAAAGGTCAGGGGGACAGAGAGAGAAATCTAAAGAAGGAGAAGGGATTCACAGCCAGGAGGACGTGGAGGAGGGAGGGGGAGATAAGGTAAGGTAGCACAGAGGTCAGTAGTGGAGGGGTTGTGTTTGATGTGTGTGTGTGTGTGTGTGTGTGTGTGTGTGTGTGTGTGTGTGGAGCAGGTTGTTTATGGCGATCTTGTCACGTTTCGTCTCTCTGGGACAATCAGGAGATTAAGTGTTGAGGAGCGGCTGGGGAGCGGCTGCAGTCACATGCCATTACTCACTCCCTGCATCACAATTAGTGCAAATGGTGCATTACAGGGAAATTATCATCAATATGATATTAAGAGACGCCCGGCTAAACCAATCAGGAGGGGAGGGGAGGGAGGGAGGAGATGAGGGGAAAGGGGGAAGGGGGGGTGGGTGCTTATCCACGAGTAACTAAAGATGACTCTGAGGCGGCGGCGGCGGCGGCATCGGGCGGAGGTGACACTGACACGGCCTCTGAGCCCAGAGACAGACGGACACAGAGCTAGAACGTCCTGCAGCACCAGACACAGTCTTATGTTATGATACTGGCTGCTGGTGGCAGTGATGAGAAAATACCTCCATCAGAAAACTTATTTTGTGATGAAATGTAGAAAACGACAGAATCCTGTTTGACAATTTGGTTGCAAACAACGGCTGCAGACTGATAAACAAGAATGTTAGTCCAATGTTCATCTTCTAATAGTCTGAAGGCTATTAGAAAACAATCATTTCCACTCACGTGGAGGACACTGGAGCACCTGGAGAAAACCCACCCGTGCACAGGGACGGCATGCAAACTGAACCCAGAACCCTTCTTGCTGTGAGACATCAGCGCTAACCACTGCGCCACATTTTAAATCCTAAATATCAGTCATCGAGTTTGGAGGTCTGAGCTCAGATCTGCAAACGTCTCACGTTACCAGGTAATCTGGGCCGAACCTGGACCTGGACTCTTCCTCCGACTGTTGGAGGGGTTGACTCTGGAGATAATTTGGCCCCAAAACCCCTGGCGTCCGAGCCCAGCGTCCATGTGCCAGCTCTTTCATCGTTAATCAATAAAGTTTGAACAAAGACGACGATTAAAAATCCTCCAAAAATTAAAAACTTGGCATCAAACCCAGTGAATTTCCTTCTTAACTCTGCAACAGAATCATGTTTACAGTTGGGTTTTGTCTATAAAGCCAAAAATCTGTAATTAATAGTTTTTTTAACCATCTTTGGCCTGTTGAACATTCTTCTTTTTAATGTTTTAAACCATTTATACGATTAAATGAAGGCTTTTAATATCTATTGTCTCCCTGCTCACCCTGATTATCTTTTTCTTTTTTTATGACAGATATGTTTTTGTTCCTCTTCGGGTTTAAAAGGTGTTGAAACCGTGCGTTTATATCAAACCAATCAGGCGGCGTTGGCTCTCATTAACGGTAGCCCGGGGCAGATTTCCCAGTCACCCTTGTGTCGAGGCGCCTCCCGTGACGTTTTCCCTTCAGCTCAGGACATCACCTCACACGTTCTGATGAAACAGTGCTGCAACCAGGAATTATCTTTGTCAAAATTAACCTGCACATTTCTGTTTTTTCATTTTTAAATCTGGAGGAAAACAGCAGCCGTGAAAGGAGACAGCGAAAACCGAACCCCTTGGGGAAAAACTCTCTCGTCTCTCTCGTCCGTCCTGCAGGTGACAAAAGTGGCATCAGTTAACTTTCAGATTTGTTTATCTGATGAAATGTGCGGCAACTCCAGGCGTCAGTCAGGGCTTTAAAAATAAAAGCTGTGGCGAGGCCGGTTTGGCATCTGACAGACAGATGAACGATGATGGAGACCAATTTAGAGACGCAAAGATAGAGCAAATTAAACATGAGTGCAGGATATGTCACCGTGTCCGTTCCCTGATAAGACAGTGAAGAATAAAATGCTTGCTTTGCTCTTTCAGCTGCATCACCTCCGCTCACCTCGCCGTGCAGCAGAGACGACTGCAAATCCTACACAGCTCCAGCGTCGGCTGCAATCCTCCGCTCCCGGTGCTCATTCTCCTCACTTCTCCTCCCTCCGCTCCATCCCTCTCTCCTTCATTACTCCTCCATATGTAGATAGCCGCGCATTATTATTTCCCTGCCTTATTTTGCTGACACCGGCTGTGGCCAAATGAAGTGAGATATACGGCGGGGCTTATTGGTGGAGATGGCCGATCGCTTCTGGCCAAAACCATAAACAAAATGGGCCGCACTTTGTCTCGTGGTGGTTTTCAAATTGTGGTGCGTTGGAGGGGACTGAGGCTATTTTTAGAGCTTAATCACATGTGCACAATAACAAACAACAAATCAACTCTAGTTTCAGCTGTGCACAGAGTTCTGCTAAGGTAGGGGAAGATAAATACAGCTGGACAATAAGAACTGGGTTAAACACAGCATCTATGACTGGGATATTATCATTAGACCGAGTGTCAAATAACTGCAGATGCATCTGTGTAAGAAGGCGAGAAAAATGTTTTAATAACAATAAAAATGGTACAGAACTTTAAAGTTTAAGTGCTGGTGATGCTGCTAGTATATCTTTACATTTTTGAGTTAGTCATTTTGTTTATTAAATTCCTTGATCCCTCGTGGGAAAAGTCTTTTGTTGCATTCAACCCATCCATTCGGCACCTGGTGAACGGCTTAGGGGTCACGTACTTGCTCCAATCATGCAACCATGCAAAACCTGTGACTTTTCAATCCCAAAGTTGTTTCTCTAGTCACTACATGTGCCCTCTAATGAAGAATTTCAGACCCGTTAATTTGCAGTTCCTTGCCATTTAAGTAAGAACATCATTCATAATTAGTGAGAACACCGCTGCTGGGCTGCTGTCCAGAAGCCACCGTGGCCAGCTAGCAAGCTAACAACCAGGTAACTTAATGCATGAAAAGGACGAGCCTGCTTCCTCAGACTTATTCTGCAAATATGAAGAACTAAACTACAGTATTAACAGCCAGACACCACAGGACACCCTCAGAAGGCCCATGTCCATTCTCTGATGAGTCGCCACAAGTAGAGACCTACACTATATTAGGAAGGTGGTCATTTTATTGGGTCGACATTGATGCTTCTGCTGGAGATACCTGTCTACGATGCAACCCCCTGTTTTATCCGTATGATGCTGATGGTTTCTATAGCAGTGGCGTCATAACGATCGTATTAAGACTTGTTTTGGGGGCCTAGATGGAAAATGCATGGCCCGCCACTCAGGTTATTACATTAATACAATAATAATTACCACTTTCATATCATTTTTATCTCTCTCATGTATTTATTTATATATTTATTAACGTATTTACCTTCCAGATTCACCATATTTCACTATGCACACGCTCAACACAGAGGTACATAACCTCCTACGTGTTGCAGACGTCCTGTAAGTGTTTCCGTTTGTGTTCAACAAATAAGAAAACACAAAAAGCATCTGTATTTTTTTCTACATGTATTTCTGCACATCTAAATATATCTTGCGTCACTGAATAAACACATCCTGAGGAGTGTGCAGCCGTGGTGGAGGTGTGTGCAGGCAGGTGTAAACTGTGTGAGTGTGTGTGTGGTAGAGAGAGAGAGAGAGAGAGAGAGAGAGAAAGGGAGAGGGAGGGAGGGAGGGAGGAGGAGAGACGGCCGGTGTGGGCCTAGGTGTGGTGCAGCCGTCCGGCCGGCCCGGCTCATTTCACAGCTGTATAGGGATTAGGTGGTGGAGTGCGGTGGGGTAAGCCGCCTCTTTTATCTCATTCAAACATGTTGCTAATTCAGCAGAGAGCGGCTGCCGCGGGAGCCGGTGCCACTAAGCGCTGTATCATTCTCCCCGCCGTGAATAAACTGCTAGTCCTAATCCCCAATCAGCCGCCGTGACACGGATTATCACCCGCGACAAGCACAGCGACCCGGAGGAGAGGAGAGGGAGAGGGAGAGGGAGAGGAGAAGAGAGGAGAGAGGGGTGGAGAGGAAGACGGAAAGAAATAATAAAAAATAGGAAAGGTGGATAAGAGAGGAGAGGAAAAGAGGGGAGTGAGATAAAGATGGGATGAGAAGGAAAGAAAGATGAGAGGTAGAGGAGAGGAGGGGTGGAGTGGAAGAAGGAAATAAATAATATAAAATAGGAAAGGTGGATGCCAGAGGAGAGAAGAAGAAAGGGGGTGAGATAAAGATGGGATGAGAAGGAAATTAAGAGAGGAGTGATAGAGGGGTGGAGAGAAAGGAGGGAAGGGGAGAGGAAGAAGGAAAGACAAAATAAAAGATGGGAAAGGTGGAGAGGAGAGGAAAAGAGAGGGGGAATGAGATTAAGATGGGGTGAGAAGGAAAGAATAAGAGGAGAGGAAGAGAAAGGGAAGTTGGGAGGATGAGGAAAGGAAGAGGAAGAAGGAAAGCAATAATAAAAGATAAGAAAGGTGGATGACAGAGGAGAGAAGAAGAAAGGGGAATGAGATAAAGATGGGATAAAGGAAAGGAGGAAGGGGATGGGGATGGAAAGGAAGAGAAAGGAGAGGGGGAAAAAGAGAGAGATGCAGAAAGTAAGAAAGAAAGAAATAGTAAGAGATAAGAAAGGTGGGGAAAGGAAAGAAAGAAATCAAGAGGAGGTGGGGGTGAAATCAGAAAGGAAAGGATGAGAAGAGGAAGTGGGGAATAAAAGCCAGAGGTAAAGGAAGAGGAGAAGAGAGGAAGGAGAGAGGGGTGGAGAGGAAGAAGGAAAGAAATAATAAAAGACAGGGAAGCTGAGAGGAGAGATAAAGAGAGGGGGTGAGACCAAGATGGGATGAGAAGAGAAGAAAGAGGAAGGAATGGGGAGAAAGAAGAGAGGTGAGGAGAGGAAGAAGGAAAGAAATAATAAAAGATAGAAAAGGTGGATACGAGAGAGGAGAAGAAGGGGATGAGATAAAGACGAGATAAAGGAAAGGATGAAGGGGAGCATGAGGGGAGGAAGTGGAAAGAGAGATGAAAAGTAAGAAGGAAAGATATAAAGATAAGAGGATAAGAGAGGAGAGAAAAAAGATGGAGCATGAGATAAAGAAGGGATGAGAGGGAAAGAAAGATTGAGGAGAGGAGGTAGGGGTGAAATAAGAAAGGAAAGGAAGAGAGGAGGAACGTGAGAGACAAGACGATGGGGAAAAGAAGAAGACAGGAGATGAGGAGAGATAAAGAAAGAGGGAAAGAGGGAAGGAAATAAGAGGAAAGTGAGGGAAGAAAGAAGAGAGGTGTGGAGAGGAAGAAGGAAGAAAACATAGGAATGGTGGAGGTTAGAGGAGAGAAAAGAGAGGGAGGATGAGGAGGAGAGGTATAAGAGGATGAAATAAGAAAGGAAAGGAAAGTGAGGAGTAAAAGATGGGGTGAAAGTAAAGAGAGGGGAAGAGAAACAAGAGAAGGAGGGAGGAAATTAGAAGAAAGAGAGTGGATAGGAAGTATGAAAAAGACAGGAGAGGAGAGAGAAGAGATGAAGGACAGAGAACGGAGGAGAAGGGAAAGAGGGAAGGGAGAGGAAGGAGAGGGGAGAACGAAGACAGGTGTGGAGAGGAAGAAGGACTAGTAAAAAAAAGAAGGGGAATAAAGAGGGGATGATGAAAAGAAATCAAAGCATGGAGAAGAGAGGATGGGAAGAATAACAGGTGATGAGCAGAAGAGGAGGAGGAGGAGTACAACTCCAAATAACTGAATGTCACCTGAACGCGTCACCATGGTTTCAGTTTGTGCGTCCCCGTGTGTGTCCTGCAGCCGTAGATTGAATCCCGCCCAAGGGGCCACAGCTCGTACATGAGGGACGCCGAGGTTCAAACGAGACCCCAGAGAGAGAGAGGGAGGGAGGGAGGGGGGAGGAAGAGGGGAGGGGAGGGGAGAGGGCTTTTACATCTGCTAACAGCTCTCCCTCCAACACCCTGCTCCTCTCTCCCTCTGAGTGTGTGTTTACTCCTGCGCTAATTGAGATCTAATTGCTGTAACACGGTGTAAAGCCCGAGCCCAGGCCGCCACCAGGGGAAATATCGCTAACAGCCAGCGGCTCCCGCAGGGGATTGTGGGTAGCAGAGATGTCACAGCTACTTAGTCTCAAAACGGAGCCTATGCAAACAAAAACTTTCCCCCTTCGCCGTGGCACGAGGAGGTAAAACCCTCTGCAGGACAAATCTGCTTAATGTCCTGTGAAAGCCGTCCCTCTCCTCAGGTAGTTGACCATGATACTTTTTTTTATTTTATCTGTTTGACCACTTTACGACGGAGCAGAGACGGAGGGGTGGGGGTCGTCTTTAAATAATAAAGCCGAGCAGTGGGATTTCAATCAGGTATTGAAATAAGCCGAGCTAAGTGCTTTGTGTTTGCCTCCGGGGGACGGAGGCGGATGTTGCCTTCGGAGGCGAGGCGATCATCAGTGGCATGAAAAAGAGATGAGGTATTGATATAGTTATGAAACCAATGTCTCAAAACATGCCACATCATCATCATCAGCGCAGCGAGATGAGGTATTAAATATACATCTGCCCTAACGCGGTGATTATAGAATCACAGAGGAACACAAACCATTAAAGCATCCTTCATCACAAAACTTTATGCTTTGTTTTGCTTCACAGCAGAAGTAAGGACACGGGATGGTGGCAGGTTTGGCCTGTTATTAAAGAACTGGACTTAAGTTTTACATCGTGTGTGCTGCATTAAAAGTATTTCTGCATAAAAATGACTCAAACCGTGAGCGGGTTCTCTACAGTGATCTTTGTTGGCAGACCACTCCTGTGGAGGGGAACAGTCGTCTTCAATCTGTCTGACTGTGGATTATTTGTGGGTTCCAAACTCTTTACGGACAGTTTTGATGGTCATACTTCCACAAATGTGTCTTCAGAGGTGTTCTCTATTTCAGTAAATTAGAAAAGATTGAATGCAGATTGCGGTGGTCTAGGGATAAGTTTCATGACATATCGAAACTTGACAGTGTCTCTGAGTTGGTGAAGCCGGCGTGCTCCATCATCCTTTTTTAAAAGTACTTACTTGCTTTTTGTCACTTTTTGAATGTGGCCCTGAGCCTCTAAATACCAAACACTTCTTTTAATTTGCATTGGACAGTTTATTACAGACTGGATTTGGATTCTTTCTGTTCTTATAGTTAAACAGATGCACTGAAACAAGTGTTTTAGATAATATCTGAAAGTTAGTGGCGGCTGCTTTTGTGTTTTAGATGCACTTTTACAAGACGCCTTTTGTCTAATTTTGATTTTAAGTTCTCTCATCTAAACAAAGACTGAACATACTTTTAGTTCCATCAGCAGAGCAGAGCCTTTACTTTTAGCTTTGACCATGTTTGAAAAAATAATAATGACAGACTGAATGGAACCTTAACGTTATGGTACAGTCTTCATTTGTGCTACACTTGGTTTGTCTGTGTACCAGGACTTAACAGCATTTGAACTGCTCCATTTCCTCTTGGGACGTAAAAACAGAAAAACAACAGGTGGATTTATTCGTTAAAAAAAAAAAAGGTATAAGATTGAGCAAAAACTAAACTGGTAGGTAATTAGACACCCAATGTTTCTTATATCCGGAGGTCTTTTGTCTCCTCAGCAGTCAGACTCTTTAACATCAGCATCTTCTTAGCCGTGTAAGAGCCCAGTATCAACTCATCCTGTCATTACCTCATGTCTTTTGCAACAACTCCTGTTGGAGTTTGTTTTATTCATGATATTCATGAATGTCAATATGTATATTCAGCCTCCTCACCACTTCAACCCTCTATCTACACTGGCTGTTTTTTTTTTTGTTTGTTTTTAAAAACTGATGCAGCATATGTAAATATGTTTTGTACCATAATTACTTTTATATAGCTTCTCTTTTTAACCTTATTCAATTTATTTATTTATTTTTTAATTTTGCACTGCTGTTCCCTGCTGCTGTAACACACAAGTTCTCCATGGGGATAAATAAAGTCAGATAAGATAAGTTTTATTTGTCACATGCACATTTATACATAGTACAATGCACAGTGAAATGTATTTTTGTACCTAAAAAAAAAAGTACTACAGTAAAGCAGTAGTAATTGCACATAACACACAAGGTAAACAATATAAGTATAAATGTAAACCGAGAAAAATAAAATAAAATACAGACAGTAAACCCAAGTATAAACTTAGAGGGGGGTAGTCCTGTCTTATCTTATCTTATGTGCAGAAAAAAAGAGGATCAGCAGTATGCACACAAAAAAATAAACTACTCAGCTAATCCAGATAAAATACTTAACATGTGTGATTCATTGACTGTTTAGTTTGTGTTACACATTCAGTCATGTTGCACAAAGAAGAGTTTATAACTGTTATTTGAAACACACATATTTTTTTATACACAGAAACCTGTCAATAATTTTTTTAATTCTATTTTATTGTAATTTTTTCTTAATCTGTGTACAGCTGCATTTGTATGTGCAATGTTGTTCTATTTATGCTAGCTCACTGGCTAATTATAATACAACATAATTCAATAGTAATTCAAAGCACAGCCTCCAAAATGAAAACACAACATCTCTCTGTGTTATTTTAAATGAACACCAGAACCTTCATGGAGGTCGGATTTAGTGCAGGGCTGTTATATTAATAAATGTTCATTGTGAGTGCATATTTAAGCCAATGATTTTTATTTTAGGAGATGAAACTAGTGTTTTCCTCCCTAGTGTCTCCTTCTTAAACCTTCTAACTAGTGATTTAAAGTGACTTTAAGGCAAACACCTCAGCATGTTAATAATTACAATAATGATGCTTTGCTATTCTAACAAGCGTGTATCAGCTGCCCTGCCCGCCGCCTCGTGATTGATCTATAAAAACCACCCAGTTCCCACTGTCAGAGCAGATAAATCAACCAATCACATGCATGGATGTGTTTAATCACACATTAGTCTAATGCATCTCCTGGTGTTCGGGGAACAGTTTTTTTTCTTTACTGCTGACACACACACACACACACACACAGAAACACACACTGCAGCAGGGCAATCTTCCGCCCCATCAGTGCGGTAACTTTCTAATTTACTGTGTTCTTGAAGTGGAGGAGATAGTGAATGAACGTCCTGAGGAGGAGACAGTCTCCAACACAGCGGGAGCCGAGAGGCCCCCTGCAGCCCTGACGAACGCTCAGACTATCAGAGAGAGTCGCTGTGGTTCACACAGGGCTGACACATGCAGCTCTTTCCAGCAGGGATGTCCCACTCAAGTTTGTTTGCCCCCAGATCTGAGTCCCCTGTAGCCTCCTGATGTTGTTGTTTGGATGCAGCCTTTACCGGAGTGGTAACTGGACTACTACCAGCTCACCAAACATCCACCATTCAACTATTTACTGACTGCTGTCTGACTGATTTACTTTTCCAGAAGAAACTTCTTCCACACAGCAGACATGTTCAGTCATGTGATTGTGCTTCTTCTTCTTCGATTTCTGTCAGTTTAACAGAAGACGAAGACGACGTTCTGACACTACAAAAGATGGACGTGGCGGAATCCCAATACTACGGTGGCCCTGAAGGTCAAAACACAACGACATTTCAGATTACAGAAAGGGTAGGGACAACACTTCTTGTTTCTGATTGGACGGAACCCGACAGTGTAACGTCATTTCCTGTTTCTACTCAGCTGTGTCCGTGCACAAGTTTTAAACCACGTTGGAAAGAATGGAGGACAAGATGACATTAATAGAGGAATATTTTTAAAGAGGACATACATATAATGTCAATCTTGATATGCTTTCAACCCATCATGACATTAACATGTCCCTCACAACCCTGAAAGAACGGTTGAAGGAGTTAGGACTGAGGAGACGAGACAACTACGTCCTCAACAAATGAAGTTGAGCCCGCGACATCCTCACCGTGCGTCCTCTCTGCCTCTTTAAATAGTACCAGTGTCTTTCTGCATGACATGCAGAAATTTGGCAACGACTCATTCTTCTTTCCACAATGTGGAGAGTACATGTTGTCTGCTTTCAAAGAGCATCACAGTGTCTACACTTCAACACGGCTGACCATTCACAAAGCCTCATTTTTTGACTGGCAGCGCAACAACCAATCACATCAGCTTATATTTTAGCACGGGTTCTGTCCAATCAGAAACAAGAAGTGTTGTCCCTACCCTTTCTGTAATCTGAAATGTTGTTGTGTTTTCTGTAATGACCTTCAGGTCCACCGTACAATACCAATCCAGTCACAACCATCCAAAAAATATTAGCTTGATATTTAGTTCAGTACTTTGACCAACCAGAATGTTTAGACTAGCAACCAACCACCACAACTACTCACACCTGGCTACCTGGTGACGCCATGGTGCCACTGGTGCTTCTCTACAAACACTGCTTCTCATGCGGATGCAGACTTATGACAATACAGCAGACGTCTTCCTCTCTGCACACACATACACTGTAAAAACAATAACTTGCAGTTGTTGGAAGTTAAAAAAGGATTTCAAATCCATCGTATTCAGAAATAAATCACTGTTAATCGTTTCCAACTACTCTCTAACTGAAAATCTTGTGTGACTCATTTTATAATGTATTTTATTCATATTCTTGAATATTAATCAAGGCAGTCATTTAAATGTTAAATAATATATTTTATTTAAAGTTCGTAGAGTCATTGGATGCTGTACTTGCAGTTGATGACTTCGGATATTTAAACTTTAGGTTATGGTCTATGTTGCTTTCTTACTTTATTGTTTTGTCTCAGTAAAGATGGTTTCTCCTTCAGGTTGCGGTTCCAGTTATTTCAGTATTTCTCAAATACAACTGCAGCAACATGACATTTTGATTAACAAATGAATAAATCTTCGGTCTCCTTGAAAAAAAATACAACTTATTTGTTTGTTAAAGGTTGAACGATGTCTTTTTTTTTTAAAACAATTTGAATTTAAGCCTCACACAAAGAATAATAATAATAATAATTCAAGTTGTCAGAACCCTTTGTAATGTCAACAGCACTAGTCCAAAGTTGAGAAACATTGACTGCATCACGTTGCCGTGATCATTTAAGTTGTCTAAACTTACAGTGCACACACAAACACACAAGCATAGCAGGATTTGTGAGCTCCTACCTTTGCAGAACGTGCTGTGCTGTCTGCAGCAGTCTGGAGTGACGGAGTGGCTTCAGGACAGGACGATGCTTCTGTCTTTGGAGGAGTAAAAGCACTTTAAGCATTAAAAAGGTAATTAGAGAAAACGCCCAAATGATCCCAAACCAGCCCAGAGTCTGTTCAACATCTTAACTCTATTTTACACACTGGAAACGCTGGGGATCACCAGCGTCAGCGTCCTGTGAAGACACGCCTCTCATTACGAGATGTTCGTTAAAAACATCTGTCACGGTGTCCAGTTTAAATTAAAATCTCAAAATGTTATTAATTCATTAGAAACACTATTATACTGCTGGTCTGACAGGCACATAAAGGTACTCTCTGTTCTTTATGTCGTATCCAAGGCCTATCTGAGGCCTATTCCGTTTGGAATCGGTGTCCACGTCAAAATACAAGTTGGAATTACTAGAGGGGAACTAACGTATGCTTTATGTCTCTAAAAGGTTCAGATATGGCTTCAAAACATGTCCCAAAGTCTGTTATTAAAGGTAATTAAACATCTACATTTAATAAATATTACACTGTATCATGGACGTCATCTGGTTGTGCTGTCATTGTTGCTGTACACGTTCTTTATGTGAAGTCTCTTTAAAGAGTGATTCTTCTCTTTCTCAGAAAAGACTGTAGACACATGAATTTAAAGGGCTATGATGTGGTCCAATAAGGAAGACACTTTACTTCTGGGAAGTTAAACTCTAGCTCAACAGCTCACTCACATTCAGTTTATTCTGCCGGCTCAAAACTACTTCACTGTCACCTTTACTTTGGAAACTTAACCCAAAACAATCCTTTTCATAATCACGATGCCAACGCTGAACATGGAGGCTACAGTGAGACACAGTGAGACACAGTGAGGACAGACTAGTGTTGGTTAAAGACGTCATGAGTGCCAGGGCAGAGACAACAGCAGATGAGAGAGGCTGAGCAGCAAAGCAGCCGTGAAAATCCTCTCTACATCCTCCTCCTCCTGCAAGCAGATCCCTATGAAATGGAATCATCTTTCCTTTCTCCACCTCTTTATCTCACCCCTTCCTCCTTAACGACCCCGCTGCTCATCCTCTGCAGGTCAGCCCCTTTTACCCAGTTTCTCGTCTTATTGTCCCACTGTGGAGGACGCTTTAAGCCTTTCCTCCTCGCTCGATGCTCCTCCGACGGTCGCGCTCATTTTCATGTTCTGCAGAAGAGGGAGAGTTAAACAGGTAAGTCACGGAGAAAGGAGAGCAAGAAGGGGGAGAGAGATGGAGAGACAAAGGGAAAGACGAAGGGAGAGGGAGGAAAAGTTAGTGGTCAGCAACACCGCGGGCATCATAAATCAGATTTCCCACAATCCCCTGCGGAGGGGCCCTTCGCTCGGCCTTGTGCGGACACACTCAGCGGGGCGCGGAGCATCGATTGGCGTCGCCGTGCCGATGCTGACTGTGCCGGGTTCGGAGGGCGAGAGGTGCGGAGGGGTGAGGTGTTGGGTGGGGGCGGGGGTGTGTTGGGTGTGTATTATGTGTGTGTTGGTGGTGGGGTAGGGTTGGGGTTGTGGGGGGGGGGGGGGGGGGGGGGGGGCAAGAGGAAATCTGCCTCAGCATCAAACTAAAACAGCAAACCAAACCCCAGGAAAACGTAGGGTTTGCGCAGGAGAATGTGCAGACTCGGGGGTAATTTCCTCCCCCATCAGCACACCCTCACTCACTTCAATACTTGCCCCCTTCTTCTTCTTTTTCTTCTTCTTCCCCGCTCATCACAATCTTCTGCCCACTCACTCCGGGGCAAACGGAGGAGGAGGAGGGGGGTGAAGGAGACCGGGGGCTTGTGTTGAGAGGCCGGAGGGCAGCTGTCGACTCAAACGCCGAACCCTGAGGAGGAAACGCAAACTGACATCAACCAACAACTTTATCTGTTTTAACATGTTTGAACAGACCTTAAGGCTTGTTTTACTGGAGGGAGAGTCACGTTACAAATGCCTCCTTTTGGTTTGTTTAAGTTTAGAAGCTTGACTGCGATGGCTGCAGCTGGAGGATTGTGAAAGGAAAGCTTTTCAGCGAAAGCAAATATTTCATAAGTCTCCATCTCATAAAAGGACAGCATGTGAAAAAATGGCCATGCAGATTAATGACTGGAGTTAATTCACCTCATTGGAGACACAAAGTCTGTAGGTTTTCATCTCAGCTGGTGATCTCAGTAATGAGCTCCTCTCTTTCAGTGAGTGCTCATCAGCTGGCTGGAGAGTCGGCCGTCTGACGATTGGTTGAACCTTTTTTAAAGACTAAACTTTTACTATTAGACATTTCAATACACTTGACAAGGATGGAATTGGCCCCTGCAACACATATACGGTTAAGGTAATGCCACCTACTTCGTGGCATCTCTAACCAAGTTTTGGTTAGCCCTGCGATAGACTGGCGACCTGTCCAGGGTGGACCCCGCCTCTCGCTCGATGACAGCTGGGATAGGCTCCAGCAGACCCCGCGACCCTTAACAGGAACAAACGGTTACAGAAGATGAATGAATGAATGAACATTTCAATACGAGGTCCCATTCAGGCTTTGGATTAACATCCATCCTGGGTGATCGAGTGATTACGAGTGACCAGAGTAAAGTACAGGTGAGGTCACATTCGAGTGATCCGATCTCAGTCCACATGTGGAGGTGGAGGTGATCCGGGTCACGTTTAACCTCATTCCGTTGGTAATGTGAAATAAAAGTAAATTATGTTTATTCATCAGTAACGAGAGCATGAGAGGCAATTTTCAGATGTCGGCCAGTTATTTTGACAACCATGTCCCTCTGCCCGGTTGATGTGTCGAGAACAAGCTGCGAGAACAAAATTACAAGAATCTTAGAGCAGCAAATGTCATGTTTATACACAATCTAGGTAAACACTGTAGTTGTTAATACTGTTTTTTACTGAGGCTATTTGTGCATTTTGTGTATTTGTGTATTTTTTTTTTTCAATTTCCCTCATTCCTTTAAGTGAAAATAAAAATGTGGATAGAAACCAGGAGAAGAAAACGTCTTCCACTCCTGTTCCTCCTGCCAGAAACAATCAAAGAATCACATGGGCCTCCCACATTTCTTTCCTATTCTGCCACTTCTTCTGTCGCTCCATCCCTTCCTCCCTTCCTCCCTTCCTCTCCTCTCTCTCACTTTCTCTCGCTCTCTTTCATAAATTTCATTAACAGAGAAATCCCATTAGCTCCCTCTCTGGCCCTGCCTCTCAGGGTTAACAACTTTGCTTAGCCATGTAAATTCAGAGCTTAGTCAGGCCGATTCTCCACACAGCCGACCGCCGGATGCACGCCGTCCTCGCCACATTAAACTCCATCTTTGGACACGTTCATGTGTGTGTGTGCAGATGTGTGTGTGTGTGTGTGTGCACTGGGCGAAGGATGTGAGGTTTGTGTAAACCCCCATTCCAGCAGATAATCTGGATAGTGTGTGTGTGTGTGTTTGTGTATCTCCATATCATATACATACTGTACATATTCTCAGAGTGTATGAGGTTGAGGGGATGGACACTTATCTCCCGTGGGCAGGACCGAGGCATCTTACCTCCAGCCCCCGCTTGGCCCTCCTCCTCCTCCTCCTCCTCCTCCTCCTCACTCTTCCTCCAGCATCCTCCTTCCCTCTCTGGGGCTTTAACACACAAACCCAAGAAGATTTACTCCACGTTGGCGCCACCATCGGCTCGCTGGCTCCCAAACAAAGTGAAGCAGCTCAAAGTGATATTTCACTTCTTAGGAGCTTCAGTTATGAAACACGTATGACCAGGGGTTTGACTGCGTCCATGTTCAAGCCGTTCTCCATCTCACAGGTAACTCTGTTTCAGGTGTAAACTTAAAAGTATTTTCAATGTTTCTGCTTAATCAGTTCAAGTCCTGAAATAAGACAAAGAAACAGAAATAAAATAGAAATATTACACTTTTATTCTGGGAAATTAGCCAACATTAAGTTAATAACAAGACCAAATTAGAGTCGATCAATACAGTGTTTCCAATCAATGTAATGAGACTTGTGTGTTTTTTCAGTCTGATCTTCACAACACATGTTAGTGGAAGTGTGTGATGAAGTCGTTGTTGCTCATCAGGCTGGAAAAGGTTCCAGAACCATCTCTAAAGAGTTTGGAACCCACAAATAATCCACAGTCAGACAGACTGAAGACGACTGTTCCCCTCCACAGGAGTGGTCCACCAACAAAGATCACTCCATAATAGTCTGAGAGGTCCCAAAGGAACCCAGGGGATCTTCTAAGCAGCTAAAGGCCTCTCTCTCATTGGCTGATGTTAATGTTGATGAATCCACTGAACAACCATGGTGTGATGGACAAAGACACTGCTCTCCAAGAAGAACATTTCTAAACATCATGTGGACAAGACAGAAGACTATTGGGACAATGTTTAGTGGACAGATGAGACCAAAGTAGAATAGTTTGGTTTAAATGAGATGAAACAACACTGCATCATTCCAGCATCAGAACCTCATCCCTCCATCAAACATGGGGGTGTTAATGTCCTGGTTTGGGCCTGTTCTGCTGCATCTGGACCAGGACGGCTTGTCCTCATTGATGGACCAATGAATTCTGAATTCTAGCAGTGAACTCTAAAAGAAAATGTCAGGACATCTGTCCATGAGCTGAATGTGAAGAGAAACTGGGTCATGCAGCAAGACAACGAGAACCAAGAACACAAGTGGTTCTACAAAAGAACGGTTAAAGAAGAACAAGATGAATGTTTAGGAACGGCCAAGTCAAAGTCCTGACCTTAATCCAATAGAAATGTTGTGGAAGGACCTGAAGCAAGCAGTTGATGTGAGGAAACCCACCAACATCTCAGAACTGAAGCGGAAATTCCTCCAAGCTGCTGTAGACCACTGATCAGCAGTTACCAGAAATGTTTAGGTACAAGGAGGTCACAGCAGATACTGGAAACAAGGCTTCACTTACTTTTGCACCTCACATATATGAACAAATAATAAATAAGAAGCCTCTAATTTCAGTTCTCAATCATTAACAAACTTACCCTTGAAGTTTCAGGCCAAACTTGCAACCATGCAAGTGTTTTAGGAAAGAACTACTACTTGTAGAGAAGCACTTAAAGAAGGAAACAAGACAGGAGTGTGTTCAGGCTATAATTCATGTTTGTATGTTTTATTTGAAGGTGCCTTAACATTTGATTAGGGAGATCAAGGTTATTTATGCAGCTGGTATAGAAGAAGAAGAAGAAGAAGAAGAAGAAGAAGAGATCAGTTCATGCCCAAGTGAAGGAAGTAAAACTAATTTCTTGCAGTGGCTCTATATGGGAATTTGCCTTATCCAACATTTTTTTTGTGCATTATCATCAGCAGCTTTTATTTATTACGATTAAAATGACTCAGCATGCCTATTTTCTCCAACCACCCCCCTTTTCACATCTGCCCCAAATACCCACAGTCCTCAGCTGCTCTTTTGCTGATAAGAAGAGCAGGCTGGGCTGGAACATAGATCTCAACACTGACTGACTAAAAAAAAGGATTTTCTGTAATTTTTCACTTCCAAACAGGTATATTTCAGTTCTTTCAATCTTTTAAGTGCATAAAGCTTAAAGAACTCTGGCTCCGGGGAGGAGGATTTAACCCACAAACAAGGAAACATGTCAATAATGTTTGCAGGTCAGAGGTCAAGTGGCATAAACCTGTAAGCTCCATTATGAAACACATCTGTGAGGTTAACGGCGGCGCTCTGATCCGCTTCCTGCCTCAGGCCATCAGAGCGAGAAAGTCCTGAAGCGGTCAGCCGTGACTCGGAGCCGACCCTGCTCGCTGCTCAGGTGCTTTTTCTTTTCTATTTTTGGAGCGGGTCGCTCAATGCTTCCCTGATTGATCGGGGTCCTGATCAATGGCTGGCAGTGGCTGGACTCCTGTCCCAATACTGGATCTATAGCGTCTCCCTCCTCCCTCAGCCTGCAGCCTGCATTTGCTTCCTTTCTCGTCTGGGTCTGCAGGAGGAGGAGGAGGTTTATCAATGAAGCTCAGCTCCCACTCCTCTGTCTACACACTCCAGCCACTTCCTGACCCAGTCAATGTCCTGTCTGTCTCCTGGCTCGCACGAAAAATAATGATCCACTCGCTCCAAGGAACCTTTCCTTCTGTCTTTGAACTGTCCTCACCCCTGCACACATTAGCAGGTCATTTCAGAAAACGGAAGAATTTGGAAACCATTAGTTTTGTCCTAAACTAATAAAAGTTTTGTAAAGTGATTTTGCATTGATATATTGAGGCAACAAGAGCACAAACTTTCCACTGTGTCAGTCCTTCTTATGCATAACAATAAACCTTAACATCTTATTAGAAAGACAGACAAAAGAAAGGAGGTGCTAGTTGGAGTTCTACTTAATATATAAACAACAAACTGGTCATTAGTAAAGTGTGAAAATACAATTATTAAACATGTCATAGAGATGAATTATTAAAAAAATAATGTATAAGTCCATTTATAAACCACATTAAACATTAGTAGTCTTTTAGGTGAGAGTATCCACTAAATATGACATACACTGACCAGGCATAACATTATGACCACCTTCCTAATATTGTGCAGGTCTCCCTTGTGGTGACTTATCAGAGAATGGACATGGGCCTTCTGAGGGTGTCCTGTGGTGTCTGGCAACAAAATGTTGTTAGTGGGGGGGACCTTTGAGGGGAGGGGCCTCTGTGGATCATCCCACAGATACTTGATCAGTTTGGGATCTAGTGAATTTGGAGGCCAGGTCAACACCTTGTGCTGTTCTTCATGTTTTTTTTTTTAGTTGTTCCTAAAGTGTTTTTGTGTGTGTGTCTGTGTCAGGCTGCATCCTGCTGGGGATGGCTGCTGCCATCAAGGAGTGTCATTGCTATGGGGTGGGGGTGCCTGGTCTGGTCTAGGTGGGTGCTACATGTCTAAGTAACATCCACACCAATGAATGCCAGGTCCAGAAGTTTCCCAGCAGAACACTGAACTGTCACAAGATGGTTGATGTTATTCACTTCTCCTGTCAGTGGTCATAATGTTGTGGCTGATTTGGGGTTTATCACTCACGGCGCGTTCACTCACTGTGAAAGCACTTTGGACATCCCTGAGATGAGGGAGGACTTTCAAATCCGTCCTGACGGCACCGTGGCTCTCCTCAGCGGGATCAGGACTGGATGAGAGCCGGCTGCAGGGGCCCAAAGCCGAGGATTCAGGCCAGCGACCGGCCGGCGGAGCGGCGCCGTCATTCAGAGCGGCCAGAGCTTCCAAAAGGATCAAGAAGACCGCTCTACCCGGCTTAGAGACGGAGAGAGACCGCTGGAGGAGAAAAGGACGTCATGTGAGACAGGTCTCCAGCTCTGAGCTTCAGTTTGAGGATAAAGAACAAAAAAACAACGAGTTTAGATCAAGATTACGTCTTCAGAGCGTAGACGAGAGCAAAGACGAGCTCAGGTGAAGGTTTGGTCATTTATGACAGAGAGCATTGACTCATATTGACCCGCTGTCTGTTCTCACTGTTCAATATGTGACCACAGATATCACACTACACACGGGACAGCAGACAGGAGACTGAGCCAGGATTAAAATACTGGCTGTGATTAACACACACAACACACACACACCAACACACCAACACACCAACACACAGCACACAACGGTGAAATGCAAATCAGTGCCACTCAAAGTGTGTGTCGTGACAATGGTCTTAAGTGGACCTGTGTGAGACAGCAGGGCCATGAATAAGTGATGTCAGTAAAATCACAGAGCATGGAGAGAATCAGGGAGGTCACACACACACACACACACACACACACACACACACACACACACACACACACACACACACACACACACACACACACACACACACACACACACACACACACACACACACACACACACGCTCAGCTGTCCTATCATTGTGTTTAGTTGTTTGTTTGCAGCAGATGTTTTCTGCCTCATTTTTTTCATAAACTCCACAGGATCTCACTGACGGCTCAGACCTAAGTTAATCCTTTTACCTCGTTCGTTGTTCATATGATCATAATAACTGAATCTAAACGGGGCTTCAGTGCTCTGACTGGTGAATCCAGCCTCTCGCCTGACGTCAGCCGGGGAAAAACTCCAGTGACGTCTCCACTGATGAGCTCGATGGATTTCTGTCGATTAAAAACTCTATACTATTTTACATTTCCAATAATTAACCAAAAATAATAAAATACATATTGTCTGTGATAGACTGATGACCTGTCCAGGGCTGGGATAGGCTCCAGCCCCCCCACCCCCCGTGACCCTTCACAGGACAAGCAGTTACAGAAGATGAATGAATGAATGAATGAAAATGATTTTGTATCATAAAGAGCTCTGGTCTGGCGTCTGCATCACTTGTAAATAAATCGATCTGTCTTTATCCATTCATCTAGCCATCAAGCAAGTCTTTTTGTCCATCCATCCATCTATCTATTTATTTATTCATCCAGCTGTCTTTTTATTCATTCATTCGTTCATTCATTCATTCATCCATCTCTCTATTTCTCAATCCATGTTTATTTTTATTAATCCACTGATTCATGTATCAGTTAATTCAACCATCCTTCCTTCTATACATCCATCTTTTAATTCATCCATTCATTCATCTATCTGTTTCTTCATCCATCCATCCTTCTATTTATTCATCCATCCATCCAGTCATTTGTCAATGAGTCTATTTCTTCATCCATCTATCCTTTTAGTCATCCGTTCATTCATCTATCTGTGCATCAGTCCATTTATTTCTTCATCCATCCATCTATTGTTCCATCTACCCAGGTAATCCATTCATTCATCCATCCAGCCGTCCTTCCTTCTATCTATTTATTCATCCCTTTCTCCATCCGCTCATCTATTTAATCACCCTTTCATCTACCTTTTTATTCATCTAGTTATTATTGAACCCTCTCCTGGCATGTGGAGTAGTTTTCATGTGCTCATATCAATCAAACCCAGGTGTCTAAAGTCATTTTCTATTCGCGGATCATTTATTTATTTATTTATTTTATTTTATTTTTGCTAATGACGGATTCTCAGCGTCGTGTTTGAACTCAGGAGAGCGAGGAACATGAAATGATCGTTAAATACGTGTCGACATGACGCGTTAGGTTTGTGAACCTCAGAGGAGACCACGAGCTGGAAATCCCTGCAACTTGACCCACTGACCTCTGTCAGTGCTCGGGAGGGTTGACAGGAGAAATAGGAGCAGGAGGAGGAGGAGGGGAGAAAGGAGGAGGAGGAGGAGGAGGAGGAGGAGGAGGAGGAGGGAGGGAGGGAGTTTAATTTTTCAACAGGACTGTCAAGGACACACAGAGGTCCAGGCCAGCTCCACTCACCTGAGAGAAAGAAGAGAAGAAGAAGCAGGTGTTGTCCGCCGCTCGTCTCCAGTCGAGGTTTCACAGCTGTGGAGAGAACGAGGCTTTTATTAGAGGGATTAGAGAAGATGGGAACAGGATAGTTTATTTATTCATTCAGTTTGTTCACCCACTCACACCTCCTCCTCCTCCTCCTCCTCCTCCTCCTCCTCCTCCTCCTCCTCCTCCCTGGGCAGCTGTTAGCGGTGTTTCACATGTGTGGAGGAGCTCCCAGCAGAGACGGCGGGGAGAAGATTGGAGAGTCTGTCACTTACATCAGAGATCAGCGCCGTGAAAAATTTATATCAGAGACACACCGCGCCCTGGCTGTGTGTGTTACTGTGTGTGTGTATGTGGCTGTGTGTGTATATGTATGTGTGTTACGGGGAGGGGGCAGGTGGAGGGCAGTAGAGGGGCACTTAACGTAATACATGTTGAATGATGGAGGAACAACTGTAACAAACAAACATTCATTCATTCATCTGTTTTAACTCTCAACCATCAATCCATTCATTTACTATGACCTGTTAATTCATCCATCCATCTGTCATTTATTCATCAGTTCATCCGTATATCTACTGCATCTATTCATCTATCCATTCATTCTTCTACTTCTTCATCCACCTGTTTATTCCTTCATCCAACTGTCAATCTATCTCTGCATCCTTGTCTTTATTCATCCAATCATCCGCCTATTTATCTATCCATCCATCCATCCATCCATCCATCAATCTTGTAATTCATCCATCTGTCTTCATCCAGCCATCCATCCATCTACTACTTCAATTCATCCTTTAATTCATCTTCTATTAATCCAGTCATCCATCTGTCTATCCTCCTACTTATCCATCGGTCCATTCATCCATTCATCTGTCTGTTTATTCATTCATCCAACTATCAATCTTTTTCCATCCTTCTCTTTATTCATCTAGTCACTCATTTATATAGAAAAATTTATTTATTTATCCATCCATCCATCTTTTAATTCATCCATCTATCTTCTTATTTATCCATTCATCTGCCTCTCTATTCATCCATCCATCCTTCTCTTTAATCATCCATTTATCCACCAGTCTATATCTCCATCCATTCCATTCCATCTTTTATCTATCTATTTACCCTCTATCTGAATATTCATCCATCCATCCATCCTTTCTTCTATCTTTTCATTATTCATCCAAGTATTCATCCTTCAATCTATTTACCAATGCATCCATCCATAGTTCTATGAATTCATCCCTCTATCTGAATATTCATCCATCCATCCATTCATCTTTCTATCTGTTCGTCCTCCTCATCATCCATCCATCCATATTTGATCCGTCCCTGCTTCCCTGTGACCTGCGTGTAGCTCCGCCCACCACCTTTGAACAGTGACTTCCTGTGTTGCTTGACACGGTGAGAGAATGTAAAACCAGTTGTGTGTGGGAGGCAGAGAGAGAGCGAACACTTCCCCACATGCGGCGCCGTCAGATTAGATTAGGATTAGACCCAAGCAAACAGGACGTCAGTCTTTGTTAATCTCCCCTAAACTCAGTTTAGCTCCACCGCAGCTGACAGCTGAGGCCCATTTGGTCCGAGAGACGGCCGGCCGCTGCCGCCGCCGCTGCCATTATCAACCACGCCTCTCCATCCATCCATCCATCCATCCATCCATCCATCCATCCATCCACACACACACAGCAGCAGCAGCAGCAGCATGCAGAGAGAGTTTCCAGAGTTGGGAAGGCCTGGAAGGAACCAGAGCTGGCAGCCACCTGAGAGAGTTGATCCACTCTCGTGCCTCCGTCAGCAACTTCCTCAGAGCTTTTTAGCCACTTTCCTCCTCTAATTCAGCTCCTCGTCACGGGTTCACGCCGTTCCACGCTTCTGGGCTTGACGTCCCCGAGGTCTGAGGAGAGAAGTTGCACGAGTCGTTCAAGGTGCGAAGAGGTGGAGGTGGAGGTGGAGGTGGAGGGAGAGCAGCCTTAATACCACCCCCCCGACGCCTTACTTCCACATCCCGCCTTTTCTCCTTCACCCCTCTTTCAGTCCACTCCATCCGTGTCGGATCCATCAGCACCTCAGCGCCCAATGACAGGGAGGTCTGGACTGATTGACAGGTGGCTCATCAGGGCAGACATGTTCAGCCTATTGAAATCTACTTATTATCAATTATTCAAACACACCTCTCCCTCTCTCTCTCCCTCCCCTCTCTCTCTCTCTCTCATCCCTCCAACAATGTGGCAGGTGGAGGCTGAACGAGTTCCTCTCACCTGAACACAAACACACACCAGTTCTAAAAATATCATAATTTTACCAAAGATGAATGACACAAGCGTTATCAGTGCTATTCATTGATGAACTGAAGAATATAAGTAACACTAAGCATTGAGTATATCCGATTTCCAGATTTGATTCAATATCAATTATTTCAGTTTTGGTCACTGCTCCTAGAGGTTTGTGGTGTTTTCTCTGTCGTCATGCTTTTTAAATCCAATCAGCTTTGAACACTGAGAGTTAGAGTTTCCATCACGTTTTGATTGTCTCTGAAACTGGTCTTCCATTTGTAGGTGCAACTCCACTGTACTTCCCTCCCCTCAGGTTAAGAGTCTGAGTGTCATCCTTGACAGCCCTCTATCTCGGGAAATCAACATCAACAACGTGACTCGGTCCGCTTACCTCCACCTCTGCGACATCGATCGTCTTCGCCCATCCCTAACAAAGAACTCCACCACCATTCTCGTCCATGTACTGTATCTCCACAAACGTCAACTGGTCCAAAACACTGCAGCCCGTATCATGACCAGAACTCCCTCCATGGACCACATCACCCCAGATCACCCCAGTTCTCCAGCAGCTCCACTGGCTTCCAATAAAATTTCACATTGAATCCAAGATCCTGCTACTTACCTTCAAGGTCCTTCACAACCAAGCGCCATCGGCTCCGTCTATCTGAACATCTCCAACTATACACACCCTCACGTTCTCTCAGATCCTCCTCAGCCACCCAACTTATTGCACCACCTGCCTGGCTGCTACCATGGGTTCTAGAGCATTTAGTCGCTCAGCTCCACGCCTTTGGAACATTCTTCCACCTGACATTTAAAATACAGACAATTTGACACATTTCAAATTACGACTCAAAACACTTCTTTTTAAATAGCTTACTTCATCTAACCTGCTCATAGTTATGTACTTTTATCTGTGTTTATGCTATTGTATGTTTTATTCTTATGATGTTTTATGTATTGTTAGCTGACTTTGAGTGTTTGAGGGATCTACTTGGATGGGTGGATGTGAGGTTTAGAAACAATTTAGTTAAACTTTTCCTCCACAAAACAAGCGTCTGATGTGTTGTTAGCTCACGTTCTGAGCATTTAGCCTCATTTATCCCTTTCTAATTTTCGAGTTTTCAAAGGACTAAAACCGTCTTTAAAAAATTCAGAGACATACAAAAAATAAAAAACAAAAAAATGCAAGAAAGAGAAATGAAACCAGACTCATTACAGCAGTTAAACATCCACAAAACCTGTGTGGAGCAACAAGGAGACTGTGCTGTTGTTAATGCGTGAAATAAAATGACTTTCTCGCTTCTCGTTTTCCTCCTGGTTTCCTGCAGGGTTGACTGTACAAACACATTGTCCAGTCAAAGGTCATGTTCTGACCTTTCAGATTTTCAGATTTCTAGTTTCCAAAGGAGTAAAACTCAAATGTCAAAAACTCAGGAGAAAAAATAGAGACAGAAATAATGATTAAAGCATGAGTTAAATATCCTTGAAACCAACAAGGAGATGTGATATAAACAGAAGACTCTCTTCAGGTTTTCTTCAGGTTTAACTGTGCTCTTTTTCTTCTTCTGCAGGGCGTCATTGGCTGCAGAATCAGCTGCTCAACAGGAACATTAACTAGGATTTACTTTGAAATTGTGCTAAACTTTTAAGCTGCATTTTGAAGGAAGACTGACTAATCTAAAACACTCTGCTCCAGGTGGGGACAGAAAATGAATCAGAGCTGCTGCAGTGTTTCCATCTGTTTCAGGTTATGGAGACGGTCGGACTTTTAAAAGGAAAAATAAGACGTATATATCCACGAGATAACAGTTTGAAGCCTGTCTCCCCTCCCCGTTCCACCCCAGCCGGGCTAATAACAGGATTTCCAGCTCTGTGTAGAGTGAAGGACATCCCCTGTTCCTGTTGATGCTCCTACTGAACACTTCTTGTTTCTTCAGAGGAGAGCTGAACGTCTCCTCCTCCTTCCTTCATCTCCTACCTCTTAGCTTCCTATTAACCCTTCCAAACCCGCCCCGCAGTCCGCCCAAATCCGGGCTCAGGAGGAGACAGGCCGAAATGAATAAGGGTTGCCGAGGAGGGTCAGCTGAAAGGCATGATGGGACTTATCGTGGAGCACATATGGGAATTGTGGGGGGATTTGAGCGGGAGCGTGGCGGACACAGGAATGGATCAGCCTGTGACATCATTAACCAGAGGGAGCTTCCATCCGCTTGGATTTCTGGGATTTCTGTAAGCCAGACGGCGAAAGGGTTGGGAGCGGCCGATTGGTCGGTGGGAGTGGGGGGGTTGGGGGGTTCTATGGGATGATCTACGAGAGGCCCGGGCGCTCGATTGGCTCAAAAAGCTGACACTGTGATTGAATTTGAAATTAAGAAACAAAAGTTGGATATCGAGTCGCAGAGAGAGAGAGAGAGAGGTTCTTATTGTTTCTGCTTTCTTTTTTGTTCCATATCATAAAACAAATGACTAAAAATATCCTAAAACACACACACACACACACATACAATCGAACACACACACACACAGAGTTTAAGAGCGTCAGTGGATAAGTTTGTCTCCGTCAGCAGGTCTGGCTGCTTGATGGTCGGACTTTGTCGAGGTGTTGTTTTTTCTCCCTTCGTTAGACTCGGCGTTAATTACTAATCTCACGGTCCAGCGCAGGACACTTGTGCTAACGTTAACTCTCTCTCACTAATGAGGGGGAAAGCAGACAAACAGAGGGGATTTACAGCACAACACGTGCACTATTTCACTGTCGCACACAAAACAGACGCGCAAACGCTCGGGAAACCGGGAAGCTTGGAGAGGCGCCGGCGGAGATGCACTGCTTCACCAAGAAAACAAACCAACAGAAAAACTGTTTACTTAATTGGACAAAAGTACGAGTGAGTAAAAGGGACAGAAACTGCTTTTATCAACTCATTCTCTTTATTTACAACTTTTCCTTTTTGGAACGAATATTAAAATAAAAACATGATGCCTACATGTTCCTCCTCCAGCATGCTAAAATGCTAAACCAGCATAAATGTTCATGTGCCAGATGCAGCGTCAGGACTCAACACCCTCTACCCATACAACAAATACGTTTATACTTCTATACGTCCTCAACCCTAACTGCCTTTAAACCTAATTCTAACTTTAATTCTGGATCCTAACCTTCAAACAGACCAATAAAAGTCATTTAAAAACTTAAAAAGACACATCCTCAGTGGACAAGTATGGAACAAAGCGTGCTTTCATCTGCAAACGTCTTGCTTTCTAAAGATATCTTGACTTACTTTGCAAAGATGCTTTCAGTTTTGGAGCCTCTATTTTTAAATCATCTGTCCACCCAGTCGTCCTTACTTTTGCAGTTTCTAAAATTGTTTTTGATTTCAAAACTTTCCTCGCCCTCTAAACTTCTAAAACGCACTCCCATGACACTACCAACGTCGCAACATCTCACACTGGAAGCACTTGCAAACTTGCACACGCTTCTTATGCGGATAACGGTTTGTGCATGTGGACACGTTTAAACATGCACACGAGCAAACATCACGGCAACTTAAGGATTTACATGTGGATCATGAAACAAAGTCCAGTTTGATTTTCTGTTTAATCTGCATGGCCTTGTGTTCATGAAGGAGTGTGCACAGACTCATGCAGAAAACATGAACTGGCCTCATGGAGATCAGTGCGTCTGTGAAGGTTCTCCAGGTGATGGTGTATCTGTCGTCACGTCAGTTTCAGAAATAAAAACCTAAACTCCACACCAGTCTCTTAGAACTGGAGAAAATACTTGGATGAAATGTCTTCACGTAAACCCAAAGTGTGGTTGCCCTCCTTTCAGCTTTGTGTTTTTGGACACAGTTTCAATTTTTTTTGATTCCCAGTGGTTTTAATTTTGTTAACAAAGACAAATGATGAAAAATATTTGTCAAGGACCTTTTTTTTTCTGTGACTACGACGAGACCTTGGTGAGATATGACAGAAAACTGTGAGGGAATGTTAACGAGATGAGACCAGAATTTCATTCAGAGTACATGATCTCTTGGTACGGGCTGCCTGTCTTTCAAAATGTGTGTTCCTGTCATGTGATTGGATAAGGGGCATTAGCCTAGCAGATCTCAGTTAGCATTAGCTACCAAGACTCGCTAGCTGCTACAAGCCCTGTAGCTACAAATAAGGTAGAAGAATACGACTTTTGAAGGAGCATCACTCTGATAACTCTGCAGCCCCCACCACGGTCACTAAGATAACTATGAAGTTAAAGAAGTCTCATCTAAGTACTTTACTAGTTGCATTAAGTCATTGATAGAAGAGACAGAAGACAAATTAAATTTATCCAAAGTGACTTTTCATCAACTAAAACTATGGAAGATAAAAATGACTAAAATGAGACTGAGACTAATCTGAAGACTAAGACTTGGAAACTGGTTGTCAGCGTCAACTCTGATTCCCAGCCAGCAGACCGTTGTCGCCACAAACGCCTCACTTTGAAAAATAACTCCCGACTTTCTAAAAGTGCCCTTAACTCAAGAAACTGTCCTCACTTTCCCCTAACTACTCTCAAGGTCTAAACCAGGTCCTCACAAAGGTAGACGCTGAAGAAGAAGAAGAACAACAGCACACACACGGGCGGACAGCTCCTTCCCCATCCTGTCCCATCCTGCCTCGGTGTGCCGCCCCCTGAGGGACGCCACAATTAATGACCCTACTGATGACCGCATCAGTGCTGCTGGGGCAGGTGGCGTCCTCCGAGAGCGTACATGATGACCGTAAGTGTGTGTGCGTGTTTGTGTGAGAGATCAGGACGGTGCATATGGAAGAGCTGAGGGAGGCACCTCTGGGCCCAGGTGATGCCGTCGCTCGGCGGCTGCACGTGTGTTCGCTCACCGGCGCGTGTGTGTTTGTGTGTCGTCCGCGCTTAACTCGGCGGCCTCACAGCGCCAGGTGACGGGTGCGTATCGACGGGCCGAGTGTGTGTTTTTGCTGAGGTGTGTGTGTGTGTGTGTTGGAGGCAGACGCAGCATTTTAAAGCTCGTGCTCGTTCAGCACAAAGGGAGCTGTGCTAGCTAACCATCAGCGCTTTAGCAGCAGCGTCCGGCTCTGATGAGGGGCGGGTGGGTGGAGGCGGGGGTTGTGTCGAACTGCCTCCCTCATCCTGTCCCACCCGGGAGCTCCCTGCCTCCCCCCCAACCCCGCCCAATACACACACCTCACCGTGGCCCTGCAGCCTGGCAGGGTGATGAAGGAGAAGCTGTCGATAAGAAAACAGGCCACGCGGAGGTTCAAACAAACTGCTGTTAGAGACACAAACTAACAAGCCTCGGGCCAAGGCCTCTTCCTCTCGCTCCTCTTCTTCTTCTGTGGTCTTCGGCGTCGGCTTTTTAGTTGCTCAAAGACTCCTTTTATCATTCACGTCACAGATTCCACCCTCTTCAGCAGTTTGTGCGTTTGATTACACCTGTTTATGTGCTGCTGCTGCTGCTGCTGATGCTGTTTGCTCAGCCACTCTGTGCATGTTTGTGTGTTTTCATGACACCAGTGTGTGTATGTGTGTGTGTGTGTGTATGTGTGTATGTGTGTTCTCTCTTAAACCAACCTGCTGACACAAAGTCTGTCCAGTTTAGATTCTGAGCTCTGGAGGGCACGGATGAACTCCAACTCTCTTCTGAACCTTTCAAAGTTTACACTGACATAAGTGCTCACATTTACACTCTCGTCCAGATTCTGCACGTACACGTCGCCTCGGTGTGTGTTTTAGCCGCAGGCCGAGCTGAACTCATTTCTGTGCATGAAAGGAGCAGCTGCTGGGCGAAATTTTGCTCCAGTCAGGACGGACGCTAAGATGCTTAAATAGATACATCCAGATCAGTGGCGGTTCAACAAAACAGCATGAGATTAAAAATGCTGAATAGAGTGTTAATGGAGGTTTGAATTTATATGATAGACTGAGCTATAAAGAGTCCTGGATCCAGAAGCTGCTGAGTGTCCCGTCCGGCATGATGTCATGCAGCTCCGTGTGTCCCGTGACCTTAGGTGCTGCCCATGATTAGTTTTTATGAGGCCTAATGAATGCTTATGCATTCTCCGACCAGCTCTGATTAATATTGATGAGATGGAGGGATTGCTGACATGCAGCTTTCCAGAGAGACTTGATTATGACCCGTGTCTGTTAACACACGAGCCGGCCTGAGTCGGGACGAGAAGGGAGGGTCGGGCGGGGCGTTTGAACCAAAGTGTTAACATCACAACACTGCATGAGGAAATGTGGGAACGTCACTGTGCAGAAAAATGACCGTGAGAACTTCATCCAACAGAATTTAAACAATCTGATCGAATCTGAACAAATCTATGTTTTTCAAAGACCTGGAAATTAACAATAACTGTAAACTCTGTGCAGCACACACTGTATATGTCCTCCATACTCACATGCATTAAAGAACTAAATTAAGTTCAGTGTTAGGCACTAAAGTTAAGGCCGAGCTGCAGCACCCACAGCTTAAAAACGAAACCAACGCGGAAGTGCCAAAAGCTGCAGTTCTTCAAATGGCCACTTGAGGCTGGCTCCATAGGCCTCCATGTTAAAATGTTAAAACTTTGAAATAGAAATAAACTTGTTTACAGCCCGGTGCAAAGAACAGTTTTGGTCTCTAACACAAATTTTCCAATTAATGACATCTGTACAGGGACAATTTAGTATAGAACTCACCTGTTTAAATTATATCAAGGCTTAAAGTTCTGCAGAAACAGGGGCGTGGCTTCTTTGAGTGACAGGTGGGTGTGGTTAATTAATTGGTACATTTTCAGTTTATCTTAATTTACCAACAGGACATTTTTCAGGTCTGTTGCATTTGATTAAATTTGTAAAAGGCAGTAAGATTCCTCATAAAGCAGTCGAAGAGAAAGCGACGTGTCCGAGCATCTCACCTTTTCAGGGCATAACAGGGCGTTTAATTCATTAACATTTGGGGTAGGGAATGTAGGAGAGGCTTACCTAGGCAACCAGAACCTGGAATGTCCACAAAAGACAAAGGGGTTGGGACCACAGGCTGTAAAAATAAAAAGGTGTAAAGTGGACGCCATGACGGCTCCTCAAAAAGTGAAGCCAAAGCAGGTGGAGCTCCCCCTGGTGGCTGGCTGCAGTATAGGTCATAAGCCCGTATCCCTGGGATACGAGCATCAGTTTGACCAATGAGAGGAAGTGACAGCAACTTCTAACATGTCAACAAAAACTCCAGCAGGATTCAGTTTTGTGTCATTCTATTGTGTCATACGGCAACTTCTACATCAACAAATCAGCCAAAGAGAAGGTGAAGACGTCAAATGTTCTTTTTAAAACCTGACGAAGGAACCAAAAGGTACGGAGCTCGAGTTTCCCGTGAAAGTGGCTTCACGTTTGAATATTACGAAAAATGAGTGAATGTGCTGGGTAAGAGGTAGAAAATGCATTAATAATCTCAAAGTGGACTCACTCAGGTGAGAGTACAGCTGTCACTCACCCACGGCACCTGGATTTAGCCCCGCCTTCAATAATTCAGGAAGATGGATCATAGAAATGGACCATTAGAGCCACCTGTCCGTCCAGGACATGTCACGCAGCCGGACGATGGTTCACTCACATTCAAACCCAGACTGCATGCATTAATCAGGAGCTCTCTGGTTGGTGAAAGTACATGAGACGTGAAACTTTTCAAACCGTAAACAAACATGTTTCCAGGAGAGGAAGCCTCGTGTCTCACTTTTCTGTCACAGAGACAACAAACCACAGAGACTCAACCTGGGGAGATCAGGGAGAGTAAAGGTGGGGTGACAGTTGCAGAAAAGGGAGGACTGAATAATTCAGAGAGTGGTGTGGCAAGACTTCATCTCTCCGTTGATCACTCTCTTCACCTTTTCCTTCCCCCCTCGTCCTACACCTGGTTTCCAGTTCGTACTCTGGTTTTAACCCTTGGACTTGTGTTATAATGGAACTGCAGTTTCAGTTGAGTTGTTTTTCTGAGGAACAGTCTTCAAGATCAACTTGATGTACACTTTATTGCTGCAAAAGGAACCAATGTAGATCTGCAGTTGTTAAAAAATGAATGAAGTGTCCTGATGATTAAGGCGATTATACACTGCCTGGATTTAACTAAGCCAATAGGTAGGAGCCTCCTATTGGTTAATTACTGCATGGGTGATTATCTTTCAGCTGACAACAAGTTATTTAACCCCAACTGATGCAATGAGTAGCTTCTCATTTCTTCAACAACCATGTCTAAAGACACATCCTGTGGTCGTGGAAAAGATGTTAGTCTGTTTGAGAAGGGTCAAATCATTGGCATGCATCAAGCAGAGAAAACATCTAAGGAGATTGTAGAAACTACTAAAACTGGGTTAAGAACTGTCCAACGCATTATTAAAAACTGGAAGGATAGTGGAGAACCATCAGGGTAAGAAGAGAGGCAGATGAAGTGATGCACCCATCATGCCTAGTGTCTACTGTACAAGCCTGTGGGGGCAGTGCTATGATCTGGGGTTGCTGCAGTTGCTCAGGTCTAGGTTCAGCAACATTATGTGTCCAAAGAATGAGGTCAGCTGACTACCTGAATATACTGAATGACCAGGTTATTCCATCAATGGATCATATTCCAAGATGACAACGCCAGGATTCATGGGGCTCAGATTGTGAAAGAGTGGTTCAGGGAGCATGAGACATCATTGTCACACATGAGAACAGATAGATAGATAGATAGATAGATGGATAGATGGATAGATCCACATCTTTCTCCTGTGTGTTTCCTGTCTCTGCTGACTTCTTCAGTCTGAACTTACTGTTCTCAAATTCACGGCTCGGACGCACACACGGGTGTTTAGTCTCCACGGACAATCACAGCACAACAGGCGTCATGGGAAATAAAGTCTCCTAATTGGAGGCAGGGATAGAGAAACCACGTAGGTGAGACGGTGTCAGGTGATGTCAGATGAGGAGGGAGGAGAAAATGTATAAATGAGAAAAGATGGGACGAATAAAAAAAAAAAAGGCAAAGCTTCAAAACATGTCGGACATGAGCTCAGTGATCAGGGTTAAACTGTTGGGATTTAGTTTGTGCCAGGTCTGAACGTGGCTTTGGTCACCTCCAGGATAGAATTCCACATGTCTACAGAACATTAACAGCTGGAAAAAAGACTAAAACCTTCATAAGAAGAATCTTGAGACGGAGCCCGAAGCAGTTTGACAGTGTGAACATGTTAACTTCCATGTTGTTTGTGTTATTAACTCCCTCAGACATTAAAAAAACACTGTGGATCCAGGTATTAATGTGCATGCAGTGTTTGCATCAGTGTGTGTGTGATGGGTGTCACTCTCCCTGGCTGCAGTGAGAACTATCTCCTTGGTAACTCAGCACCTTTCCCCTCATTCTCTCCTGAAGTTGACCTCCCACTGAGTGCACCGACACCCCCGTCCCATCACATCCCACCATCTCTCTCTCTCACACACACACACACACACACACAGCGTGCTTCATGAATATTTAATCAGAACTGGTCTTATGACATGAGGTATCAGACCGGCGCAGGAACATCCCATCTGAGGATGATGATTAACCCGCCAGACTACAAAAGTGACACACCGCCAACACACACACATTTACACGTAAATATTAATTCCTTTATAAAAGAAGTGTCAAACAGCCTCCGTAGAGAATATTTACTCAGGTTTAAAGGTTCGTTTGCACCAAATGTCTTTATATATGACTTGTAATCATCTCTGAGGGATGGAGACGTGTGCAGGTTGACAGAAAAGGATGCATCCAATTACTGTCACTTCATTTATTCTGATTTATTTCCACTTTCTCATCTCGTTCAAATCCAGTCATTACTTATTTATATCATCCAAAAGATAATACAATTAAGAATTTCCTTAAAGACCTTAACAGTTCGTGGTGATTCCACCAAGCAGCATCCCTAAAAGGCTTAAAAATGAAACCAGAGAGGAAGAGCAGTTCCTCAAATGTCCATTAGATGTTTCCTCCAAAACTGAGTCCATCCCCATAGACCTTCATGTTAAAATGTCTTTAACTTTACAGCAGAAATAAAGACGTTGACAGCCAATCTCTTCATTCATGACAGCTGGGCAGGGGGAACTCTTTATAAAACTAATTTGTTTAAATAAAATCAGTGCTTGAAGTTATGCAAAATGTGGCTGGTTTAAGTGAGAGGTTGGAGCCCTCAGAGGACTCAGCTGTCCACCTACACCTGAAGGACAAGAGATGTTCGTTTGAGGACAACAACATTTTATCCAGAGAAGACGTAACCACTCTCACAGGTGAGTGTCTGGTTGTTAACAGAACCTAAAGTCAGTTGTAAGTTTCACAACACCTGGAGATGTTCCTATTTAAACCCCAACACCCCACCAAGAACTGAAGGCGTACTCTAATCCAGAGACAAAGACAAGAAGTACAACGCCTACCTATCTATCATTAGAACTCAACATATGAAACAAGAAAAGAAAAAAAACAAACATAAAAATCCCAAAACTCTATTCCAAGAAGGAAAATAAAATGTTCAAAACCCCAAATCATGACAGAATGAAGCTGATCTGATTTGGTTCTAATCCAGGCCGACTGGGGCCTTTCTGTGTGGAGTTTGCATGTTCTCACGTTCTTTGTTTTTTTGGATAGTTGGGAGTCTGCCACAGCCAAGATGGAGACCGCCACAGAGACCACACTGAGCTTCAAAACTGCTCTCCAGGAAACGTATATGTCACGTCACGTCTTTATATATTTTCCAAGATTCTAAGGGCCCTACAGATGACAGTACAGATGGGTTGTGTTTTACCTGTGTTGCTGAAGCTTTCAGTCACGTCTCATGGTCTTCCTCAGCAGATGGGTTTTGCTCCTCCCTCGTGGTTTAGTCGTCGCCATGTGACCTCCAAGTGAAGTGTCGGCCATGTGACGTCAAATGAATGTTTAATCGGGTTTCTGCAAAGAGTAAACAGCCGGCTGTTGGCGACACACGCGACTGAATTTTAAAGACGTTTTATTAAAATGTTATGAGGGAGTCACCTCTGACATTTTATCAAAGAATTCTGACATCTTCTGTGTCACATATCATGTCTGTCTGAGATGTTCCAGCTGCGAGTCAATCGACTTCCTGCAAGAGCCACCGTGCAAAACAGGTTTGTGTTTTAAGATGAAAATTCATCGAACAGGAAGATGTTCAGGAAGTCTGGTGAGACAGATGTTTTAAGGCCGCTGTAGTTCGTCCTTCTCTCTCACCGTCCATGCCCCCGGACTCCCAGAAGCTGTCACTCATTCATCGTTCCTCCTTACATAACGGTGGAGGCCGGGGGTTTGACAGGATGTGGAAGATGAATCTGTCTCATCAGGAGCAGGGTGAGCTCTCTCTCTCCAGCGGGGATTCCCACCCCGTCCCGCTCCCCTCCTGACAGGTTTGATGAATCTCCGCGACTCCTGTTTCTCCGGACGCAAATCCTGAGGTTTTAACGCAAAATGTAACACCGCTCTGTCGCTGTAGAGGGGTCAGAAAGACGCACCGTGGGACGCTTCACTAATGAGAGACGTGACATTTTAACCCCGACTTCTGCCTGGACCGGCCTTCTGCTCGACCTAATCGGATGCAGGGGTGGAAGAAGCATTCAGGTCTTTCTTAGAATAAGTTACAAACAGGGTTACAGACTTAAATAAATACATCTAATCTTATGTTTATCCTTTAAAGGCTGAGATTCTGCTTCACATCCAAAGGAAAATAATGTGCAAACAGTTGAGTCTAAAATAGCAGCGTCTCACAGAGATGTTGGCATCGATCGTGACCTCGGTAGTTTCGAACCCGTTGGACGCCAAGCTGCATTTTCATTTTTTTGCGTGTCAGTAAAAACTACACAAAGGAAGTCCATTTTTCCATTTGAGTAAATGTTCTTAATGACTTCCCCTTCTGGCAGATTCCAAGAAGTGAAAGTGTGCGAGTAAATGGAAAGTCATATAAATCTGATCTAATTCTCAAATATCTGCAAAGCGTGACTCGACTGAAGCGCCGAGCTCCACCCGAGGCTCTGGTTCTGCTTCGTCACTGCCGCTCGCCTTCGAAACTCCAACGCTGACAGAGGTGTAAATAAAATGCTGGCAAAAAACACCTCCACCCCCCAAAAAACAGGAATCTGAGCTAAAATAAAACTTGCTTGAAAAGGAGCTCGGAGGTGCAGCCTGGAGTCTGTCCTTAAATCTTAATAAAGGTCATGCAAATTTAATCCACGTAAACAGGGCGAGGTGAGCGGACCGCGGGGGGATGACTTATTCATGGGGGCCTATCTGACCCAGACCTGCTGGCGAGGAGGGGAGCCAGCCGGGGGCCGTCGGGCTGGCGGTGGCATGTGAATGTTACCATGCTCGATTGCTGATCTCCACCACTGTGGTGTCAACATAAAGATATAATGTAGGAGGACGAGGACATGTGAGATAATGAGGGACAGAAAGATGCAACGAGAGCTTTCAAACCGGTAGATCTGATTATTCCTGAATTATACAGTATTACAACCACTGATCAGTCCATTACTATGTGGCATAACTTTAAACCAGGACCAGGAAAAGTATTAATATCACCCCAGTCTCAGCAGCAGGTCTCCATTAAGATCTTAATAATTACTCTTAAAGCTCCTCATGGTCGTGCCCCTAGCTGCTTACCTTTTAGCACCACACAGGCCGACACATACTCTGAGATCTAGTGACCGACAGTCGGATTGGAGCGGCGTCTGCAGTGATGTGAACTCTTAACCAGTCTGTCGTGGTAAAGAGAGAGCTAAGCTGAAAGGCGAAGCTCTCAGTTTACGGGCTGATCTACGTTCCAACCCTCACCTATGGTCCTGAACTTTGGGTAATGACCGAAAGAACGTGATCGTGAATACAAGCGGCCGAAATGAGTTTCCTTCGCTGGGTGGCCGGGCTCAGCCTTAGAGATAGGGCAAGGAGCTCGGACATACAGGAGGAGCTCAGAGTAGAACCGCTGCTCCTCCACGTCGAGAGGACTCAGTTAAGGCGGTTAAGGCATCTCCTAAGGGTGCCTCCCGGACGCCTCCCGGGAGAGGTGTTTCAGGCATGTCCCACCTTAAGGAGGCCCCGAGGCCGACCCAGGACACGATGGAGGGATTATATCTCTCGTCTGACCTGGGAACGCCTGGGGATTCCTCCGGAGGAGCTGGTGGACGTGGCTGGAGAGAGGGGCTGTCTGGACTTCCCTGCTGAAGCTGCTGCCCCCGTAACCCGGACCCGGATGAGCGGGAGAAGACGGATGGACTGACTAGTGACTGTTGCAGGGGACCGGCTGAAAACTAAAAGGGTCATTCACACTCAGGGGCCCCACGTCTTTAGAATAATCAGGTGACTCTGCATTTAATCTCCACCTAAAGCAGCATGTTTTTGTGAAGCACTTCGTACAGTTGTTGATTTAAAAAGTGCTGTAGAAATAAGGATTCATTCATTCATTCATCTTCTGTAAACGCTTGTTCCTGTGAAGGGTCGCAGGGGGGCTGGAGCCTATCCCAGCTGTCATTGGGCGAGAGGCGGGGTCCACTCTGGACAGGTCTCCAGTCTATCACAGGGCTAACACAGAGAGACAGACAACCATTCACACTCACACCTATTTCACTCACATGATATTCAAGAAATGAATCAAATTTAACTAACACATAAAGAAGTTTTTGGCTCTCTGTGAGAAGAAGAAGAAGAAGAATCTAAAAAGATAAAAAGAAAAGAGCGGCTGAGAACTGAATCGACTTCTACACTAGGTGTGAACTAGAAAAGAAGGAGTGCGAGGCCGAGAACAGCAGCAACAACAACCACCACAACAAGTCGAGCGGAGCTGGAGAACAACAATCAGTTAGAGAAACAACCACGAGACAGAAAGCGAGGAACAGCTGGCCCCAAACTGCCAACATCTCTCGCCACAAGAAACGCCTGCGAATGAAAAGGCAACATGTCAGACATGCAGCTCCTCTCTTTCACCAGCTCCTTTACTTTCTGCTTCTTCTTCTTCTTCTTCCTCCTCCGTCACGGCGCTCTGTCACCGAGCGGGGGCTGCCATGACAGTTCCAGCTCTCTCCTCGTCTCCTCCGGCAGCGCTGAGTCTGCACTCCTTCGCCACGGCCGCTTCTTCATTCTGTTTGTTTCTCCTCGTCTGTCTCATGCGGCGGAACGCTTCCTCTGCTCCGTATTAAACGCCCTAAATGAGGACAAGCTTTTATAAGGCGCCAGCTTTGAGCGCACCCCAGTTTAAGTGACATCGCAGGAGAAGGAAGACGTCGCACCGTCTCCAAATTTAACTTGAGGAGAAACTTTCGGTGACACACTTTTACCGCCGCACGTAGAACCACATCACGGTGACGCCGTCATCGACTGAAAAACACCTTCAGTGGTCAACGTCTACGTCTTCCTGACTATTTGCAAATATGCAACTGATAGCTGACCTCATCTGGTCTTCTCTGGTGCTGCAGAACAGTTTTCAGATTGGATTCCTGATTAGAACGTGAACACACAAAAAAACACAGCCCAGATTAAAGCATCTTTGCATCTTTGCAAAATGGTATCAGAGCAAAATTTTGTATTTTTTTAATTTAGGTCTGCCATGATCCAAAACCACATCCCTGCAGCATCAAAGCTTCTTCTTCTTCTTCTGTTTTAGTGACAGTTGGTTAGTGTAGCGTTAAAAGCTGCCAAAAATCAAAGAAGAAGGACAACACGTGACTAAACGTTTGCTGGTGTGGAAGAACTTCACTCTGGAAAAGCCAGCCGTCAGTCAGTAACTAGTGTTACTAAGATTTATTGGACTGAATCCAGTCGACTCTAGGAGAAGACAAGGAAGACAAGGACAGACTTTAGGAAGCTACAGGAGACCACCTCTAGGACATTTAGGATCAGATCGAGACCTGGATTGCAGGGGCAATAAAAACTTGATCAGGATCTCCTATTACTAACCAATACTAATCATTTATCCCCAAACTTAAAACGTTGTTTTTATAATAATGACCTAAACTTAAAGGGAGGAAGAAAGAGGTGAAGTTATCAGAGGCATTCATGAGTATCTGTTCTTGTGGATTTATGAAACCTGTTCCACTTCAACATAGCATCTGACCAAGTACAGTCCAAATACCCGGAGGTGTTCTTGCCCCATTTGTTTTATGGTGGAGGCATCGGGAGGTAAATTGTGTGGACGTGGACGTGGACCTGGACCTGGTCCTGCGTCCTCCAGGGTCTGAACTTCAGAATCAAACTTGTCAAGTCTTAAACTACTTAGTAATTACACAAATCTGGAGCAGCCCAGACCTCTGGAGCCGCTCCCAGTTGCACATGAACCTGCACCACTGACGGATCAACCACTGATCCGTCAGTGGTTGAGCTGCATCGTGGGTAATGTAGGCTCCAGGTTTTGAATCTGATTTAAATTCATTCTAGTCAGTTCTCTTCTTTTTAATTCTCCCACGAGAGTCTGACAATGTCATGCAATAGTGTTTTATATTTTAAAAGAGACGCTAAAAGGTCGAAGTGTCTGGGTTTTGGTAAAATCCTTTGAAAATGGATTAAATTGCTATTTTTTCATGATATCCGTTAAATAAATCTGCCGTTTAAATTCAGAGGCGTACGTTCAGACTTTGTTTGGCCTGTGAGGCGACGTAGAAGCGGCTCTGGTTGGCTGTGAAGTGGTGTGTGCTTCCTGTAATTGTAATATCTGATCTGTGGTGAGAGTGCAGACGACAGGAAACATGATCAGACCTGAAAGATTCTCCATCCCGTCCAGTGGCGGAGCAGGAGGAGGAGGTGGAGGAGGAGGAGGAGGAGGAGGAGGAGGAGGTGGTGGAGTCCCTTTGTCCCTTGTTTTTTTTTTTTGCCTGTTGAGAGTCTGTGACAAAACCCAGTTAACAAACACGACTGTGACACAGAGCGAGTGCAGGGGAGCCACCTTTTAGACGTGCATCAGTCTGGACAGCCTGTGTCTGCCTCTGGGTTCAGACCCTCAGAGCGAGCGTCAGGCTCCGTGACACCTCGGTCACTTCGGGCCGTGTAGATGCACCACGTTCTCCGGCATGAGAGCCTGCGCGGCATTTTTGCTGGGTGCAGGAGGGGTGACGGGGCGGGTGACGGCGGGCGAGCGGCGTGGTGCTGGCACTCGGCTGTCATCTGTGAGAGTCAGTTAAGCAACGAGCAACGAAAGTAAAGCACCCCGGGAAGTGAAGGGGAGTCGTTGGGAGACGGAAACAGATCCTGAGACCTGAGTGTTTAAAATCCAGCCTGGGTTCATGTGGTGTGACGTTCACACAGTCCTGAGAAGAGACAGGAAGACACTGACGAGCTGAGGACACCGCTGCAGCAGATGTTTGGGATGTGGTGGGTCTAAGGATGAGACAAACCTCAGCAAATACCGAGGTCTGACAACGGCCACATAACATGAAAAAAAAAAAAAAACGCTTCTGCTGTGTAGTATTCAAATGTTTGGCTCCTTTCAATTCCTGTAAAATGGTTTTATTTAAAGAAGGAGTGCCGGCCCACGGGGCAGAGAGGGGAACTGAAACTGCCTCCGTCCAAACCATGACCAAGCACTAAATCAGATCACACCCCAGCACCTCGGCTCGTTTCTTTAAATGAAAACAGGATATGAATGAAAACTTGGTGTCATGTAGGATATTCCCTGAATCATCGAGTTCTATGACGGAGCGGTTCTGCTGCTGTGGAGCGTCAAGTCTGACAGAAACAGAAGGAGAAACGTTATTGATAACACGGAACTGATTTAATGTGTTGATTTATTTCTACCAAATGCATTGAAAACTCTAAACACAAAAAAAAATGAGTCAGCTGAGGAGTGGAGCCTTTATAGTCGTGTCTTTTAAAAAAGAAGAAAAGAAGAAGACGACCAGGATGTCTCCACGTCTCCAACGTCTCTGTCCACATAGATTCCATCTTGGTTCATCTTGTTTCTCTACCTCCATGTTTCTGTCCCTCATCTGATGTTTACCCCACGTGGAGCAGACATGCTCAGAGAAACAGAGTTCACCATTAATCAGATTATTAGTGGATAATTAGAGTCCATGTAGAGCAGGGGTGTCAAACATACAGCCTGCGGGCCAAAACTGTCCGACCAGAGGGTCTAATCTGGGCCGCAGGATGAATTTGCAAAGTGTGAAGATGACATAAGAGACTTTAACTGAACTAATAAAATGTTTTGTAAAAGGATAATTCCATAAATGTGAACATTTTTCTAACCTTCTTCTTTGCACTAAAACAAAGGGAAACATTTGCAGTTGTTGTTGTTTGTAAGTTATGTTTTCATGTTACTGGTCCAGTCTGCTAGAGGTTAAATTGATCTAAACTGTGGCCCCGGAACTAAGATGAGTTCAACCAACCCTGATGAAGACGTAGTTACTGACACATGTGGACACGAACGACTGTCGCCTCGTACTGAGGCTGCATCTGAGTCCACTTCTTACAATCACACATAGGACGGTTAAAAAAAAAATATGCAAAGCTTGTGGAATGTACAGTGCAAAGGTGGACCGGTCTGGAGACCTGGAGGAAACCCACGCATGCAGACATGCAGGCCACAGATCTCTGTTAGAAGCTATAGAGGCTGTAAGACGAGACTAAGGATGATGTAAAAGAAAACAAAAGCACGATCAAGTCAAGGGCGGCACAGTGGTGTGGTGGTTAGCAGTGATGCCTCACAGCCAGAAGAAGGTTCTGGGTTCAAATTCACAGGCTGACTGGTCCTTTCTGTGTGGAGTTTGCATGTTCTCCCTGTGTCTGCGTGGGTTCTCTCCAGGTACTCCAGCTTCCTCCCACCATCCAAAGACATGCTGGTTAGGTTCATTGGTGATTCTAAATTGGCCGATTGAGTGTGAATGGTTGTCTGTCTCCTTCACAGGACAAGCGGTTACAGAAGCTGATTGAATGAATGAACCCAGCGTTAAAACCTCTAAGTCTGTCCTGCAACGTGCAGCTCTGCTGGTTTGTTTGTTCCATTAAATGTGTGTCTGAAGGAATGTGAGTGCTCGCTGCAGGAAGTGAGTCTGTGGTGTGGCTGCAGGCCAGGCTGAGTGGAATAATTGATTGCCGATTGACCCTCCACTGCCACCGAGGGCCGTCCTCCTCACTGCATTACTGCACAGACTCATCTGGTCAACGGTGTTTCTAGCAAACCGCAGCTACGACGAGCAGGCCGCCACCGCCGCCGGCCCCCGCCTCTACCACCACCAATGCCGAAACCGAAAGGCCCTGACCGACCTGAGACACCGCAAACCGTGAACGAGAGCCTGAGAAACCGTGACTGGCCGATTCGGGGGCAGAAGCGCTGAATCACAGACAGAGCGGTGAGGAAGTGAGGAAGCGAGGCGCGGAGGGAAGTGATAGCGGCCATTTGAGGGATTCAGCAGGAACTCGACCCCTCGTTAAAAGGTTGACTCAGTGAATCGCCTCGTGACCGTCGCCCACGTGAAGGAAACTCTCTTTAAGTGAACTCCTGGCAACGAATTAATGAGCTGAAACTGCAGAAACGCCAGATATATATATACACACGTATATGAAAAGCACCAAAAAGAAAAAAAGAAAAAAACACAATAAACAAATCTAGAATTACAGTAGTACGGTTATTTAAGACGCCGCAAATGACTCTGATAACGGTTATTCTGCTTATAGAGACGATCTGGAGGTAATTTTCTCATCGGGGCACATTTTTAAAGGCTTTCACTTCCACGTTCAGGTGGAGAGCAGTCCCCCACCCCTTCACCCCCACCCACCACCACCGCCCCCCTCCTCATCCCATCATCCCAGCGCTCTCATTTATTTGTTTGTTTGTTTGCCAGTTAGTTTGTAGCTGGATTTTCAAAGCATGGGACAGGGTTAGATTTGCTGTTTGGGCATATTTTCTCCTGTGATAGCATGTTTGAATTTGTCTACTCAGCATGCAGCATGTCAGAGAGTGTGTGTGTGTGTCTTAGGGTGTGTGTGTGTGTGTGTGTGACAGTGTGGAGCCGGTGGAGGAGGCAGGGTGCGCGCTCAGTCAGGGGTCGCAGCAGCAGCAGCAGCAGCAGCAGCAGCAGCATGGCGCCAACGCTGCCAAATTGCTTTTGCTGGGCGTGTTGGGTGGGGATAGGCAGGAGGTGCACAGGGGTGGTGTTGGTGGGGGGGTACAACGTGGGGGCCCCTCCCAACACCTCCTCCTCGCCCCAGGGTCACTAACTCCATCACCAGATCAGGAGTAATAATTATTAATACCCCGTGAGTGTTAACAGCGCGCAGGTGATTTATCAAAAATGTCGATTACATTTTGCGCGGGGTGACAACTTTTTAAAGCTGAACATGTCTCTGGGGGGGTTGGGGGGGGGGGGGCGGCGGCGATGACTGGAGCGCAGCACACCTCCACCGGACGGAGCTCCTGCTAAATGTGGAAGGCCCTCAGCAGCAGCACGGAGGTTTTTAAATTTTTAAAAGCAACGTTTTCTTTGTAAGTCCAGCTACGGGACAAAGGTTTCAGTGGATCATCTCCGTCCTGTCCCCACGTTAAAACTCAACCTGATAAAAGTCTGAATGGAGTCCGTTGATGACCAGAGATGCACCACAACTACACAAACATACACGTCCAGGTGGAGGCTGGAAAACACCTGCACACTGGAAGCAAACTGATTTAAATCTAAGACGATTCTGAGTCAAACATTTGTGAAAATGTTAAAGATGCTCCTCGTTTACGCCCTCAATCGTCTTTACTGTTTATATAGATGCATATGAAAGTTTAAGTTCTATAGCATCAACAGCAACCCAGAGCCTGACACCACCAGGAAGAAACTCAGAGCTCACACGAGAGGAAAACCACCTGTAAGGGAGACCTGATGCAGCACCACATGCACAGATTAGTTGACTGTGTCCGTCCTCTCAGAGACCAGCAGGCTGCAGGAACCTTTTTGAAATGTTTAGTCCAAGTGACAGGGATCTGTGCAGACATGTTTAACCCTTTATAGGGCACTCTTTGAAATACTAAACCCTCGAGTGTTACTGTAGGACATAAGAAGACTTCTCAAAAGGAGAAAATCACAGTTAATGTAGTTAACTGAGGCCATGTCAGTATCTGTCCACGAGTCTCAGACATCACTCTGCGCGGCATCGCTCAAACGTCCAGGTGAAGTATCTCAGAGTGTGTAAACAGCTGGTTGTTCACTATTAGAGCAGATGCATAAAAACCAACCAGTATTCTTCTGCAGCATTAACACACTGTGGGTTTTATTCGTTAGCTTAGCTAGTCAGTGTCTGACTTGGCATCATAACTTTGTTTAGAGATGTGTATCACGCTTGCTTTAGTCAGGAGGAACCCCACACAGACATGCAGAAAAAATCAAGATGTAAATGAAAACAAAACCACGATGGAGCATGAACCAAATAAACCCAGCGTTAAAATCTCTAAATCTGTCCTGAAACGTGGAAAGGTTCGGGGGCTTGTTTGGCTGCAGCGTCACACGGTAACGATCAGAGTGAAGTAACAACACCTGAAACACATCTCATCCTCATTTAGTACGCTCTGAACAGCTGATTGCAGCTTCACCATCAGAGCAGAAAAACAACCTTCTGGAGCTTTTTTGTGTGTGTGTGTGTTGGCTCAGCTTGTCACCGATTTAGCACAAATTTTATTCCGGAGGTGCTCCTTGTTTACTATAAGCTTAGATAAATAAAGCACGTGTTCATGTCAAGGTCCTGCTGGCTTTAAGGATTCCTGACCCACAGTCCTGCACAAATTCACTCCAAACTCGAGCTGGAGTTAACACGAGACACTCACAGCCTCACTTGACCGATATTTCTCAGAACTCTCGACGGCATCTCAAATTTCCGGACCTTCCGTGTTTAGAAACGAAGTCCGTTAAGGATTTTAAGGATGCTGATGTGCTTGCAGCGTTTTCAGTGTCAGACTCCCTGGTCGGGTTTCAGTGCTCGTAACAGACAGAAGAAATTCACCTGATTTTTATCCAGCTTTGAAAAGGGACCGTGGACAGTGAGGAGAGAGGCTGGAGGAGGGAGCATGGAGGGAGAATTAAAATCTGAACTGAGCCGAATGTTTCTCCAGAAAAAGAGACAGATTCAGATTGAATCATTGGAATTATCAGAGAGGAGGATTGAGGATAAATATAGAAGAGAGAAGAAATGATCTGAGAGCAAGGACAGGAGAAAATCCTAGATTATGATCAGCTCAGGTGTTTTTAGTCATCTACTGTTTGATTGTGTCTTACAGTGACATGAATCCAGCTCTGGTGTGAAACAGATTTTATAGAAACGTGATCTGATTCAGCTCGTTCCACTCTGAGTTTGTTCTGACTGAGCTGTGAGGTGCAGAGATGATGAAGGTCAATGAGAAATCATCAGACAGAGGCTGCGTGTAGGAACAAATCCAGGGCGACGCATGCAAGTGAACCCAGATCTGATCATTTAAAAACAAATAAAAGTAAATGTTGAATTCAAATAGATTTTAAATTGTGTAAACTCCTGGATGCAGCTAACATGAGTCAAGATTACAGAGAGACAACGGGACGGGGAAGGCCTGGTTCTGGGACGGCAGCAGCAGCAGCAGGAGAGAAGGAAGGAGGAGGAGGAGGCCGAGGTCATTATCTATGGGGGTTATTATTAAAGAGGATGTGGAGCTGAAAGCTGCACGTAGCTTCCACCGTGTTTGTCTGGATCTCTGTTTATGATGTGTGTGTGTGTGTGTGTGTGTGTGTGTAGGTGGGTATACAGTAGGTAAGCTGAGCCGAAGAGACGCTGACTGTGTTGAATCTCAGCAGCAGCAGCTCCAGACGCCAGAGACACACTGCCTCCCCCCCCCCCCCCCTCTCCCTCTCTCTACGCTTCACTCGCTTTGTTTCTCAGATGGACTCTGCCCTGATTTATAGAAAGAAAAGCCCACGGTGTAGTCACGGTGATATCTCTCTCTGTCTCACACACACACACACACACTACAACATATCTGTTCCTTCATTCCGCTGCATCACAGTCTCAGTGTGTGTTGTTATGAGCACTCCCCCTCTCTCTCTCTCCCTCTCTTTCTCCCTGACTCCCGGCGAGGTGACGGCTGTCACACTGCTCGACGTTTCCTCTGAGTCAGCAAAAGCAGGAAGAGGAGGAGAGTGATGGAGAGGCTGGAGGAGAGAGAGAGGGAGGGATAGAGAGAGATGGAGGGAGGCAGAATGAAGGGAGGAAAGATGTTAAGAGAAAATTTAAATCTAAAAAGTGAACTGAATGTTTCTTTAAAAACAAAAACAAGAATAAAGAAGACAGAGTTTTAAAGTTGGGGAAAAGAAAAAGACGGATTCCAATAAACGATGAGAGAGGAGCAAAGAGGAGGAATGAGGGTAGATGTTGAATCGACAGGTTATGCAGAGGACATCTTTGGAGGTGCAGAAGGAAAACTGAAATGTGTAAGAGTTTTTGGGAACAGCTGCCTCTCTCAGTTTAGCTCTTTTCATTCATCCATTCATTCATTCGCCTCAGCAGAGGAACGCTTCTGAAGCAGAGCCAGGTTCAAAATCAGCTCGTGTGACATCCAGCACGGCTCAGGTCGGGACATTAAAGCAAAATAAAGTGTTTCAAATCCAGAAAGTCAGATTAAAAGCATCCACACGGCTTCTTCACTGAGGATGTTTGACTTTCTTCTACTGACCCCTAACCTCTGACTCACAAACACACACCTACAGACACTCTCTCTCCATCATCACACACTCCATCCACAGTGAGTTATGGTTCTGTGTGTGAGGAAGAGCCTCCACACACCCGTCACATCAGCACCAACACGGGGTGTCATCCGTCTCAGCAGCGCGCTCCTTCCCGAGAAGAGGAAGAGGAAGAGGAGGAGGAGGAGGAGGCCACTTTGTGCAGTTTGGGAGGCGCGTGCCCGAGCGCGCACACACATTCACACGCATCGCGGACGCCGAGGGTATCATGCCAAGCTGTCCTCTGGACGCAAAGCGTGTGAGAGAGCGAGAGAGAGCTGCTCATCTAGCGCTCCGTCCCCGCGGTGGCAGGGAGGGAGCAGCCCGGCTCCGTCCATCCATCACCGGATGAGGAGGCGCGCAGAGGCCCGCTGACAGGCGGCCTGAGCCGGGGCGCTCTCCTCCTCCTCCTCCTCCTCCTCCTCCGCTGGTGTTTCTGTCTCTCACACACACACAGAGATAAATCTAGAAACCAGGACATCGGAGCATCCTCTAACCCGACATCCTGCACTCCACGCCGGCTCCAGCGGACTGAAAACTCCCCCCTCACCGCCTCTGTCAGCAGAGGACGAGTTACAGCCGAGCGGCGGCGACTCTGGGAAAGAACCGAGAATAAAAAAATAAAAAGTCGGCAGAGGAAATAAAACCGAAATGAAATCAGGGAATTTTTTTAATTAAGGAGGAAATTAGGATGGAGATTCAGAAGCAGACCTGCGCCTTTACGCGTCAAGATAGAAATATTAAATTATAAAATACACGCAATAATAATAATATTAATATAATATTATAATATAATATTATGATTTTTTTTTGCCACATACTCTTTTATTTAATCAATTTAATCAGATTTAGATGGAACATTTAATTTTATTATCACTATTAATCATTTGTGTCTTTAGAAACCGTAAAAAAATAATAGAAATATTTCACACACAGAACATAAAATCACTGACTCAATTCTAAACAGTTATATTAGAAATAATTAAAAGCTTTTTATTATTATTATTATTTTATTATTGTTAGCTCCACTGTTGAAGATGCGGTGAAACTCAGCTGACCTTAAATAACAAACAGCAACACATTTTACCTGAATTATTTAGATCCAGGAAGCCTTTTTTATTTTTATTCTTATTTCTATATTATTTATTATTCTCATTATTTGATCGTTTCTTTGTGAGTTTTAAACCCCTGCCTCCCTCCCTCCCCCCGGAGCAAAGACGGCAGCAGCAGACCTGACAGATTTTTTTTGGGACAGAACTTTTTATTAAACATTATGAAAACAAGAATCTCAACAACGTTCCACTTCGGAGGGTTTTCACTTGTTGACACGGCAGGACACGTTGAATAAATATAGAAATCATATGTACAGATATACACTGACAGCACTGTGCAGAAGTTTCTCTCTCTCCTTCTGTTCTCCGCTTTTACTTCACATTACGGTTGGTGTTTTTAGTTTTATTTATTCTGTAGGCTTTAAGAAGGAAAAAAATGCATTTATAAAAGAAGTCACGCGAGATAATTTGGTGTTTTCTTGAATTTAAAAGAAAAAAAATGTTATTTTGTTAAGATTTATTTTTCAGATTAAAAAAAACCGAGATTTTGGCAAAAAACATAAATATAAAACTTGAATTTATTTTCGCTTTATTATTATTATTAATATTATTTCTTTGCATTTGTTTTTCCTCTGGCTCTGCGACCTAAATCATTTCCAGTGTCTCTTCCTGCGCCCTCCAACAGGTAGCATCGGACACTTCTGCACAATATTGCACATATATCTAGGCAGCGAGGGGGCGAGGGAGGGAGGAGGAGGAGGAGGGGGGGGGGGGGGGGGGGGGGGAGAGAAACACACGAACGAACGAAGGGAGGGATAGGAGGGTGAGGGGAGACGGGAGGGGGGGTCTTCTTGTTGACAGAATAATGCATCGTAAGAACAGTAAGCTCCACCACCAGGCATCAGACCACAAGACGTCCTCATTAAGACAGCGGGCTGCTGCAGGACAAACCCGCAAATGTTCGTCTACAAATATTTAAAATAACGAGAATATAAAATGAAAATAAAAACCTTAACTTTGTAATCATCAGGTTGGTGCATAGAGTTTTAGCAGCGAATGCAGTCCTTCTAAAGAATGAGGATTTCACCTCATCCAATTTACATCCAGGTTTTTTTTTTTCTTATTTTTAAAGAGAGCAACAGATCAAAGGTCCTAGGAGTCAGAAAAAAACAAAACGTTTGTCCAGTTTGATCTCTTCTTAGTGCAGTATAGGCTCGCCTTTGACATTACACATGTTCAGGAGGAGGAGGAGGAGGAGGAGGAGGAGGAAGAGGAGGAGGAGGAGGAGGATACCATAGACAGATTTGCATGCTGTAACATACAAACATTTTTTTGTATTAAGACATTTCGAATAATCCAAGCAACAAAAGCAGGTTTCTTTAAAAAGAGAGAAGGTAAAATAACACAGTTAACTGTTGGTTGATCTTTTCTCTACATCATTATGTACAGGTGGAAATAAATACAGTCTAAAATCTGGCTCAGTTAGTCTCTTTTTTTGTCGTTTTTCCCTTTTTCTTTTTTAAAACAATAGAAAAATTGATTGAAAATAGCAGTTAAAGACGCATCCATTTCTGTTTGTTGTATTTTTCTTTTTAAATGTTTTTTCTTTTTTGTATTATCATTATTTAATTGTTCGCAGTAGCAGATTGTTTTGCAGGTTTTCTCTCCGCAGTCCTTTGCACCTCTCGAAAAGATTTTTGTGGCTTTTATTTTTGCATACCCAGGCCTTACTGATGGAAGGAGATGAGGAGGGAGGAAGAGGAGGATAAGAGGAGGAGGAGGTTTAGGAGAAGAGAACCGTGGGTCATGCTTTCCATACACGTGGAGGGGTCGTGGGAGCTGAGGGGCTGGAGGTTACCATACATGTCCTGCATGCAGGGTTGCAAATAGGGATGGGAAACTATTAGACTTGCATTATTGAAAGGTCTCTTCTCTGCATCACACGCCGCCTCTCTTCCACTCAAAACAGTCTCTTGAACCCTCGCTGGGTAAAAGAGAGGCGGCTTCTTCTGCTTCTATCTCAGTTCATTCAGTCTCTCTCTCTCTTTGTTTTGTTTCTTTTAAAAAAATCTTCCTTTGTCCCGTTTTTAAGACAAATTCTCTCTGAATTAAGACAGTCACGTCAAACGTCACATTGGTTCTGTAAGACTTCTGACTCAGTTCTTGTTGCACCAGAGTCTCCAGGATGAGTGATCCCACGCGCCCGGCTGACAGGCTGCAGCGGGCGCACACAAGTTTAGCCTAAACACCTCTTAAGACTCATAGTGCGCACCGGGGTTGCGTTTGTGCACAGATGTCTGGTTTTTAAAAGTCCGTTTGTTTTTTTTCTGTCGAGGGAATTAACTGTAAACAAAATACAAACGCAGAAAAATATAAATTAATGTAAGAAGGGGGTGGGAGTAATTCAGAGTCTATGCTACAAATCGTCAGTCTCTCACATGAAGAACTCGGTGTTGGCCTGTTTCCCGGACGGATCTCTCGTGTTCGCGGGTCCGCCGGCATTGTAGGTCCGGCTGGCCAGCTTCTCGTACTTCTCCTTGTATAGATCCCTCTCCTTGGCGAGGCGCGCCACGTCCTGCTTCAGCTGCTCCACTTGGCTCTGCAGGGTGCACTTCTCGGTCTCCAGCATGTGCCTCTGCTGCACGCGTTTGAAGCGGCAGGACTGCGCGTAGCCCCGGTTCTTCAGGGTGCGTCTCTTCTGCTTCAGGCGGATCACCTCCTCCTTGCTGAAGCCCCGCAGCTGCCGGTTGAGCTCCCGCACCGTCATGCTGACCAGCTGCTCGTCGGAGAAGCGGTCCTCCAGGCGGGCGTGGTGGCCGTGGTGGTGGTGATGGTGGTGGTGGTGGGCTTGGTGGTGGTGCGCCGACGAGGCCGTGGACAGGTCCTCCCCGACGTACTGCTGCCCACGGAAGCCCTCGTAGGCCTGGTGGTGGTGATGGTGGTGGTGCGCGTTGCCAATGAGGGCCTCCACCGCGTCCTCCGGGGTCAGGTTGAGCGCCTCGGGGTTGATGTGGTGCTGGTAGCTGGGGATCCAGTACAGGTCCTCCAGCTGAGGCTTCCCCGCGTTGCTGTGATTGTTGTTGCCGCTGCTGTTGTTGCTGCTCCCGCCGCTGCTGTTGACGCCGCCGGCGAGGCCCTGGTTGGGCTGAGCGCCCGGGCTCGGGGCGCAGAAGCTGGGCGAGGAAGGCACGGAGGAGCAGGGTGTGCTGATCGGGGTGGAGGAGAGGGAGCCCGAGGGGAGGCGGTGGCAGTAGCGGTCGGCCTCCGGCGGCTCCTTCTTCACCTCAAACTTCATCAGGTCAAAGTCGTTGACGTACTCGATGGCCAGAGGGCTGTTGGGCAGCTCTGCGCTCATGGCGAGGTCGGTGGCCATGTCAGTCCATGCGACGACTCCTGCCCTCACAGCCAAACCGACGGCGGGCAGCCCTCTCGGATACAGACTGCGATCAGGAATAAAAGCCTGTGTGGTGTATATATAGACACACGCACACGCCCGGTGCGTGGGGCTGCTGCAGGGCCGTGGGGTGGGTGGAGAAACTTCTTGAGGCAGCTAGTCCCTAAAACAACTTCTATATATAGTGGCGTGAATATACGTATGCATGTAAATGAACTTGTACACCTGCCAGTTTGCCTCCGTTCACTGCTCTTGTTGACAACTTATCCCAGGTCAGATGCGCGCTTTAATACCAGGAGCCCCCGGGGCGGCTGAAACTCGAGCCCGCGGTGAATTTGGAGACACCAACCTGCCTTGTCCTCGCTTCACCTCTGCAGCCCACTTGCCTCCGTGTGATTTACTGTCCCCGTTTCTCCGCTCGATCGAGTAACACGAACAGACTCCGTCTCCTCCGCAGGGCGCCGTTAGAAATATGCTCCAGGCATCATTCTTCGCCTTCCCGCGGTTTACAACTTGATCGCGAAGTCCCAGATCGTCGGTGTTGGAGTCACTGCAGCATGACGCGGATTTTAAAGTTTCTCACAACACTCGCGTCAAGCGGCGTGCGGCGGCCACGGAGCGCTGCGCAGGCGTGCGTAAAGGTGTGCCACAAAAAGTCCCAGGAATCCACAGAGGAAAGGCAGCTTCTCAAAGTTCATAAAGATGCGAGGCGGATCTGAAGTTGCAGGTAGGTCTCGGCTGCACAGGGAGGGGGGGGGGGGGGGGGGGTCTGGTCTCTTGTTGTTGCTGGTGGTCAGTCCATACATTTAATTCAAGCAGCGTCTACTTACAGGCTCGGTCCCACTCTCCTGTCCCCCCTCTCTCCGGGTTGACCTCACTGTGTGTGGAATATTATACGAGAGGTGATAAATTCCAGGTGCTTTTTTTATTTATAATATGAAACAGCCCCTATAACTGTTCCTAAAAGCTTCACGGTGCAACCACGCAGTGTCACTGAGGCGCTGGGAGGCAATCTGCACTTATAAAGCCAGCGTGCCCCCCCACCGACCCTCCCACACAGAGGTGTGACGGGCCAATGGGAGGAGATCGCGGCAGCGTATTTGCATTCTCCTATAGCGAAGCGTCCGAAGGGAGCCGAGCAGAGCCGAAGAGAGAGAGAGGGAGGGAGAGTGAAAGAGAGAGAGAGAGAGAGAGAGAGAGAGAGGCGCGCACGGGGAGAACAGGTGCAGCAGATTCCCCCCCTCTAGTGACCGAGCGAACGCTACTGCACGGCGGAGCGCGGAGTAAGACGAGAAGTCCGGGAGTTTCTCAGAGGGAAAAAAACAGGGGTTTACTCGGAAGGAGAAACGCGTCCAGCAGTCTCAGAGTTATGTAATGAGGCTCTGTGTACGCAGTCACATTTCACAGTGAAGTAAATAACTGGAAACCGTTAACGCGTGATATTTAGGAGAGTAATTAAAGTCACTGTAGACTCTAAATGGAGCCAAGTTTAACTTTTAATCGCCAAGTTATTAAAGTTCCTCACAGGTTCATCCAGTTTGTAAATTAATATGTAACATGACCGTGCGTAATTTGTCAGGAAACATGTTTGTAAGTTGGTTATTAAAAGGTTGACGGTGGATTTTAGTGCATGACAGAACGAATACATGTTTCCAGTGATCCCTAAAAAATAAACCAATTTAAAATGAAATCAGGATCAAGCGGATTTTCTGGAGGGACTGAGGCTCTGGTGTAGTGTGTTCATGGAGGAAAGACGCGGGAGGAAAACCAGGACACATGCAGCTAAACTCAAAGAATAAAACAAAACCCTGAAAAAATAAGCAGTCTAAATAAAGTTTTAACTGAGTTGGTTAATTGTTTGGTCTCATCTGTTGGATGTGAACTTCTAAAGGACAATAAAACACCTCCTGCCCTGTTAACTTTATTAAAAACTGCTTATTATATCCACCTCTCTCCCTCGGGTCTCTCGGAGGAAAAGGCCGAGGATGCCCCTGTCACCACAAACCACCAAAATCTATCAATCTCTGATCGATTTGAGGCCGCGCGCCCCGTTGCCAAAAAAAAAAAAAAAAAAAAAAGAAGAAAAAAAAAATCAATGCGCATTTCCGCGAGTCTGAGACGAGGAAGGCCGCGCCGTGGCTGCGCGCGGGTTAAGTATGATTGGATGGTCCTGGCGGGTTTTCATTCGCAATTAACCACAAATTGCGTCCCAACTCATCTCCGCGCATCGACGGATAATTAAGCTGCGCGCGTCTCCATTCTGGACACATATACGCCTTTTGTGTGTGTGTGTGTGTGTGTGTGTGTGTGTGTGGAGAGAGAGAGGCTTTCATGTTGGGGGGAGGAGAAGGGGGCGTAAAGCAAATCAGAGCGGAAGGTTGAGCAGGATGTCGATACTGCTGATAACCACCATGGGAGCAGAACTTAAACCGGGCGCACCGCTGCACCTGACCCGTTTAGCCTCTTCAGCAGCGGCTGCCCCCCCGGGGGTCTCATCTTCTCCCCGATGTGAGAGTGATATATCTGCAATAAAGTGCCTATCTGAGGGGAAAAAGAAGAAGAAGGAGGAGGAGGAGGAGGAAAAAAAAAAAAAAAAAACAGGTGGCAGTAAGTTTAACTTGGTCAGATGTGAAGAGGAAAACCTTGCGCAGCTGCTGAGCTTAACTTCCAGTCCGAGCCGGCCATGAAATACGCGCTCACCCCCTCACTCCGCCTCAAATCTGCTGGCAAAGATGAAAAGAAGCTGCATGAGATGAAGGGACGGAAATCATATCAAGGTATTTGAAGTTTAGGTGCGCTAAGTCATTAGGAGAGGGGTTTCTTTTTTTATCAAATAAGCAGGAGTCGGCCCTCAAACGCCGAGCTAAGCAGTCCGCATTGAAATGGCACCTTTAAGAAGATCTGCTGTGGTCCATTCATTGTCAGGGGGAAGGGGAGTGTCTGCGGCCGAGGGCTTGAGACATAAATTTTTGAAGTCAGGGTTTTCATTGTGCCTTTTGCATACCGGGACTTCGCTGCAAGTGCAGTTCTACCGATTTAAGCAAAATGGACATCAGCAAGGTGGAGGATCGACGGCGCGCTTTGAGCCAAGGTAGCCAGCATCCAGCCCCCCTAACCAGAAAAAAAAAAAGCTCCAGAAGGAGGTGGCTCAGGGTTATCTGAGGCCTGGAGGTTGTTTTTTTTTTTTGTCAGTCACTAATACCACTGCGGAGGAATCAGCTTTAATTGTGCAGAGGATGTGAGACGCACGAATGGACGCGCACGAACACAGAAGTTAACAGTGAGGCTTACTTTAGAGATGACCACATCCAGGAGGCCTGGCTGCTTTAGAAATCTGCTCCCTCCCCACCACCTCCTCAGTGGGAGAAAGAAGAAGCAGAAAATGTGACAACACGGTGTCTGGACTGAAAGAAGAAAAAGAAGACACTACACCTGCACCTAATAATTCTGCTTTGCCACAAGTGGGCTCTGATATTTGTGTAGTTTTGGACACAATGTCTGTCAGATGTGATAAAAATACACTCACCACGGTAAAGATTGAGGAAAACAGGGCGGCATCGCTGGAGCCAGGGTCAGACATGGAGACCTGGAGAAACAAAAACCACACATGACAAGATATCTCTCAGGACTGACAGTCAGGCAGGAGCACACACTAAACAACATAAATGATATTCATGCAAAAAGTTTGCATTGCAAATCTGTACTGTAATCCATGTAAGAACAAAGTTAAACGACAGACTGTGGATGAGAGAACTGAACTCGAATAGGAAAAAGTTCACCATGTGTTCACCTGCTTTTATCAGTTTAGATTTTGTACAAAAGAGTTAGAAAGCTCCTGATTCAGATAGAAAATATAAAACGTATTTAAAATAATGATCAGGAAGCTGCTGGACCAGAAGGAGCAGTGATGAGACGAACCTGTACAGGACTGGACTGAAAGAACCTGCAGCACCAACAACACCCTGGTTAAAAATCTACAATCTGTCTCAGACTCCTGCTTCAAGTTACTTTTCCATCAACTAAACTTTCTCTCAGGTGACTTTCACTCATCAGTGGTTCTTTTAAGTCGTGTCAAACACCGGCTTGTTCACTAGTTTAATGTCTCGATTTTACCTGAATAACTTCCGTTAAGTTCCAGGATAAAAGTGAGTGGCGTGAAGTTAACTGTGTGTGATTTTTATTTCCAGACGCTCGACACAAACGGACCCACACTGGAACAGATTCAGCCATCGTGCACAAATCATGAGCGTTATCTGCTAAATCTGTGAGGGAGGTGAGCCCAATCAGACCAGTTCACTGAATCAGTCAGATGTAGAGGTGCTGGTGTAAACCTTTGATAACAATTTAAACTCTTGATGTGCTGGTTTCTCTCTGGTTACTGGAATAAATCCATTCTCTCTGAGCATGTCTGCTCCACGTGGAGTAAAAACATCAGGTGAGGGACAGAAACATGGAGGTAGAAAAACAAGATGAACCAAGATGGAATCTATGTGGACGGAGACGTGGAGACATCTTGGTTCATCTTCTTCTACTCTACACATTCAGGGTTGGAGATAAAGTCGTGGAATAAACCTTCTTCTTCTTCTTGTCTTTTCCAGATAAGTTTGTCTAACCTGAGGGATTTCTACTGAGCTGCCAGATCTCTGCTATAGGTGGACGAATTTATCAAGTTATTCATCTGAACCACGCTTCTAGAAGGATCAGTAAAACTTTGACTTTGGTCGTGCTCAGAAAATCCAGCGTTTAACGGCTTGTTTCAAAAGGCACAAACGAACGCATGAGTCGTGCTCACCTGTGCAGGTGTTCGTGGTTGGAAAGGCGTCAAGAGTTCAACCTGAAGGTGATTTTTAAAGTGTCTTCAGGAAGTGTAAGGAAGTAAATGTTGAGTGACTGTCACAGACGGATTCATTTGTCATATTAAATGTATTTGTTGACGTTTTATGTGTTTTACCTGTTTTTTTTGTCTCATATTCAGGTAAATAAGTAATTAACTTAGTGAGAAAACAGCTTCTTATCTATATTAATCTACTAATATGTGTTGGATTCCGTCTTATTTTGTTCATCAGCTGAGATAACATCCAAGTTCTAACACAGTGGAATGATCCTTTAAAGGAAGTAAAGCTGAGAGGAGGAAGACACACAGAAACCCACCCACACACAGAGTGAAGGATCACAGTTGACCTTTCTTTTCGTCTCTCCGTTTCTCCGTGGACAGATGATTTCTCTCCCTCTGTCTTCTCTCCATCTCGTGCGCTTTTACTAAAAATTGAAATATTGATCTTAATTAGAGTTTGCCGAGCTCAGCAGCTCGCGTTGAGGGTTTTAGACAAGAGGCAGCAGACATCTGTCTAAGGCACTTACGTCTTCAGCGCAGGAGAGGAGCATCGTGGGTGAGGAGGAGGAGGAGGGGGAGGAAGAGGAAAAAAAAAACGTGTGGCGAGAAGAGAAGAGTGATGGCTCCCTGTCTCCTGCCTTTTCTGAGAAACATGTCGAGCTCTCCATCTCTGCTCGCTGCTGTCGATACGTCTGAGAGAGCGGCAGCAAAGTGACACACACACAAAACATACACCAACATACACCAACACACACACACACATGTAACTCCAACATCAACCTGACTGAATGAATCCAATCTGAACTGAAGTCATGTGAGCTCAGCTTCACACTGAAGACTTGTCGGAGCATCAGTGTGTGAAAGGAAGCAGACCTCGGTGTGAAGCTGAAGACAAAACATGGTGGTTAGCATGCAGGCCTTTCTGTGTGGGGTTTGCATGTTCTCCCTGTGTCTGCGTGGGTTCTCTCCAGGTACTCCAGCTTCCTCCCACCGTCCAAAGACATGCTGGTTAGGTTCACTGGTGATTCTCCAGCCCCCCGCGACCCTCCAGAGGAGAAGCGGTTACAGAAAAAGAATGAATGAATGAATGCTACGTCATCCTGCAAGAGAACAGAGACAGAGAACACACCCAGTGAAACTTTCTAGAGTTCTAACATCCTGTGGTGTGTTATCGTGCTCTCACTGGATCCGTTTCATGCACCTGAAGGAACCCATGGTGTCAGAACGCTGTAAAAACATTGACCATCTTGTGACAGTTCAGTGTTCTGCTGGGAAACTTCTGGACCTGGTGTGGATGTTATTTAGACATGTAGCACCCACCTAGACCAGACCAGGCACCCCCACCCCATAGCAATGACACTCCTTGATAGCAGCAGCCATCCCCAGCAGGATGCAGCCTGACACAGACACACACACAAAAACACTTTAGGAACAACTAAAGTGCTTGATCATGGTTTGGAGGTAGGATGTTTCAGTTCCCCTCTTTGCCCTGTAGGCCAGCACTCTTGATCTTGGATTGAAAGGAATCAAACATCCAAATATTAAACAGCTTGTGGCTTATGTGGCTGCCCTCAAACCTTAATATCTACTTAGTTTTAATGTTTCTTAAACTGGACCTTTTCCTTTGCAACCATATGCGCAGCCCTACACCCACCACAAAACATTTTTTTGCTGAAACCACTTGATGATAAATCCGTTCTCTCTGAGCATGTCTGCTCCATGTGGGGTAAACATCAGGTGAGGAGTTTCCAGGAGGAACAGAAACATGGAGGTAGAAAAACAAGATGAATCAAGATGGAATCCATGTGGACGGAGACATGGAGACATCTTGGTCGTCTTCTTCCACTCCAGACATTCAGGGTTGGAGATAAAGATGGAGGAAAAACAACTTCTTCTTCTTCTGTCACATTTTCAGCAGTTTGACACTTGTATTTGTCAGTACAGTGAACAGTTAATTTGGAATTTCTGATCAGAAAGATTTCAATCAGGCTGAAGAAATATTGTCAGTGTAAGTGTTTCCAGTGGTGGATGTATCGGGGCTCGACCCAATGATCGCAACAGAGGAGAAGTCTCAAAAGATGAAGTCTCACTCGTCTGATGTCGTATCAGTAAGTCTGATAGCTGAGATGTTTCTGCACATGGGAGAAAAAGACGTAGACTGACCAACTATCACTGAGACTAACTAGAAGCTTCTACCTATGTGGTAATGTAAACTAAAGGAAAATATGATGCTGCAGATTGGCCCTTAAAAGATGGAGTTCACGTCATCTTTAAAACAAAAAGGGATTAAAACTAACAATTCACATAAAGCCCACAGTGACATGTTTACGTGGTCCACTCGTTTCTTTGCAGTTGTCGCATTCAGAAACACAAATGAGCCACACGGTCACACTTCAGTGACATGTTCCCTCTCTCTGCGATGACCACAGCCGGCGTGGCTTTATCCCTTATTACTCTGTCACGTTAGCAAAGCGGTGCAAACAGAGTGCATCACTGAGCACCACTGACATCCTGACATGTCAGGAAAAAAGAAATAAATACTGTCCCAGGACTGAAAGGTATAAAATAATAAATGTGCATGTGGCTGCACAGGAAGATAAAGCAAGGAAGTAGAAAGAGATGAAATAATAATCTAAAGAGGAGGAAGTCTGATCCATTTCTTTCATTTGTGTAGTAATCAGACAACAGGATCTAATCTCATCTGGGAGGTGTTACCTTTAAAGAGCAGCGATCGCTCGGATGCATCACAACACAAGTCTGTGTCTCTTCAGTCTGCAGGATGGAAGCTGTTACTGTACATGCACACGCTCGTACTGTGGCTGCACGCATGCTGCCATGCAGACGTCCTGCTTTTAAAAGCCTGTTCAGTCTGTAAACATGAGAAGTCACACTCAGGCACAAACGGTGTATTAATAGTTTGATTACCGGAGGCCTGAGGGTGGAGGAGAGCGGAGGAGTCGCTCTGACAAGACGGGAAAAAAAGAAGAAGAAAGAAAGCTGTACTTACTTACGGGACAGCAGCAGCAGTATGTTACCTTACTTATCTCTCTCAAACGTCTCAATTCAAGGACAAAACACTCACTTATTTGTCTCACATTAAAAAACTGTTTGCATTTTGTCCTTTATTTGGGAAGTTTGAGACCATTTCATATTTTTTCATTTGCACGTGTTTGATTTAGCGCTCCACACCCAAGACTTGGTTGTTGAAGCTCAGGTCCTTCCAGAGGTTTCGCTTAGTGTAAAATGTGAACTTTGTGCAGAAACGTGCACCAAGATGCATATTTAGGCTGCAAAACTCACTAGCCACAGGTGGACCCAGACCCAGACCCAGACCTTAAGCATTTGCAGGGATTTCTGCAAACACACACTCACGTTCTGCTGAGGGTGAAGTCACTGCGGACTCACGCGTCTCGTCTCCAGCCTTTAAAGCGAGAGCACTGCTGCTTCTGTCACCACCTACGCCGTGAAATCTCAACACGCTCGGGGTCACGTGACGACGAAAACAGAAACACGCTCACATGTCAAAAAAATAAAATAAAAAATAAAAGAGTCTGGAGCAACGTGGCAGAGAGTTGATATCTTTATTTTTTCCTTTTTTAAAAAAAATCTACAAAAACACCCAAAGCTGATATGTAAAAGATGTTTAAAGATAAAGAAGATAAAACTTTGAGGCCCTGAGAGAAATCATTCAGAGAGAAGAGAGAGAGAGAGAGAGAGAGAGAGAACATCTGTGAGGACAAACCTAGGGCTCAGTAATCATGAATCCATTAGATGTGTCCACCTTCGGTCCTGCTGGTCTCACAGCCGAGGTTTGATCTGCAGCCTTTTCTCTGAGGAACAAACGAAAAAACACAAGAAAAAAAACAGCATTTGCAAAAATGACTAAAAAGACTCAGTGATAAAATGACAAATTGATCACATTCACTGGTGTGTGACTGACTCCGAGCACTAAAACCCCCGAATCCTGCTCAAACCTTGAGTGATGACATCTCAGCTGATGAGTAAATGAGGAAGAGAGCAGGACAACAGGGATGGATGAAGGTGTGTGTGTGTGTGTGTGTGTGTGTGTGTGTGTGTGTGTGTGTGTGTGTGTGTGTGTGTGTGTGTGTGTAGGGGGGTCGTAGTCTGGCAGTGATACATCGGCGCTTAGCTAATTTATGCAAAGTAAAGAGGAGCTTGTCTGGCTGAGTTCCACCTTTAATGAGGCTCTGGGCGGTGGGGAGCGTTACTGAGGGACCACAGAGTCATTAGTAATACTTAAGAGCACAAACCAACCGGACAGCGGCGGAGGAGGCGCGAGAGCAAACCGCCGCTGCTTCACAATCGTGTGTTTGATCTCACGCTCGTAGAGATCACCGACTCCGGTCTCTAAGACATCCGTCCAAACCTCAGGGATGTACATGGCATACTTCAGCACTGTTACTTTAATGATTTGATTTGATTTGACTGTAATGTGACTTGGAGTGGAGAGGGTCAGAGATGAGGAAGACTCAGGTCGGGTCGAAGGTGCTGCTTGTTCCCAAGTAAGAATACTTGAACATAAACCAGGAAAGAGGAAACAAGAGACAGGCCTCATTCAGACCTGGCATCAGCCTCTGACCTGGGCAATCTGATCACGTGTGGCCAGCTTTAAGTACCTGTGTCTACACCTGGTATTAACCCTTTATAGGGCACTGACTGAAATACTCGAGTCCGGAGGAAACCCATGCAAACACGGGGAGAACAAACTCCACACAGAAAGGCCTTGAGAATAGAACCCTATGTCTGTGTTTCATGTGGCACATTCACACGGGATAAATAAACCGTGTTTTACTCTAATTTGCAATCCGTTTTACACTTTCTGACAGCTTTGATTACGTCGCAAAATCTAATTGAAAATAAAAAATATACTTTTGAGACCAACGATCCAGAGGAAGAAATTACGAACGACCTGTCAGTATTTAAATCAGCTCCACCTTTACTGATGAACACGTTAATGCTTAATGATTTCATCCGTCTGAATGGGTGGAGGGGTCCGGACTTTGATTTACAGCACATCCTTCATGACTCTTAAGTGACAGAAAAAAGCAAAGAATCAAACAAAAGTCTTGAAAAACGCACCCCTCAGATCAGTTGTTTCTCAGCAGTGGATGAGAAAGCCTGGGTATAAACTTCTATTTTAACCAACTCTTGTCACACATGGACTACAGATGTCTTCTTCAAGCCACCTGGAGGAGCTGAATGTGAGAATACAAATGTTCAACGTCCTGCCAGCTCACGAGTGCAAAGTCTGTGTGTAACCAGATCATCAGCTGGAGAAAGGCGTGCTGATGGCGTGGCGAGGAGCGAGGCTGCTTTGTATTTTATTTAGCTTATTTATTTATATGTCAAAATAGAAAGACAGTCATCGTGATGGATGAGTCCTTCAGAGAACACGTCAGTGTGAGAGGACAACAATGTCATGACATGATTCTCTGAACTGTCCAGAGTTCATGTGTTACACAGGACTCACCAACCAGATCTACAGCACCACTCCACCTCCTACCAGCCACATTAGCCTCATTAGCCTCATTAGTACGGGACCAGTTTTATCTGGGGACCTCCGGTACTTTGTAATATTTGCAGAGGTCATCTGTGATCTTCATCCCGTGTGAATCGGTCATGTCCGTAATTTGAAAAGCAAAAATTACCACCAGGTGGTTCGTGATTTCTTCTTTGTGATTTTTATTATCAATTAGAATTTGCAAAGTAACTAAAGTGGTCAGAAAGTGTAAAATGATGTATGGGGGTCGTTTCTGAATCACATGACGTCCCCAGGTAAAACTAGTCCTGCGCTTTAATCTTTACCTGACAAGACTGAAACGAATTCTTAACCTTTGAGTCTATCTTCTGCTTTTGCGTCTGTTCAGCTCTGCCACGTGACAGCACGTCGATTAAACATCATTTGAAAGTCATTTGTTATTAAAATTCCTGAATGGAGTGAAAAAAGACAATAAACTTTCTGAAAAGCTGAAAGAATAATCATCACTTTACTTTTAGATTTTAAAAGACTCAGGCAGCAATGAAAAAACACTTTCTACAGCTCTGCTACAGCTTTTTCTTAATTTCCTTGAAATAATTTGCAGTTTTTTTCATCATTATGTGCATTATCAGTCTCAAAATACAACTGTACTAGTCCCTCCTTATCTGTGCACATTTTGCAAACTATTTTTCTTGTAACTCCATCTTATAAAAGAGAGAGTTCAGTCCGTCGTGGTCAGACAGGTTGAACACAGGTGTTAGATGCAGTGAAATGTAGCACTGGAGTGGCAGCCAGCATGTATATACGTGTGTGTGTGTGTCCAGCAGACAGGGGCAGGTGGATGGTGGAGTATGTTGAAAGAAAAGGAGGAGGAGGAGGAGGAGGGAGAGGGATCAGGGGAGGCAGCCTCTCTTCTAATCCTCTATCTGTCAAGTCTGTCAACAGAGAGCTCAGCTGTGCCTCGGTCCAGCCCAAAACCTAAATATTATTACCTCTGTCCTCTGAGTATTATTACTCCTCCCCTGAGCATCATCATCATCACCACACATAAACACACACACATAAACACACACACACACACACACACACACACACACACACACACACACACGACTGCCCGGCTCTGATCGTCATTATCCGCCTGCAGCTCACACACAGACCCCCACTAGACCGGTCCCGTGCATTAAGGAGTGATCCTGAGCCTTTCACCACAAAAAGACCCTGCTACAAAACATGAGGACGACACGCCTCAGTCACAGTCAGCACTTTAACACCGAGTACAGCACAACTAGTCCTCTTAAGGCTCCCTGTAAAATATTCTACCATATAAACACTCAGCTGGCAGATCATTAGGTTATAGTGGTAGTTTATATTGTTGTAATGTTCAGTTGATGTAGAGACGGCGTCAGAAAGGTGGTCAGTCAACTGGATGATTATATTGGAGGACGTAGTTTGAGTTCTGGTGCAGCCTTGTCCAGCTAATGCAGGTGAAATGTTTAGTCGTGTTTATGATTTATTGGCTATTTAGTTTGTGTTACAGCGTTTACAAAAACTTAATTTACCATCACGTGGTTACGGAACCATCGTTACGACACCTGAACTCAACTATTAGACGGAAGATTCAGTCAGTTCTGTTATAGATTTCTGGTCAAAGTATTTATCAGAATAAAGTGTGTTATTACATCTGCATTAGTTCTGAGTCAGTCTACGGTAATGTGAACTTGACTTCAGTTCAGCAGATTAAAGTATTGAAGAACTTTCTGGGAACGGCCGCTGTGGCTCACTGGGTAGAGTGGGACGTCCGTGAACCAGAGGGTTGGTGGTACACGGCGCCGATGTGTGACTGTAAAGAGCTTCAAGTACCAATAAGGAGAAAAGTTCTGTCTATCATTTATATCATAAGTACAAATGCAATAAGAAACAAATAAAACTAAGAAGTGTGTGTCGTCAAAATGCATGAAAAGGTGTTAAAAATATTCAATATGCACTCACCAGTCGCTTCATTAGAAACATTAGTAAATACATTTTAATATAACAGTACTGCACTAAACGCCCCCTCATGGCCGTGTTAATGATCCTAGCGTCAGGAAGGTGGTGATTCAACTGGATGATTATTGTGGAGGGTGTAGTTTGTGGCTTAAATGAAAATGTTTCTTTTATTGAGTCTAGCCCACAAGACTAATATGGGGTAGTCAAAATAATAGGAACACGCGCCGGTATAAGCCAATATAATTCAAACCACAGCCTCCAGAATGAAAACACAGTTGAATCAACAGCTCTCTCTCGGTTATTTTAAATAAATGCTGAACACGTACCTGCATGAAGAGAAGAGAAGAAGATTTAGAGAAGGACTGTTATATTACAATGTTTCCCAATGAACTGGCAGTGAGTGTGGAGTCCAACAAGGGAAATTAAAGCCGTTTGCACACAGTCAAGACTGCACCGAGAAATTTGCAAGCATTTTTTACAATAGCTGTAAATCTGGGGGACACGAATGACGGCAGCACCCTAACAAGAAGAGTTGTACGGTTACACTTTGGGTTTTATGCTTGTCAGAAGTCAGTGTTAAAACTTAAAGAGAGGATTTGCAAAACTAGATTTCTGTGGACGTCTAAACGAAACGGAAGAAGGTACGACAACTGTCTTTCAAACGAAACCAGCTAACTTTATGTTATCTTTAGGAGGTGATTGTTCTCTTGTTCTGTCAGAATGTTTATACCTTTGACTTGTGAAGTGTTGGTCAGCAGCGTGTCCGGTGCATCTGCCTCCTCTGGAGAGCTGGAGAGGGAGATGAAGGATGGCAGCGCTAGAGGACCCGAGGTGGGCGTCCCTGGATCTGCCTGAGAGTCCTGCGGCATGACGACAGACAGAAGAGGCCTAGAGGAGACGATCGGCCGTGAGTCACAGTAAAGCTGATGATGGTTTGTAGCAGAAGTGATGGAACGGTGTGTGTTTGCAACCTTTTCAAAGGCTCCTTGGTGCGAGCCTTCTTAGCTGGCGTGGTGGAGGCGTTGCCGGCGCTTCGTTTGGCTCGCTGGCGGTGCTGCAGCTTACAGCGGGAGCCTCGGGGGCAGGAGCCGGTCTTTGAGAAGTCCGGACACACCAGAGTGTGTTTCTTCTTACACTGAGGGATGAATACAGCCACAACAAAAATCAAATGAATGCAACTCGGGCTTTGTTTCTGGTCCAACATGAAAAATACACAAGCAGAAAAAAAAGACAGAGTTTAGGAGTTGTGTGAAAAATCCACAGATGTTTTGAGTCATTTTTGTGCAGAAATGTAGAAGTCTACAGATGGTTCTATAATATTTTAAAAGGATGATGCTCATGTTATCTCACACCTAAATATGATTCATCTCTTTAAATTTGAGATTAAATCAAACATTGCTTCATGAACTGGGTCCAGTAACTTTAGAGACACAATCTTAATTGCTTTGGAGTGGACACACAGACACACACAGAGGCGTCCCCCGATCTCACCACACACAGAACGGGACGCTGGTGATGAGATATGAGGAGGTAAAAGTGATGCCCTCCTCCTGGTTAGGACCTGAACACGATACTCTTTTGTAAAGTTTCCACTTTTAAGACACTGCGCTTCTGTCGCCCTCTCCTTTAAGTCGAGCAAGTGGGTCACAGTTAGTGTGAGTCTGGGGAGCGCCGCGCATGAGAGGACGAGCTTTCACATGCATGTTTGCAAGTGAGTGTGTATGACAGTGTAATACGGGTGTAAATTGGTAGCTTCATTCTCCACGAGATCCGATCCCTCCCACCTGTCAGAAAAGCTAATTATATTCACTCTGGGGAGCAGGCAGCAAAGAGTGTGTGTGTGTGTGTGTGTGTGTGTGTGTGTGTGTGTGTGTGTGTGTGTGTGTGTGTGTGTGTGTGTGTGTGGGTGTGTGTGTGTGTGTGAGTGAAGGGGTGAGGAGTGCGGGACTGGGAAGCACACTGGTCCCGAAATAGAGCGTGTACCAGGAGGAGAAGTGGTGTGCGCATGGAAGGGAGAGGGATCTTGAGATCGATTTTCCGGGAACACTGTGGACTCTTGGTCAACCCTCAGTGGAGGCCAGCGGCACCGACACGCTGCCATCAGAGCCCCTCTCAGAAGCCTCGCACCCATGTCCATGCACCCCTGGGTGCCACGGCAACCCGGGATCAGTTCGCTGTCAGATGCTTCTCCGGATCATCTTATAGGGCTGCGGTTTTGACACAACAATTTGCTCAACAAATCAGATCCGCTGCCGACGTTGTCGATGGTGATCGGGTTATATCTGGTGCACGACGTCACTACTCAACCCGCCATCATTAAATAAGGAACTAAATTTATCTAATTTCTCTTAAAACACCCGGAATCAGATCACGTTTGCAATGATTTATCAGTTGTCAGACTGAATCATTGACTCACACTGAACCAGCAGATTTCCCACAAGAGCTGCACAACGAACTGAGCAACACAATATTTCTTTGCATAGTTCCGCACATTTGCACGGAACAAAGCTGCACACTCTGGTGTATCCTCAACGGCCTGACACACACAGATTTATTGAATGTGTCTGCTTCTTAAACATGATGTAGCTGCAGCTGCAGGGCTGACCTTTTAAACTTTTACTCTCAGCAACCTCTACGTTTTCGTTAAAAGATTTAACTCTGAAGGCAGTTTTTGTCCATTTATAATGTGTGAAATCATTCTGATTCATAATGTAAAAGTATAATATACGTAAAATTGATAACATTGGATAAGAAAGACTGAGTTTGAAGTTAGCTCATTTACATTTCTATAAGGAAGCTATAAAAGTCACTTCTGTTGTGTTGAGCAGAGTCTTTCTGTTTCAGATAAACAACGTTTCTAACATAAAACTGAGGATATTGGCTTTGAGTGCACAACTGCTCATTATTTTTACCTTTAAATTTAAAAGTCTAAAGGCATTTTTGTCCATTTAAAGGCATGGACTAATAATGGATAAGAAAGATCCAAGTTTTAAAGTAACCTACACATATTTACGTTTCCAAACAGAAGCTACAAAAGTCAGCTGAGTGGAGTCTTTTGGTTTGATTCACATAAACAATGTTTCTAACAATAGATCAAATGTCATGGTCCTGGGTTTTCAGGGCATTTCTCCTGTTGCAAACGTAGAACTCATCTCCTGAGTTTTCTGTTTTTTCGGTGCCTCCCTGAGAGAGCCAGTGTCCTGCCCTTGCAGCCGTGTCGTGTTTTTTTTGGTTTTGGCCTTTTGCATTTTTTGGTTTTTGGTTTTGGATTTACCTTCCTGCTGAGTTTGTTTAATAAACTCACCTTTATTGACTTTAATGCGTAGTGCTTCAGTCTCTTGCTCTTGGGTTCGGCCCACGAATATATATATTTGAGGACATAACTGATCATTGTTTTAACCATGATAAGAAGACTACTCTCAGCCATCTGCACGTTTATGTTAAAAGATTTAAAATCTTTGTTTACAAAGTGTGAAACTATTCTAATTCTTAAATGTATCAAATTTAGATAAGTTTGAAATCAACTTACAACCATTTACGTTTCTAAAAGGAAGTCATTTCTGTTGTGGTGAGCAGAGTCTGTCAGTAAGACAATGTTTTGAACAACTGATAAAACTCAGGATATACAGTACTTACATTTTCTGCATAAAAACGACTCCTAACCTCAGCGGACTTTCATACGAGTCCTGAAAGTAGACAAAGAGAACCCAACCAAACAAAGGATTGCGGTGCACTTACTTGTGCACCTCACAGATAAGTAACATTGGCTCATTTTCCTGACTAAACACACACCAAAGCATACATTTCTGATTCATTTGTTTGATTGGTTTCTCTTTGTCTACTTTCAGGACTTGACGGCAGAAATGTAGACGGGCGTAGGTACTTTTAAGTGGCACTATTTTAGCTGCAATAAGAAGATTTCACCTTTTGAATATTTGTGGAGGTGGTGGGCGAGGTGGTAACTACTGCAAGATGATTACAGTCCTACTACCATAGTGTAAAAAGAGGGCTACAGCTGTCGAGCACCTAAATACACGAAGACATGACATTTACTGGATCGTGAGGTTCATCTGCCAAATGCAGAATCACCTAAATTTTGTCCCGACCCTACTGACTGTCACATTATGTTACGTTATGTTACTCAACGGAGGACTGAGAGTGAGGAGTGTGATGGGTTAAAGCTGAAGTATTTAACCAGTGCGAGAAACAGACGGTGTCAGAGAAATTGAGTGCAAAAGCTCAGTCCACTCCCAGCAGCTCCATACATCCTCATTTTCATAAAAAGACAGAGGGAGGGAGGGAGGGAGGGGGAGAGAAATGGAAATGGGAGGAAAGAGCTAAAGTGGACAGAACATCTTTATCCCACACCAAGTTAACAATTTTCCACTTGATTTAAGGAATGCTGGGACGTCTCTGGGGCCTATTAGAGAGCTCTCTGCTGGGCCAAAACCAGGAGGAGTCAGCACATTTACCAAGAGACTGAGAGAAGGAGCAAAAGAGGCAAGAAAGAAAACGAGAGGAGGGGAGGGCGGGAGATGGAAAAGACAGTAAAAAGAAGAAGAAGAGAAAAAAAAAGGGACATCACATGCATTTACAACTCAGGCACGGAGCCAACACTCATCGAGAGCGACTTAAAGTGAGTGGAACAGGACAATAAATGAGCCCAGGTTGATCGATTATTAAGATTACACTACGAAAATATGGAGAAAATGAGGATTCACCGTGTCACCAGACTTCAGGTCGACGTCCCCTCAATTCATTTGAATGAAGCCACTGTGTTGACGCAGTGCTGGTGCCAAAGCAGGGAGCTTAAGTCACAGAAAGAGTATCTCGGTGCATTGTGTTGCAGCAAAAATGAAGCTTTTTTTTTCTTTTTCTCTTTTTTGCTGAAATCTAAAATTCTTTGCCAATGTTCGGAGCACGGGGTAATTTACCAAATGTTCATCTCGAGAGGAGGAAATGAAGACTGATGTGATAACTTCTGTGAATGTCTCTTTTTCTTATTAAGCGATGTGAGGTTCTGGCAAAGAAGGCGGCGATCAAACTTCTTCAACCATATCTCACCTCTTCACCTGCCGTCCAGCGTAGCAGCTCTGAGTTTATTTAACACGGTTCAGCCTTTACGTCGAAAGAATCGAACACAGAAAAGTGCAGGGGGCTTTTAAAGCGTCAGGGGCTAACATGGCTTCAACAGGAGATGCATCAAATGTGAGACTGAACAGATCAAAGGGATTCATTCCAAGGCAGAGAGAAGCTGTCCAGGTCTGTGACAAAAGTTCAACTGGACTCGACCAACAGTGCTGCCCTGCTCTAGGGCCCTGACATCGACGGGATAGAAGAAACCAGAACAGTGAAAAGTTAATCGTGTGATTTCGCGCAAGAAAAAGACAAACAGCAGCAAGAGACCAAGCATGTTAGGAGAAGAAGACACATGGTGGCACAAAGTGGGCGCGTAACAAGTTAAAATAATCTCAACTTTTTAGGCTCCGATCGACCAATGGGAGCAGCTGATGCCGCTGACTGTCAAGCTCCATCTTTACACCACGTTGTCAAACGTTTAACTCAATAAAACACAATCCACGACTTTGGCTCAAATTCAAAATGCCGATAGCGGGGTTGGAGGGTCGGCTGAACCCAGATGGAGCGGCGTTGTCGTTGGTGGTTTTATCTTTTCAAGTAGAGTAGACATTCGTCCGATTGTCTCACTTCATTTGGGGTGTGAAGTATACAAGAGGGTTACCTAGGCAACCAGAGCCTGTAATGTCCACTATCAACCAACCGTCTTCTACAGAGAGTTAGACGACCATCAGGTCACTTTGTATGTGGACTGGGTTTGATTCTAGTAAAAATATCCCAACGCTAAACAGACAAACAGATCCTTCCTTTCAAATATTGTCCTAAAAGTTTTACTATCAACTGAGTTTTTAACGCAGCAAAGACTGAAGCGGACAGCAAACCGATGTAAGGTTTTCAAAAGAGCGTCTTTCCGTCAACACTGAATTCGTTAGATCTGTCTTGTCATACACTACATCATGCACAATTTGAAAAAGGAAAAAGCAAGATGAGGAAAAATAAGCTGCATTTTAAAAAATGTTAATTTGCAGATTCATCAGGTTAAACAACCAGAGACAGAGATCTGTTGACTGTCACCGACGGCATTTCAACATCCTGGTGTTGCTAAGCAATGATTCGGACCCTAGCAGGAAGGAAGCTGTGAGAAGATGCTACTATTGATGTTATGAAAAGATGTGAAATGATTAATAAGAGATCAGATGGATGCAGAGGAGTGAGAGTGTGAGACAAAGCCAGGATGAGGCTGGATGGTGGCGCGTCTATGAGGAGGATGAGGAGGAGGAGGAGGAGGAGGAGGATGGAGGAGCAGACTTAACCCCTGAGCTGCTGGAGTGTCTGCCTGCCTGGTCCATAGTGCCATCCTCAGCACTTTTCCCATCTATAATTACTGCCTGCTATCCATCATAGAGCCGCCAGAGCCTCACAGCGCAGCGCTCCACAAACACACACACACATAGACACACAAACACACACACACACACACACACACACACACACACACACACACAGCGGGTAAAATCACAGACCTAAGCACTTCAGCTAATAGAATAAATATTAATATCCCTTTTGTTTTCTATATCCTCATTTCCCCGTGCTCTATTTAAATGAGGCCTGACAGTGTGAAAAAGCATCTGTTTCACACCCGACGCAGCCGAGAGAGAGAGAGGGAGAGAAAGAGAGAGAGAGAGAGAGAGAGAGTGAAGGAGGGGGGAGACAAAGGGAGGAGGGGGGAAAACACAGCGGGGGACGGAGGAGAGATGGAGCGGAGGGTGTGTTTGAGGTGGACATTTGGAGCGTGAGTGCGGGGTGAACTTGAGTGTCTGGAGTCATGTGTAGGTGGCTCTCTGTTACCCATCGGGCCCTCAATGTGTCACTCAGACACTACAGTTATGCCATTATGACCCACCGGCCCCTGCAGCTGTTCCTGCCTGTGTGTCACTGTGTACATGAGTGTTTGTGTGAGAGTGTGTGTGTGTGGGGGCGGGGGGGGTACAGATTGGTTACCAAACTACTTGTTTACCTAAGCCTCACTTTAACTTTAGTGGATCTTCATACACTCATGCAATACCTTCAACAGCGTGTTAAAACCAGAACCTCTGAGAGCAGCATCAGTGTGGCGCTGGAACGAAAGCAGTCCAAGAAACACTGGCAGCATACTACTACTACTATTATTATTATTGTCATCTATCTTCTAAATTATACCATTAATTATTTCAAAACACTGTTGAAAATGTTAATTGACTCCATTAAAGACGGATATGGTCATGAGAACAAAGCAGAGAGAAGTGTAAACTGAAACGTTACTGCAGTGTGACCACCAGACCTGCACAGTGTTGGGGGTTAAATGTGCTGCATGCAACCCGTCACGGTTATAATACTGGTACAAACTGCTCTCCATCAAGGACAATCCGTCTCATCCACTCCACCAGACTATAGAGGGACAGTGGAGCTCATTCTCCAACAGACTGATCCAGCTCCACTCCCACAGTGAACGCTACAGGACGTCATTCATCCCCTGCTCTATCCAGCTGGACAACAACAACATAACTCCGTTCATGTTAATGGACACTATTGCACCTTACTATCATGTATATACTATATATTCTTATATCTCTGTTTCTTGTACATTTGTTCATATGCTAATTCTGTAAATTTTTTGCTTATACTTTTTTATTTTATTTTACTTATATTTATTTTATTTTATTTAATATTTCTTTTGCTTGTAGTTATCAAAAGTATTTTTTTTACATGCAACTAAGCTACTGTGACCAAGCAATTTCCCTTGTGGATCAATAAAGTTTAAGTTAAGTTAAAAAGTGACTCTCTGAACTGTTATTAGATATTAGATTCATGTACTTTTTGGTATTTGAAGTTTGGTTTTAAATACAAATAAATAAGAGCTTATTTGATTTTCAATGTAAAAATACAGAAACTAAAAATGCTAAAAACAAGTGAATTTAGCTTTATGAAAAAGAAACCAGAAGGAGAAGTAAAGGAGAAACCAGTGGTTATTAGATTCATAAACAGAGCACTGACATGACTCTGGAACAATATTCAGATGTAATTTTAGACTTCCTGACTCAAGGTATCTGGTCATCTGAATTTCTCTCTGAGCGTTTGTCTAGTGAATCTGGAGAAGAACCAGGTTTGGTTTATTTCCTCAATAAACCTCCAGAAGTGTTGTCCTGAACCGTGATTCCAGATGTAATCTACTTCCTGTTTCATTAATAGAAAATACAGCTGCTTTTTGACTTTTTAAATCAACATTAGTAAAAAAGAAAACGAAGTCTTTCTCTTTTTTTGTTTTAGACTACAGAACAAAAGAAAGGTTTGTTTTCTAGTTTTAGGGAAAATTGAAATATCTTTCTCTATTTCTCATCAGACTGCCGATAGTTTATCTCTGCAGTGGATGAAGAACTATAACAATATCCTATAGACACTGTCATTGAAAGCCAGTCTTTAAAAGGAAAATATAAACTGTGAGGCTTTTGCTCTCACATTCGACTTGAAACAACAAAAGCTCAAAAGTCAGTCGTTCGCCCTCAGATTAAACAGCTTTTGGTATGTTCGTGTCCTTTTACCTTCTCTCCTTCGGGGCAGTAGCCTTTGACGAAGTCCTCGCACACTTCGGCTTTGTGGGACACGTAGACGTGGCTGTAGGGACAGTCGCTGTTGTTACAGATGCCCTTCAGGAAGTAGGAGCAAACTGGCATCTGGACAGAGACCAACAATCAGGTGTAAGGAAGTTTAAGAAGAGTTCATTAGAGATTACCAAAGAAAAGAAAACAGATACACTTTAAAAATATGTATATGTTAAATAAAACATTTAATCTGAACATACTGTAGGCCAAGAGAAGAACTGTGAAGGGATTAGAATATAATCTCCTTTTATTGTGTGAAAACTAAACATTTTATGGAACTTTATTCATATATATGAATAAATAAAGTTTTTTTTTTACCAAATGTCAAATACCATCCTATTCATATAATACATAAATCATATAATAATGTGGTTATTTATTTAAATGTGCTTGAGAAAGAAAAGAAAAATGGCCGCAGGAAGAGAACAGGGGCGATGAGAGCACGAGATCACACGTGATTATACGACTTTGTAAACAGACATGCGGCTCTAAAAACCTCACCACCTTCCTGCACAGTTCAGACGTGTCCAGTGTGCCAAGCGATCTGTCACAGCGAGCAGCTAAATGACCTTAATTGCAGTTGACAGCGGCAGAGCGAGAGTGAATGTGTGTCTTGACAGCATGTGTGCCGGTGTGTGTGTGTGTGTGTGTGTGTGTGTGTGCGTGTGCAGAGAGATCTACTGTTTGGTGTGTGTGGTGGTGGTGGGGGGCGGCCCCGGCGGTGGGGGGCGACCCCGGTGGTGGAGGCCGGTCTAAATATACCTCTAGAGGGGGGTTCGGTGAAGAAAGATGGGGGGTAGAGGCGGAGTGTGAGAGGGACTCCGCCTCGTTGAGATGGGATCGGTTCTACCTAATTAACTGCTACAGAAATATTTATCCAGGCTGCAGCTCGTCCAGCTCTCATGATGTGTTTATGTGCTCCTGGATATGTGCACAGGCCGGGACGGGCGGTGTTCCCGTGTGTGCGCGCGTGTGTGTAGGGGGGTAATGCCAGGGGAGTTGGCTCGGGCATATCTGGTTTCCAAGTATTTGTGGTAGTGGAGGAGAAGGGGACGGGAGGGTGGGGTGTAGGAATCGGGATTCAGGCTCGTCTATTCACACTAGCGCCTGGATCAAGTTTGGCCTCCCCCCTTTACCCAAACCCCCTTCTATACAATCCTGCTTGAGGGGGGGGTTCACATGAAATAAGAGCGGGTGTATCCTGTGGAGGGAGGGTCCAACGTTTTGGGGGGTAAGGAGGGGCTGCTGGAGAGGTGGCATTACAAACAGACAGCTGGGCTCTCAGCACTTACAGGCAGCAGTGTGACAGCCAACACAGGTGCAGGGCATTGTGTGTGTGTGCGGGGCGAGGCAGTGGGGGCACCTGTTGGAGGGTTGTTTATCTCAAATAAAAAATAAAAAAAAGTGAAAACGGCAGCTTTCACTCTTCTAGTGTCCACACCGTCCCCTGGAAGGCCCGGAGCATTTACTAAAACACACACATCTCCTGAGAAGGGTAGATACAGCGAGAGTGTTCTGACATCAGTGACTCAGTCAGAACAACAAATCTGACATTCATTTCCTCAATAAATCAATCTGATGTTCAGTCTGTAAGTATCTGAAAAGCATTCTACAGTAGGGTAGTGGAAAATGAGGAGTTCTTGGCCGATTTATGTGACCGTTACACTCTGTATGCAAGGAACGCACAGAAGCTTTGAAATATATGAGGGCATAGGCCTAACTACCCCACCAGCACCACCACCAAGCATTTCATGTGTCTGTATTAAAATTACAACATGTGTATTTGTTTTGCACCTGAAGTTGCTCCAGAGGATGATAAGGTGTGTGATCAAAGGTCTGAGGTGAAGACTTCATGTCATGTCGTGGTATGAGACAGCTGCACTACGCTCGCACGATTTAAAAGATAAAATCTTTCATCAATGAGCGTTGCTCACAGGTAGAAAATGGTTTGGCGTTTGAACAGCTGACCCTCAGACACAACATTTAATGTACTAGTTTATCTCTGAATGCTCCATCAGGTCTAAAACATACTCGATCCTTCCTGTGCCATGGAAACAGGAGCCGTGCCAAGAGCGCAAATACGACCCACGACGACTGTACCCAATAGTGTGTCATCTTATACCTACGCGCTGCATCCAAGCCTGGCCTTTGCAGCGAAAACCCATAAAACACCATGTTGTCCAACATCTAAGCTGCAAGTGTGACTGTGTGTATATATGTTACCTTCTCCTTAGCAACCTTATGGGAAAACGGGCAGGTGCCATCTGCTTGCTTGCATGTTCCTCTCAGAAATCTGCAGATAAAAAAACAAACACACAAACCAAGCTAATATAGTCACTGACTTTCCAGATGTTTTCCTCATCTTTCCAAGACTGTAGTATTTTTTTTTTTGTCTACAACCATTGAGAGAGAGCGTTCTTGCTCCCATTTCTGTTACCTGGTGCAGACAGCCACCTTGTCCGGGTCGTGTATGTAAGGGCAGCTCGTCCCACGGTTGCATTTGCCAAAGCGGTTGTAGTACATGCAGTACTGCTTCGGCTGCTTCTTCTGACGAGCGTTTCTGATGATGGCGAGGCTCCTCTGGACCGCACGGCTGGATTCAGTGAAACAAGACAAAAACACAGGTATCCACTAATTAACCGATGGTCAATCTATGCCAGGATGGGAGAGTTTCTAATTTTATAACCCATTTTTAACTTTAAAAGATTTCTTGTGACCTCACTGCTCTAAACTGACAGTGGTGAAAGAAAGTCAACACGGCGAGAGGAGGATTAAATGCAAACATCTTGGCTGGGTTTGATTTCATGACAATGTGCTGAAGAGTTGGCAGGATGACCCACATATGACTGCTGCTAATAAAAACGTTTGTACGGCTCTTCTGGTAATTGTTGAACACACATGTTCTTTTACGCTCTTTCTCGTGTGTGATAAGAGCAGATCAAGCTGGTACTGTGCAAGCTCTTACCTGGCTAGGTGACGAGTGCTGGAGGGCCGGGTCCAGGCGGGAATCATGTGTGAGGTCTGGGGGCCGGACGACCGTCCTGAATGGGGACGAAAGAGACAAATGAAAAGTTTAAATGCAATTTCCAAAGAAACCAGAGTTCAGTTTTCAGTTTAGTTTAGCAAACAATCTGCACAATGAGCCAAAAATTAATGGTCAGACAGACAAAATGCTTATCAGCTAATTTCACATTGGATTTGTTGTTTCTCCTGAATCAGCAGGGTTGAGTGTCAGAACATTAAACCCAATGAAAACATGTGGTTAGTTATTCAAACCTCTTTGACACAGAGGTGGAAAGCTGCACTATATGTTCCTACCAATGTGTGAAGGGCATCAAATTAACCTACCCACAGAAATTCTATTAAATGTAATCCAATATTAAGTGACAACACTATCCAGCAGGGCGCAGGTTTACGGAAACATGACCACAGAGTTATACAGAGTGAGTATATGAAGAATTATCATGACATCATTACTATTATTGGTATTGTTATTAGGCAGTTAGTCTAGCACAGTGATAAAGACATGGATCCATATTTTAAAAGCTTCTGTTTTGCATCATTTTCTAAAATGCTGCCTTTGCTCAGTAAAAAAACTGCCATCCTACCTATTCACATTAGATGTGACAGAGTGAAGTTGTCTGAGTGTGCGTTTGTGCAGCCGGATCCAATAACAACCTGATATGTGACTGGTTATTTTTACTGAGCTGGTTTGACGCATCGGTGCCAAAGCCAAACGTGACGTCCAACTCTGTCTGACAACATCCTAAACACTATGTACCCAATGCACCAGAGGGAAATAAATGTGTGCGGGTGTGTGTGTGGACGGCTGCTGGGGGCTCTGAGAAGAGTGGACTAGAGGACAAGGATACGAGGCGGTTGGGGTCACAGATGCCAGTTCAGACCTCTAATTTTGGAAGTTCATTTGGCTGTTAAGGCTCTCATCGGGTGTGCACCTCGGTGTGATTTAAGCAGAGCAGGATTACAGGCAGGTGGCTCCGTATCAAGAGCGAATGCAAAGAAATGAAATCACAACCTCCTGCTCGGAAGACAGCGGAGGCGAGTTCCCAGAGGATGCGGGGCCATGTTCGGGTGTGTTGGGATGCTGGTCACGAGTGTGGAGCTCTTCAATTTCACCTGCGGCTTTGGTTGCGCCGGAATGTGTAAAAGTGTGAAGGTGTAGCGGGAGATCTGGGCTTTAATCTGCACCGTCCACGTTTCCCGGCCCTCCCCCTCACCGCTCTGACAGATGACAACTTTATTATTTCAGATGGCAAATCCAGCCAGCTCCCCTAAGTCTATTAGAGGGCATGTGGACAGAGCCACGGCCACAAACATGAATAAACACTCCTGTATCACCTCTGGGTGAACACAGACTTACTGACCTGTACTCACACTACTATGTCCCTGTGTATTGACCCTTAGCATACATTTAACAGCTTCTGAAATATGTCCAAGTATTGAAGGCTAAATCAGGTATGAAATGCTAGCTTAAAACGATCCGTGAGATTTGTGCTCCTATGATTTATTCTCTGCTCAGACTGTTACTGATAAAGACTGTAGTTCTGAGTGAACAGCATTTAGAATTGAAAAGTTTTTATTACTCACGAGTTGAACAGCTAGAACTGAACGTTCTACTATTCAGAAATGGATTTGTTTAACAGTTTGCAATTCTTCTGAATCAGAAGACCAGCGACAAAGGCAAAATGCAAAATCATTTCGTCAGGATATTCTGATATTTTCTATGTCCTGTGGTGTCTGGCAACAGAATATTGTTAGTGGGGGGCCTTTGAGGGGAGGGGCCTCTGTGGATCATCCCATAGATACTCGATCAGTTTGGGATCTAGTGAATTTGGAGGCCAGGTCAACACCTTGTGCTGTTCTTCATGTGTTTTTTTTTAGTTGTTCCTAAAGTGTTTTTGTGTGTGTGTCTGTGTCAGGCTGCATCCTGCTGGGGATGGCTGCTGCCATCAAGGAGTGTCATTGCTATGGGGTGGGGGTGCCTGGTCTGGTCTAGGTGGGTGCTACATGTCTAAGTAACATCCACACCAATGAATGCCAGGTCCAGAAGTTTCCCAGCAGAACATTGAATTGTCACAAGATGGTCATGTTATTTACTTCTCCTGTCATAATGTTGTGGCTGATCGGTGTATGTTCTGCATCTACATGAGAGGAAATAACTCTTCAGACCAGCAGGTGGCGGTAGTCTGTATTTGTTGTTCAAAAAGGAAACAGGAAGAGCAACCATTAGCTGGAAGGCTAGGAAGCTAGGAAGAGCTACAAACCGACGTATAGGTCTACAGTTCATTCACTATAGATGATCTTGTTGAGATTAAGATGAAGACGAAAAACAAGAGCAGCCTTCCGTGTGTCCAGCTGACAATAGTGACCCGACTGGAGTCAACGTTGCGGGAAACACATCCGAAACTAGGGTCACAAAAGCTCACCGGTGGCCCGACACAGTTGGCACAGCAGGCCTTCAACCTCGAGTGTCAAGACAAAGGTTGTGTGCCAAAACCGACCGACCATGTTGGACTGAATGAGCATAAAAAGTCACCGGAGAGCTGGTAAGCAAACGCCATGATGAAGCTACTTACCTGCTGCTACAACACTCAAGAGCAAACATTTTCAGATTCAGCAGCCTGTAGAACCTTTTATTATAGGTTGACACTTGCATTTTGTTCTTTGGTGTCAATTTTCCAAAGGAATTAAAACTTGAGCTGTTTAACTTGCTTTTGAACGACGGCTGCGTGAATTACAACCTTTAATTTCTGATGGGAACCAGACATTCACCAGAAGTTAACTGTGAGACTCCACTCGTGTTAATGATTAGTGCAGTGACGGCCGCTGTACCTGTCCGGTTGATCGACATGTTAGCCGCCACGGTGCGGGACAACTTGTTGGCCGACACGCGGTACAGGGAACCACGGATCCAGCACATGGCGCTTCCTTTCCAGTGACGGGCGGACGGCGGGGGTCTCTCGTGCGGGGCTCGAAGACGGCTCTGGAGGAAACTCCTGGGAGGAAGAAGGAATTGAAAAAGGAAAAAGGTGAGGAGCGTGTGTGGAAGTTTCACTAATTCTGGTTTGAAACCGCTCTAATCATCAGTTTACACATTTTTTAGTCACGCTGTTCTCTGAGAGAGGAAACCATCCAATCATCCCTCTCTCACCTCCACCCCCTTTTCCCTCCAGTTCTTCCACTATATCTCCCCCTCTTCACTTTATGTTTCCCATCCCATAGTCTTCCCCCTCCCTCCCTCCTTTCCTCCCTCTTTCTCTCTCTCTCTCTCCCTCCCATGTCACAGCACTCTGTTAAATTGCTCCTCTAATGGAAAGGACGGCAGTGTGGAAATGGAGAGAATTGAAAAGAGGAGAGGAGGAAATCAATGAGATAATAGGCAGGGCAGGGGGCCAGAGCAGCGAGGTTGGCCCCTACACTGTGGAGTGTAGAGACCACACACACACACAGTGTTATAACACACTCCTGCTACAGTATGTACAGTACACACAATAGGAGGCCTCCACGCACATGCTCACCATTCAGAAGTCACTCAGTCGTCTTGTGTATGTGTACATGCGAGCCGTGTGGTGTGTATGCGGCTGCTGGGTGGAGGTGGTGGGGCGGTGCAGGGGTTATGGCGATAAATTGCGCTGTCCTGTCACTTCTATTTGGGGCGGATTGGGGCTGGTGTGCAGGGCGCCGCTGGAGGTAATTTGCTGCCGTATTTCAGATGGGCTGGAAATGGGTTTAGAGCGAGAGTTCATGCCTCCCATTACAGAGAAGAGAGAGGGTTACCCCGGACGCAGGCTGCGCACAAAACAACTGACACGGCCGCTTAACACGCAGGGAGCTGCTGCACCGCTGCAGATAAAAAAGAAAAGAACAAAAAAGAACCGGAGCAAATATGTGTTCCTGTACGCTCACTACCGGACTATGCGCCATAACTCAGCAGCAGAGACACTCAGTTTCACTGATACAAGATCAGTGGCTGCCCTACACGGGGCAACTGCAGCCAGGGGAGCTGTAATGGAGGCTAATGTTGGAGCGCTGACTGCCACCCAGGGAGGCTTAAACAAGGACCGGGTGGCCTGGGGAGCCACAATGGAGGTTAATGGGGATATGACATGAACAGTTAACACAGACGACAGTTAACCCTGACACAAGGGCTGCAGTCGGGGAGGGGGTGTGGGTGACCGGGGGTGCTATACCCAGTCTGTTCGGATGCTTTCTCACTCGGTTCATTTGTTGGAGAGTGATTTTTCTACTCACACACATGTTCTAATGTGTGCACGCTGATCTCATTAAAATGCAGTTGGTCATGATGACGACAGAACAGATTATGCGTCCGTTTTTGCAACCACGTAGGTCAAACAAGCCAAGAACTCAAACAGATGAGTGTTATTTTCTGCTCAACCTCAGTGACTCTTCTTGTTTTTACTTATCAAATAAAGGGAGAATGTCATTAATGTTGTCATTGCCGCAGGTGTTCATAGACCGGGCAGAAGTGGATTCGTAAAGTCATCCCTCCCAAAAATAGACCAGACTGGTGTGTCAAAGCACTATAAACAGACAGAAGCGCAGATTTGATGCCAAGATCATTTGAGGTTATTGTTTCAGTGAATGCTGGAGCCTCATCAGTGTGTAACTACCCTGCGACTACACATACATGCAACCTTGTGAATAAGTTCCAACTACAGGCAAAATAAAATTAGTGAAAAGGGCTACTGCAGGAGCCGACTGCCGACACAACAAGGTAATCCTCTACGGCTACAGACTTTCTAAAACCAGTTTGCCCTGATGCCCTTCACAGAAATGCCTCAGCTTGGTCTAATGCACAGATCCTCATCTACTGGACAACCAAGTTGTTCCTGGACACACGTTCTTTGCACATAGCACAGACAGACCGCTCCTTTTGTTGTACCAATGAAGACTTTTTGTCTACCATTATAAGAAAATATAGAAACATGTCATCGTTATATTTAAATAAAATAAATATAAACCACATTTGACTACTGTATCTGGTGAAACGTTTACCTTCTGACTCAGGTATTAAATTTTGTAGGAAACAAGTTTTGCTGAGTTCTTCCTTCAAAGGAATTTTTCTGGGCAAAGTGACGGCTTTCTGTTTAAAAGGTGTCCCTACTCATAGGACAGATGACGTTAGGAGAGCAGTTGAGGACGTCTAAATCTAGATGGGACACATGTAGAGTAATTACAGCTGCATTCTTCACTCAGTATAGTTCTTATCAACTTGAAATAATAGCGCTGAGTTGAGAGCATCCGTCAAGAGGGAGTCAAGCATGAGTCACAATCTAAACCATTTCTATTGCTCATACTTGTTTATTTTAAGCACAATTACCGCCCCATGGTTGCTCCGCCAAGTACACACGTCTGTCCAGATTCCTACTAATGAAATAATTCAATAAACGATTTACCTCAACACAGAACACCAGAAATCACTTCATCTAAATACCAAAGTCAACGTTAGTGGTCTTTTAGTTCCTGAAATATTGTGCTCCAGAGTTGAGTGATGGCCAAAGAGAGCAAACGTGCTCAATGAAGGTCACAATGACCTTATCCTTTGACCCCTAACGTTTTATAGGACAATGCTTGAGTCCAAGTTTACATTTGTGCCCAATTTGAAGAAATTCCTTCAAGGCCTTCCTAATATATCACAATCACATGAATGAGACAGAGGTATGGACAGAGAACCCCTCAGTCCATGACTGTCAGTGAAGGCATAAAAACATCAACAACCTCAAATGTCCACTAGAGGCTTGATCCAACAATGACAATGACGTCCATGTTTGAATGTCCAACTTTACAGCAGAATAATCATGTTTGCAGCCTGGTCTCTGTAGCCGATTTATCCAGTCATGACAACTGTACGGGGGAGATCCACTATATGAACGAAAGTATTTGGTCACACCTGTTAACTACTGAATTCAGGTGTTTCAATCAGACTTGTTGCTACAGAGGCATAAAAATCAAGCACCTAGCCATGCAGTCTCCATTTGCAAACATCTGTGATGCAAAAATGGGTTGTTCTGAACAGCTCAGTGACTTCAAGCGTGGTGCTGTTATAGGATGCCACCTTTGCAATAAGACGGTTTGTGAAACTTCTTCCCTGCTGGATATTCTACAGTCAACTGTAGGTGATACTATTAGAAAGTGGCAACAGCTTGGGGAAGGCCCGTTTCTCTTCCAACATGACTGGGCCTCAGTGCACAAAGCGAGGACTGCAAAGACATGGTTTGATGAGTTTGGTGTGTAGGAACCTGACCCCAACCCCATCCAGCATCTTTGAGATGAATTGGAATGGAGATTGGGAGCCAGGCTTTCTCGTCCAACGTCAGTGCCTAATCTCATAAATGCTCTACAGAATGAACGGACACAATATCCCACAGAAACACTCCAAAATCTTGTGGAAAGTCTTCCAAAAAGAGAGGAAGACTAACGTATATGTATTTGAAAGCAATGTCAATACAGTCCCTGTTGGTGTAACGGTCAGGTGTGGCCAAATATGTTTGTCCAGAATCAGAAAAGACTTTATTGCTATTTGGTGTATTTTACAGTACTCATCTGTTTAAATGATATCAAGGCTTAAAAAGTTATGCATCAATAAAGGAACTGGGCGCTCTGACAGTTAGATGGGTGAAGTCAAAGTTTGGTATTATAGCAGTCTTCCTAGGTAGAGGAGTTAGGTGGAGTCAGGCACTACCGAGGGTTCATCCATCTTTATGGACAGTCCATGGTTTCAACTCCGTTTCTTTTGCATGGTCGTTAACAACTAAACAGGTAGTTTGGCTTTTAATTGATTATATAGTTATTTGCCTTTTGTTATAGCAATTAGGAATGTGTCTGAAGTCCATAACACCTTTAATGGAACAACTGTTACACCCAAAATGATTTCTTTAATTGAATATTGGTGTTAAAGTTCTGTCAGTCAGTTAATGAACCTACCCAGTCTGTGTGCCGTACACTCTTTCTGGTTTGTTGTGAACTAATGAGGAGGTCAAAGAAACAAAACTTAAACTCATCAAAAAACAAAAGTAGAAAATGTGGAGGAAAAACAGGAAGAAATAGAGGACGGGGCAAGGGCACAGACAAACTCCCTTGAGACTAGTTTGCACGAGTGTGTGTGTGTGTGTGTGTGTGCAGGTGTGTGGATGTGCACTGCTCTGACCATGCGACGCACAGATAAAGGAGAGCGCGATTCAGCAATACCGCTGCCGTTGATGAATGATCCAACTTTTGTTTTAGTGACAGGGAGGAATTTGGAGGGTCGCGCGACTGCTCAGAATAATGCTGCCCTTGTCTATTTGTCTGCAACCCAAGCATTAGTAAGCTCATATTGGGGAAACAGTTACCCTTGAAACAGAGCGCAGCAAAAACAGTCATCTGGCTAATTCCAACAGTGAGGAGCGCTGCTCTTCTTCAGGCATTTAAAGGAAACCAAAGAAACGTCGTTACCACGCATCCTATCAAATCCAACCTAACGGAAGCCGGCTGTGATGGGGAAAAAAATAAAAAAATCCAGATTTAGTGTTAGAACATGAGTCTTAATCTTATGTTCTAACTCAAACCAGAGAGTATTTGTGTAGGATATACCGTTAACGGCGGCTGAAAGACACGACTGTCGGTGACAGGTGAATGACAAACGTGATAAGTAATGAGTAAATGAATGAACTGGGGAATAAAAGGGGATGAATGGGGGAGTGAATGCGGGAAAAGGAGGAGAGAAGTGAAGAAGAGGGAGCGCTGCTTCACTTTATTGCCCAGTCTCTTACATCCTGTACTGATCGATACTGAGGCACTAAAGGAGATGAGCGCCCGGACCAAGTGTGTGTTAGCGAGTGTGTATGTGTGCATAGATATATATATATACTTACTCAAAGATAGTATACTTATTTGGGTCTGGGGTGTCTAGCCGTGTTTAGGGTTTTACCATTTATGGCAGAAATCAAAGAGAGGAAGATGGAGGCGAGTGAGAGAGCGCAGCAGAAAATTTGATCAAATTAGATCAAAAGACAGAAGAGCGACAGAGCAAACATAGGTTTATAGAAAATTAAAGGCTGGGTCAGGGGAGAGAAAAATAGGGAGGGTGTGAGAGAGATGACAGGAGGGCTGGGCTGTAATTTATCCTCCACTGTGCATGCTTTACGGCTTTCTTAATTCAACTCCTGCTACTATTAATGGAGTTAATGTTGAGATTATATCTATTTTCTGGTGGCAGGGTCTGAAATACTGCGGCCGATTCCCCCGCCCCTTCAAACTGCCGCCCGGCACTAAATCAGCCTCCCCACCCACCCACGCTCTTTATGGTTAAAACTAAAGGTAAGAGCACGGCATGCTGGGTAGGGAGAGCCGCACATCCTGTGGGCCAGGGAGCAGGACATTTCTAGGATAACTGGATGAGAAAGATGAGCAGAACTGGTCGGTTAGGGTGACGGAAAAGTGATAATAATTACACATTTACAGATAAACTGCTGTGAATTAAAAGACAGTAATATGTAACACACTCCCTAAAATTAACATACAAAGATACAAAGCTGCAAACTAGATTAGGCAAAAGCTGACCTCAAAAACTCACAGAACAACAAATGCTTTGGAGAATTTGTCAGGAACTGTTGGGAACTGATTGCCGTCCAGCAAAGATCTGTTGGGCCAATCAGATCGTTTGGGCGGGCCTTTACATGGTGATGGACAGAAAAGTAACAACGACGTAGTCATACACGTCATCGTCTGCAAACAAATGGCTCCGATGGTTGGAGGACTATCCCATCGTGTGCAGAGTTTATTTACAATAAACACTTTCTGCCACGGTCTTTAAAAGGGTATTAGTAAATGTATCACTACTATTATTGGTCATGAACTAAATGAAGCATTAAATTTGATTGGTTTCAGGGTCCTTTCTATTCTAATTGTTCCATTCATTAAAAATATAACGACTGCAGTTTGCTGAATTTGCAGGATAACAGAGGTGTGAAGTGTGAGCAAGGGAAGTTAAATACACTTTACTATAATAGTCAATGTTACATGACTCAGCTGGCACACTTTGATGGCATTGTGCAGTTAGATCATCAGTACGAATGATTAAATATCTGGTTCACTGATAAAGCCAACCACTGCCTCAGACGTGTTCTTAACATCAGGTGACCTGACAAAATAAAGAACGAGGAGCTGTGGAGAAAGAACAATGCAACCTGCAATAGAAGTGGACATAAGGAAACGAAAGTGGGGATGGACTGGGCACACACTGCGTAAACCAAAGTATTCCATCACACAGCAAGACCTGCAGTGGAACCCACAGGGTAAACGTGGTAGAGGGAGGCCAAGAAACACCTGCAGGAGGAGCGTCACAGCTGAGATGGAAAGAGCAGGATACAGATGACAAGACCTGGAGAGGCTGGCACAGAACAGGACCAGGTGGAGAAATATCGTCAGTAGTCAAAAGCTTCAAGGTATGCATTAACTATGACTCCCAGCATGCATTTCTGTTTCTGCGATGTTGCATTTAGTTTTTTCTCACGACAAAGTCACTGCAGCAGAAGGCACAGCTCATGGGTACTGTAGTATTTAAACCCTTCTACCACGCCATGGAAATGATGTGATCTTTAGAGAGAAAGCTCAGGTGGTCAAAACTGGTGTCCACAACATAAATTCATAGGATTGGGACGTAATCAATCTCTGCATTTCATCCTTGACTCCACGCAGACATTTTGAAGATATTAATTTGAGGCGCTTGAGAGTTTGTGTTCACGAGTTATGGGTGACGTTGTGTTTTGACCTTTGACCACCAAATTCTGATGAGTACATCGATGATCCCGAGTGGATGTTTGCTCCAAATTTGAATAAACTCAGTCGAGGCATTCCTCAGATATCGCCTTCACTAGAACAGGAAAAGACGGAGGGACATCTCAAAACATGATCCCAGTTGTCGCCGTCGTGGAGGTATGAAATATATAACGAGATATTTGTTTTATGTCACCGTGTCCAATCTGTTCTACCTGAATACGCCGGGATCCTTTGGGCTATAGAAGAAGACTGGGTCTGGTATTTTTAAGACGCATGGGGGTTCAAGCTATGAGCAGGCTCCGAGATAAGAGCTGAGAACATATGAGGACAGGGATCAGTGGGTCTGATAGGCCAAAGATGAAGAGCAGCACTCAGTAGTTAAGAGCAGAGAATATGAGCTCATGCTCCACTCAATAGCTTCAAATTGATAAAAGTGGTGGTGGTCTTTGGAGCTAAACAGATAGATAAGCACTGAGAAAGGAGTGGGTGAGAGGGTGAGAAGGGAAGGGGGGGGGGGCAACTGTCCCTAGGGACCCGACCTGTCCCCCTCCCTCCCTATCTCTTTCCTCACTACCACACACTTGGTGATATTTCACAGGATGTCACAGGGCTCAAATTGAAAATCCCTTGATGAATCAATATTTACTGCAGCAGCTAAATGAATAGTAATAAGTCACCAGAGGCTGAGTCCAGCCACAGGCCGGGTCCCTCTGTCTCACCCAATCTGGATTACACAAATGAACCTCCTTCATCAACTCACACAAAACACAAACACACAAAAATGTTTGCGTTTCAAATGGTTATCCAAACGAATGGAACATCAGCGACAAACTGCTACGGAGACATTTGTGCACGTTCCACCAATGGCATGGAGCTACTTTCTACCAATGAAACGGCGACGAAATCAAATCTGTTCACGGTGATGCCGTGGAGGATTCTCATCGACACAAAGCTCAGGACCTCACTGTGAAATTGTTCGCAAGGTTAAACAACAGCACAAGTTATATTTCCTAGTTTGGGTGATCTTCTAAATATTTAGATGTAATACGTTTTTTTCTATTCAACATTTTGACATAAAGCCACTTCTGTGCCCTTTTTAAAGTGTCAGTTTGCCCAAATTACAAAAATACATATTTTTTCTCTTGCAATTTGTGATAGACAGACACACAGACACTTTATTAATCCAACTAGGTATAGAATTATAAATCCATGACCATGAGAGAAATCTGTGGATATTTTGCAGAAAAACTGTAACAGAGCTGTTTAACTTGCAGATTGTGTGTAGATAAAGTCTACAGTCTTAATAAAAGCCCCTGAGTATGATCTTATCCCAACTTTTAAACAATACTTGGCACATAAATTACTGTAGTAACGCGGATATTGGATTAAGCGACATATAGCAGCAGCCTGTGCAGTTTATCTACATGAATACTGAACATAATGCTGTTGAAACGTGGCATGCTGTGGATGAAATAATGTATCAGCGAATAAATCCAATTTATAGTAAACTACTGACTTTCAATCTAACTTTGCTAGCTAGCACTTATAAAGTTAAGCTAACTCCCGTTATGTCTGGAGCAATTTCCTCCGTGTTTTCACCATCTCTCTTTAAATAATTTAAATCTCCACGTTCTGAATGGTAACGTACATTTTATCAGCGAACAACACAATTAGCTTCACATGCCACTTTAGTGGTCCGTGCCATTTTCTCCATCAGGTTAAATTCAGAACAGAGAGGCCACCATAGAATTAACATTGTATAGTAAACCCTGTGTAAGTTATTTTTCTTTTTACAGTTTTAAGTGCCAACTTTAAAATGTGTCACCAACAGTTCAGCAACAAGACCAGACACAACCTCTAGTCTGAGCAGTATTCTTCATCAGCATATACACTAAAAAGATCCCAGTTCTATGTGTTATAAATCTTGAAATTATCTGTTTTTGCTTATGTGACAGATAACTGTCTGGTGTAATTTATTTAAAAGTGATTTCTGGACTGTTAAGGGGAACTAACTGTGGGATTTGTTGTTAACTATTACAGACAATTCACAATAATTAGTAACAAGAATCTGATTAAAGAGGACGTACTGTGAAAACAAGACCCTGCTGGTGGTTTATATCTGGAGTGAGGATGTGAGAATGACATGAGGATGAGTACTGAGACAGAGGAAATGAAAGTCAGATTAATGAAGGTGGAAAAAAGACGAGACATTAAGCGAGAGAGCCACCCGTCTCTCTCTCTCTCCTTCTCTCTGTATCTTTCCTGGGTTTGATGCTTTCCCTTCGGCTGTGAATTAATGTGAGGAGCACATTGGTGTAAATGGTTTATTCTCCGTGTTATCTACTGTGTAAAAATGAGCACCATAAATTCCCGACCTCTTCCACTCGCGCTACACATGACGGTGACATAAACGACAGGGCGATGCTCTGCAATGAGGGATATTACCCACCGAGCCACATTAAGGCAGGACCTGGAGGAGGCGTGTGGGCATTTGTCTCGGTTAAGGCGGCGGCGGCGGCGGCCTACCTGGCAGACTGGATCCTCTTGGCTCGCCAGGAGAGGGCTGGGTTGTAGTGGTGGCTGTGCGCAGAGCTGGAGCCCGGGCGGGTCACCATCTTGTACCGTGTCCTGAACACCCGCTGGGAAGAGGGGCTGCGATGGTAGGATGAGGCGGGATCTAAGGGGGGACAGTCAGAAACAGAAGCGGTAATTAAACATCAAAAGGCACATTCACAACATTTGAAATGAGTCAAACCACGTATGCACACACAGACACACTCGCACAAGTTTGTCTGAAGACTCTGGCAGGTGTGCTCTTTAATAAGCTTCACGTATAAAAATGAGAGGGAATAACAAAGGCAGAATTTTTATGAGTCTAATAAATCATGTGCTCTGTCTCTTTCCTCGCTGCCTTCATTCCTCCTGCCCAGACTCCCTCCCTCGCTCCTTCCTTCTCACTTTCAGTCTCATTCGTTATATCATTTTACAAATCCATCAGAGAAGAGGCGCGAGTGTAGAGAGAGATCGGCACAGACAAAAAAAAAAAAAAAAAAGAGGACTAAGTGTTTTTATTTATTTATTTAGCGGCGTATCCATCATGTTGGTTTATGAGGGCCTGGGCTGGATGACACGCTCGCACAAAGAACAGAATTTGCATTGAGCATCGTCCGAGTCCCTTCTTCACATCGGTTTACTAAGATCAAAGACTTCATGGGACTGGAGACTCTGAACACACAGTGAATAAGTGTAGACGCTTCTTTTTAGTTCTCAGCCTGCATTAATTGGTAATCATCCAATTGTCCAAGAAACCAGCCCGACTCTCGCTGTCTACAAAATGTTTGTAGGGGAAAATTGGTCTCTGTTAGGAACTGATTCTGCTCCAGCAAAGATCTGCCATGTCAATCAAATTGTTTGGGTGGGGCTCATAGACTGTATAAAGACGGACAGGACTGCTCCTCAAAAGTGAAGCTAAATCAAGTAGAGCTCCCCCTGGTGGCTGTCTGCCGTATGGGTCATAAGCTCCACTTCCATGTTAGTGGGCGGGACTTGGGCCAAACTAAAAGACTAAAATACACGGAAAATATATATATATTTTTTTTTTTCAAAGGATGGTTTCTGTCATTTTAGGTAGTTAATATAAAGTTGATGAATGTTCAAGTGTCACCTTTTTGGGTAAGTTTCGTTTTAGTTATTGACGCTATAGAAACAGGATGTGACATAATGGTGACTACCAGTTGCCATGCCAACTGCTCTGTAAAGCAGCCCTTTGGGACCATGAGAGTTGTAAAAAAAAAAAAAATTAAACTTAAGTACAGTGTATAATCCAACATTTCTTTGTAACTGGTGGAGGTAGAGCAGAGTATAGTATTAATTAAACAAAAACGCGAGTGAATCTGGAGGAAGAGTGGGCGGGGCACTGATAAACCGGCTCTGCGTGGCTCCACTTTCGGACCGTACCGATTGGACTCCGGCTCCAAACTTGCAAGATGGCGCCGGCCACATCCCCGGGAAAACAGCCAATGCAAGGAAGTGGCAACACATTGTCCATATTTATATACAGTCTATGGTGGGGCTTCATGCGGTATCGGACAGAAGAGTAAAAGCAACACAGTCGTACAAAATTACCCTGATTGGGTTTAACGGGGTCTAGACACCTAAAGATATTGTCTCTTCAGCTGTTAGTTTTGTGCACACTCCATCAAATAAACACATTTTTAAAAACTCTTTAAAGCCATTTCGTCAATAAAGTCTCTCCTGACTGAATTAACTTTGGCCCAGAGGCTCAGCCATTTGCCATGAAGTGTACAATGATGTTATCTCCGAGAGAAACAATAATCCGAGTTGCAGTACAGCAGAAACATCCTCCCGGACCGGCGTTCACAGACAGGGATTTGACACTTTTGTGAGGAATGCACTTCAAAAACCTTTTATGAATTAATTTGCCACAAGCTGCATGGTGGTTGATGAAAAGGTAACAACCCTCCACCACTACTTGCTGAAAAGCAAGATTTAATGCAACATGAATCAGTTGCTCGACGTATTCATTCAAATTATTGCACTGGGAAAAAAAAAAATGTCATTATCGGCACTACCTCTTCCCCGTTCTACCAATCATTCACTGCGGTGGTCAGTGACAGCACTTTGTCTTCCTAATGAGTAAAGAAAAGACAGAGTGAAGAGAAGTGTGAGAGAGGGATAACAAATGAGTTTATGCCCCCGGTGAGGAGCTCATTTCCCATCACCTCTTTCACAAGTCTTTAATTGCCAATTGTCAGGATTGTTGCCATTTTAATTAGCGTCCAATAACAGACCGTGACCACGAGGGCTGTGGTGACAAACAATAAAATGATTCGATTTCCACTTCTACACATTCCCCCCTTCTCCCTCTCTCCACTCCTCCCCCTCATTCTTCCTCCCCTCAGGCGCTGGTTTCATTTGTCAGCCGTGATGCAGCTCTGGATCAGCTGGAGAATTCATCTCAGACAAACATTTACTGTTCAACAAATCACTGAGAGCTACTGTCGAAATATGGCCTCCATGTTCAGGAAACACACACACAAAAACATACACACCCAGGCTTGCACATGTGTCATGTCTAAGTAAGAATGATTTATACAAAACTTATAATTTTTATGTTATACCATAATAAACCCGACACATCTATTATTGGGCTCCAACAGCAGGCTACATTTTTGATCCGGTACCAGTTTGGCAACAAATCCAGATTCATTATCAAATTATTAGCATTTTGTGTTCATTTTTAAAGAAAAAACACTTATTGTTTTGATCAAAATGACCAGTGTCACTACTCCTTTCTATCCACTGACCACCAGCTAACAGGCCAGCTAATTAGCTAATGGTAATTCTAAACATCTACAGTGAAACATTAGTCTGTCGGTCATCGTGCTCTCTCCAAACTGCTGACTAAACTCTACCACGAACTGTTTGTGAATGATGAGGCGTCAGTGTCGGTCTAAAGGCATGGACACACCGAACCGATATCACCTAGCATGTCTGTGCCAAGAAAGTTGCACTTAAACTCAACACAAAGACGACCGGACTTATTTGGAAGGGACGTTAACCTGAGGAACTTTATCACAGAGGACGTCAACCCGGTTAAGCTTCAGTGTTATGATCGTTTCCAGCATTTCACTTACACCTCCAGATAATGTCTTTTATATACAAGTTTACTTTAAACATGTTTCATCACTTTTCTGCCCATGTTTTGTTTAAACTTTCTTTCAACTGTCCGAGTGACTGGTGAGAATAATGTTTTCAGATTTGATAGAAATGAGGCCAAAACTGTGAAAATATGATCCAAGGTGTGATCAGCTGGAATGTACGACCCCTGACCAATCTACGTTTCAAACCTGTACTATTTTCAGGAAATCAACATTGTTTTTAATTAACATTGTGAAAATGATTGCTTATTCTGTAGGTGAAAAGGTCTGAGTGGATTATGACCAGGAGAAAAATAGACAGCAGAAGAAAAAGCTAGAGAGAAAGAGAGAGAGAGAGGGAGAGTTTAGGGCTGGGGGTGGTGGTTTGTTCAGGATTAGTTGCCTCGCTTGTAGTCACTTTTTCTCCCACAATCCATCTGTACTGCAGTCAGAGCTATTTGGGCGTCCTGGCAGATGACAAATAGGGCTTGTCAAAGGTGCTGCCACCATTCCCACCCAGCGACCTCGTACACTCCCCTCAACCCCGCATCCCTAACCTGCACCTCAATCTGCCGCTAAACCCTCCTCGCAAACCTCATGACACCCACCGTGTCCGAGACGCTGTCACACAGCTGTTCCACCTTGGCTACTGTTTAATGACATCTATAGTGAGCTGTGCTGTTGGTGTGGGTGTGTGTGTGTGTGTGTGTGTTGTGTCAGCGGCGATGGATGGACGCCGTTGCTCTGATTGTAAACCACTGCAGGTTGTGTTGGTTGAGTGGCTCTGGGAGCAATGGGGTCTCAATCTTCCACTATAAGACCATGACCAATGAGCATGTGAACACACATACGCACACACACCCTTACTCACACACACACATATACACCTGGGGTCTCAATCTTCCCTTAATAGACCTTTGACAGTGGCCTGCCTTAGAAGTGGCGCCTTGCACTGAGAAGACACCATTTGCAGACGCATGCAGCTCGCGTGCCGTCCATCCATCTCCCCCGCTCCGACTTGCTGCTGTGAATCCACAGATAATCTACTCTTGTTGCCTCACGCTGTACTCACTGCTGCCTTTGGAAGTAGTCCGGCAGGACCGCCTTAAAGGGCTGTTTCAACATGCTCTTCAGAGATATCCCTCTGAGTTTTCATCCTCTGACGCAGCAGTGAAAAGAGTGAGGCACGTACCAGCATGAGTGACAGTCTTGTCCTGATTAAGCAGATTGGTTATATGTTGTGACATGACTAATTACTTTGTTTCGTTAACCATTAACAGTAGGATTATGTAAGGCCATTCGGTTTTTAAGCGTCACATCAATTCTTGTCTTCGTGCTCCTTTACACTCCACAATGGCCTCAATGACCAGAGCAATATTGTGAAAATGAGGGATTAACAGAGTGATCTGGGACGCCAGTGACTTTACAATGGAGCAATAAACCTGAGCAGTCAACCCTGAACTGTTAACTATACATATGCACAATACGAAGGACTTGTTGGTTTAAGGAGTTTTCCTGCTCATCTGTGTTTCACATGGACTCTGTTTCGGATTCTCCTCCACATTTAATGGTTTAGATAATCTGTGTAAACTGTTGGATATTTAACAACTGTTTCATTGTCTTATTTGTTGGATTTGTGCGATAATTGCTTGTAATAAACCATAGCGACCTTTTTGCGTATCAGGGCCAATCCAGGCATTTTTAAAAAGCTCAGATCGGTATCGAGCTTCAGTCAAGGCCAATCTTTTTGTAGTCGTTTCAATTTAGGTCAAAGGAACGAGCTATGTAGGAGAATACAAGGAAGACAAGAAAAGACTTCAGGAGCCTACAGGGGAGGACATTTTGTTCATCTAATATCAGATCGGCTCATGCTGAATATTAAAAGATTGGCACCGGATCAGGGGGGAAAAAAAAACTTGAATGGGACATCCCTATTTCAAACACACATTCATTATAAAAGAGGTTGGAGACAAACGTCTGATAAATAACTCAACTAAAACAAACTGAGTCTCTAAAGATTTCTAAATGCCCTTTGGAGAATCAAACTTTCAAAGCAACATTAAGTATTTTTTTCCTCGTTCATCCTCTAACAGGTCTGATCCTCTTCTGTTAGTCCAGCTGAGGAATTTACTCAAAAGCTGTGACAAATCGTTCATGTAGATCCTGCGTTATCAACGTCACATAAGTGGATCTTATGGAGAATGTTGAACTAGAGTCCCGTTCCTAAGATGACTGAGCCTCATCTAAGCAGCATGGACTAGACTTTGAGTGGAGTTGTCTTCCACGCTCTTCCTCAGCCCTCTAACTGGGGCCACTGACAGGCCACTGAACTGAACCTCCAATCCTCCATCCTCTTATGGATCCCCCAGAAGTCTGCCTCCCAGTACCTGACGTCTAATTCCAGGGAACAGCAGTCTCTGTCTGCCCCCTCCCTGGGACGAACCGATGGATAATAAATCTTATTATTGACAGTGCCTATTTCCCCCTGCCAACCTTGTTCCCGTCCCCTGGGGCTCATCCTCTGACTCCCACAGCTCCAGCACTCTCACAGGAGACAGCGGTGCCATGCTAACATCAGACTTAACAAGGGAGTTACCACAATTTAATAACCCACTGCAAGCCGACGCGGTTACGATAATACGATCTGTGCGTGTTTGACACCCAGGGATACTTTCTGACAGACTATCCAGACATGTCAACAGGGTTTCATGCCACACCCTGTCAACAGAGAACTGCATTCCACGGTCTTAAAAATACTGCATCCCAAAACTCAACTCAACGCATATCGTGCTCTCCTAGATCTGAATGTGAGCTTTGAAGGATATGCTGCGAGTGAACGAGTCTCGTGTTAGGAAAAATATGACGATGCATCATGTCCATTTAACACTCAAGCCAGCTCTGTCTATAGTGTCTCACAGTGTACCTCATTTTTACTCTTCTGGTCCATTGAAATGTTAGAAAATAATTTAGCTTAAGAAATAAACAAATTTTAACTAGGGCTGCAATGATGATGACTATGCGAATAAATCTATTTCCATAGAAAATGTTGACGGGTCACAATATTTAACTAAAAAGCCCAAACGCTAGCATGGCTCCCTGCGCTCCAGTGCTTTCACAAGTTGTAAGCAGACTGTATCTGCACATATGGACCTATAAAACTAAACAGCGTACATTTCCAACATTAACTGCTGCATCACAGCATTAACGTTGTGGGTTCTAACCTATGTGCTGTTTTTCTATGAGTAGTTTAGCTGCTCTCCCTGTGTCTGCTGCGTTTCCTCTGAGTTCTTCATTCATAGATATCATGTTTAAATATGTCATTATAATGCTTGAATACAATTTCTAAGGAAAAGTTGGGTTATATTTTTGTAGTTAACCAAAAACGAATAGACTCGTCAAAAAATAGTCAGTACATTAATTTGAAAAATATCTGATTTTCCACTGATGAGATTTCAATGGCTGATTTTAGCTTAACACAGCGATACTGGGACAGGTATCTAGCACTGGCTATGAATATAGACCAAAACAGCCTCAATGACATCATCCATACGTTTCCTGAAGAGTGGCTCTGAAGCTCAACGTGGGTGCTTCCTGCCGCCGCCAACTTGGCAGCGCCTGACCCAACTCCTGGCTAAACAAAAAGGGTTATAAAAGGTGGCGTTGAGGCGGGTGGTTGATGCCTAGGCAAGTGGCTAGAGACTTGTTAGGGCACCGACCTGTCACTCAAATCAACCACACCCTTATTTATGCCTTTACCATTACACAGTCATTTCATTAAATCACAATTTTAAAAATAACGCTGAGCTTTGAGGATGCATGAGCACATGTCTGTGTACTTTGACAGACTTGTGTTACTCTATATGTCTTTGATTCCTTCCTGCAGACTAAAAACAGAAGTGCCTTCAGAGAACCGGTGTTACTGTAAATGTGATGACAGACGTATGCCATTAATCAATAACTCTTCGGTTCGTGACCAAATTAACACTTGGCTACAAGTTAGACGCCAGAGAACACACAGGATTATATTTAATAGAAGTATTTGCGTGTTATGGAGCTGCTAGAGTCTTTTTAGAGGAATACTCAGGGGCTCCATTAGTGTGTATGTGGATGAAGTGGTGGGTTGACTCAAGCTGACAGGCTGATGGGGCCACATAGTGACACGGGAGGCCCCTGGTGCGTGCCATCAGCAGATGCTGTCAGCCAGTGTGGTGGTGATGTCACCACATCGAGGCGTGTTTGGTGGGGGACGGTGTGGTTTGGGAAGGAGGGAGGGTGTTGGGGGTGATGGTGTGGGGGAGAAGATGTGGGGTGGGGGAGCTACTGGATTGTGGCCTCGTCCATCATCGCAGTGGAGCCATCAGCTGTAATGTACACCAGCTGACCAGGGGAGGGGGGACTCCTCCGGTCAGCCAAACACAAATGCATGCTGGTGGGTGGTTGGTCGTAAAAACAAGAAAGTAAAATGGCTCAAAACTGCAAGATGGTATAAGACAAGATATAAGAATATTAAAAAAAATACTTAAATGTAGAGTTGCTTTGGGATGTGCTGAAAATCATCTGAGCAAACTGAAACTATGTGCAGTTGGACTGATTATGGCTTGGAGTTCTCGTGTGTAGCAGGGCCAGCCGTAAAAAACAATCCCACATCAATTGATAAAATCCTCTCACCAGTATTAATTAATCTATGTGAATAATATAAATATTTTGGAAATTTAGGGTTAGGGTTAGGGTTAATGAGATTAGTCCATGTGTGAGGGAGATCCATAACATGACATTACCTCCAGTTCTGAGATCGTCAGGATTGAAAGCTGAATGAATTTAAAAAGTGTGACGACAGAGATAGAGGGGGATTATTGTAGAACTACCACAACAAACAAAAAAAAAACACTAAAAAACTAATGACAAAATTGGTTTAGTGAAAACATCTTTCATAACTGTTGTTTCAAAAGTGAAATATCTCTGAATAAATAAATTGAAATGAAATTGGGGCCTTGGGAATCCCCTAATTTTTACAAGTGCTATCGGTGTTATCAGACTTTTCCATATGCTACAAACACATTTTTTCTTACTGACAAGTTTCAAGGTGTGATAAAATATAACCTATATACTTCAATAATAAAGATCAGCCTGTTTTCTAGACCTGAATGTGTATTTAAAGGTTTCTATTGCTATATTATGGATCTATACGTTCAAGTTACTGTCAACGTAAATTAAAAAAAGGACAAAACAAACAATAAAATATCTCAGCACAATCACTCAGTAAGTATTTTTCCAAATGTTGAATAATATGCGAGGAGACTTGACAACATCCTTGATGAATAATTGAATGATAATGGCCCCCGTGTGTGCTTTTCCAGAGCAGCCATATGCTCCTGTAGCCATAAAGAACATCAATAACGTGAATAAGACATGACGAAAACATGCATTTCCTGTGAACTCAACCTTGACCCTGACCTCAACCCTGAAAGCTGACGAAATCTTTGGTGGCGATCGGGACTCCGTCAGGTTGCGATTCGCCTCATACGACGCATTCATGTCCCAGGACGTTTGTGTCACGTACACAGCGTCGGGTTTGGTCGGAGGGATGACTCTGGCCGTCAGTCAGCGGATCCCATTAGACGCATCGAGAGGAAGAGCCCGGGGCTTCGTCCACTTAAGGGCTGCCATTATTACATACATTGTATGTGCATTTATTGGCGAGTACAGAAAGTGTAGGTGTGTCTCTGTGGGCATGCGTGCCTCATAAAACCCTTTTCCAAGTGTGACGGGGGCACATGAAGGTTAAGTGAGTGCCTCCCTAAAGGGCAGCACCAGAAACCACAAGGGATGTGAACTTCTGATCTGAACAATACACGTCACGACAGAAGACTGTGATGGAAGTAAAGAAAAGAAAGATGTGGAATAACAACAGGTCAGATGACACCAACGGAGTGAGGACGTTCGGGCAGAGTGGGGACATTTTGGCCGGTCCTCACTTCTGTACAAGGCCGTTTGGGGGTTAAGACTTGGTTTAGGGGTAAAGGTTACAATTAGGGCCTTGGTAAAGGTTATGTACTTAAGATGGTTAGGGTTAGGGTAAATGTCTAATACGATACAAACATTTGTATGACTCGTCTTCGGAGAAATTTTGGCAAAAGTTTCAGACGCCACCGCTGAAAGTGAAGCAGGAAGAAGAAACAAAAATTAACCCAACTGGCAAAAAAGACACAGCGCAGACTAGTGTTTGGGTGGAGTTTTTACAGAGCGAGCCAGACTGACGAGCACCGAGAGAGCATTGAGTCGCACCGGCGTTGGCGTCGTACGTAACTTGCGGTGTCATTGTCCTGCAATATCATAAACATAGCCATAAAAACATGTGTGTGTGTGTGTACACGTATAAGAGCTTTTTAAGCTAGTCAAAGGTATATAGTGTCATCAGTGTACAACAGCTGATGTGCAGCATCAATAAGTTGATGAAAAGATCTCAACTTATTGTTATGATTTTTTCAGTGCCTCTAGAGGGCACTGAGAAAATAAAATCAGTCGATTTATCTGATTTCCTCATAAATCCCCAATGAATCATTTCATCATAAACAGACACAGTTCTTCTGTGGGTGTCCTGGTCCCTGGTCTTGGATGTGGTGTCCTGTGTGGTTTGTTATCTGCTGTGAAGTGTTGTTGTACTTTGTGTCCTGGACATCTTGGCTGACAAGACTCCTGAACAGAAATAATATAATCTTGAGAAAGAAGAGCTGGTGTGTGGACCCACACTATGTAGGGTTGACTTTGATTCATCACACTGAGTGATGTCTTGAAGACACATGCATGGCCCTGCAGTTTGTCAGTCACGGCACACACGGGAGCAGAGGGCTCACTGGTACAGATTTAAAGCAGGACTGAGGTTCTGGTTGCAGATGCCAGCGCTGTGCGCATCCATCATGCTGCCGATTCTTTTGGGCCAGTGAGTGATAGACCCCAGTCAGCCGGTCGGACACCGGCCCTCAACTTCTGTTTCAGCCACTGAGTGAGAGACAAGGAGGTGATGTACAAGCCCGCGGGGAGACACACAAGCATCATGAATGTGTCAAAGTGTTAAGAGAGAAGGGGAACAGAGCACCAGCCGGGGAGAGGGAGGGTCAGGGTGTCGAAAAGGGAACCACAGAGGCGAAAGGACGCAACTGCAATATGGAGTATTTACAGAAGGTGTTCTTCACACTCCACTGAAAGCAGAGACAGATCTTTCAAAGGATAAAGGTTAGTATCACATGAAGCTGAGCTCCATCAGGGTCAGGGAACAAGAACACTGGTAATAGTTTGCCACTCATCTCTCACACTGCGAGACCTTCAACACCATTTCAGCAATCCTTTCATTTTACGCAGAAAGAGCAGGAATGAAGATGCTTCTAAAAACATGGAACGGTACTTCAGGATTTGTGCTGATTGGTTTGATTGTTCAGGACTTTTGGTTAGATAACTAACCTGCACAAAGCTGAACATTTCATTTACCGAGTGATGGCATGTTTTTATTACTTGGACGCCCTCTACGATACTTCTCTTTAAGAGTGCCATATACATATATATAGCAATTGAGGATGGCACTGAGATAAGAAAGAGGGCTCCTTGTGTTACTGTAAAGGTTTGCGTGAGTATAGATTTCCAGATGACCCTGAGCAATGACGCTGATATTTGACCTTTGAGTCTCAATGTAATGAAGAGGGCCTGCTGGAATAACTACAGGACTCATGTCTGACAGTTCACTCTGGCCCTGGGCCACGATCAGCTCAGTAACTGTGGAGGGGGGAGGTGGGGGGGCATGGCACTGAATTATCAGGGGGAGAAGTTAGGGTTCAGGGGGTAAAGGTCAGAAGTCAGAAAGTGGGACAACGGTGTGACGGGGAACAGCAGAGTCTCTTGTCGACCTGGGTGCTAATTTGGTGAGGCCAGGGGGCCACTTTCTCCTTCTTGATCTTATAGAAAACTAGCAGGTGGTCTGAAGAAGAGAGGCTCCAAATAAACAAACTGACCCCCTGAATGTTTTCCACCTTTCTCTTCAGAGTCGACTCCTCCCGAGGAATTTGTCGGTTCCAGCTCACAACAAAATATCCTTTCTTTGGTTTCAGCAGCGGCGCCTTCTATAGAAACTAAGCGTTGTTACTTTCTGTGTCTACATGCGTGTCCTTAGCTTTATCTGCCCTTCTCTTCCGCAGCATCCCACCCACGGCCCCCTTGTTCCACGGTGGCATTCTGGGTGCAGCTGCCAGGGTCTAATTGGTCCCTCTGGGCCGGGGGAAGAGCTGGCAGCAGCCCGCTAAAATGCTGATCGCAACCAGGGAGGAGCGGGCATCTGCTAGCAGCGGACAGTCCTGCTCAACCGCTGGCATAGTCCGCTCATAAACGGGTAGGCAGAGGCATATGTACTAATAAAGGTCCTTCAAAGTCACGGCAGACCTTAGAGTAACAGCTGAACGCCTCAGTTCAATGACGTCAAGGCTGAACCAACAACAACAAGATTATATTTTCTTTGCTGACTTAAAAGATAATTATAAAAAAGTGAAACACACTACTTTATGCTTCTTCACAGAAATAGCTCTTCACGTTGTCTCAAGTAAGGCTAACTTAAGGTTGGCTTGTACCTTAAAGATGTAAAGACGTCCACCAACGAGAAACTTCTGCGTAACTCAAGTTTTTAGAACAACTATTAGAATTAGACTAAAATTGTGACAACATTACAGGAAATGTTTTCTATTAGCCTCAATCGTCGCGGGAATCCAATGCACGCTGCTCCAAACTGCTCATTATATCCACAAACTCATTAAATCGGGAATGCAATGAAAGACAAGCTTCAATGCGAGACGGATAGCGGCATGATAATCCTCTCTGAAATAGACCCAGGGTCGTGAACCTCGAGTACCCAAGCTAAACTGTAAGAGAGGAGCTATGCTATTAAGTGTCACACGCAGTGATGCATATATAGGAAGGCTGCTGTAAACAGAAGGCGTAAGCAGGAGGCAGTGATCTAATGCGTTTGTGCAAGAACAACACACTGAAAGAAGATGGAAATGTGTAAGTTCTTTATTTCACTGATAGTCTGACCATTTAGTCAAATCATAGAGTTACGTGATATTAGTGGAGGATGTATGGTGTAAAGACGTACACACAGAAGGAAACTAGCATCGATGTGGCGACAAGAGATAAAATTCAGAGAGTTGTTGTGACGATATGCGAAAAAAACTTGGGCAAAGGTGGGCGAGTATCAGGTTGAGCTAATCTCAATTTTGAGTTGACGGCCAATGGGAGCGACTGATACAGTTCATCGACCCAAACACAAGACCTCCCCAAATGCTAAAAAACAACGTCCACAACCCAGATGGAGTCGGTGTTTGCTTTCTTGAAATAGAGCGTCGATATCGAGGAGAGCTAGCTCCATCTATACACGACAAATATTCTTATGTTGTGCTCGTTTCACTGGGAATCATTTGAGATGTGTGGGAAACATGCAAGAGGGTCACCTAGGCAACCAGAGCCTGCAAGGTCCACGAACGTCCAGAAGTACAAGTTATGGGCGACAAGCAAAACACTTAGATTTGGAAGGGGGTTTAAGGTTTGATAGCTTCTTCATCGCAAAGAATTTTTTATTTTTTTAACTCCACACATTCATCTCTGAAAAATGAAACTTTTTAAAAGTTATTTAAGTTTGGAAATTTACAGGCTTTGTTGGCCCTATAAATAACCTCTTTTTTAGTATTTCTATATTGAAATAAAAATACAGGGGATTTTTATTTTAATGTTTAATTGGACATTTCCTGGTGTGTCCACTCTATGTTGGTTATTAATGGGAATTAGAAGCTAACTTCACTATATCCTTACACTACTTTTTATTTATTTTTGTATTTACATTAGACTTCTTTAGTTAATGACAGCTATTCGGCAATCAGTTCAGCATTACTGTCATCGAACATGACGATCAATGATATCAGTATGTGTCGCCGCAGAGACAGAGTGAGGTATTTAACAGCTAAGCCCCCCCCCAAAGACAGGAGACAAATTAACCACTTCCCACAGAGCAATTCCCAAAGGAGCAGGGGACAGTAAACGGTAAATGATCAATACTGCCTTCTTCAGGAGAGCCCACACAACATAAGCCCCACATGTAGATACATACAACACACACACACACAGGTGTTCAGGGGACAAAACATCACTCCTCTGTATGAATACAACATTTTAAGCCTAATTGAGGACACTGTGATCACGGAGCTCCTCTGTGACCGAGCAGCTCGTCTCCGTTAGACAAGTGGCTTTCCTCCCCAACTCTCCTTTTTTTTTTTTTTTAGCCCTCTTTAACTGTGAAGCTACAGTGACAGGAGACAAACTAGCTATTTCCCCCAGAGCAACTCATCGGGGACAGCAGAAAATGAACTGCCCCAGATCAATACTGTACTCTCTCACAACGGTCCCTCCGCTCTCCTCCACAGACACACAGCAAAGAGTGGCCCACCGCGGAAAAGACACTTTCACTTTTAATTTCATTCCAGAAAAAACGAAATAAGACTGACCGTAACTGCACGCAATGACGTATGTATGGACTTCAACTAAAAATGGGGCGTGCGTCCAGACAACTTACGTCACAGAAGAGAAATCTGGAAACTAATAAAGACCCAGGTATGCAATGTACAAATGTTCCTCTGGCTATTTGTCATACTCTGGTTAAGGTCAACCAGCCACAACTCAATATCCATTCTCATGAATAAACCAATTCACCTGGAGCAACACACCCTCAAAAATATAGCCACAAACATATTGAGATATGTAAAAGCGTCATCCTTACCACACTTGTCCTGTCCTTTTAAGACTCTTAAGCCTGAAATTGTTAAACTGGACAGGTTATGAGTGACAAGATGTTATGCTACATTAAAAAAAAAAAATGTTTAGTATGCATGTGGCTCCTAAGTGTTTACTACATTGAATTTAATCTTTTATCATCACGCCATCGGATCAGATCCAAATAACTCTGAAGCACGTCAACTTTGACATACAAAATCATCATCGACGTCCAGCAACAGATGGTCTCACAATTCAGAGAACTGATAGGAACATCCTGGAGCAAGTCTGGGATTGAATGACTAGACAGAGAACACCAAGAACCTAAACGCAGACAAACCACTGGAAGTTCTCCAATAACTATCAAGAGGAGAGTTGTTTTAAGGGCAAAGGTAAGTTAAGAGGAATTGTACGACACCGATACAGATAAAACAAAAATTCAGTCCATTACTGAAAGCATCCTCACTCAAGTGCCTGGACCACTTTCATAGTCTTGTATATAATATATTATACGTATGCTGCATCTTACACCAATCAGGCAGATACTTGATCAGTTTGGGATCTAGTGACTCTGGAGGCCAGGTCAACACCTTGTGCTGTTCTTCATGTTTTTTTTTTTAGTTGTTCCTAAAGTGTTTTTGTGTGTGTGTCTGTGTCAGGCTGCATCCTGCTGGGGATGGCTGCTGCCACCAAGGAGTGTCATTGCTATGGGGTGGGGGTGCCTGGTCTGGTCTAGGTGGGTGCTACATGTCTAAGTAACATCCACACCAATGAATGCCAGGTCCAGAAGTTTCCCAGCAGAACACTGAACTGTCACAAGATGGTCGATGTTATGGCAATGTTATAGGGGTCATAATGTTGTGGCTGATTGGTGTATTTACAGAATATGGACAATGACAATGGGAGTAATCTCTAAAATTATGATGTATAATATATAGGATTAGTATGTATAAATCATGAATATGACAAAGCAATGAAATGAAACCAGCCTCAGCTGAGGTTCAAGTTTTTAAATCTGCTTTGTAATCAAATCTAACCTTTTCCAATGATACAGACTTTGAGTCAGTGAGGATATTGAATAAACTTCATGACTAAACCATTTCTGCTGGAAACAGGACCAGCAAAGTAGCGAGAACACATCCATTTCAACTGCTGCCAAAAAAATATCATGCTTCTTGATTCTGGTCTTCCAAAATTAACATTGTAAAGTGTCTCATTGGAGCCTGAAAAGGTTTGCCAGAGGATTTAAATGCCAATGTACAAAAATCTGTGCATTCCTAAGCCCCAAATAAAATCTACAGGTTGTAGTTCTGCCCTGAACGAAGCACAGTTTCATCAGCTGCTCAAGATGCTGAGCCAGCAGCACACATGTGTAGAGCCCCCTCTGCAGCTCACTGGCAGGAATGCAAAAGGAGGATCTGCTGAAGCACATGCCAACACGCGTCCACGTGGAAGTGTGTGAACCCTGAATCTGGCTGTACACCCTGACCTACTATCAGGTGAGTATAAATAGCAGTGACCCCCAATTCTAGTCTTTCTTGCCAAGTTTCTGCTGGCCCAGAAAGACACAACAGAATCGACACCAGTCGTGTTCTTTGGCCAATCAGAGCTGCCTGCTGCCATCCACAGTCAGCCAAACCGTCATCACTGCCAGCAGACTCCGACCGGTGCTGAAAACCTACCACCAGGCAGGCTTTAAATCATCAGCCGGTATTATAGATGAATCCTTACTTTTATCAGCTGTGTAGCAGGTAAATTAGCTGAGTATCCAGCTGAAAATCAGAAACCAACCATCAGACCATTAATGGCAAGCAATGGTTTGATGTTTGCGTTAGAGCCGTTTGCACAAAAAACTCCTTGATGGATGAGTAAAACATATGCTTTCTTCTTTTAAAGTCAATCGCCACAACATTTCATTGCAAACCGTGTTAATCCTGCACGTGACAAATAAACCAGATTCTCAGTGGCAAAGGTACGCCCACTCTGACTGATGGAACATTAACCAGCAGTCGACTCAGTCAGAATGAAGGGTCAAAGAGCTGATCCCCAATTACAAAACCAAGGACGATCAACAACTCTTTCAACATTGCTTTGGCTCGTCGTGCCAGTTATAAATATCACAGCTCATAGTCTGAGCTCTCCACCTATCACCGCTAGCCTCTCCATGCCAACCCTGCTGTAATGACGGCTGCAGGAAACCACAGCTTCCAGCGCTGGAGTTGCCATACTCTAACGGTTACGCCTTCGCTGCCACTAATGCCAACTCAGTGACAGTCACGTCAAAGCTGCAGAGCAACTGTAGGTCATCCAAGCTGCTTCAACTGAGCGTGCAGGAGGCCGTGAGCTACTTAATGGTACAATCATGGTATATGCGACAGTTACACACGGATAAACACAAACACATTCCCCCCCTAACCGCACACGAGAGTTGAGGACTCAATTACTCTGCTTCTGTTCAGAGCAAATCTCACTAATTAAATAGGTTAAGCATTAATTATTCAACCAGAGTGTGAGAGGGACTCTCGACGAGAGGAGCAGGCAGTGAGGGAGCGTGGGAAGGGGGTGATGGAGGGGGATGCAGTGTTCTTCTCGGGCTATAAAACAAACCGCACCCAGCGCAGCTAATCAATACGGCCCTGCTGGAATTAGCAGTTATCTTAAAGCCCTTTAACAAGAGCACGCTGACTGACAAACACAAACAATCATCCATTAATAAATAACTAAACACAACCCAGGCCCTGAAAAGACGGGAGGAGGACGGATGTGGTGGGAGAAGGGTGAGGTTAAGTGAGATTGAAGAATTGGAAAGAAAAAAAAAAAACACATTGGAATTAAATTGAGGAAAATGAGGAAACATTACATGATAAGTAAACTATATTACAACTTCTTATCTTTAGGAAATTTGCTCAAGATGCGTAATTTTCTTTTTAGTCATACGATAGAAACACAGAACAATACAAACACTACTATGAGACGACACAGATGAAATTAACTGCAAACACATACACACAGAATGAAATAAACTGCAGGTGTGCAACGTGTGCCAAGATTTAGAACTACAGATTTCAGAAATCTATAAATGAAGTGAAGCAGTGTGAAAACCTACATAGAAAAGCCAGTATTTTATCCAGATACAGAACCCATTGCTTTGGGGACAAAAGCCAAAAGAAAACAACTTAGTGAAATGATCATTCAGACAGTTTAATGAACTGACTTCTTGGCATTTTAATTCTCTCCCTTTTTGTCTGTTTTCTCTTTCACAGGCTGCAGATTTGTTTGAAACCGAGAGGATTGTCTGACCACTCGTGCAGAGCAGTTGTCAACTTTCCGAACAGCTGGAAAAAGAAGCCTTCCACTGAATATTTATGGTCGCAAACAATGCAACTCAGAAGTGTTCAAAAGTCGTGTAACACAGTGTCACATAGAATTAACCTGGAGGCTGCGAGAACAAGCAAAAGGTTTGTTTTGGCCAAGTAATTTACACTCACGAGAAACTCAAGTCCCGAACTTGAGAAGTCCTCACTGGGCCCACCCACTGCAGAATACGTCACCCACGCTAAGCATTGTGGGAGACGTGGAAGAGAGACGAGATCACTTTGCTGATTATTTTCTGATATCGGCCAGTCGTTTTGACTTGAGTTGCCGCTAGCATTTCCGCTTTTCTGCATTAACTACGCCCACTTCCAATTTTTGACCAATCACAGAATAGAAACCGGACACCACACGACGAAAAAGTTCTGCCGGGTCGAGAACAAGCTGCTAGAACTCACAAACGAGGGTTGCGTCATTTTGTTCTCGCGGCCCGAGGAGCAAGAACAAACTTATCGTGGAGGATTTGACAGCCTATACATATAGTCTGAGCACTGTTGGGTTGAATTTGTTGACAACAAAATATCCTAAAACATAAAGAAAGGCAACTGGACTTTCTTCAATGTTTTTTGGATATACCCTAACCATGTTTACAAAGAAATGGTTCTGGTTGGTTGGAGGACTCTACAACTGCATGCAGAAATATTATTTTTCCTCTGTATCGGTTGTAACACACCATATAACGACATCTAAATGGCTTGTAATCACACTCATATTAGACCAACGTGTTACCGCTTGTGGCTTTCATAATTACCATCTAGAATATCCACGTTTTCTCTTCCATGCACTTTGGAAGAAGAAGTTGTGCCAGAAATCGACAAACTTAACACCGACAGTAAGCAAGAATGTCTTGGTTAAACTGACCAAATTAAAGAAGACATGAATGTGGCAGCAGCACAGAGCTGGAATAATTAGTTGATTAACTGGCCAGACACACCAGAAATCCTTAAATAATTTTCCAAGCAAAAGAGCCAAACATGAGCTAGTTCCAGCTTCTCAGATTTGCTGCTTCTCTAAGTGTCCTCATAACACATCATCAAAACAATGGATGAATATCACATCATCTACTGAGAGCACATGAAAATTAAGATATGACTCAATTTCCAATTGTAAATAATTGACAACCATTTAAATTAGGTTTGTACATTGGTTTCGGTTTTCATCTGTACACACAGCAGACCCAACTTGAGAGAAACTGAAAACATCCATGGGGGAGATCAGAAAAGAGAGTTTGACACGTTCCATCATCTCTGAGTTAAATCAGTTAAATCCTTCTCCATCATCTCTAAGCTAAAGAATCTACTCCACATTTGTTCCCAACATTGACAGCATTATTTCTAATGGTTAAATCTGTAGGGAGCTCAATGTGGGCTTTAGGAAGCCTTCCCTCTCTGCCTGCGAGCAGGGAGGTCAGGGACATGAGGGAGAGTTGGGTCACTGAGCTTAGAGGTTTAGATGCCAACCGTGGCTGGAGGCACACGGTCAAATACCCGAGGGGCCCCGAGAAAGTGGAGAAAACTTAACGTCCCCCATGTGAGGGACGGAGATGCAGAGGAGGGAAAGGATAAGAGGGAACAAGTGGTGACCAAGAGAGGAAAGGAGGTACTTAGATGGATGGGAAAGGAGCATTAGGGGCTGGTGGGGGAGACTGTCAGGGCTCGGTGAATAACTCACTGAGACCAGAATAGACTTGGGGTGGTTCGGATGTCCAGGCCGGTATGACTGAAATGGAAAGTTGGAAAGGCTGAAAAAAAACAACGTCAATATGGAGAGGGGTCGTGTTTCTCCTCAGGCAGGGGCCTCGACCTGGAGCCTGGCCCCAAAACTTGGATGGAGAGCCAGGTGGAGCAGGCAGGTGTAGGGAGGGCATGAGACAGAGAGGGGGGCAAAAAGATTGAGACAGAAAGAAAGGCTGAGTTAAAAAAGAAAAAAGATGCGAGCTGAGCACTGAACTAGAAGAGATGGATCAGTTCACTTTATCGTAGGACTGTGGTTCTTGGCCCTGACTTGGCTCTGGTAGCGTACCGAGACATGAAGCCAAGCCATCAATTAGGAGATTCCGTTTAATCCCTTTGGGCACGGAGGACGTAGAGGAATAAAGGGAGGGAGTGGGTGAGCAATTACAGAATGTGACTGCAGAAAAAAAAGGATAGTGCAGAGAGAACGGGATGAAAGGTGCTGCAAACAGGCTGCACGCTGTGTGTGGTCAGTGTGACCTCTGCAGGGATGGAAAAACCATAAGAGTTCTACCTGAAGATCCCAAAGACTTAACATGAATGCAAGTCCAAAACTAAAAGATTATGACTTAAAGTACTTGACATATGTCATTGTCTCCTACACATCTTGAAGAGAAACACCTTACCAAAGTCAAACATTCATGTGTGGAAACTTTATGTTGAGCTTAGCGAGCCAGTACCTGAGAAGTGAACCAAAAGTGATGAAACTAAACAAAATGTTCACAACATTTTATCTTTATCTTTCCTGCACAATCAAATCCACAAATGTTTTCACAACAACATCATGATCTAGAAGGAATAAACTGTAGACAACTTTCATGACTCAGGAGACACCAGCTCTGTACGACAGTTTGTACCTCTTCCTAGCCTCCTAGCTAACAGTAGCTCTTCCTAGCCTATCAGCTAACAGTAGCTCTTCCTAGCCTCCCAGCTAACAGTAGCTCTTCCTAGCCTCCCAGCTAACAGTAGCTCTTCCTAGCCTCCCAGCTAACAGTAGCTCTTCCTAGCCTCCCAGTTAACACTAGCTCTTCCTAGCCTCCCAGCTAACAGTAGCTCTTCCTAGCCTATCAGCTAACAGTAGCTCTTCCTAGCCTCCCAGCTAACAGTAGCTCTTGCTAGCCTCCCAGCTAACAGTAGCTCTTCCTAGCCTATCAGCTAACAGTAGCTCTTCCTAGCCTCCCAGCTAACAGTAGCTCTTACTAGCCTCCCAGCTAACAGTAGGTCTTACTAGCATCCTACCCCCTCAACGAATAGTGGCTCCTCCTCGCTTCTTGACCTCCCAGCTAATGGTAGCTCTTCCTGTTTCCCTTTTCGAATGATGAATACAGACTACTGCCACCTGGAGGGTTATTTCCTTTCCTGCATGTGCTGGCTGTACGTTAAAGTGCAAGTTTTTTGGCCCAGACACAGACGTAGTGCAGTGAATACTGTCACTTGCTTGGTTACTATATGCAACTCACTGCCTCATCTTTCATCTTGCATCATGTGGTTTTACTTTCAGTCCTTTCCAATCTGATGAAAACAAAAAACAATCTTGTTTCAGAAAGGAAACTGTTTAGTCCGTTTCACCGACAGAGAATATTATGTTAAAACATTAAGCACAGTTGATTGAGACCATGCTAAGGTTTTTTTTTTAAGTCGTTTTTTGCTGAAACAGTAAGTAATTAGTAATCAGTGTTTTAGATTAATCCACAGTTCAGTTCAACTCAGTAAAGTGCTGTGTAAAGCCTATGCCCATGTGTCTGTATCTGTGCCTGTGTGTGTGTGTGTGTGTAGGACATAATTAACATGCCGAGCGCTCTTTAGACTTTTGCTCGCCCATTCCCCCCAACGATTATTATGGCAACACGTCAGTGTGCGCAGACATAAGGAGGGGAGCTGGGCAGGATAAGGTTACTGTCACAGGGTCGGGGTACAGCAGGGCGACGGCCTGGACAGCTACACCAGCATGCTCTCCAGCTGACAAAAGGTGAAGATTTATGGAGGAGCTGCCCCTGGCCCCTCACATTCCCCTCCCCGTTACCAGAACAAACACACCTTCACGTAACACACCGAGAACCAACACACCGATACATTTATTTGACCAATTTAGATAGAAAGCTCGAGTGATTGCATTTTTACGAACTTGCATTATAAAAACTCCTCTCACTTAAGAGTATTTGCAGCAGGGCAGAGCCTCAGGGTTTAAGTCTTCTGATTTCCTACCTTTAAAGTAGCTGTTGGTTTCCACTGATTTTAGTGCTATATGAAAACAGTTCAGTTGCCATTTAGCCAAGATTGGAAAACACTGTTATTTTATTTTTTGCATTTGTCTCTCTCACCAAATAAATTTGCATATAACTAAAATACTCTATAATAAAGATCAAAGTTCCTGATATACGTTGGAGAACAGACTCATACCCATTACAGTAACAATACATTCTGTACAGATTTTACAAGGAAGCTGTTCTGCTTGTTGCAGCATGTCCACTGCTTTCAAAAGAAATTATATCTTTATGAAATATGGTTTAAAGTTACAGTCTCCTCCAGTCAATGGTCGTCCTGGGTGAAACTCCAACATTTAATTACATCAATTACATTTAATAGTTTTTGCACCCGTCATAATGTTTTACATTCACTCAGCGGATTTTACCCGAGTCCTGACAGTGGACCCAGAGAAACCAATCAAACAAATAAAGCTGAAATGTTATACTTGTGTATTTGTTTATTGGGGGAAATGTTAGTAAGTGCACCTCTGGGATTGCCAGTGTAAGAGGAAACACTGTTCCTTGTTTCAGTCATAACAGACAGACTGAGTTCATCCTTTCAGCAAAAATAAAAAACATCATTCCACCTCAACCCAGCCGAGCCATTTACCAATAAGAGACACCCGTGCTGCCAGCCATGTGTTCTCAAATAATTAGTAGGGCTCTGCTGGCGTCCTGTTAGGTTTCTGATTTATTCAGACAGCCTGACACATGTGCCACTCCTCTGGATACCAAGAAAACATTTACCTCCTTAACTGGGAACGAGTCACAATCATCTCAGGATAAAGTTTCTGGACTCAATGGTATTGATTACACATTTCAACACATGCTGCCCACCCTTCCACCCAACCACCCACCCCTCCTAAACAGGACAAAAACACCCCCTCACGACCGCACGCAGCCTCACTGATGGGACGAATAAAATGCTAAAAGAAGCCTCTAGAGAAGGACATAAAATAAAAGGATATTAGTTGAGGAAAGCATGTGAAAGCTTTAGAAGGAGTCAAACAGTTTTAGCAAAGTGTTTCTACTTGTGTGTCCTCAGGAAGGCTAGCGAGCTCTGCCAGGACGATGAACTCAAATGAGACAAAATTTTAATTACGGCCAGTTGACAGTTTGATGAGGGTCCGGAGAGGAGGAGGAGGAGGAGGAGGAGGAGGAGGGCTCCTACAACGCAGTTTGGGGAGGAGTAAGTAGTGAGTGCGTACTGTAGGTACAGTGGTCGGCTCACTGGCATGCAGCTCCGCGGGTCCTGAGAGGTTAATCAAAATGCCAAATGTTACCGTGCACCGCGGCAGAGGGGCTATACTGAGCCTGACCTGCACCAGACACCATCTCACACGAGAAACTGAATCATTCATGCAACCGAATAGTGCCTATATATAAAGAGTATAGCTAAGATAAACGCATGCACGCGTCCACGCTGCTTCCTCCTTCTGAATGCATCCACAGAAAAAGTGTGAAGACGGTTTAGAGAGGAACACTCTTTTCTGCAATAAAAACCAAAAAAAAGAAACAGCAGTGAGTAAATCATTAGTGCGATGATTCGGGGGCGGCTGGATTGTTTGCGTGTGTGTGGGCGCACATGTCTTGCAGAGCATGTGTGTGAGAGGGACAAATGGCGACGGATATAAGGAGAAAGGAAGGCAGAGAAAGCCACAGACAGAAAGGGAAGACAGAGGTCCACCTGTTTGACACAGAGAGCCTGAGAAAGTTGAGAGGAATGAGCAGAATGCCCGTGTGTGTGTTTGTGTGTGCATTAGGTTAACGTCCATACGCTTGACCAACTGATAATACTATGGGAGCACTGGAGGAATGGCATTTAGAGAACGGTATGTAGAAAAGCAGCTGATGGGAGGATCACACACACCAGCACACACACACACACACCAGAAAACACACGCACAAACAAACTATTAAAATCATTTGACAATAAAAAAGTTCAGCGCACAAATACATGCGATATAGGGTGACTGCCCGATATGTGCATAGCAACGCCAGCTGTGCGCCGCCAGCTCCAAGCAAACAGAGCTAATGTCGTCGGTGTGTGTAAATGTGGCAGAGTGAGTCAGCGAGGGGAGGACTCCGCGGGACAAGTGGCCGCGGCGCGAAGGAAAAGTGGGAGAAACTGGAGCAAGTGTGAACCAGAGAATGATGCAAATAAACAAACAAAAATAAATAAAGGCATGCGGTGCCAAAGTGAAGTCAAAGAAGGACAGACGGCCTTCCGATGGACACGTGACCACGCCGGGAAACATTTATTGGCTGCTATACTTGTTTGATTACTGAGTTACAGCGGCTGAAGGATATCTTCATGCCACGTCAATATAAGGTCATTCACAGATATTAGGCTAATAAAAAAATACTTGCAAAGCAAACACCATTACGAGTGTGAGACAACTACTCCCTGTACGGCTGCTATCACTACCCAGTTTGATTCATTTAGAGAGATTTCTAATCCCAGTCCCGATCCGATCTTAAATAAACTAAATGTCCTCCTCTGGAGATTCCTGAAGCCTTTTCTTATCTCACTTATTCTCCCAGATCATGTGTCCACCGTGCGACTGGATTCAGTCCAATAAACAGAGCTGTCAAAGTGTAATGTGGCAAGGAGACGGTGGCTCGTAGCTTGGCTTCAGAAAACCTCTGTTCTCTCTCTCTCTCTCTCTCTCTACTGCAGAAATGGCCTCGTCTCACTCCCTAACCTTCTCTGGAACATTTTTCGCAAGATGTTGACTCCAGGATTTTTTTCTCTTCTTTTAAACGCTGCGTTGGTGTCAGAACAGACTGATCTGATCAGAAGGAGGTTTCATTCAGATGTAGGTGTAGCTTAGCTGTACTGGTTTCTCTTTGGTTACTGGAATAAATCCATTCTCTCTGAGCACATCTGCTCCACGTGGGATAAACATCAGGTGGGGAGTTTCCAGGAGGAACAGAAACATGGAGGCAGAGTTAGGGTTAGGTGGCAAACAAATGTTTTAAAAGATGAACAAAGCTGGATGGACGCCGAGAACGTGGAAATGTCTTGTCTCTTGTCATAGTTCCAGCAGATTCAAGGCTCCACGGCAACAAAACCACTTATTCAATCAAGTTTCATAGTGACACAAACACGTATATCTGATCTGATCACTTTGTTTGGTGCCCATGGAAACAGTCATGTTGGGATATGTGATCAGAATGAAATGCTAGCCATGAAAATAGAGTCGGTGGAAATTAAATTATAGGGCGATCTTTTCAAAAACGCATCAAAAACATCGATTTAACGTCCTTCAACTGGACGTGACGAGTGGACAGAGCAGTTTAGAGATGCTGGGAAATAAGACTGAAGTTCTCTGAGCATCAGATGCTGTCATAGTGCCATAATAAGATGCATCGATGGATAAATGAATGAAACCTGACGTCAGTTAAAAAAGCAGGTAGACTTTCTAGTGAGTATCTTAAAATGTCTTTGCGTATCTGGACAAGACGTATCCCAGAGAAGAAGAGGCAGCAGTCAGGAAGGAGCACGGGACCATATGTTACCAATAAAACCGAGCTGAACCTCTTCATAAGGTAGCAACGCACGGTGGTGAAATCACTGACTGCTGATTGCATGTCCACACACACAGCAGCGTGTGCACACATCTGACTGGAGAAAGTGGAAAATGTCAGCGAGACGGGGCCACGATACAGAGCAGCACATATGATTTATGGGAGAAATAAATGGGATCACTGTAGGCACGGTAACAGGATCCCAGTAGGAATGGTGGGTGGGGGGACGGGGGGGGGGGTAGGAATCTTTTGTGGTGGTAATAGCCTCCATGGTGTCGGGGGGGTGGAGGAGGGTGGACGCATGTTGGTAAGCTGATGCTGAGAGAGCAAAGGTGGCAGCGCTGCAACGGTGAGAGACGCTGCTACTACAACACACAAACAAGTCAACAGTCTGACCGTGTGTGTGTGTGTGTGTGTGTGTGTGTGTGGTAGAGATAAGGAGATGCATAAATCTGACTAATCACATGTTGCTTTAATTACTGGTCAGAAGATGAACTATGATTCAGGTTCATAGTTCAACACGTGAATGATTTTCAGCTGAAATGATCAGCTGATGTCTTGATCAGCCATCCTGATCATTTTCATTAGAATATTCCTTAACAGCGGGGGAACTTTTAGATTTTGGACCAATTTACGTATGAAATATCCACCAACATTAGCTTGACATTCAAAAGCACTGTTCTGTTCTGTACTGTGACATTTATAGACGTAATGATCGATAAAATAACATCTGGACTAATCAGTAACAAAGAGCTACTTGAGTCGACTCACTGACGTTTTAATATTTTTGTTAAAATGCATACTGTGTGCCGATTCGTTGCCGTTAAAAGCACATTTTTAGAAATTTCCGAAGGTCTGATTAACTCTCCTGACTTTATCGTTCAGACCTGAAACGTCTGCAGTCTGCAAAGTGTGGTACAGTGCTGGGCTTAATATATATAGAGGAAAAAAAAAATCATAAGGCATATTAACAGAAGTGAAGACAGCCACAGCGAGGAAAAAGACTGGATGAGAGATGGCAGGGGGGGGGAAGCCGAGTGAGATAGAGACCTAAAACGCTCCCGGAGTCTGTCACATGGGGCCTGAAGCCGCACGGCTCAGCACTCTTCCTCTCTGTGTTCGGTCCGTTCCTGACATTTATCTGCTTTATTAGATTATCTGGGCTACATGGCTGTCTCTGGGTCCACACACACACACACACACGCTCAGATACATACACACACACATCTCTTGATTCATTTTGGTCCTAACTGCTTACTTTAGGTTTATGCCCTCTTTAAATTAAACCACAGATAACCGCGCACCTCTGTGAAACGGCGCCACTAAACATGGACAGGAGGCTGAAACTAGTCGTTGAGGAGGGAATTAAGAAACATTGTTTTGCGAGTGTATTATCATGCGTGTGTGAGTGGTCATAAGGTTGGTTTTTAACGGGCTCATCTATAGGGACTCTGCTTCCCATCATTAGTAATTCAATTTGCTCTTTATTAGCGGCTCTTATCAGAGGCACAGACGGCTAAGAGCAGCCTCCCTCACTCCGTCTTCCTCCACGTTCGCCCCGCTCCACCTTTCCTGTGACTCCGATTCTGAGCGCCCGTCTTTAATTAGAGACGAATGTGTTGGTGATGTTAGGTTCTTTTCATGAAATAAAAAAAAAAAAAAAAAACAGGAAGAGAAGGGGGAAAGGAGAAAAGGGGTGTGAGGAAGAATGAATGAAGTCAGAGAAAGAGCAGCGGACTGAGAGACGCAGAGCCATGGGGACGAATAAAGCCTAATGTTAATAGTGATGGCTTTTCTAATGTCTTCTGACTCCATTGAGTATGGGAGATTACACCAAGATGGGCATGAGCCGTGTAGGGTACACTCCGAATGACCGGAGGGTTGGAGGGGCAAGTGGGGGGAGGGAGAGTGAGGAGGGGCTGTAAAAACAATGATTGCTTTCCATCAGGTTAGGCCTATATTCTACAGTTCGTTAAAACAATCCAATTTGCAAAAGGATAATTATGCATTAGCTCCTTTTTATCTACTGGAGGGAGAGCGGTGCCAGGGCTTGATAGCGGCGGCGCTGCCTGCCTCCACCTCTGCAAATTACCCGCTATCGGCACTTGTTCGCCATCACGGCTGAATTGGGCAATCAATTAACCTCCCTCCTCCTCCTCCTCCTCCTCCTCCTCCTTCTCTTCTAGTCGGCCTGCACGCCTCTCCTGTGACAGCACAACACACAAAGGCCCCACATGGAGGACATGGACGTGAGCTGCTGCCCTCTGCTGGAGAGGACTGGGAGAGCTGCTGTCAGAGCTACAGCAGAGGGGCCAATTAGCCGTCAGCTTGGTACCAGTTCCACGCTACAGACCAGTTATAGGTTGGTGCTGACTATGTAGTGTGTTCTGACTGGCGAGAAGAAAAGAAAACAAAAAGAAACCAGCATGCAGAGACATAAAGTCATGATTTCTGAATGCACACGGATGTAAGAACTGCTCGAGGAAGATCTTGCAATATAGAAGAATAAGCGTCAGACTTGTAGGGAATACATGCTGTCGCTATGTGAATGACAAACAGCAGCATCATTTGAAAAGCATACGTCGTACAAAACGGTAAAAGAATGTGACTCCTTCACAGACACCAAAGTAAAAAGAAATAAATCGATAAACTCAGAAGCAGATGAGAATCCAAAGGGAATCTCATGCTGAAGTAGCCTGAAGCAAAACCAGCAAATCAAGACGCAATCAGTGCTTTGCCCCAAATATGTCCCAAAAGGTCCTTCTGTCACTCACTGTGTGTTTAAAAATGTCCTCCGTTACCTTTGACCTTTAAACTAAACCTGAAACAAGTCATGCATACGATATTTTCAACTGAAAGAAACAAAAAATCAAGCATGGTAGCCTGGACGGTGAGATTGTGCATTGAGGGAAACGATGCGTAACAAGAAACTAGTCAAATCATTTCAGTGATTTCTGCAGCTACAGACAGTACAGACCTGGAATAAACCGTAATCTGTGTCATTCAAACCGTCTCAGACTAACTGAGGATAATTTGGTCCCACTGATGGAAGCATAACATTAGTGGACATGCACATGTAAAGCAGTTGACTGTTTAATGGAAAGCTGTTTAGCACCACCTACTGGCTGTAGGGTTGAATTAAACAAAGTGCATTTGAATCTGAATCTACATTAAAACCTCGTCCATGGAGAGTCTTACTGTTTATAAGAGAAGAACAAAGCTGTATCATAACTAGCCTCCTAACCAATTCATGTTACCTTCTATGGGTGAGTATTTAGTTGAGAGTTCAACAGAGCAACTCCTGATAGAAACACTGTAGAACGATAAATAGACAGCAGTCATTCTGTACTCTGCTCTGGGGTGTGTGCTCCTTACTTGTCCTCGGTACGGTGGGGGAAAGACGCCTCAGCTTGTGCCTTCCAAAAGACACGAGTTCCCTGGAGGGTGTCCTCCTCCCTCCTGTGGGAGTCCTGGTCAGGGGCTGGACTCGACCCCGCGGGGAGAACTTTACAGCTGACGGGCTGCTCCACTTGTCTGATCCACCGACACTGTGGTCATAATACAGAGAGCAGAGAGCAAAGGAAAAGTCAGCACACATTAAAAAAAAAAAAGTCACATAAAACACTTGGCTGCCACCTTCTGGCAAAAGACTGAAAGAAGCATAATTAGAGTGGCTGACTATGATGATGATGCTGATGATGCTGATGATGCTGATGATGATGATGATGATGATGTGAATGATGCAGTCATTTACCTGCTAGCAGACTTCCTGATGATCTTCATCCTGCTGCGGAGCTTGAACCCGGCAGGCGAGGAAGACGGGAGGGAGGCACGGAGGGGTAAAGTCGGGGAAACAACGAGCCCCGCTTTCACTCCTTTGCTGCTTTTCTCTGCCGCCCAGTGGAAGGCAGATCTGCGACGGGCCACCGCTGCCCCTCCCGTCACTGCCAGAGGGGTAGCCTGTCCACCTGCCTTCCAGCGGTAACGGCTGCTGTGAGAAGAACCGGCAGAGGAGCTTGCAATCCCCCTTTTCAATTTTAAAGAGGGAGAGGCGCCCGGTTTGAGTTTCTTGGTGGCGTCTCCCTTCTGCAGACCTCTCTGAGAAAGACTCAAGGCTTTGGGAGACAGAGGCTTTCGAGACGTCTTGGCCTGGGCTCCAGCTGCGGACACCCACTTGTACTTTGAGGTCTTGGGGGCTCCAGTGACCGGGCTGAGCTTTCGAAGTAACTTCTTGGCAGGGGTTTTCTTACTGGCTGAGACTGATGACGGACTTCCAGAGGCAACTCCAGCTTTTGAGACCGACGTTGGGGAAAGAGCCACAGCCTTGCTTGGGTGGGGGGGCATGGTGCTAGCTAGTTTGGGCTCCAGTCCTCCCGCGTTCTGGCTCTTTATCCAAGTGAACTTTGATTTGCTAACTTGGGGCTGGCTGAGCTGAGATAAGGAGTTGGGTTGTTTTGATACGGCAGACAGAGCAGAGAGAGCTGGTGTGGCGTGACCAGATGCTGGAGCCGTAGCAGTAACAGCCTGTTTTGACTCCGTGCTGGTGAGGGACGCTTTTATCTGTACTTGGGAGCTGCTCTTTACTCCAGCAGGGACGTTGCTGGCCTTGAGTGAAGATGGCACGTCTGTAGGAGCACAAGCTTTCTTTCCTGGCAGGACTACACATGTGCTTTCAGACCTTTGCTGAAACTCTTGAGTCTGCGTATGTGGAGTTTCATGTTTCCTGGTGATTCCTGTTGAACTTGAAGCTTGTTTTACACCTTCATGTTGAGACACGGCCGCTCCACTTTTTCTGAGGGAGTCTGCGTGTTTATTATCTGTTGCTACGCCTCCTATTCTGTTTATATCTCCCTCTTTCTTCTGTTGAGATATCCCTGAAGATACAGTGGCAGTTTTGGTTCCATCGCTCTCTGTTGTGGCGGGCAGGGAGCTGCTGTGAGTTACACATCGTGGAGTAGACTGATGAAAAGAGGAGGAACTGGTGGAGACAGGGGCATGTCCAACAGCAGACTGCGGGGCATTATTTCTCAGAGAGTACGTTTTCCTCCAACTCCCACGGCTCTGAGGAGCATATGCCCTCCCTGTGGAGCTGTGAGGATGGCTGCCAGACGCACCGCGGCCTCTGGCTGATGGTGGGGCTTCCGGGCGCCTCTGCTGCTCTGTCCCTGTAAACGGTGCGTCGCCATGGATGCTCTTATGTTTATTGATGAGATCTGAGAATTCAAAAATGAAAAAATAATAAATCTACTGTAAAATTATTTCAAACAAAATCAAAAGTCTCAGTAGAAACATCTTTTTACAGTTACTATCACTACGTGCTATACAAGTTTTCTATTGTCCAACATAAGTTTGTGTATGTATTAATTATCGTGTCACTTCCTGAGAGCCTCCTTAAGAGTAAGAGGCTGTAACCACGGTGACCTCATCCTTACTGCACTGCCTCTGGCCATAAGCCACCTGGCCATAAGCTATTTATGGCAGCTTATTGTCTTGTGCCTGCACACTGTAAATGTCACAGACTTGTACTATTGGTTTAGGCTCCAAAATATTATGTTAGGAGGGAATTTCAGACACAGTTTCCAGTGATACCTTCGATGAGTGACCGCTGTCGTTAAACTAATCTCCGAGACACTGCAGTTCTGCTAGAAGATGGATTATCTGCACCTACAGGAGATCTGGCAGTGATGTGACACTGACTATTACATGCCTCTGGTAGATTTCAGGGTTTCCCACACCATGTTAACACTATGACGGCCCGCCAGGGTATAATTGAATATAATTGAATTCAAACTATTTGTGTTGTTTTTCCTATTGATCCCCAAAGCAGCTCTCCCTCCCTCTCCTCCCCAAAGCCAAAGCTCACCTGCTCTGTCATAATCTTATTCTATGTGCCATACACTGTATAAATAGTTTTTAATAGCTGGGGTGGCGTCGTAATTAGTAGCTTTCATTAAGACAGTAGAATAAATAGAATTTTGTGGGAGGGGAAAAAAAACAGCCAGGGTCTCGTGAAATTTTGTGAAAAACACTACATTCTGTCAGACTGATTTTTCGCCTCTGCCATAAATTGTATCCCCTCCTTATAACCAACAGTCTCTGTCCTACTGTCAAGTGTTTTAGTTTTGACATGTCTGTTAATGTCTAACATTGGACAACTCTGGACATTATGGAGGATCTTCTTCAAGCATAGCACAAGTTATAGGGGAATACACATTCCATAGCTTTGGGTGATCTATCTAGGTAAAAATTTAAAGTTTTCAGGGCGGACTGTGGTGAACAAACACACTACAAAGATACTTCGATTTAAGCCAAAACAATGTTTTGGGTTTGTTTTATCTAAGCTTGTTCTTCAGCTAACAAGCCTGGACAACTGAACAGTTACAGGAACTGATACCACCACAAAAAGCGAGTTCCTTACGTTCAAAAGTAATTACACACAGAGAAAATAAACTGTCACCAACGTCTCTGTTTAAACATACGAGTAACGCTAACGGTTATTTTAGTTCTGACCACGGTGAGCTGGAGGTAAAGCTAACCGTTAACGTTTGAAAAACACCACGCAGTTTGAAATTTAAAGCTCGTTTGAATTTAAATGTTTTCTTCTATCCCTCCGCCTGTTAAAACCACAACTGTCGACATTTATAAAGTAGATACTCACTTTGTAGATGTTCAATCTGCCTCTTCAGCGATTCTCTCTCCTCCATGTTTACGGCCGCGACGGCTCGTCATCAAAAAGCGACGACGGCAGTCCCCTGCGGATGACGTACTTTATAATGGCCAATCACAAGTACGGACCTAAAAACCTATATCCCTCAGTGCTGACTTACAGGCTTGAAGGTTACGTAAATTACTGCGATTTTTTTTTTTAACTGTATTCTACATTTTAATTTTATTTGTGTTAGTTAAATTACCAAGACATTTCGTTTATTTTTAAAACGTTAATTAAAAATCTTTATATTTATTTTTATTTTTATTTTTTGTGCGATAACGTAATTTAGATTTTTTTTTTAAATGAAGACAATATACATGTATACAAACTATATATAATTTATAGCTAGATTTGCACAAGGTACTATGTGACTAAAACACAGCTTTTCGTATTTTCGAAAACTATTATTAAGTAAAACCCACAGGCTGTCTGTAAGACCTGACTGAGGGCAGCATTACCCATATTTAGCCAGCTGGCTGTCAACAGTTTTGAAAACAGCAGCGTCACTTTGAAAATATTCAAATGTTTGGGCATTATAACGTTAATAACCTATCTTAAAGAGGTACACTGTACACCAAAACAGTATTTACTTAGTTTAAAAACTTTGTAACGTTAATTATTAGAGCGTGAAAAGCGAACGACGCCTCCGTGGAATGAAATGAAACGGGAAGTGAAAGTTAAGGCAGCTGAGAGAGACAGAGAGAGACAGAACAGAAAGTAAACGCTAAAGACGTCTGAAGTGAAGGTAAAAGCGAACTATCGCTAACTTTATCACACATCCCTGTCGGAGAAAGTAAAACAAATAGTCATTTCTGTGCTGAATGTGTTCTGTTAGCTCTGCTGTGTTCAACGGTCGCTCTGATTTCATGTGGTTAACTTTGTAGCTAGTTAGCTACAAGCTAGCTTCATGGTTGGCAGCAACCCGATAATAACCTTGTGATGATTGTTTTGTGTATTTAACCCATGTGTGTTTGTTTGTGTACTGCTCCTACAGCGCTACAGCTCCTGGCTTCAGCATCATGGCGTCAACAGACCACTACTACTTCATCTTAACAAAAAAACCTGATTACCCACAACACGTCAAGCCTGGACGCATTTGTTACATCAGCAAATACAAGCACAGACCAGAAGAGAGAAGACCTCGTTCTCTCAAGTTGCCAGTCTACTTTTTTGGTTCAGAGTTAGGACTAGATTATCGCATAGACATCGGCAGCCTAGAGGATCTGAGCCGGGAGGAAGCCCAGATGCTGCTGGCCCTGCCTGAAGATGGTGAGAGGCTGAAGTATTTCAGACACAAAGATGCTCTCCAGGCAGCGCTCAGACTCACGGAGGATACGGCAGTGACTGTAGAGGAAGAAGGAAAGATTCTGAGAGGGATCATCCGCTATATTGGACCAATTGTGTTCACCCCTCGTTATCCTCTGTCAGCAGTACTCTTTGGGATTGAACTGAAGGTGTGTCTTTAACGCGTCAGCTCCACCAGATCAGAAATCTGAATAGTTTTGGTTTCATGGAAATGCTGGAAATGTTCACAAAACTAAAAACAAAACAAAAAAGTTAGTGTTTCAGACTGTACCCTACTTCATTATGAAACTGACACTCAAGGCTCGTTAGAAATAAAGATGCACAGAAGCACTTAATTTGATTTTGCACGACAAAGTCAGTATCGGTGAGGTTTAGAGAGTGAATTCTGGAAGTATTTTGTGATACTAAAACTTCTGGTAAACAGAATGTGAGGAGTTAAAATAACATATGTTAAGCTCTGATAGTCTGAATATTCCCATATAATGAAAACTGGTTTTAGTGAAAACATAAAAAGTCCTAGATCAGTCTGATAGCAGCATCTGAACAGGATTCAGGATATGAAGAAAACTGTTTGTCCTGACTGCAGCATTTTGTCTCTCCATCCTGCTGTGATTTCCAGACGAGGTGCAGTTCAAATTAAATGAGCCTGCTGTGTGTGCTCTATAAGCAGTGGTGCATACTCCACCCCGACAGGACAGTTTTCATAGAACTACTTGCAGCCACAAACTGATAGTAAATGTAAAAAATTCCTCCATTTATCCCAAGGAAACAAACGTGTTTTCTTAGTTTCTGAGGTGGAGAGAAATTTCAGTGTTCAGACCTTGCATGAACATCCGTCCTGGGCAATTCAATCGCAAGTGGCCAGCTTAAAGCACAGGTTTAAACACTTTAAGCATTTGACTGATTCCGCATTTGGAAGTGGTCTGACCTAATTTCTTTGGCAGTGTGAACACACAAGGACACATTAAAGACCACCTACTCAACAGGGGTAATCTTACGTCAGCAGCGTTTTGCCTCATTCATTCAGAAAAAAAACAACAACACACAACCACTATTATAAATGATCTGCTGAAAAGGAAAAAGCAGCATAAGTGATGTCTGTTCATTATTAAGGAGAGCCTTTTAAAATATTCTGTTCTTTTAACTAACTAAATAATAGATAAATCTAAAGGTTTCTAAAATAACTAACATCAGGGCGGACATGAATTAATACTTTAACCATGTGATTTCACTGAGAGGGAGAGAGACTTTACAGCTTGTTCCAATATACGGATCACCTCTTCAAGGTGTGACGCACCCACAACAAACAGCTGTTGATGGTTATTATCCAGCAGTAGGTAGAGATCCATTAGAGAGCTGTTGAAATATTTCAAATTATGTTGGTGTTTATTTGCATTCAAAGCGAGAAACTGAGATTGAGTGAGGAGACACATTTTAATGCTAGTAGTGACCACATGTACTTAAAGCTTGCCAGTTGTGATCAGATTTCCCAGGACGGATGTTAATGTCTGAACAGGGTTGAGAGGTCTATCTCTCCAAATGTCAGATACCATGAATGAAAAATGAGTTACCTTTATGTGTATGAGTCCTTGTGGTTCAGGATATACTGAGCTGAGGATGTAGTGGTGATGATTGTTTTAAATCTGCTTTTTTTTCTGCAGGGATCTGACAGAAGGAAGGGGAATACTGACGGGACTTATGACTATAGGACATTTTTCCACTGTGAGAAAAATTGTGGCATTTTTGCCCCGTTCTCCAGAGTCAGGGCTGCGGTCCCCAGCACCTTGTCGCCCCCCTCCGACCCTGAGCCCTCCCTGAACAAAGAAACAGAAGCGCTCTCTCCAGGGGACAGAGTCACTTACTTCATCGATGATAAATGTCTCCATGGAATGGTGGTGGATGTGCACGAAAAGGGCGGGCATCAGGTTGTTCGGATCTCCACGGTAAGGAATAACACAGTTAAAAAAAGGATTTTTAAAAAAAAAAAAAGGATTTGACTGAAATGACTTTTTGTGTGTGTGATTTCAGGACACAGATGACACCGGGAAGAGAGGAGGCGTAATTAAAGTTCCTCTAGAAGCGGTCGCCAAGGGGGAGGTGCCTGCAGGTCAGAGCAACTCTTTACACAGTGAAGAAGAGTGAAGCTGGTTCCTACGCTTGTGATAAATCTGACACAGATATATTTTTCACTGTAGATCCAGAGAACATGGATGTCGATTCACCCCCGGAGGGCCCACACACTCATAAGTTTGACATGAGTCTGGATATAAACTCTATGGTGGAGGTGACCGTAGCTAAAGGCAATGCATATGGAATTGTCCGCTGGATCGGCACACTGACTGACCGCGAGGTACTCATGGCCGGACTGGAGCTGGTAAATATCTTTACTAACTTGTTGTTGTGAAGATTCATAACTACTAAGTTCTTGTGTGGACTCAACGAAATCTGAAGTCAAATCATCTGCGACAGAACAAAAGAGGTTCTATGTGTTTAGGTTCATGTTAAATTTCATTCCGTCCGCAGGAGGATGAGGTGGGAGTGAGTGATGGCACCTTTAAAAATACGCGATATTTCGAATGTCCTCCGAAGAGAGCTCTGTTTGTGAAGCTGACCTCCTGCCGTCCTGACTCGCGCTTCCAGAGCATCTCAGCCAATCACTACGAGAGGATCCCCAAACTGGAGGACACAGGTTAGGTTGTGAAAGGTTGTGTTTGAGCAGAGGATCCTTTATTTATTAATGAGTCCTGTAACTACCCACTGATGTCCAGAGGCTTCAGTCTAGCAAGGTCTCAAGGTGTGAATGAGGATCAAAGTTTGTCAAGACTTTATTAACACAGATTTGCTTTGGGGTACAGTTAGTGTTGTGGCATAATGAATAAAGAGAATAAAGATATGTTAAATACAGACTATACCAGGGGTGTCAAACTCATTTTAGTCACGTACGGCCCAATTTGATCTCCAGCTGGCCAGACCAGTAACATAACAGCACAATAACCTATAAGTTTAAGGTATTCCATTTGTTTTAGAGCAAAGAATACCAAGTAAAATAGGAGAATGTTTACATTTAATAAAGTATCCTTGAGAAAACATGAAATTTCTTAAGAATAATAAATGTAAATTGGGCACATTGCTGTCTGCTGTTTAGTCCTGGGTCTCAGTGTTGTGTTCTCTGTGGACAAATTAGTAATGGCAGTTATTTTCATTGAAAGATTGCAGTCTTATATATGTAATTTGTGCAGTTAGCAAATTCATGCTGCGGGCCAGATTAGACCCTTTTGTGGGCCGCTTTTGGCCCGCAGGCTGTATGTTTGACACCTTTGGTTTATACTGTATATTGTGTTTCCGATATATCGCCAGCTGCACACAAATGCAAATCAAACACCTCTATATCTCTCATGAAGTTAAAGCGTTTTTACTTCCGTACATGATAACAAATAATAGTGTCTGTGTTTTCAGATGTAGAGACAGTTCACGATACGGACATGCAGAAGACTGTAGCTCCTATCAGCACGGAGCAAATCCACCAGCTGCTGATTGGACGAATGAAGGGGATCCAAGGGCACCATAACTCCTGCTACATGGACGCTGCCCTTTTCAGGTCAGGATGATGAACATATGATGATCAGTGATGTGCCACAGATCTTTTGCAAGACTTGAAAGTGAACTAAATGTCATTTGTAAAGTTCAGGCTATAATAATGTTTGTACCAGCAGCTGCAGGTTATTTTCAACGAAAGAACCAACCAACTTTTTATAATCTGTTTCGTTGTTGCTCTATTTCATCAGTGGCCTTGACTTTGTGATGACAAAGTTAGTCTCTAAGTGTTTTCAAACAGGCTGAATGTCATTATAAAATCCAGTGTAACCGTCATGTCACGGAGCATTCATGGGTGTTTCTTATTTTTGAATCTTTTTTGCTTGTAGTTTGTTTTCCTGCTCTTCAGTACTTGACTCCATGTTGTTCAAATCGACGACGCCTCAAGACGCCCCAATTCAGAAAATACTGCTCCATGACATTGTCAACCCGCTCCGCAGGTGTGAGATTCTGCGTATTTATGTCGTGCAAAATGTCGTAATTAAAAAAAAGAAAACACTAAGCTTTGTGTTGCCTTGATTTGTTTGCAGCAAGGGTTTTGTGAAAGGCCAACACATCATGAATTTCCGGCAGCAGCTGCAGAGACACGGCTACAGTCACTCCTTCACCACCGACGAGAAAGGTTAGTTTAATCCAGAAGCTTCTAAAAAGAAAAGATTTTAAGTTTAATTTAAATAAAGTGCTGATGGGACTTGTTGTCTTTCAGATCCAGAGGAGTTCCTCACCGTCATCATGCACCACATTCTGGCCCTGGACCCGCTGCTAAAACTGTTAGCTTACCACCACACCGTAGCTTGATCATGAGGCATATTTCGGGACTCCTTTCATGGAATAAGCACATGTTATTTTATCCTCTCCAATCTAGTTCTGCTGCCGGTAAAGTGCAGGAGAGCTACTGCTACCAGATTTTCCTGGACCAGAACCACAGCCTGGTCCTGCCGACCGTCCAGCAGCTCCTGGAACATTCCTTCCACAACGCGGGACTCAAGCTGGCAGAGGTCAGATCTGTGGCTCCCACTCCTTAACTGAAATGCTTTCAGTTTTGTTTCTAATATAACAGCAGTTCAACATTTATGTACAGTCGAATGAGTTTTCCCTCTGTTACTGAGTGTCCAGTAGGTGGCTCCGTTGCACAGTTCTAGCAGAGGACGTCCTGGAATCAGTTTATTCTTATTTTCGTGGTTGTGTTTCTGCAGGTGCCGTCCTGCCTCATCCTCCAGATGCCTCGCTTTGGAAAGAAATTCAAGATGTTTGACAAAATCATTCCCTCTCTGGAGCTGGACATCACTGACCTCCTGTCTGAAGGTAACATTTAGAGGACATGAACGCACATGCAACACCATTCAACACAGTGAACACAAACCGTGTGTGTGTGTGTGTGTGTGTGTGTGTGTTTCAGGTCCTCAGCAGTGCATCATGTGTGGAGACCTGGCAATAGAAGAGTGCACCGACTGTTTCAAAGATCCTGTGTTCAGCTCCACAGGATTCAAAGTCTTCTGCAAGACGTGTTCATCTCAGGTTTGTCACATTCTTGCAGTTATTTTGTGTGTCTTTAGCAAAAATAGTGGCCCTTCTCTAGAATAAAGAGAAGGCACTGACGTCACGTTTCCATGTGACACATCCCAGCTCCACTTCACCGGCTTTAGCTGCTATTAGAGATGGAGATGAGATGAGAGACAAACAAAAAAAAAAATGAACCTGAATCAAAGACCTTCATCACAATATGGATAGTCACTGCGTTTCCTGACAAGTTTAATGTATACACTGATCAGCCACAACATTAAAACCACGGACAGGAGAAGTGAAAACAATTGACCATCTTGTGACAATTCAATGTTGAATTTAATAATCTATCGAGGAGAAAATCCAGAAATTAACTGGTTCTAGGTTCTTAGATCTAACCATGTGCTTCTTTTCTCTTTATCTCAAACTGAATATTCTTGATCATGGTGGATCAAATTAAAAAGATATCTCACTGGGCTCAGGCGCCTTCACACTAAATGAGTTATTCTGAAAAATAATGGTGATTAGAAAACCCTAATAGATTGTTGTTTGTGTTTGTCTTCGTAGGTGCACTCTCACCCTCAGCGTCACTCCCACAAGACATCGCTTTTGGAGATTCCCACCGCTTACATGGGTCACAGCTTGTCTCACTCTCTGACCAGAGACAAACTGGAGCTGTTCGCTGTGCTCTGCATCGAGACCAGCCACTACGTGTCCTTTGTCAAATATGGTCCAAACAACGAAGACTGGATCTTCTTTGACAGCATGGCGGACAGACAAGGTGAGTGTTCTGTGTTTCTTTTTTTAAACGCATACACTCATTAACCACACGTGAAGACGAGCACTGACCGGCACCGTTGTGTATCGTGTGCAGGAGAGAGAGACGGCTTCAACATCCCCGAGGTGCACGCCTGTCCTGAGGTCGGTACGTACCTGGAAATGCCTCTTGCCGAGCTGGCCAATCAGGTGCCTCGAGACATGAAAGGCGTGGCCAAGCGTCTGTTCTGTGACGCCTACATGTACCTGTACCAGAGCACCAACATGTGCCTGTATCGCTGACGGGCAACAAGAACATCGGAAATGAAATAAGAAAAAAAAAGATCTCTGTTCATACAGTTTACTTATATATGTGTAAACAATATGTGAAGTTATACAAAAAAAAAGAATAAAAAATAAACATACAAACGTATATATCTTAATTTTCTTCCGTGGCACTGGCACAGTGTTATCAGCCTTCAATAATTTATAAAAAGTAGTGTTTTATTAATGTTTTACTTCTGAAATATTTGCTGAAGCGAGTTACAAACTGACCGTGTGGTTTCAGTGTGATTTTGCATTAGAATCTGAAGACAAAAAAAACAGAAAAGTCAATCGCAACACAACATGTGATTGACTTAAATGACATTTTGCACTGTAAATTACAATTTTATACTTTAATGTTTGATAATTCTATTTAAATTTATATTTACAATTAAAGTAAATATATTTTTTTTTCAGATAAAAACCCACCAAAGTAAACGTAGTATTGATTCAGAGTGGTTATGAATATCACTACACGACTTAATTGTAAATATACTGTTTTGTTAATTTGTGACGAAATCTCAACCATTGAAGCTTAATGTTTTCTAATCAGGTTTTAGGATGGTGGGTGGACCAGTTAACTTTATATGTTTGAGTAAAATACGTCAGATTTGGTGTGTTGTTTTTTTTTGTAATTTCACCTCAGGAAATGATAACTTGTGCTTTTGCATCTATTAGCATTATCAGTGATGTTTGATTTTATAGTAAAATGCTGTTTATTGAATAGTTGAGAAAACAAATGGCTAATTAGGGGTCCTGGCTGTGGACTTTTCTATTTTTGCTATGTAATATTGCTGCTAGTTCTGACATACAGTACAATGAACTCAATCAATAAACAGAAATAATTGAAAGAAGAAGACGTCTTTGTGTCTGCAGTTGTTGTTGTTTTTGCACTCCAACAAATTAATTATATATTCCTCGTACATTCACACTTCCATCAGTAACTCCGTAAGTTGCCCTGTGCAAATTTATAACATTTAAGTTTTTGTGGTGTCCCCCAGGGATCAGTTCTGGGTCCCCTTGTTTTTCAGTTTGTGCATGCGTTACCTAGGAATCCTGTTATCATTTGTTCCTATTCGTGTTTATTTAAAAGAAGAATGTGATGTAGTTCCTATCTGAAAGCAAAGATTAGATAAAAAATATATTGTCTGAAAGTATTTGACACATTCGTTTTAAAATAAGGTTGAATTGAATTGCAGCAATAACAACAAAAATCACAGAACGAGTTGATAGCCAGGCAGGAAAATGTCAAGTTGGTTTAACAGCAGAGTGAAATGACCGTCTGGCAGCTTGAGCCCATGAATAGCTGAGTGCACATAAAAGCAAGATGTTGAATTTTATTCACTTGTAATGCCGCTGAACTGAAAATTAAATTGTGAATGCTGTGATGAAAAGATCAATTTGAATCCCCTGGCTGTTTGAAGCCGATAATAAAATGCATTAATCTATTTTAAAATTTGTTTTATAATCACTGTTTATCTTTCACTCTCGGTCGTCCCATTAAACTGTACTTCTTCCAGGCAGTGGAGCACAGAACAAGCAGTGAATGAACTGTTAACACACCTCAGAGTCTTATCAGTCAGATGCTCTCTGTGATCTGAGACGTCTGTTACACTTACAGTACAACAAAACGCTGCTCCGTTGGCTTTGAAGTGCTCTCGGTCGTCACGCCAACCTGAACCTGATCGGCCGGACGTAGCATGATCTGAATGCGCGCCAGGTTTTCTTAGATTAAAGAGCAGGGGTCTTCTCAGCTTTCAAGCGGAGCCTCACTTCATATTTGTCTTCTTTCTGGATGCGTTTGATCCTGCTGTCTACCGCGTCCCCCACCCCACCCCACCCCACCCCTTCGCCTCGCTGTGATCAGCTCTCTGAATGACCTCTACGCTAGTTAGGAGTGCTGTGCTTTGCTGTGCATTGCCGTGCTCCGTGATGAGTTGGGCTCTTTTGTATACTCGAGGGCACGGGCAGCTGAAGAAGAGGGAGCAGTCTTGAGTCTTAATTCGCCACTGGCCCTGAAACTGAACAGAGCAGCAGCAGCCTTCCTTTAACCCAGCATGCTCAGCACATTCAGTCATATTCAACAGTGTGCAAAAAGGTACAGATCCTGCTGAAGTGTGTTTGTCTGCAAAAGGGTTGAGTTCTTGTGAGCTGTGCACAGCTGAAATACTCCTAATGAAAGATGATCAAAACACACGGAGCCCAAAGCATATTTGTCCGGTCAAAGTTAACAACATTATGACCACCTCCAAAATAGTTGTGATTCATCAGAGAATGGACATGGGCCTTTTTTTAGTTGTTCCTAAAGTGATTTTGTGTGTGTGTCTGTGTCAGGCTGCATCCTGCTGGGGATGGCTGCTGCCGTCAAGGAGTGTCATTGCTATGGGGTGGGGGTGCCTGGTCTGGTCTAGGTGGGTGCTACATGTCTAAGTAACATCCACACCAATGAATGCCAGGTCCAGAAGTTTCCCAGCAGAACATTGAACTGTCACAAGATGGTCAATGTTGTTCACTTCTCCTGTCAGTGGTCATAATGTTGTGGCTGATCGGTGTACATCCCAGAATAACCACTCCCATTTACCAATATAAACCAGTGTTCTCACAGCTTTCTCCTTTGATAACAAGGTCCAACGGAACAAGACGACACATATTAAGAGAAAGGACAACGTCTAGAAATATAATTACAGTATCACCTTCAATAAAACCCTGTGAATGAATGAACATACAAGTGATGTGACAAAGTAAGTGGGGCCTTGAGTTTGTTGTGTAGTTGTCTGCTTATCTTTACAGTTCTGGTTCAGTCTCACCGCTGTCACTTAATGTCAGACTGCAGCTGTTTTCAGCCAAGCAGAGATAATATAGTCGTGTATCTCCATAACTGGTCCAGCAGTCAGACAGACGGAGCAAAGTGAGTCATAATAAACCACCACAAAGCCAAATAACAGAGGTAAAGTTCTGATAGAGTGTGTCTGTGATGATTCTCAGTCATACAGGTCATGGTAAATCTAAAGACAAAGCTCTGAGTTTTCTTGAAGACATTTCAAACAAGGGGCTTCTTCACGTCTGAAGGACTAGTTCTAAATGGGGAGCTTAGATTTTTATTTGGAACATCTAGTTAGGAACAGGTTTTTTTTATTTTCTTGCTTTTCTTGTTTCCTGTTTTATATTGAAACTGTCAGTTGTATTTCCCGTCTTTCTTCGTGTTTGTCCTTGTTTCTTGTGTTTTTGATGCCTTTGGCTTTCCATGGTTCTCTTTTTGGTTTTTTGGTTCTCTTCAGCTTGGTTTTCCTGTTTGCTTGGACTGTACGTATTAGCCTTTCTTATTGTTGTAACATCCAATTTCTAACTCCATGTTATTCATGTTATTGGACACTATTGCACCTCATTGTCATTCCTGTGTATATAATATAAATTCTTCCGTCTCTATTTCTTGTACATTTGTTCATATGCTAATTCTGGTTATACTATTTTTATTTTATTTTACTAGATTTTATTATATCTTTCTTTTTATGTGCACTGTACCTAAGCAGTTTCCCTTGTGGATGATTAAAGTCTCACTACATCTAAGTATTTTTTAAAAGACCTCATATCTTCAGTCCAGTGGCAGAACGTTCCAACGTTTAGGAGCGAGGCACAACCAGCAAAACTGATCAGAGAACCTGGGATTCCTGCTGCTATTACATGATTTCAGTCTCTGAGCTGGATTCAGAATTTAGCGGGAAGCCGGTGTGGAAATCAGGACTAGATGACGAGGTGAAGGAAGCTGGTCAAGACTCAAAGCCAGGCCCAAAGAGACGCCTAGACAACTGTGGATAGGTTTAACAGATACCAGATAAAGAGTACATTTATGTTCAGTTTTGCAGGAAAAGGGGAAGAGAACCCAAATGTTGGAGGAAGACAAGTCACATTGATGGAAAAGTTGAAACAGTGAGAGTCAATTAAGTCAAACTTGAAAACGGAAAATGGATGGCGATGCAGAGTCAGAGCAGGATAAATCCAGATGGAGTCCAACAAAAGTAAATAAAAAAATCCACCAACCAAAGAGAATCAAAAACACAAGAAGATCCAGGAGAAAAACACGAGGAACAACAGTCAAGCATCACTGGAAATAAACAGAAGAAGAGACAAAGAACAAAGAACTTTGAATCATGAATATCCTGAATAAGGCAGCTCCAACAAAAAAATATATAATCAATAAGTAAAATACCTGAGAAACTGATATAGAAGTCTCAACAAGCATATAGATAGATAGATAGATAGATAGATTCCCCCACATATACAGTATATAAATAAATACATGGTCTTGGTCCGTTGCCGTCCTGCAGATGATAGTAAACAAACGTCCATCTCCACCTCTAAGGATGCTGTTGTTTGCTCGTTATCCGATCCTGATCTGGAGACATTCATCCTCGCTGTGTTCAGCCAGGAAGCCTCCAACAGGAAGGACATCAAATACTATCAGTCCTGATGGACTGGAAGACTGTGCGGCGTCTTTATCCTGCCAGCTGGTGACAGCAGATTCTGATAAACTGCTCTGTTTGACATGATATCTTTTAGCTGCTGGTCCCTGAGCTCAGAAAGCAGTATTCATCTCGCTTTGTGTTTGTGTGATGCTTACGTCTGTGTGGGATATTGTTCATTCTGTTTTCTGACCTCTACTATCCATCCATTCATTATCGCCTATCTATAGATGCGTAGCGGGGTGTAAACCCTGGACAGGTCCATCACAGGTCTAATACAGAAAGATGAACGGCCACTCGCAACCTAACCTAACTAGGAGGACTTGGTAATGTGGGAGAGGAAGCCAGAGCACTTGGAGAAAACTCATGTTAACACAGGGAGAACATGCAAACTCTATACAGAAAGTCCCATCTGGCCGGTGGGTTAGAACCCAGAAAGAAAAACTTTTAAAAGACCACAGACCAGACCAGAAATCTAATCTTGATCCTGGAGCGGGGATCAACCAACAAACCAGATCAGAGGACCAGACATTTAGAGATGCATAATTATCTGAATTTCCATAGCTACGTTTCTCAGCTAGTAGAAAAAAGAGCAAAAGGAAATATTTACTGCCTCGCCCAGACTAAAGCCTGATTCAAATGGGGCAGGTTGTACAGATTATGCAAGACGACTTGACAGTATTTTTGGTATTTTCGGTCATGCTCTCATCCAATCCTTAATAATTCTCAGGTAGTTCAATAAAACAGTTTCCAAGTTCACCTTAAGCTGCTCAATCACCAGGCTAATACAGACAGGCTGCAGGCTATTAACACTGGTGTGCACACCTACAGCCAATATAAAATAACCCATTGGCCTAAAATGTCCTTGCAATGCAGGAGGAAGTTGGAGCATCCAGATAAAACCAGTGTACATACAGGGAGAGGCCCCAAGTGGGCCGGTGGGTTTGAGCCCAAAACCTTCTTGCAGAGCCAGTGCAAATCATTGCAGTACCGATTATTACTATTGTTTTATTTCTGAATGGCTGCTGTCCAAAAGAAAAGCTGAAACAAGAGTCAACTGGAGCATGGAGTCTTCCCTGGCTAAAATGTGGACATAATTGTTCTCAGTAGGATGTCCTTTGTCCTTCAGAAGTAGGTGGACGGCTGAATCCTGGCCTGAAGAGCTACTGTGGTGAGAGGGGTTGTTGGGCAACACCCACAGATGTTCACATTAAAACCTCAACCTCCCCTCCAGACTTTTAGACCTGAAGAAGAGACTTGGATGAAACGTCTTCGAGAAAACTCAAGTTTCCCTTGTTTCAGTTTGGATAGTCCCTGACCTGGAGAACCTTCACAGACTCAACAGGTCTATCATTCTTTCGTTCTTACTTTCATTCTTTGGGCCAATTTCCTTTTATTAAACCATTTGCATTAAAGGTCATACATGTATTAAAGCTTTAATAGACATCTCCATTCTTCCTCGAGTCCACTTTTAATCAAGTAAGATTGGTTAAAAATTAAATAAAAAGTTCCTCCTCTCCCGTGAGAGGACAGGCTTTTATTGCCCCCCTCTCCCCCTCCTCTCTCCACACCAGGAGAATTATGGCTTTCATAGCCAGATGCTCTTTCAATTACTTATCAGCATTAGCACTCATAAATGTGTCATTAAAGCTCACATGCTGCTCTAATACAGTTGTCTTTATGGGGATTTTTTTGTGCGCCTTGCGTCTCCAGCGTCTGAAATTAATTGGCAGCAGTGGATGTGATGATCTTTAGATATTTGTATGTCAGCGCCCACGGGACCCCGATCCCACGGGTGAGGGCATCCACCACCACCACGAGCATACCGACTCCACTGGCTGGCCAACGTTGCATCTGCATAATTTAGCTGCGGAAAAGGTTAACGCAGTCTCTTTTGCAGCTTCAAAGTTTGTCCCAGAGTGGTTTCCATGTCTGTGTTCTCCTTTCTACTTCAGCCAACATCTGAAGACAGCCGAGACATGTGACTGGAGAGGAAGCTGACACATGAATGTGGAAGGATGCGGTGTGAAAAATTAAAAGAACGTGGCGTAGGACATCGGCTGCATGAAGCCCGATAATTATAACTAATAATAAAGCGTGTCGTGTGTTCTCATGTTGCCGTGCTCGGGGAGAAGCTGCCCCGCTGGGACGGCAGCTGATTTATCCATCACAATAAACAGAGAGATGAGTTTTCCCCCGTAATGGGACCGTGAGACTGGGCTTTTAGCGAGAAGCCGCTGATGGATCCCCACGGGGAGCAGGTCTTCCATGCAACCGGTGGCTTTGTGTTCCAGTTTATGTCATGTGGATGCTGCCGCTGATTTGCAACCTTAATATTGGCTCTTTGAGGGACATGCACTCACACATACAGCTGCATGTTGCACGTTTCCAAAGAAGAGCCACAGATGCCACAAACACCTCTCTGAATGTGGCCTGGAATGAAAAGGGCTCTGGTGACTGATATGTTACATCTGCTACACGTTAGCTTCACGTACAGAAACATCTCCGGAGTCTGGATCTCTTTTCTGTGCTGCGACTCTTTTTTGGTTGGTGTTCTCTTCTCAAAACAAGACCTATAAGCAGCTCGTGGCCCAAACAACAGGTGCCAAATGACACTTACTGGAATCATGAAATGCACTCTAGCTGTAATGTTTTGAGCTTTTATGCATATCAGCACGCATTTGCAAGTGATGCTGCACCTTAAACAGCACAACATCTTAATGAATGGCAGCCGTCCTAATGGAAGGAATGTGTGCTTGTGCACTACACAGATAACGATGATGAATGCGAGGCTTTGAGCGTTCAATTAAGGGGCATCATCAGAAAAGGCAGGCTAATGTGCACGGTTCAGCTCTTTCATCTGATTAAGCAGAGACCTCTGAAACTCTATAGCAACCGTGATCATGCAGAAAGCTCCATTCTTTCCAGAAACAACATGTAAACAGAGGAGAGATCAATGAGGCCTCTCTAAAAGGCACACGACGTTGGGCTTTGGATGAGGACATAATTAGGAGCCAGATATCTGTCTCCAGCCTGATATCCTCATTAAACCACGCTCGCAAGTCAGAACAAAGAGGAGAGGTCGGATTTCTGTGGTGTAACACGGCAGCGACAGCAGAGCAGCAGGGCCAGCATCAGCAATCTAATCAGTCAGGAATCACTTTGAAACTGGTTTAAACCAAGAACTGTTGACAAAGTTGATGCAGATAAAATAAACAAAACCAGCGACTTCATGTATCACACAAATGTGATATCACAAGTCTACAACGATCTGAAATTAGAAGTTTATCAGCTCTGCTACTGTTTTCTAATTGACAAAATGATCATTCAAACACTTTCCTGTTTATTGCAACACATTTCTGGAAGGTTCTGGGTTCTAATCCACCGGCCGACTGGTTCCTTTCTGTGTGGAGTTTGTGTGTTCTCCCTGTGTCTGTGTGGGTTCTCTCCAGGTACTCTTGTCCAGGCTGTACCCCGCCTCTCGCCCGTTGACAGCTGGAATAGGCTCCAGTCTCCTGACCCTCCAGAGGACAAGCGGTTACAGAAGATGACTGAATGAATGAATTCTGGAAGCCAGAACAATCTCCATTGCCCACAAATACTGTTTGCAGCAAAGATCTGCAGGGCCAATCAAATGGTGTGGGCGGGGCTTTATGTGGCGATGAAAAGAAGAGTAGCAGCAGCGTAGTCATACATGTCATGTATTTAATTAGTACTATGCTGGGCTCCACTTCAGTAAGTTGCATTAAAGGAGATGTTGGACAGTGGACACATGACAAAAGCCGAATAACAGAAAGTACTTTAGTGTTTTAGTTTGATCCAAGTCCCGCCCACTAACATGGAGGGGGTGGAGCTTATGTTCTATACAGCAGCAGGCCCCCGTGGGAAGCTCTACATGATTTGGCTTCGCTTTTGAGGAGCTGTCATGGCTTCCATTCTTTTTACAGTTTATGGCTAAAGTGCACCCCATAGTAAAATATGAACGCCTCACATTCTGGTAAGAATCAAATCTGGGTACAGACTAGCTTTTACGTACTAATATGACAAAGAGTTATTTCTGTTTTAAATGATCTGGTTCTTCATTTTTAGCCGTTAACTGAGGTTCTATGATGTTTTACGTGAGAAGTTCTTAAACGTTGAGGATTAAAAAGTTTCATCACTTCTGTCTCTTTTTACTTTTCACTGAACTCTGTTCAGTTTGCTGACCTCAGTCTAAGGAGAACAGAGAAAGGACTTTTCATTCCGAAGGGTTCCTCTCAGTCTGCGGGGACGACCGCCGCGGCCGCCATTGTTGTTGTTGTTGTTGTGTCCTTGTTTTAGATTATGCTGATCAGGTTTATTTTTAATTGTTGTGGGAGCTGTTCCGCTGTGGGCTTTGAGGAGAGATGCTGCAGAGTGCTGCGGTTGGACTCTGTGATACGCAGCATTAAACACACTAAACCTCTGATCAAACTCAAAACAGGAGGGATTCATGTAGAATTCAAGATCAGTACAACGAGCTGAAGAGACCAAGACTGAATGTTTTGGGTTGTTTTAACCCAAAGGTATTGTATGTTTGTCACAAAAGCAACACGGCACATCAGCAAAATACGACAGGATACACAGTGAAGCATGGAGGTGACAGCATCATGGTTTGGAGTGGTGGGAGTTATACCACAGATGTTCCTATTTAAACCCTAACACCCCACTAGACCTTTAGAACTGAAGATATGGATGAAACGTCTTCAAGAAACTCCACAAGTCCAGCTTCCTTTCTTTAACGTTTTAGGATATACCACGGACCTGGATGACAAAGAACCTTCACAGACACAAGTATCAGTCAGTTTGGGCACAGAACCTTCGGGCATCTGTCAGAAAGTTGGAGATGAAGTGAATGTTCACGTTTTTAGCTTGACAAGGACTCAGAGAACACATTCAAATCAACAAAAGAATGGCCTCAACAAAATAATAAAAGAGGTGGGCTATTTGCAAAGAAATGTGGAAAATCTGGGACAGCTGTGGCTCAGTAGGTAAGTAGAGTGGGTCGTCCACAAACCAGAGGGTTAGAGGTTCAGTCTCCTTGAGCAAGACTCTGAATCCTGAGTTGGTCCCAGTTCTCGGCATTGATGCAAACTTGAGTAAAGACTATTTACCAAAATATCCCATTACGTACCACATTGATAAACTCTTTTGATACAAAAGTTCTTATAAAATTCATTTTCTTGACTTTTTATCCTATGCTGACTTCCTGTAAGTCCTGTAGGTCTTATGATCATTTTTACTGTCAGTGCTGTTCACAGCATCGCTGCAATTACAATTATATCTGACCTTCAAGTGGCTCATGTCTCAAAACTCTCCTCACTTATCAGCTCAACATGAAAACCCCACAGAAACCTTAACTGAAATTAGTACATCAGCACAAACCGAGAGTAGAAAATGAATCCATCCTGTGTAAGTTTAAAGAAAGGAATTGACAAACGCATGAGAAATGTCACAGAGCTCTGGTTATATGGTTGTTCTTGACCACATTTGCATTTTATATTTAGTGCTTCAAAACAGAAAACAATTAGGACACATTAGTGAACTCAAAGCGTAAATCACAGCCCAAAACGTGGAGACAAAGAGGACGTGAACAAGGACAAAATGAGAAAAGATTAGTGCCTTGCAGGAAAGAAATTTCGTGAGCCAATTTAAAAGCCACACTGGCCTTCCAGCAAAAAGAAATATGAAATGTTCAACAATCACGACTCCCTGTGTGTCATCGTTTGAATCATCCGGCTGCGTCCACGTAAAATGTCTCTGCGTTAATTCCAGAAGGGGACTCTGAAGGAGCGTCAATGAAATGTCCGTCTGTAGATGTCAGGAGGAAGGACGGGAAGGAGAGGAGGGAGGTTTGCCTTCACGCACTCACAAAAGATTACAGGGACACGTTAGCATCCTGATGATGCACAGTATACGCACAAGTCTGTAAAGGTCATGTCGTGCGCTCCCGTGAGCGAGAGATAAATAGGCCTCAGAGTTAACAGAGCTTCTGCAGCGCGTTGACATGTGGAAGCATTGGCAGCTCAATCATGTGTTTTTGTTTGAAAGTATTGACTCTGCATGAGCTGATCATGTGGCTGCAGCTGGTAACCCACCGATATATTCATGGGTTTCACCAGGTCAATTTCCACAGGTGTTTAAAATCAAGCACCTAGATTATGAATGTAGACTGCATGGTGCTTGATTAAAACACCTGTGGAAAGGGACCTGATGAAACCCATGAACACACTGCCTGGCCTTTAGCTTTGATTACAGCACACATTCTCTGTATCATTGTTTCTATAATCTTCTCCAGTGTCACCAGATTTATCTCCATCCAGTGTTGCATTCATTTTTCACCAAGATCTTGTATTGATGATGGGAGAGTCTGACCACTGCACAAAGCCTTCTCCAGCACATCCCAAAGATTCTCAATGGGGTTAAGGTCTGGACTCTGTGGTGGCCAATCCATGTGTGAAAATGATGTCTCATGCTCCCTGAACCACTCTTTCACAATCTGAGCCCCATGAATCCTGGCATTGTCATCTTGGAATATGATCCATTGATGGAATAACCTGGTCATTCAGTATATTCAGGTAGTCAGCTGACCTCATTCTTTGGACACATAATGTTGCTGAACCTAGACCTGAGCAACTGCAGCAACCCCAGATCATAGCACTTCCAACCACATTTCTTCCTCGTAGACGATGGTTCTCCACTATCCTTCCAGTTTTTAATAATGCCTTGGACAGTTCTTAACCCAGTTTTAGTAGTTTCTACAATCTCCTTAGATGTTTTCTCTGCTTGATGCATGCCAATGATTTGACCCTTCTCAAACAGACTAACATCTTTTCCACGACCACGGTATGTGTCTTTAGACATGGTTGTTGAAGAAATGAGAAGCTACTCATTGCATCAGTTGGGGTTAAATAACTTGTTGCCAGCTGAAAGATAATCACCCATGCAGTAATTATCCAATAGGAGGCTCCTACCTATTTGATTAGTTAAATCCAGGTGGCGATTATTATTTTTTTGTATATAATGTGTATATAATTAGCAGGCTGAACCGCATCTAACTGGAGATGACGTACCAGTAAATAAATGAATGGCATTCCACCCACCGCCAGGTCACAAATGGGACTGAAATAAAAACCTGAGCTGCATGGTCGTCGTCTGTGTTTGTGTGATTTATAAAAAAAAAAAAAAAAAAAAAAAAGTGACAGTTTTTTATAAAGCTTATAGTTATCCCCGGCTGAGGGCTGAGGGGACCTTGAACCATCCCTTAGTGATGCTGCTATAGGTCTAGGCTGCTGGGGGCCTCTCCATTAAGCACTTGTCCTTTTAGCTTTTCTCTTGCTTTCCATGCAACTACCCATACATCTGCATAATAATACTAGTGTGTAGCATGTTGTTTCCTTTGCTTTGCTTTTCCTGTCTCTTCCCGGCTGACGTCAAGCGGATGTTTCCCTCATATCAGTATTAGAAACACTTCTGAACAGATGACCTTGAAATGAACTTGTAATCCAGGAGGTGCTCTTACTTTTGCACCACACAGATATGTAATATTGGCTCATTTTCCTGAGTGAACAAATGCAAATATTTCAGCTTCATTTGTTTGATTGGGATATCTTTCAATACTTCCAGGACTTGCGTGAAAATCGTCTGATGTTCTGAGTGTATTTTATGCAGAAACATTTTTTAAGCTGCACAGTTTAAGGCAACCAATAAATTTACAGGATCGCGACAGACAATCTCAAGTGACGATTATAGGTGGTTTAGACCCTGTCAATTTGACAGCGTAGCTATGGCAACAGTGCAAACAATACTGCTTCTCCATCTCTGCAATTTTCCAATTGATTGTTTAGGATCAATAAAGATGGAACACATGAAGGTTAACTGAGGAGGTTCAGAGATACGAACGTGTACGACTAGTCTTTGGCGAGTTGCCATTGTTGAAAGTGAAGCAGGAAGTAGAAACAAAAATAAACCCGACTGTCAAAAAAGAGACAGCGCCGACTAGTGTTTGGGTGGAGTTGTTACGGAGGGAGCCAAACCTATAGGTTAAGGCGCCTACGTCCCGCAGTACTCTAAAAGAGCCTTTACTCCCAGCAGCATGGTCTGAAATGGATTACAGCAAAGCACACACAGTCCTTATGTACCCTCCCCTTCCCAAAACTCCTCCTCCCCTGTACATAGGCTGACACCTCCACCCTCTCCTGATCTCTCAGTTTTGTCATTTAGACTTGAGATTCTCTGACAGGAGGGGGCTGTGCAACTGCATGGTCAAGGACTAGATTTATTTTCAGCTCATTACATCAGATTTTCTGATTTCTAGTCTTGTACTGTGAGCTGCTTGTAGCCAGTGGCAATGTGTGTGGGGACCCCAGGCAAGGACGTTACCTGTTACCTGTACCCAGGCCAAACTAGAGTAATCTGTCACAGGGTCGATAGGAGGAGGGGGCCCCCGGGGCAGGTTGTGGAGTTTTGTTATTGCATCTGTATGGCTTTCATAGGTTTATTAAGGGGGTTTATGGTTGCTATTGCAAAATATGTCAAACATGCTGCTGGCCACATTGAATCCAGATCTGTTCTTTTGTTCATCTTTTTAAAAACTTATTTTAACAACTTTTTGTTTGGGTGTTGCTCATTCAGCACTAAAACTACTCACCATGAGAAAGAAATTCTGGATTAAACAGTTACTTGTTCTTGTAGTTATTGTCATGAACATTCTCAGGAAAATTGTAGGATGAAGGAAAGTTAATGAGGTGGTTTATATGTGTCCAGATACTGCTGGTCAGGAACATTGTCCACGGCGGCTGTTTCAATGCTCGAAAAAAGCACAGGGTCTGTGATATATATAAACAGTAAACTCTGATGGCCTGAAATCAGCGCTGGCGCCATTCATGGTCCCTCAGAGTTTTCCTGACAATGTGGCAGCATCAATAAGACAAGTGCTCTATAGAAGAATGGATTTATTCCAATCAATCAGATCAAGTGTTTCCATGGTGATTAGGAGCTAAGGTTTGCTACTGACAGAAGAAAAACTTCCCAGTCGCTGCTCGTGCGGTCGACCAGTTGGTCAGCTGAGCAGTTTTCCTCTTGTTTTTATTGTTCTTTGTCTGTACTTGCACGTTAAGCTGCTCACTTGTGCCTTAAATGACCCCCCTGGGACAAATATAGTTTTCTGAATGTGAATGGATTATCAAAGGATTACACCTCCACACCTCCACATCTGATGGAAGATGAGGTGTAGCACATGATTACATCTATTTAACCAGTGATAGAAAGACAAGATGGAGTCCCGAGGTGAGGAGCTGGTACGTGACACACGCGGACGCATCGACTTCACCAGTTTCCATTCGGAGGTTCGGAGCCTCCCATCGTCTCTGTGGGGACACGCAGCTGCAAACAGCGGGCGTCCAGGAATGATTGCAACACAACTACACACAGACACACACACACACACACACAGGAACGTTGTGTGAGACTCAGCAGCAGACCACGACGGGACAAATCTGGACAAACAAGAGAGGAGGTCAGCTGTGTGTTAAAGGTCAAAGGTCAGTTTTAGCCAAATTATTTGCTGAAGTTTTAGAGACAAAACAACAACAACACAAGACTCACACATGGCAGTCAGTTTTTATACTTCATGGATTTGGAAATGTCTGTTTGGGCAGCTGTTCATAACTATGTACTGTACACACTGATGTGCACGGCGTCGGCACGGAGCTGATCTCAACAGTAAAACATTCACAGTCGGTAATACTGCAGCACAATTTCCTCTCTGAGAGACGGCGGCTTTATTAAGCTTTTTATGGTTATGTTAATTCACCGGCAGCACTTGGCTGAAGATAGGGGAAAGATTGAGATCTCTGGTTTAAATCATAAAAAAAAAAAAAAAAAAAAAAAAACTAAAATAAAAAAGTCTACCAAGCCTTGAGGCCCAATTTAATTCAGAAAACAATTTAGCAACGTGTAAATGCAATCACACGGAGACAGGGACGCGGCATAGAACTGCACTTAGGAGACTTCAGGAAATCACACGGTTTTGAAACAAACCGCCGTCACAGATTACCTAAAACTCTTGGGGACGGAAGGAGGAAGCGCCCACACTCGAAATGACAGAATCATCTATGGCAGACAAAAACAGTTGGAGGAAAGCTCTGTTAACACCCCGACATTAGCCGATAGTGTCCGGTCTGGAACACAGTTCGACCATCTGCTATTGTTCAGGACATTTCTGTCTTAAAGCACACAGACTGGAAAAATATATAATTAAGGCACTGATGTAATTGGGATATGAAACTATTTTGCGTACCGTTGATTTTACTTTGCAAAGTGGAAGGAAAAACTAAATATATTGTGCATCTGATAAGAAGAAAGCATTATGCTGATTATTATCCCTCAGCTGGTTTTGGTGTTTTCAGGGTCTTTCATAAAGACGCTGAGGTCATGAAATGTTGTGCTCAGATAAACTAATCTCAAAAGAACAACATCAGATGTGGAAAACAACTGGAAAGGAGGACAGTGTGGGACAGACATCAACGGTCCTGTCTTCACGTAGGTCATGGTATTTATTGGAGCCTTTCAGGACACTCAAGGTCCTGAAAACCTAGAGTAGGCCTGTCTGAATAAATATGTTTTGAGCTTGGATTTGAAGGTGGTGACATGGTCTGAATTTGTGCGAGTGTGTCCCAGGAGGGCATCCCAGAGGCGGCTGAAGGCTCTGGACCCCATGGTGATCTGGCGAGCAGGTGAGAGGGTAATTTGGATGGATGAGGATGACCTAAGAGTGCAGGTGGGAATGTTTATGTGGAGCAGGTTAGTGAGGCACTGAGGGGTGAGGTTGTTTACGGCCTCGAAAGTGAGAAGTAGGATTTTATAGGTGACGCGGAATTTAACAGGAAGCCAGTGGAGCTGCTGCAGGACAGGTGTTATGTGACCCATGGAGGGGGTTGATACGTGTGGTAGTTTTGAACCAGTTGCAGTTTATGAATGGATTTGTCCGGTAAACCAAATAAGAGGGAGTTGCAGTAGTCCAGATGGGACGGGACCAGGCTGTGGACCAGATAAAATACATCATCTCCCCAATTCAGTCCAGTGTTAACAGCACTACAAACTCCATCCTCCACCATGATCATCCAGGTGAATCAGCACCTTTCTGACGTCGTTTCAACATCAACTCAACATCATGAAGGAGGATTTAGTCCAGAGCATGGCGTTGCTTTACGTTCACTCCCTGTTATCAGGACTAAGGTGAGTCCTGAATTCACACAGTTCCGTTGATCAACAGGTGGAGGTAATAAACAGAGCAGTAAAGCACTGGCAAAGGTTTGAACGTTTGGTAAAGCTCATCTTTGCTACTTGGAGGGGAGCACGTTCCTCGTATTCATTGATGCCCAAGAGCTTGAAGTTTGAATTTGGAGAAGAGATAAAAAGGAGAGCTCACAGGGAAGGGAGGCAGGCTGGAGGAAATAATGAAGTTGATAATGAGACGGCGACGAAGGTGACGAAAAGCGCTGCAGAGTGAAGCAGGGTGATCTAAAAAGAAAGCAAGAAGGAGACAAAAGAAGCCATGAGGGAAAACATTCAGGAAAGTACAACAGGTATATAAAGGGGAAGTGAACAGACAAAGTGACAGAGCAGAGAAAAGAAAAGGCAGGACCATACACTGATCAGGGAACAAGACACCGGTGAGAGCAATCAGGGAGGAGCAATCATCTACAGACATTAAGTAGAACAATAATATTTTTGCCTTAATTGACTCTTTGTCTGCATGTAACCCATCCATTTGTTCACACGGCAGCGTGCACACTCCTGTGCAGCGCCTGGGGAGCAGCAGGAGGTTAAGAGCTTCATCCAAACACTCTGAACGCTACTCCCACGAGCATCTACTTCTCGCATGCTAAGTTGAGTTGAGCTAACCCCCCATTAACTGAAACAAAGCAGGAAACAAGGAACCTGGCAACGGACAAAGTCTACCACCATGACTATCATGAAGACAACCTTTAAAACCTCACCAAGGTCATCCCTGCTCAGGTGATAACATCAGAGACACACACACATGTCCCTTCATCATGCAAACACTGGAGAATGACAGCTCTACATATACACTGTCTGGCCAAAAAAATAAAAGTCACCACCTGGATTTAACTGAGCCAATAGGTAAAAGCCCCCTATTGGATAATTACTGCATGGGTGATTATCTTTCAGCTGGCAACAAGTTATTTAAGCCCAACTGATGCAATGAGTAGCTTCTCATTTCTTCAACAACCATGTCTAAAGACACATCCTGTGGTCGTGGAGAAGATGTTAGTCTGTTTGAGAAGGGTCAAATCATTGGCATGCATCAAGCAGAGAAAACATCTAAGGAGATTGAAGAAACTACTAAAACTGGGTTAAGAACTGTCCAACGCATTATTGAAAACTGGAAGGATAGTGGAGAACCATCAGGGTAAGAAGAGAGGCAGATGAAGTGATGCACCCATCATGCCTAGTGTCTACTGTACAAGCCTGTGGCTGCAGTGCTATGATCTGGGGTTGCTGCAGTTGCTCAGGTCTAGGTTCAGCAACATTATGTGTCCAAAGAATGAGGTCAGCTGACTACCTGAATATACTGAATGACCAGGTTATTCCATCAATGGATCATATTCCAAGATGACAATGCCAGGATTCATGGGTCTCAGATTGTGAAAGAGTGGTTCAGGGAGCATGAGACATCATGTTCACACATGGATTGGCCACCACAGAGTCCAGACCGTAACCCCATTGAGAACCTTTGGGATGTGCTGGAGAAGGCTTTGTGCAGTGGTCAGACTCTCCCATCATCAATACAAGATCTTGGTGAAAAATGAATGCAACACTGGATGGAAATAAATCTGGTGACATTGGAGAAGATTATCAAATTCACAGACTGTTTTAAGAGTAATTTGGGTGCATCGTGTTATCATGTGAACGCAAAGCTGAAGATGTGACATCTCTCCTGGTATGTAGTCCAGATCAACAACGTGCTTTCTCTCATTTGAAATCAAAGTGAAGTGAATGTCTTCTGCTGTGAAAACTGTCCCGTCTCTGAATAGATTTCTGTGCTGATTCTGCATTTGAAACACACCTAGAGAAGACATCTGGAGGTACGTGTGGTTTTGTTAAAGTTCTGGTCAGAAGAATCAGGCCTCACCTCTGTAATCAGTGACAATATGAGAAGGATTTAAAGTAAAAAGCTTGTTCTCAGAGTGAGTGGACACTGGCCTGGACTCGTAAGCACAAGCATAAACTTATATGTGAGGCCTGATCCCAGTACGACTCTCCTCACTCTCCTCACTCTCCTCACTCTCCTCACCCTCCTCACCCACACACTCTCACACAAACACACACACACCCCTCTAACCCACAGGTGCTGCTGTCTGCACGATTGCCGGTGGTCTGGTGGAAAAAGCCAAAGGCAGCGTCTGTCATCGATCGACCTGCAAGGTGCAAGATGACTCCAACAAACACGAACGCACACATGCACACTCACAAACGCACACACGCACACACACACACACACACACACACACACAGTGTCCTGTTGAGCTGCACTGTTTAGGTTTACTCCAACTGTTTATATAAAGTGTCCTGAGCAGTGAAACATTTCTGCAGGGGTATGCCTACTGTGCTCACACACACACACACACACACACACACACCCACACACACACACAGCTAATATCACATCTATCATAATTCACTCCTGCGCCTTAACCCAGGAAATGTACTGCAGACATAAAGAGGAATAAATTTAATCTTCTTTGTTGTGCGACGTCTTGTTGACGTGTTAAAACACAATATCACAGATAATCACCAGCACAGTGAGCTACAGCTGCAGACGTACTCATTCACTGAGGAAGAGTGGTGTGTGTGTACATTCTCCTACTGTGTTATTTCTTCTATTATAAGTTACACAATGACACTTTTATAACCGACAGAAATGAGCCAAAATAATAGTCTTCAGTAGAACTGACGCACCAGTAATCTTTCAGAATAAATCATCGTTGCCTCTTCCTCTGTGCTGAACCCGCCTCAGTCACAGAGCAGCACTCAGAGCTGGTGGCTTCCACTTGTGCAGAGTCTAGTGAACTTAAGACACCTCAACCATAAGAGGATGGGAACCCTGGGAGTTTACGCTTCAACTGAACTGCATCTCTAATCATTACTCAGCAGCACCTCATATAAATAAACAGTGGAGATGCTGGGGATTGAACCCAGGACCTCGTACATGCGAAGCACGCGCTCTACCACTGAGCTACATCCCCTCTTTACGCACATCTTCTAGTAACTATAAACACAGACAAATACGTAAAATCTCACCTCAAGTGTCTGGTTTATATTTTGATGCTGGTTTATTTTATTCAGGATCAACGTTGCTCTTTCCTGTATCACGCTGCATTCAAGTCAGACTACTTTAAAGTCACTGGATCCTGGCTTGTACCCCCCCCACTGCACTGTAATTCCTGCAGGTGAAGGTTTGGGTTCCTCCCTCACGGGTCAGCGCGCAGCTGCGCTTCCGCCGCTGCGTCTGTGCGCTCCGGCTCCGGCTCTGCCTCCTCTTCAGGGGAGGAGCGCACCTTGTTTGGTTCAGTCGAGGACCGGACTCTGCTCCGCGCGTAACGCGGACCCTCTCACGCACCTGACCACGTTCACACCGGCGGCGGCCACTTCATGGATTGTATATAAAAACACGTCTATCTTATTCTCTAATATTTTTATTTCTTACGCTTGGACGTTTTTGTGTTTTTCTGTGTTACTACTTTTTCTTTTTTTAAAAGCGAACAAACATTAGAAGATGTTCCTGCTCAGTGCGTTCATCTCTGGGAGCTCGAGGCTCAGATGGACGGACGCGGTGCTTCACTTGGTTCTCTTCCTGCAGCTGGCGGTTTGGGAAACGGTGAGTCCACTCTCAGGTTATAGATCATGAGGAGACGATGAAGTGGGTTAGGATTAAGACTTTTATTTTGAAAAAAATAAGGATTTTATTTTGAAAACGCTTTATTATGCTGTGGTATCAATTTTTTTTAGTTATTTTTTTTTTTTTTTACATAATTATAACCCAACATCTCACGAGACAAAAATAATAACATTTCCTATTATTTAATTTTGAAATAAGTCATTTTTTAAAATAATTTTATTAAATAAAACATATTTCTGCATTCTGTTGGTCTGACTGTCCCCTTAGGTTTTTATTTTATTTTTTAATTCTTTAATTTATAATGTATGTAGGTTGCTTTACATTATGCTTCTTTTTTCAAAATTTGTTTATTTAAAATATATATTTATATATGTTTTATAATTCCCATATTTCGAGCATTGTATTTTTCTGACTGTCCCCTTAGCTTTCTTTTTTTAATATTTTTGTATTATTATTTTTTTATATTTTTTTCATGTAGGTTGCTTTATATTATGGTTCTTTTTTTCAAAATTAGTTTATTTAAAATATGTATTTTTATATTTCCTGCACTGTATTTTTCTGACTGTGCCCTTAGTGTCTTTTTTATTATATATTTTTTTTAATTAATTAATGCATTGATAATTTTTTTATGTAGGCTGCTTTATATTATGCTGGTGATCCAGCGTCTGATTCATTCCAAAGGAACGACAAAGTTATCTGTGAACAGCTGAATGCAGCTTTAAGTGAGTTAAAGGTGGAAATATTTCTTGGAGGAAGTGAGAAGATGTCTTCCGCTGATATCGACCTGCTGCTCTCATGTCTGTCATATTCATTCGAGCTGAATTAGAACCATAATTACCTGATGGATCGTCCCGCTGTGGTGTCAGATCCCAGGGGATCACATGACTCAATGATCAGTGAGCCCTGTTTCCAACCTGGACTGGACTCTCTCTGCTTTGTTTTGGTCTCAGCGTAGAAGTAGACTTAAAGGCTATCAGCAGGAGAAATCAGCGCTAAAAACACACGCACACACCTTAAATAAATATTGAATAAATAAAGAGCGACGTCTCCTGTGACTCCATTAACACCGGGCCCTCCGTTGACTCTGCTGCCGTTGGGTGCAGACAGGCAGCAGCAAAGAGAAAGCATTAATATCTTTCTCCACACTTTTTTTTTTTTTCATGCATATGTGCAGATGCTGGTTTTGAAAATTCAAATAATGAAGACAATTCTGGGAGAAGAACATTCCAGTTTTATTCCATTTTATCTTATTTGAACTTGGATTTTTCCTTCTTTCCTTATTTCTTTGCTCTCACCTGTGGATCTTTTATTAGAGGTTTCAAACAGAGACTTCTCATTGTTATAAGTACTAAGGTGCTTATTTGAGCCTGTCTTTCATTTGATTATAGATCCCTTTCTTTCTACGGGACTAAGGTGGATGCCTCGACACTTATTGACCTGCTGGCTGTGATTGCACTGACAGGAGTGATTACTGTCACTCTTCTAATTTCCCTCTTTTCTCTTTCTGGTGACATTTTGAAAAACGAATAAAGAGAGTCTAAAGAGAGAAACTCTTATTCTTTTTTATGCAGCAAATCCCCCGTGCCACCTGCAAATATTAAATGACCGACAAGTGGAAATGTTCAAGCCCCCTAAATGTGAACTGAAGAGCAGGCCATGACTACATGCATACGCGAGGTTTCTGCTCTGATTTCCAGCAGAAGGTTCTTCCACTTGAGCCTTGACATCAGATGACCCCCTTGCCCTCTGTCTGCAGCCCGAGGCAAGTGGTTATAAACCTCCAAATCAAATCTAAAGGCCACAGGTAGTCGGTGCAGAGAGGCCAAAATGAGGAAAAGTCCGGTAATTCTTCTCCAACCCCCTACATCCTGCGCTCAAACCGAACGTAGGCAATTGAGTTTTGGAGGGAATGACGAGTGACAGTGATTCTGCTCCTAGGAAATTGAGGCAGGAAAAGACTTTTGTGGCTGGAAATGAAAAGAACGATTCAATTTTAGCTTTGTTACGTTGCTAAAAAACAACAGATGAGTGGAAAGAGAGGTTAGCTTTTAACTACGTTAGCCCTTAGCTAAGCTTTTCTGCAGAAGAGAAAAACAAAATTGTCTTTATAACAAAATCTTCGAGTCCAGTGACTGGCTGGTGTAAACCTTTGATAACCTGATCTCCTAATAACCATGTAAACTCTTGATTTGATGCTTTCTCTCTGGTTGGAGTAAACCCATTCCCTCTGAGCATGTTTGCCAGATGCGGGGTAAATTTAAATGAAAAGCGGCTGGCGTGGGTCTGACTAATGGCAACGCTGCCAGAAATAAAACCGCAGACGCTCACTAATGGCCCAACGTTGGCAAACAAACATCAAACCATCAGCTTGACGTGTTAATGATCATCATTTTAGTTTTATGTTCAGTTGACATTAGAACAAACCTGGACAACAACAAGATATAAAGACGTGTTACTGAGGTGTGTTTGTGCTGCCGTAGCATAGAGCCAGGCCTGATGTTTCCCTCTGCCTCCAGTCTTGATGCTAAGATGAGCTAATCAGCTGCTGACTGACTTCCTATTTATCAGACCAACAGCTGTGAATGAACCTTCAGTGAGAGAGTTGACAAGTTTATTTAGCAGAATGAGTGATTTAACAGGGGATAATGTACCTCAGCTTAAAAATGAAAGACCTGATGTAGCCGTTAGAAGGGAAACATTAAAGCAGATGTGTCTACATGTTTTTCACTGAGGGACACATACGGAAACATATACAAAGAGCCACTCAGGTGCATTAAAGTGTGCAGAGTCAGTCAACTGAGCTGCCTCGTAACTGGCTACACGTTTATGTCTTTTGTTGGCATGGAAAACAAAATGCACATTATTGAGCAAGCAGACGAGCTGCCGTTTACTTCACTTTCTGCTCTTGTTCAGCAGCAGTGCAGGACGAGAACGTGAGACGTTTGGTTTCATAGCATCGTCGTATGTTACACTCTTTCATCACAGAAACAGTTTCATTGCATATCAAACAGACAAATATTAATTTTTCCCACTGTGTGTGAACTTTTCTGCACCTCTCGCCATTTTTGAGGCACCTGCTGCAAAAGTTTCATCTTGTATTTGTGGAGGATCTGCCTTGTTCAAGACAGACCTCCACCTACTGAGGCAGTCAGCGGTCAAGGGCAAGTCCCACATGTGGCTCATATTCTATTATTTATTCATTCATTTTCTGTAGCTGCTTGTCCTCTGGAGGGTTTGGGGGAGCTGTCATTGGGTAGGCGGGGTACACCCTGGATAGATCCCCTGTCTATCACACCTACGGCCAATTTAGAATCACCAATGAACCTAACCAGCATGTCTTTGGACGGTGGGAGGAAGCTGGAGAACCTGGAGAGAACCCACGCAGACACAGGGAGAACATGCAAACTCCTTCTTGCTGTGAGGGCCCCCATATTCCATTATATTTGTTTAATTTGCAGGCCAATTAAAAGCGGACACCAGAGTTGGCCCTCGGGCATTAAAGGGCCAGTAATGGCATCAGAAAGCAGCTCATCACCTCTCCTTTGAATCACAATGAGGCTCCGAATGTAAACGATGGCGTCTCGCTGAGGGGCGGCTTCAGGCGACCGGTGCTCCGCGAAAATGACCCCGTTAAGGCGGTGATTGAATTTAAACGACAGGGCCGCCATGAAAAGTGTTGCCATTTAGGGTGAGGGTTAGGGGGAGGGGGGTCTTCACTCTCTCTCTGTCTCTTTCTTAAAAACACACATATCTGATATTATTGTTCTGAGTCCATTGAAGTCAAGGAAACATCTGCCAGGCTCAGCTCCTCATCCAATGAGTGACTCCAGACTCTCTGCACAAAGCTGCCGTGCCGTGCCGCTATCTGGCTTGTATAAAGGACGCTTGTTCCGTAAACCTGCAGGACAGATATGACCGGGCTGCCTCGTGTCACCGCGGCGAGGCTGCGCTTTGTTTCTCCTGCAGGTATAAACCATTAAAGGTGTAGGAGTTTACGGGCCACCCCAGATCAAATAAATCATGGATATATATTTAGCCCTTTCTCTGTAAATTCTCCCTTATCTAATGCTCTGATATGTGTTTCGTGAGCAAGCTGGGTGTTATCTGATAACAGTTAAAATAGAAAATGAGAAAGTCTGGATTCCACTGTAAGGCAGCAGCAGAGAGACACACCTGAGGGACACGGCCTCTAAACGTAGAAGACAAAACTAAATTCTCTTACACAAAATGACTTCTCCTGCCTGCTTGCTCCTGGTCGTTGTCTCTTCGGATCTTTAAAATGTTACTTAAATGAAGCTGCGCCACTCGTTTGTTTAAGTGCTCCAATTAAAGCAGGAATTAGCATGCAGCTGGGGGCAGCTATCATCCAGGACAGTCGTAAGATCGCAAGAAGCTGCACAAATAAATGTCAGCTGCAAATTGCAGATCAGTGTCCTGCAGGTCTCTTGCATGCTTGTGTATTCTAAACTGCAGATTAGATGCAGCAGGAACTTGAATATTTGAACAAAGCATAAACTGCCTTTTTAAGTTTGACCTCGACGTGTGTTGAGAGTTGTTCTATCATACCTCTTCCTGCAACCTTTTTTTTTTTTTTTCACTGGCAGAGGTTAAAATGTGTGGAGCCGAGGCTGCAGGGATGATAAGTATTTTGACAAAGCCGCCAGCCTCAGCCTGCTTCATTTACATTTTTGGGACGTGAGCGAGGTGCAGGCAGAATCGCAGTACCATGCAAAGGCCTGTGATCTGATGCTGGTATTCAAACGATGTGTCCAGATACAGACTGTGGGTTCATAGTCTGTGTTCGAAAGAAACATAACGTATAGAAACTGCAGTTTTTGGTACTTCCATGTTGGAAGTTGCCACTTACATGAGCCACGATATATAACTGTTTTATGGTTTTATATATATATATATATATATATATATATATATAAAGCACTTGTCTACCCATTGGTTCCATAGACTGTAGAAAATATGGACAATGTGTCTCCACTTCCTCCCATTGGTCAAACTCATTTAGGGTATCGCTTTCAACAATGGCGACTGAAACCTTTGCCAAAGACGAGTCGTACAAATGTTTATATCTCCTAACCTCCTCAGTTAACATTTCCTCCATGTGTTCCATCTTTATTGATCCAAAGCAGTCAATTTGGAAATTGCAGAGATGGAGAAGCAGCTGTAATATACTAAAGCGGAAACATGCTACTACCAAGCGGACCAATCACAATTCTTGTTCCATTTCTGGGGAGGTGAACGTCAGGCCACGGCGTTCGGGTCTGGGCTGTCACCGTAGCTATGCCGTCACATTGACGCAGAAGCCTAAACCGCCTACGACTCTAGTATCACTAAGAAACGGGCATCTTGCAAGTTTGGATCCAGAGTCTGATCCAGTACTGCCTGGGAGTGAAGCGGTTGTCATGGCAACTGTTAGCCATCATGATGTGACATCCTGTTTTTATAGCGTCAAATAAATAAAACAAAATGGACACTTGAACACACATCAACTTTATATTAACGACCTAAAATGACAGGAACCATCTTTTCGCTTTGGCGCAAGTCCCATCCACTAACGAAGGGGCGGGGCTTATGACCTATACTGCAGCCAGCCACCAGGGGGAGCTCTATTTGCTTTGGCTCGGCTTGTGGTTCAATGTGTTGCTCAAGACACTTCAGCATGTGGTCCGCCACTCACTCTCTGGTTTGTGGACAAACCACTCAACCTACTGAGCCACAGCCATGTTGCATATTAACGTTATTCATTTATGTGTTAAATTGCTGTTTTAATTGATCAAATATTTGTCTCACATTTTATTTTATTTGTTTTTACTCAACTCTTTCTACTTTTTCCTATTTTATGTTTTAGTTTCTCAACAGCTGGTTCAATAAAGCGCAGCACGTCTACACATTTTCCATCCACACAGATTGACGTACAGTAACGTCGACCCGACAGATGCAGGGGAAAAGATCCCGCGGCAGATCCAGGAGGCGTTTCTGTCCGATAGCAGTGAGCGTCTCCTCTCCTGTTAAAACCTGAACACTGCAGAGTCCTGGGTCAAAGGTCCACGCTCACCTGCAGAGCCTCAATCTGTCCTGTAGGCAGGTTTTCTACCGGATGGCTCTCACGAGTCGAAATAAATACATCCACCAGAGAAATCAATTCAACACCTTCGAAGCAATTACCAGGATTTTCTCTCACATTCCGGCAAAGCAGATCAATTTTATGATCTGACAACACAAACTCAGCTGCAGGCTGGAGACGCTGTTAGAATCTGCATTCATAGCTATGTTTGTGGATTCATGCATCATGTTGGATTTCGATAGGTGTTCAGGTTTCCGTCTGCCTCCTGCTTTTGTTCTTCAGAAGGCTGTGAAAAAACGTTTCTGCTGTCAGGGTGCTGATTATGGACAGAGGTTCATCTCCCAACATCTCCCGAGTCTACAGAGCTGGAGAGGGATTCTGTTGTAGATGTACATGTGCAGAAAACTTTTAAAAGAATATGGATGAACAGACTGATACTTTCAGTTGGAAAACAGTGATTTAGTCTCTAAAATGTGTAAGTTAAAAAAAAGAAATGGGAAAGGAGAGAATTCTGAATGTGTTTTGGTTGCTTTAGACAAACAGCTTTTTGTTAATGAGCTGCCCTGGAAGCCAGACAAACTTTGTTGGTGGAAAGCTGGTCTGTTCAGAAATAGTCATGCTACGACACAGATCAAGTCTGAGCGCCGTGGAGTTTAATTGTTTACTAGAACTCTGATTGGTTGGAGGACTATCCAGTTGTGTGCAGAGGCTGCATCGGTTCAAACACGGCACATAATGAATCCCTGTTGACGCCAGGCTACAATCTTCCTCCTTCTAACGACAACTTTGAGGACAAATTGTTCACTTGCTGCCTCATGCATCCCAGATAATCAGTGTTATGAACTCAGCCTGTGATTATGAAATAATAAATGTCTCTAATAGGATCGGTTATTTAGAAGCTCTTCTCCTGAAAGGTTTCCAGGGAACATTAAACTCCAGTAGGGGTTTTATTTTTGTCTATAGTTTGAATGAAGTGATGAAGTTCTGCAGCTTCCCAAATTTCAGCAGATAATTATTTCCATCTTTGTACCGATTACAATCCCTGCAGCTCCCCAAAATTTTAAGGGGTTAGCGTTGAGCTGAAATATGCAACCATCTGAGTCTCTGTTTTATATATATAGTTAAGTTAGATGGCCTACATCTTTTGAATAAAAACCTGCACCAATAAAACAATTAAAATTCAAAGGAAAAACTAACTCTGAAACACTATATTCTTATAAATACCTAGAAAACTGTTTTATACAATGAATAATTATTTATTTTTTTCGTTTGGAACATTAAATCATCATTGCCGTGCTGACCTCTGTCTCTGCATCACTTAATAAACCTTGTGTGGTCTTTACTGGGCTGCAGAGTGGTTTTTCATGTGGAACTGGACCGTGATGGAGTCTCTGTCTCTCCCCTCAGACGGAGGCCATCCACCCAGACTGTGCTCTGGTGGTTCAGCACATGAAGGCTCAGGAAGAATGCAACGAGATCCTCAGACAGGAGGAGAACAACCGCTCTGCTAAGACAGGTCAGTCTGGGTTTAATTATGTACTGAGAAAATGATGAAGATGCTTTTATAGGGTTTTATTGTTATTATTACAAAGATCAGGGCTTTTGCATGGTTAAGCAATGAATTTGTGTTAAATGCATGGACATTTGTCTTACAAAATATACCCCATGATGCATATCAGCGCTCAAAATAGATTTTAAAAGCATCCAGATTTTCAAAATGAAATGACTTATATTATCATGGTTCTACTGTCATCATGTCTGAAACCAGACACAATAAGTTTATTCCTTGAGAGTACATATTGCTTTTAAATGGTCTAACAATCAGCAGCGTTTTTATCTGCAGAGTTCATGTCAAGTAAATACTGTTCTACACGGAACTTGAGAATAAGAAAATTCTGTAATGTGTGTCTGGCTTTGTTCGTATTTAAATGTCAGGACGATCGAAGTAAATGTAAATGTAAAAGATTTCCAAAGGTCAGAGGTTTGACTTTAAAAGTTTAGCATGAAAGGTAGAATTAAGGAGAATAAGCTAATGTTAGGGTTAGAGTTCGAGATGGCTGAACTGTTCTGCTGGGAAACTTAGACCAGACCGGACACCCCCACCCCATAGCAATGACACTCCTTGATGGCAGCAGCCATCCTCCCCGGCAGGATGCAGCCTGACACAGACACACACACAAAAACACTTTAGGAACAACTAGAAAAAAAAAAACATGAAGAACAGCACAAGGTGTTGACCTGGCCTCCAAATTCACTAGATCCCAAACTGATCAAGTTTGGGATCATTCTGTTGATCAGACACCACAGGACACCCTCAGAAGGCCCATGTCCATTCTCTGATGAGTCACCACATGGGAGACCTATACAATATTAGGAAGGTGGTCATAATGTTATGCCTGATCGATGAGTGTCTGAGTGACTGAGGACATGAAGGGAACAGAGAGTTGCAAATTATACATAAGAAGAAAAGTTCAGACTGAACCGAGCACAAAGATGAGGCACAGAGAGAAATCACAAATCCAAATCAACCACAGAATGAATATTTCATCGATGTCTTCTTCAGTTTACAGCAGTCATCTCACTCCTGAGAGGAGTCACTTAAACTCTGCCACCGAGTCAAGTCGTTGCCAGCAGGTGTATCAGGTGATTTATAAGCATCCCCAGAGTTACAGCTGCTACAGGCCCCAGTCTGCTAAGAGCCACTCCAGCTTCCACCACTGAATAAAACGAACCCGACGCATTAGACTTAAAACACCTTCCTCCTTGGCAGCACATCCACTGTGAGCAGAGCCAGTCAGGATGAATCTGACAGCTGGTAAAGGTTTGAGAGTAAAAAAAGATTTTACAGTACTGTAGGATTCCAAATGTGAAAGGGTGATGCTGTTAAATCTCTTTCTTTAAATAAATCTACCCCTGATTGAATATGCACAGTCAATTTAGATACCTCTCCTAAAGGTAATTATAGGCTGATGGACTCTTTTTTTCTCCATCCTCCTCCTGCTTCAGAAGGCGTTGAGAGGTGTGAACGGCGTTAGAGCTCCGACAGTAAATGTCAGGAGTTGAAGGGAAAGTCAGTGAGCCCCCACACTTCTTCTGTCCAGGGAACTGATTACTGTACTGAGGTTCCTCGTTAGAGGAAAAATCACCACGAGTGGCAGCTCCAATTCTAAGAGAATCCTTTGATTGATTCCACTGAATATAAGAAAAACAACTCTGATAAGTGTGGTTTATACCACTGCAGGACATAGACACCGAAACCTACGTACGAAGCCTACACCGTCAAGTATGCCGCTGATCCAAATCCAGAATGACTTTCCTGCGTCTTCCCGTTACTTAAGAGTCTGTCCTGCCAAACTGCCAAGTACATAAGTCCAAAGTTTGTGTATTTGGTGTTAATAACCGCCCCTTGTGTCTTTAAATTTACTTTGATTTAGTTTTAGTTTTTCTTATTTGCCTCCGTTGTGATTGGACAGGTGAGAGCTTATCTTGCCATGTCTGTTTTCTTGGTGCTCCTTAAAGGTGCTTTTAGAGTACTGCAGGACGCCGCAACCTACATACGTAGCCTACGCCAATGTAAGTCATTTATACTTGAGCCCTCATCAGTCTGGCTTGCTTTGTAACAACACCACCCAAACTCTAGTTGGCGCTGTGTCTTTTTTGCCAGTTGGGTCATTTTTTGTTTCTACTTCCTGCTTCACTTTTTACAACGGCAACTAAAACTTTTGACGAAATTTCACCGAAGACCGAGACATACAAATGTTTGTGTCTCTGAACCTCCTCAGTTAACCTTTCATTGATGTGTTCCATCTTTATTGATCCAAAACAATTAATTCGGATATTGCGGAGATGGAGAAACAGCCAGAAATACTAAATCGGAAATAGGCTACTGCCAAGTGGACCAAGCACAGCTCTTGTGGTCTGCGTCGCCATGAAGTTCGCCGGAAGTCGTGTAGATAAAATATCAGGTTATGGTACCTCCCAAAAACAACAAGCTGAAATAACTGGACGCCACTCATCCAAGGCCTCGTTCAGACCTCACATTAAAATCCCTCATGGTTGATCCAATCCCAAGTGTCCTGCTTAAAACACAGATGTGAACGCAACCGGGATGCAAGAGGTCTGATCTCAGACAACATGTGGAGGTTGGAGTAAGGCGCATTTGACCTCCTTCCTTTGGTAGTGTGAACGCACAACGAGTCCTGGGTCACATTAAAGACCACCTTAAAGGGTTTGAACTCTTGTCTGCGTTTATGTTCTTGTGGTTTTGTGAAACGTGATCTTCCCAAGGACCACTCTAGCTTAAAAGTACACTTCTGGCCAGGTACAGACCAAACACCTAATGTGTTCTTCCCCCATCCGTTGGGGGACTTGGTACAACCAGGTATCATCAGGTACGCTGCTGCTCCAGTTAGAGAATAGACCTTATTGAGTTCAAACTAGCAAATACACAATTGCAAAATTTACTTCTTTTCGTCACCACCATCTGCGTCTAAACCCAGGGGCTTCTCTATACTAAGTCCAGCCATGCCTTCATTTGATCTAAAGACTTTTTATATTTTTTTCTTGTGCATATTATTAAATAAAATCTTTATTGCTTACTCTGAATGAACGTTTCTGCAGATTGAAGTTATTTGATCCCTTTTTAGGAACAAGTTTGAAAGGTGTAGTTATGCATCACAACCAGCACCCACACCTGATTGATGCACATGTGTCTGGAAGTCCTCCCCTGTATCTGATGATCGCTGCTTTCTTTAATCATACCTGAGCTCATTTGCTTCCGGTTATTAAATTACAGCCCCTCACTTGGCAGAGCAGCCCAAACAATCAATGGAACCAATCAGGTGAGGAGGATGTGGGCATTAAAGAGGCTGATCGGTCAATCTGCTCTGGCCTCGTTTAATATCTGCAGCTTAGGTAGAAGGAGGAGAGCCAAATGAATTATGGGGGATTGTTCCTTTATCCTCCCTTCAATGCCTCGGTGGAAAACGAAGAGGAGCAGCTCGGCATTCATGAGGACCGTGACTCATTCTCCCTCTGAGGTGCTGCCTGAAAGCACGTTATTACACCTGAAAAATGAAATCTTTGTTTTCAAGTGTTTTGAGTTTTGACGGGGGTCATTCCAGCCGGGTAAGCTCTGCCGTCTCCTCTCCACTCTGAAAGGCTTGTTATTAAAGACTCGCCGGTGGGACTGCGACTGTGAAACGCCACAGCTGGTGTTGCTCAGAATTAATTGCACCGTTTGCCACCCTTTTCCCCGGGATCATCCGAAGCAAAAAGACGTGACAATTCACATCTGAACGCGCAGGTACGAGCTGCTGCTTCATGCCTGAATAAAACCGACTGACGCTGCTGCTTTGTTTCCTCTGTCGAAGAGGGGGAGAAGAGGGTCCCAGCTGGTCTTGTGAGCATTCCCCAGTGGCTCAACCAGCCCACGGAACACAAAAACAAACCAGTCGATCAAAATGAAGCTTTGGTTGCACACTGAGTTCCACATGTCGACTTTTACCCAATTAATTTTACACCAACAATACAAGCCACGAATGTGTCTTAAAATGAAAACGGGCTAAAGTATAAAAGGCTCCACCCAGCAGCTACAAAGGTTACCAAGAGGAAAGCCAACCCCGTGGCCGTGGCGCTATATCTCAAACTTTTACCTTGATGACCTTGTCTGAAGATTTTCATGGCGTTCCTGAAGACGATGACCTAAATTCTCGCCAGTGACCAACACGTCCAGAGGGTCTGACATTAAAACCGAGTTTCCCCAGTTTGCACAGTTAGCGTGGCTTATCAAAGTCACACAGCAGCAGCTGATACTGGGATATGTTCATGCAAGGACAAGAACACAAGGTGGTCTGAAAACTGGGGAAAATTTATCACCACAGATCCAGATGCAAAATGATCTGCCAATAGAACGGAAAGTTTTTTCAAAGTCAGTGTTTTTAGACTAAGGTAGATTTGTATCAATAAAAGGGAAATCTGAAGAGAACAGTTTACTGTATCAGGATTAGTGTGTTACTGAAGGTTCTCCTTAGACTGGTCAGTGTTGTTGTGGAGAGGTTGGGAGGAGTCGTCCAGGACGGTCTTCCCTCTTGCCGACATCCTCCTCTCTGACACTTGGTTCAAAGAGTCCAGCTCCACCTCTACAACACCACTGGCCTTGAGGATCAGTTTGTTGAGTGTCCCAACATGCAGCAGCGTACAGGAGTGCACCAGACTCATAAAACATCTCATCAACATTGTCCAGCAGATGTTGAAGGACCTCAGTCTTCTCAAAAAGTAGAGTCGACTCTACTTCTTGTAGAGTGCCTCAGTGTTCTTTGACCAGTCCAGTTCATTGTCAGTGTGCACTCCCAGATAATAGTACTTGCACTCCCAGAGCAAACTTGAAATACAAAAAAGTACATGGGGTCTTGAAATAAGACATTGTAACTATGACAAAGTAGTTTTGCATTTCTCCATGTTCATCGAATCCTTTAGAGCTGCAGTAGTTTCCATTTTAAGCATTAACTTAACCAAGAACCTCTAAGAAAATCCCAATAACAATTTTATAATAGTTTATCAAGATAATTTAGGAACAAAAACTGAATAGCAAACACACCAAAAACTGCCAGGTAAAACAAATGATCTCACTCTACCTTGACTTAAAATATTAGTTTTCAGTTTTTCATGAGTGCACATGGAAATCCAAACTGAATAAAATCTAAAACTAAAAGCAACGTTAACTTAAAAGTCCAAGCTCAAAAACAAATGAAGAGCAAAGTTCAGTCACGAACACTGTGACGCTGTTCAGTCCTGTTAAAGAGTGGAAGAATCCATCAGATGTGTCTAACTGAGGGCTGAACATCGGTGTCAAAGGTCAATACGGATCATCAAACAGTGATTTGGACGATGCTCCATGTGGCTTCGTCTCAAAGACCCACAGCAGACCCTACGCTCACACTCTTCAACCTCTACTAATCAACAACTGTCCACTGACTGGACGGAGGGGAGGTGTCTCCTGTACTTCAAGTTAATAACTTTCACACCTCCAGTCCCAGAGGAAACACCATCGGGAGCAGAGAGGAGGAAATTAGGAATCTGCCGTAATTTGAGTAGAGGGGGTTAACAGGCTCCTTCAGAGTGAAGGATACTTCAGTAATTAGAGTCACACCGAAGCAACGCACGATTTCCACTCGGCTTTCATGCTCCACCGTTGGCATTTCCACAGATCATTACCCACCGTGACTGTCCTGCCCTCCGCGTACCTCCGTGGTCATCCATCTGTCATTTACAGATGTAATTACGCAGACTTAATACCAGAGGTGGGAAGTCGCAAAGTACGATTTACTGCTCAGACGGCTGGTTGATAATAATCAAATCAGAAAATGAAACTAAATGATTATTTTCTCTTGTTTAACATCAGTGATTGACTATTGAAAGAGCGCTGGCCAGAAATAGGATTCGTTGTGGTCTTGTGGTGTTCAAAACATTTGATCAATTAGTTGTAAAGTATTCATTTTAACACCTCCAAAAAATGATCTTCCTGGAGTGTTCCCTCCAGGAAGGGTTGATAGAGTTTAGTGTAGCTGCAAGCTACCTGCTCCGTTTGGGAGGAAAGTACATGTGTTCTCCAGAGAGGCAGGTCCATGTTCAAAAATGATTAAGTCATTTGCTAAAGGGCCGTCTCTGAAAGATGTGCAGAATTCAAGTGGAACCCAAAGGACAGAACAACGTGACCAGAGCCCAATGTCATTTAAGTTTCAAGTGTGCACATCTTCACATCTCAGAAGAGAACATCGTCCTTTTACACTTCAGTCTCAGTCTCTTGGCTCCGGGGGAGAATTAGCTCCGTAAATATCTGTGGACACTGTTTCATTCAACTGGATTAAGCTTTATCACCAGTCCAGGTGAATATCTGCTGCAGCGGGAGATAGTTTGGGTTTGTGGAGCTGGATGGAGATTAGATGAGGCTCAGTCTAAACAGAACATAACACAAAACGCTGTGTTTCTAAGTTCTGTCAGTTAAACTATGCAAGAGGAGTCCTGAACATCTGCTCAGGAACGGTCTCTGTTTGACACGTCCACCCCTGTTTTTTATTTTTGGAGCTTGGTGTACCTTTGTCGGACAGATCAGTAGAGAGAAGCAGGAATTTTTGGGTGAGAGAGAGGGGAGGACATGCAGGACCAGAACAACATAAAGGAATGTTGTCTCAGTTTATAGACCACCCGATAACAGAATACATTCCAATTTTCTCCTGCAATATATGCAGCATTATTTCTACAGCGGCTGGAAAGACAAAGCTTTCTTCATAACTTGTTCCTGATGTGTATTAAGGCTCGTATAAATGTCAGGCTGCAGCAACACTGCTCTTGACATAAAAGATAAATCAAATAAGAGGAAAGCTGCACTTCAGACAATGATGCACGTCTCTGTATGCTGATGCCTCGTAGTCCTGCTGCAGCTAAGTTGCGTTCAGGACTGTTCATGCATTATTATTCTTATGGAATATTGATGCAGCCCTCAAAATGTGGGATTAAATCCAAAAAAACTGTCTGGTAGAAGACCTTCACGTTTAATGAGTAATGCAATGATGGACACTTGTTCCTCTTCTCGCTATAACTTGGATTACTACAGTATTTAAACAGAGCTGTTTGCTGAATGCCAACACTACTACAACTGAAGGTCTCATTAAGTTTTTTTTTTCTCTCAGAGTGAACGCTCTCCTCATCAATATAGCAAATGCACGAAAGTCTACATCTCCAGGCCAGCAGTTAATGGTTAATCCTGGACGCTTCCCACATGCAGTGAAATCACAGACTGTGCAGCAAGTTTGTAGAAATGATGTTTGTCTTTGACGTCAAAAAGGATTGCATTTTGAATATTGGTACATCCTTCAAAATCTGGGATTAAATCCAGAAAAAAGAAATTATGTTGATGCCGAAAAGGACTGTATGTCCGATTATATACGGATATTGGTGCAACCCTCAAAATGTGGGATTAAATCCACAAAATCTCAATCACAATATCTAAAGAAAACTGGGAGAAGACCCTCATGTGTATTGAATAATGTAATAATGGAGTGGTGTTGCTCTTCTTGCCATAATATGGATTATTATTGTAGTTGATTGGAGCTGTTTGCTGAATACCAACACTACTACAACTGAAGATCTCCTCTCATATTTATTTTAAACCAGCAGTGTTCTTAATGTTCTTAATCCCGGATGCTTTCCTGCAGAAAAATCACAGACTGTGCTGCATACGCCTAGAAATGATGTTTGCATTCGACGTCAAAAAGGATTGCACATCTGATTATTTTCCAGTATTTTTCAAATTGTGGGAATAAATCCACAACATCTCCATCACAAAATTAAATTGAACGGACATTGATGTTTGTCCTGTACTGCTGATGTCTGGTCGTCCTGCTGCAGCTCAGTTTCGTTCAGGATTTGCAGCAAGTCGCTGGAAATGATGGATTCAAAATGGATTGCATTTTGAATATTGGTGCAGCCCTGAAAATGTGGGATTAAATCCACAATATCTCAATCCCAACATCTAAAACAATTGGGAGAAGACCTTTATGTTTAATGAGTAATGTAATGCTGTTTCTCTTTTTGCCATAATATGGATTACTACTGTAGTTAAATAGGGCTGTTTGCCGGTTATCAACACTACCTCCACACAACACAACTCCAATGAAGAAGGAAGAAATTCCACCTGTTATTCCACAAACGTCTACATCTCCGCTCATACGCTTTGACTTAAATCCCAGCAGTGTGGTTAATCCTGGACGCCTTGCTTTTTAACCGTGACACAGAATCAACAGTTTCCCCCCTTGTTGCTTTGTTTGCCTTGCCGCCTTAGGGCCTGTTCTGTTAAAATGTGCCAAGGTGTAACGTCGATGCGTGCATGCGTGAGCATAACGATGCTCGTTGCGTAACAGCCTGACCATTGATCCTTGCAGGATGAGTGTGGCTGCGGTGCAGGAATTCACTGAAAGCCATGCAAACACCAGGATTTGTGCTCAGCATACTTACCGTTAGCAGGACAGAGAGTGCCTCCATTAATACCTGATGAGAGGAGCCAGGCCATTCATCCATTGTATCGACCTGCCGCGGCGTCACAAGCTCGGGTTTAATTAGCACCTAATCAAGGAACTCCATCACCACCTGTTGAGCTCCTGTCACATTCAGACCATTAATACCACTAGTGTGATGTGGCTTTTCATTACCCAGAGGGTCATTGGGGCATTCACAATAACAACCTAATAATGTGCAGACCAGCTATGCAAATGTCACCCGCAGCTTCTTAGCTTGTGAGCGTGCAAACAGCAGCCGCGCAGCTAAGCTAATTTAAAGGAGAGTTCAAAGTCACATTTATCCGGCGAGTGTTTGCCTCGTCGCAGCTTTGGCAGGAGAACCTCCGGCTGCAGCCAAAAGCTGTGTTTTATTATGAATGAGCGGCGGTGGGTCGGCGCGCTGCCGTTTTAATTGACACGGGGCAGAGGAGCTTTGATGTACGAGGCGTTGGTGGTGGCGGATGGAGACGGGCTCCTCATTACTGCTCTCACACACATTAACAAATCAACACACACACACACGCATACTCCTCCTTAGCATTGGAGGCAGCAGGGAGAGCTCGTCGGCCATGTGAGGGAAACAGCGTGGGCGGGGAGGAGGGCTGAGGACGTCACCGAATCAAACGCCCCTTCGCTTTCTCAGACCGGGGGAAACCCCTTTATGAAAAATAAAATAAGTCAGAGGACGGGTTCTGCGTACTTGACTAAATAACTGACTTTGAAGAAGAAGAAGAAGAAGAAGAAAGAGGAGGACAAATGTTTACCCATCCGCTAGAGTCGGAATTAAATCAGAAGCATTAAATCTTTTTACAAAACAGGAAGGTTTCTGGAAGACCATGTAAACTTATTTCCAGAATCAAGAGCATTTGTTTTAAGAAGTATTTTGATTGATTCTGGTTCCTTTTACACATTGGTTTAAAGTACAAAATTTTGGTATACCTCCACACACTACTGGATAGTCCAACATCCAATCAGAGACAGCTGAGATGACATGTTTGACTACTTCTGTTCTACTTCTTTCCGTCCCCACTGAAAGCCCCGCCGAAACCATTTGGTTGGCTCGGTAGATCTTTGCCAGAGCAGATTCAGTTCCCAACGGTGAGACTTCAGACTGACTTCACGCAGCAAAAATAAAAAATTGTGGGCAGGGGAGTTTGTCTGGCCTCCAGGTTAGCTGAACCAAGACTCAGCTTCTGGCTAAGAGACGATTTGAAAGAGTCTTGTTGCAACTTAATACGTCTCCATTCAGAACATTGTACCAGATTTAGGACTATTTAAGATAGTAGTTGGGTTACGACGACACAAATATAAAACTGAATCAAGTTTTTTGTGAAGGTTCTCATCCTGGTCATGCTATATCCAAAAAAAAAAAAAAACTGGAACAAGGCAACTAGGGGTTTCTTCCTTGTAGACGAGCTTCTTCATTTCTTCAAGAAATCATACAAGTCTGGTTGTCCTTGTTTCAGCTTGTTTTTTTTTTATAAAGAATGATTTTAAAATGAGCCCCAGAGTTTCTTCAAACCCATATTTGGCCAAAGTTGAAGTCTGATCAACAGCCTGAATTGTTCTACATCTTCTAAGGCTTGACAGGACTAGACGTGTCCTTAGCAATGTATTGAGTTAGTTAACAGTCACAAGGACAACAGGCACTCATCTTGAAAATTAGCATTTACCTCGAGAGAACTTATCTTCTGAGCGTGGTCTGACACTGTGGTGTGGACGTGGAGTGTTGAAATGGAAGCTTTAAAATCTGCAGAGAGGGCTTGGCGGCGGTCTTCCAAGAGGTTAGCAGTGGCCGCCATCCTAAACTTATCTCCTACCTCGTGTGCGGGACGGACCATAGCACCCTGGTCTTTTACATTCTGTCTGGTTGCTTACGTCGACGTATTTCGGTGGTGTGTCAGTCAAAAGAGGTGAATGCTACCGTTTTGTTGTGACTTTCGGGGTCTTAAAATGTGAAATTGTCAATAGTTACGGGAGTGAGACTCGACAAGCGTCTACTCTATCTTAGCCAAACCGGAAGTCAGCCACAAGGACATAATACTCTAAAAGACAATGCTTACGGGATGTTTTGCCTTTTCAGATCATTTATAATCTCGGTTTTATGTCTTTGTTGTGAAGGAATTGCACAGAGAAGCCATGTCGAGTCCCCAGACTGCCTCCAAATATCGTCTGAGTGATTCAATCTCAAATGCTTCGTCAGTACATCCTGGATGCGTTCACACTTGTTACTTCAACTCAGAACTGATGTTAACGCAAGGTCTGAACGCGACCTTTGGTATCCAGGTTTAGGAAAGAGGTAGAGCCAGGGACAAACACCAGATCAGACCGCGTACTCTACCCTAGCCCTGTTAGGAGAAATTCCACCAGCACAGCACATCATCATCCACGTAAAAGCAGCAAATTGAATTGTTGGAAGTTCAAATTTTTCAATCATCATATAGCGGACTCATTTTCAGTTGTTCATTATAGTTATTATACGAATTGACTGAGCTCTAAAAGGTCTGCAAGTGGTTTCAAGCACTCCTCCTCGGCAGGGAATACAGACTCAGTCGATTGAACTTGACTGCACACTTCCTTCAAATTAATAGCATTAAAATGTTTATCGACTGCAGAGATTTCCGCAGTGCACTGAATTAGAGCGCTGGGTGCATTCATGTTCTCTTTGCGCTGCTTTGTCTCCAACGTGGGAATCTGACGTGTTGATTATATCTGCCTAATTTGCACTTTGGACCACGTCCTTTCATCGCTAGGCTTGTACACGCAGCAACATTTCAATGTCTTCTTTTTATCTCTTTCATTAAACGATCTGTCTTGTTTGTTTCCACCTGCCGCGTCTCCCATTAATGTGGCTATGGTGGCTGAAAGGGTCACGCTACCTTCGCACTCTCCACCTCGCGTATAGAGACATATTATATACCTGCATATTCATCAAAAGCTATTCAGTGATATCCAGTGTTCTTCTTTCAGTTTTTTCAGTTTTTGGGAGGTCTCTCTGGGAGATAGATTCATTAGTTGTTATTACACAGCTTGGATTAGCTCTCATCTATCGGCACATGGCAGCAGAAGTGTTCTTCAGTTGGTAGAAGAGCAGTGAATGCAGGAGCACCAATGGTTTTCAGATGTATCTAGAAATTTAGGATGTCATTGTCCTCCACCCCCCCAGGCCTCGTCTTGCCTTTGACTATATCCAACCATCAAACGTTGACTTTCCTCATGATGCCAGGGTCAACCACCTTTGCTTTTAGCAGCTAAGCTTCCATACAGTCAGCTTGGCATGTACACCGATCAGGCATAACATTATGACCACCTTCCTTCCTAATATTGTACAGGTCTCCCTTGTGGTGACTCATCAGAGAATGGACATGGGCCTTCTGAGGGTGTCCTGTGGTGTCTGGCAACACAATGTTGGTAATGGGGTGTGGCTTAGAGGGGAGGGGCCTCTGTGGATCATCCCACAGATACTTGATCAGTTTGGGATCTAGTGAATTTGGAGGCCAGGTCAACACCTTGTGCTGTTCTTCATGTTTTTTTTTTTAGTTGTTCCTAAAGTGTTTTTGTGGCTACATCCTGCTGGGGATGGCTGCTGCCATCAAGGAGTGTCATTGCTATGGGGTGGGGGTGCCTGGTCTGGTCTAGGTGGGTGCTACATGTCTAAGTAACATCCACATGAATGAATGCCAGGTCCAGAAGTTTCCCAGCAGAACACTGAATTGTCACAAGATGGTCAATGTTATTTACTTCTCCTGTCAATGGTCATAATGTTGTGGCTGACTGGTGTATGAACCTTACAACCTTTAATGTTAGATTACTAGAGTAATAACAACCTTGTCATTTGTCTCGCTGATATATCTGACTCTGGCCCCGTCTTCCCACCACAGGTTGTCCGACATCTTGGGATGAAATTCGGTGCTGGTATCGCGCCGAGGTGGGACAGGTGGTCAGCGTCTCGTGCGCCAATGTCTCCAAGCTGTTTGCGAACAACGGCGGTAAGTCACTTGATGTATCGCATCTCGGCGAGACACAAGAGGAGCTGCTCCAGCTGAATGAAAAATGATCTTCGTCTTCGTTTATTTACAACAAAATTGTGATTATCACCAAATGCAAACCCTCACATCTGAGAGGGGAAGGCATTCGTTTGTACCTTTTTACAATACTGTAAATACTTTATCTCGATTTGAATTGTTGTGATTCACATCAGAAACACTCACACCTTGGGGTCGAGCTAGTTCTCAGTAATCCTGCCAACAGTCCAGCAGATCCTCCTTTTATCCTCCTACCATCTTTTGGTTGTTTTCCTACCTCCATGTTTCTGTCCCTCCTGGAAACTCCTCACCCCTGATGTTTAGATTGATGTGTAGAGAGAGAAACCAGCACATTATTAGTCTATATGGTCATTATGAGCTAATATTTTTAGCTGCATGAGGCATTTTTATTCTGATTATTAGAGGAATACTAGTGGAAACATGGCAAGAATGCTAAATGCAGGATTCAGCCCAGTTCAGTTTTATTTATACAGCGTGAATAACAATACAAAAAGTCTCGAGACGCTTTACAACATCCGGTCTGAAACCCCCAGAGCAAGCCTGAAGGCGATGGTGGCAAGGAAGAAACCTTGAGCAGAGCCTTAAGCTCATATGGAGGGACCCATCTGCCTAAGGCCGGCACAACAAAACATACAGCTGATGATGTTACATGACAGTTTGAGAATATGAGAAGACTGGGCTATACAGTAGTAGCACAGAATTGCATGTCTAGTAATAGAGAAGAAATTAGAGGATAGGAGCTCGGTGCGAATGAGAAGAGAGTCGAGGACATGTGCTCATCATGTGCATCGTCCCCCAGCAGCCTAGGCCTATAGCAGCATCACTAAGGGATGGTTCGGTCCAGCTCTAACTATAAGCTTGATCAAAAAGGAAAGTCTTAAGCCTGACCTTAAAAGTAGAGAGGGTGTCTGCCTCCCGATGGTGGAGCGGTGTTGTGCACTGTCAGGAGTTCTGGGTTTGATTCTGCTGGTCGGGGCTGTGGCCTTCCTGTCGGGAGTTTCTGCACATTCACCCTCTGAATTTTTTATTTGGGGTTTTTATCCTTATTTGGGCTTTTTGTCCACGCTCACACCAGCGCTGCTCGAGCAGGACGAGTACAGAAGTGATTAGTAATCCTGACAACGGTCCAGCTCATCTTTTCTTTTTTTTTTTATCCTCCTTCTTGTGCCTGAGGTCTGTTGCCTTCCTTCACGTTGTCAGTCTCTAGTATTACGGCCACACTGACTTTTGCTTGTAGAAGAGGATTTTAAAGCTCAACATAAAAAGCCAAAAACAGATTGTTTACCGGCATAATGAACCTGAGATTAGTTCATCCATCTTTCAGTTTACAGATCTCTCAGGACCCATGTAATGCTCTCTCTTTCTCCGAGTGGTTGGTAGAGCCTTAACATTTCTCCATGTGCATCCTGGTTAGAACGACAACGAAAGAGTGACGCTCTGCTGACTACCCCCCTCCTCCTCCTCCTCCTCCTCCTCCTCCTCCCCCTGTCTCCTCCAGCTGGCTGGTCTAAAGAAAACAAACTACTCTCACAATCTCTCATGTAGGATCAAATATCTCACAGACAGATACAGACACAGTTAAGATGATGAAAAAATAAATAAATAAAAATCCTGGTCATTTGAGACGAACATGACAGAAAAACCTGCACGTTGTCACAAACAGACTCAGCGGTAAACAAAACCTTTATTCATCCAGTGTTGATATAAAAAAAAACATGGAGTAGAGACGCTGTGTTCACAGGAAACACAGAACCTTGACCGAAAGAAGAGGCATAAAACATTGTTCCAGGGCAAACATGGCATTGCTCATTGAGGTCAGTGTAAGAGCAAGGAGAGGTTGAAATGAAGCCTTGAGCTACACGGACATGAATAGGTGAGTGAATTAGAAAAAAACATGAGAATATAGAGTTTGTGTAGTTCCCACGCTTCAGGTCACAGTATTCGTTCACAATTTCAGGTAAGTATTTAGAGAGGCTGCTGGTTGACAAAAGCAGCAACGCACCTGCAGCCTATGTAAAAGCATAATAACCTGGCGCAGCTAAATTCACATCTTGTCAGAATATGAGTCTGGTAGCGTGCCCTCTGCATGCAGTTAGACAGTCCTCCAACCAATCAGACCATCACCACGTAAATCCCGACCAAACTATTTGATCGGAGCATAATCAGTTCCCCAACACAGTTCACCAAATCCATTGGGCCGTGAAAGTCTGGACTGGCTTCCAGGCCATGAACGTATCGGAGGAATGTAGAACGACTGAATTCATGCATAGTTTGCCCATGATTATCACTTAATAAAAGTCATAAAAGTGAAGATGTTAGCATACTAATGTTAGCTTTTAGCCCAAAGCACCATTGTGTCATCTGTGTCAATGAATCAGAAAGCAGAGAGCACGGGCAAATTGACTCGTTTCCATTTAAAAGAAGAGCTTAGTGCAACTCATTTGCAAGTCTTTAATAAATAAAGGTTTCGAGCACAGCTGCAGAGCGGGATGTGCTGGCAGCTGGAAGATAAATATGCCGTCAGATGATGTAGTTGTGGTGTTGCTCACCCAGCGCTGAACAAATGTCAAGAGTCTGCAAGACACCACACTGTTCAGACACAATGTCCGGTCACCTGGCACTGAAATCAACACTCGACGCAGACTAGTGTTATTTGCATCGTTAAATGGACAGGGGAATACAGATTCCACCTTAACAGTTTACCTGGACACTAAATAAAAGGATCTGATTCAACATATGGGTCTACATGCCCCAAAACATCAATTACTACAGAAAACTGTGGTTCTGCTGCTTTGGAGCGTCAAATCTGAAGAAAATATAACAGAACACGACTTGATTGATAACGTTGAATTAATTCATTAATAGAAGACAACCAAGATGTCTCCACGTCTCCAGCGTTGCTGTCCACATTGATTCCATCTTGGTGGAGCAGACATGCTCAAAGAGAATGGATTTATACCACCCAGAGAGAAACCAGCACATCAAGAGTTTACATGGTTGTTAGGAGATCAGTTTATTAAAGGTTTACACTTCTGATTGGGTCAGTCTGCTCTGGTGGAGGCGGAATGTGTGACTCCAACTCAACAACTTTCACTGGATAAAGAAACATGTCAGTTGATAAGATCTAAATCTGGGAATGTAACACATGTAGAGACAGTTTCAATGTACAGAACCACCTCCTGTCAGGGGTTGTGGGTTTGATTCTGCTGGTTGGGCTGTGTCCTTTCTGTCTGCACATTGATCCTCTTCTGCTACATGCTTGTCTTCCATGTGATGGACCTGTCCACGGGGGTTGGCACACAGGTGTCAGTTAGTGTTCCGTAATTGTTTTCAGCAGAGGTAGCAGTAGTACAGTATGTGGGATGCTGGGCGTGATCACACAAGACCAAGAGGAAAAACGAGCAGCTCGTTAGCGAACGTTAGGCGTACACTTTGCATGGAGGGATCAGGAGGTGGAGGTTTCTGTTCATAACCATATAACTCAGTGTTAGTGGCTTCCTGGACCTCACTGGGTTTCCTCCTCCACATGCGACCCGGCTAAGTCCAGCTCTGCAGCTTTTTTTATAACAGGAGGTTGCATGTAGAGAAAACAATGAATTGGAAAAATCAAAGAGTTAACTGTGAGAGCCAAGAGCATGAGGAAGGAGTTGGCTCTGCTTGTTAAGCACGGCGGTATGAGCTTTAGCGCCCCCCTCCAGAGTCCCGGCCTTCAACCTCCGTGGCCCGCAGGCTCTACTCGCCACGTTATGAGGAGGCCAACGCAGCTGGATACCGGCGCATCCACCCACGACTCAAACCCCCACTCTCTGCTCTGCGCCGAGGAGCCGGACGGGCATTTTTTCGAAACCGAAAGCTCTTATTCCGCTGCAAATTTTGCATCCTCCCTCTCATGAACTCACACTCAGCACCTGGTGACCTTGTGTGCGTCATGACCGGTGTAGAGCTCGGTGATTGTCCATCACTTTAACTCCAGGCCATGGTGGGAGAACACTTTAAATTCAGCTAGTTTAAATTCAGACTTCATCCGACCAGGTTGCGTTAGCACCTACCTAGAGCTTATTCAAAGGTTATATGTTGGACTTATTTTTAATAACTCAGCTTTGGTTAATGGATGCCAGATGTGTGAGGAAACGGTGACGAGGAGCCTGGATATGAGTAAAATTCTGCACCAGTCTGTGTGGATCACGATTCCGGTTTGTTTGCGGCAGCAGCAGTGAAAGCTCCGCGTGTTCGTCATGATGCCTTCCCTCTGCAGGACGCGTGTCTCCAGACACTCACCTCATTACCAGGCAGATGGAGTTTTAGATTGGCGCGTTGAATCCTGATGAAGAGCGCCGTTTTATTTCACTTCTGAGAAACATCTGTGCTGATGTGTCTACAAGTGTTCATAGAGGAGGTGGTGTCAGAGCGACGGGGGAACGTATTCTCATCCATTAGTGTCCCGCTAAAACTAACAGACACCATCACGGCATGTTAATACCAGAGAATCCTCAGTGAATATTAACCAGGCGTCACGTTTACGTTATTACCACAGCGTTGTTTGGCATGCATGCAAAGTTTTTTGAAGGTGCCTGACGGGGTTTAGGTCACATCTCTGTACACGTGAGTCAGGCTCTTTCTCACCAAAGTGGGGAAAGTGTTTATTTGCAAACAGCAAATTTTGCTCAAGTCTCAAAGTTTAATGAAGAATGACGCCGCTAGACTCTCAACAAACAGAATAATAGAGCAGATATAATATCCCCTATTGTCATTTCAGAACACAGGTTGTACAGTGCAATGAGATTTTGTGTTCAGCTCTGCAAGATGCTCAGTAGAAACAGTAGAAACAGTATTAAAAAGGGAATGTGTAATCTAAATGTGAGTCAGAATTGAATTGAATGGAATTAGGAGTATAAAGATGAATAACAATATAAATATGACTGTGGGATAGAAAACGGGACTATGGAATATACACTTATATGTGCAGTATTGTACAAATTGTCATCCAGTGTAGATATTGGTTATTTACATAGCAGCAGCATGGTTGCAGGGTAAACTGTTGACTTAATTGTGTGTCAGAGCAAAACTCTAATTGGATCCTCTTCCAAATATTTATTGGTCGTCCCGTACCTCTTCACATGAGTTTGTTGGTTCTTTTGTTCGGCTCAAGTTCAAGCATCTCAGACTGTGTTTGGATCTCTTGCAGCTCCATCTACATATAACTTTGTCATATCTTGATCTATCTGATACAGTTATTATAGAATATAATAAATAGAATAGAATCTTTATTGTCATACAATCAATACAACGAAACTGGAGATGCTGCTCCTCATGTTGCCATATATATAATAATGACACTCACATGCACAAACAACATAAAAATTAAATCCATAGTGCAATTCAGTCCTGCAACCAGCAGCAGTAAAGTGCAACAAAAGTAATAAAATGATAATATGCATTAATTCAGAAGATTATTGAAAGTTTAGTGCAGTATTGGCCTGAGGGAAGAAACTGTTTCTAAATCTGGACGTGTGAGTCTTGACGGACCGATAGCGTCTGCCTTCATGTCCAGGGTGTGTGGAGCCTTTTGAAACAGTGGCAACCTCTGTCAAGGTTTGTGGGTAACGGGGTAGGACCCGAGTGCAGGACAGAGGGGGCTGAGGCAGGAGTTGGCACAAAACGCATTTAATGAAAATGAGAAAAAAAACAAAAAAGGCCCTGCAGAGATGACAGGTAATCTAAATATGAAGAGACAAAACCATTAGGAGACATGAAAACGGCAGGGTGACAAGTACAACGCAAAGAACAAAGACAAAAGCAGGACTATATATACACACAGGTGGGCAGAGGAGTGATGAGACACAGGTGAGACTAATGAGGGTGGAGCCACAAGGAGAAACCACTGAAACAATCAAATGGGAAAAACACAGAGAGTAACACTAAACAGGAAACCAAGAACTTAAGAAAATAAAACAGGAAACTCAATACTTTCTCAGCAGTGCAAATTATATTTCATTAATTTGATATTTATTGGATTGGTTTGAGGTAGTGCAGCGGAAAGCAAGCAAGAAGGAGCTGGGATCTGAACCCTTCTGTGCATGTTTTTCACGCGTCTGCAAGGTTTTCTGCGGGACGTCCAGCTTCTTCACATGTTCTAAAGTCATGGTTCCCAGGGTGATTCTAAATTGACTGACGTTTAAATTGGAGATGTGAGTGTGAATGGTTGTTGTGCCTTTGTGAGGGGCTGGTGACCTGTTCAGGTTGTACCCTGCCTCTCGTTGCAACCCCTCTAAGGATAGGCTGATGACAAGTAATGGATGGATTTCTTTGAAAGTGTGCAGTTAGCCTGGGCTCATCTACCCATTAAAAAAAAAAGCACAAAAAAAAAAGAGAATTGAACATTATGTACTTTGAGAACTGCAGTTCTAGGCTACTTGTTTTTCCAGCTCTTCTGTCTGAGTCACTGAGAACCTCATGTGTCTTCTAGGTTACATCTACAGGAACTGCACTGAAGACGGCTGGTCTGATCTCTACCCGTCCTACGAGGATGCCTGCGAGTTTGCAGAGGATGAAAAGTCAGAGCAAGAGGTTTTTATCAGTTAATCACTAATAGATAAGGTTTTTTTTTTTTAAAGATCTTCAAGCTACAACCAGTAGTAGTCAACTGTTTCTGGTTCTTTCCATGTGAGGTGTCGCTGCCACAGAATTTGGGACTTTTCTTTTACTTTAAATTGTCAGAAGTGAAAAGAATAATTTTATTTTTCTCACACAACTAATAAATTCATCAATTTCATCCCTGTTTATTTCTGTTTTTCCACCCAGTGAACTTCATCCAGAAGGTAGTAGCTAACTGCTAATAAACAGATTTCAGGTGCTCATATACATATTTTTCAATACCTGTGAGGACTGAATTTGACGGCTGATCGTTATGAGTGAGACGCTGCATGCTAACTTTGATTTATTTGGTTTCTCTTTTGTCTTTTTTTCTTTTTCAGACGACATATTTCTCCAACGTCAAACAGGTGTACACTGCTGGCTATGCTACCTCCCTCATCGCTCTTATCTCGGCCATTTTCGTCTTCACCGTCTTCAGGTGACTTGGAAAGTTTCCCCTTTAAACCGACTGAGCGTCGATAGAATATGAATGAAGCTGTGACTGAACATTTGTCCAAACTCTGCAGGAAGTTTCACTGCACCAGGAACTACATCCACATCAACCTGTTCTTCTCCTTCATCCTGAGAGCGAGTGCCGTCTTCATCAAAGACGGAGTCCTTTTCTCCGATGAAAACCTGGACCACTGCTTCATGTCTACGGTGAGTGTGCAACACTTGAGCTCCATCAGCAGGAGGGATATTTCCCAGTGAAGTACTCACATCCTTTACAAAACCAGCCGCAGGACTCGGTGTCTTACTTTAAACAGTCTTTGAGAATCAGAGAAGATTACTGGGATCTAGTTTCCCTGACATGAACTCAGAGGAGCTTATTTTCTTGGAGAGAAAGGAGGATTGAAAGGCTGGCGATGGTTTATCTGTGAGCCAGTGAGAGCACCGATGACGAGTGTTTCCCCTCCAGCGTTTTTGCTGATTAGGCTTCCTGGAGTGATGGTAAGTGTCCTTCTCACGTGGCGATGAGGGACGAGAGTCAGCGCTTCACCGTGACTCATTTAGAGCGGGAACGAGGAGGAGACAAGGGATCTGAGTCAACGGAGGAGATGAGAGGACAAACGGAGGAGGAAGGGATGGGAGACCGATGACAAATGGATGAGGAGGAGAAGAATTACAGACAGGAGATCCAACACCTGACAGAGTGGTGCTCAGACAACAAACTTGTTCTGAACACCAGCAAGAACAAGGAGGTCACTGTGGACTACAGGAGGTCCAGGAAGACAGAGAACGCTCCTCTCCTCAAGGGGAGGAGGTCGAGTGTGTCAGTGACATCAAGTTCCTGGGCATCCACATCACATATGACCTGACCTGGTCTGTGAACCCTGCACACCTGGTGAAGAAGGCCCAACAGAGGCTCTTCTTCCTCAGGAAGCTGAAGAGGGCTGGACTCTCCTGACGACTACTCACAGTCCTCTGTCTCGGCGAGACAGTGTGGAATGGTAGTTGCACGGCACCAGACAGGAGGGACCTAGCTCAGGTGATAAGAACGTCACAGGGGATTGTGGGGGGTCCTCTCCTAGATTTGAACTCAGTCCATGTGAACTGGGTCTGAAAGAGGCCCAACCACCCACCCACTACGGGCCATGGACTGCTTGTACCTCTCCCTTCACGGAAAAGGTACAGAAACATCAGAACCACAACCAACAGACTGAGAGACAGCCCCCTCCCCTGCATACACACTCAACCCTCCCCCCTTTAAGCCAGGAGCTACCCCCCAAAATAATTCTCACATAATGACAATAAAGAATTCTTGATTCTTGATTTCTGTTGTTTCATTATCACATGGTGTGTTCTTCAGATTCCCAGTTGGTTATTTGCATTTCTTTGTGAACACGTTTCATATCTCCCCAGTATCCACAAAATAGGGTTTTTTGACTTTTTGAGTTAAATCAGTACAGCATCTCCAAAAATCTTAGGACAACTCCAGAGCATGAGGAAGAGATCATCTTTTGAAATGTTGCATCTCTGATACATGGAGGGTGGGGGGAGAGCCTGAGCTGGCTCCAATAACTTAGACGAGTCTGTATGATACGTATTTTGCAGAAATGACCTGGAACATTTGGAAAAATTTCTTTAGCATCTTCTATGACCCTAGCATCATATCATTCATCCCGTGAATCAGCTGATGGAGTTAGAATGAGCTCGGTAGCTGCTAATGACAAATTTCTACTCACAGCTGTCGTTTACAATTTATTACTTACTCCTTATTGTGAATACTGAAGATGCTGAACAGTTGGACTGTGGAAGAGCACATCTACAATGTCATAGTTCAAAATACTAATAAATGGATTGGGCATTAGTCCTTCTATGACAGATAGATGTTAATGACAAGGAAACATAAATAAGACAAATATCAGCAAACCTGTGTACCCTTAAATAAGTCAAATAAAAAAATGAGCGGAACATATTCATGAATAAATCTGTAAACTTTAAAGCCACGCTCAGATAAAGCGGTAAATAAGGATTTCTGACCCAGCTGATGATCACTGAGCGGTAAACCTGCCTCCATTATTCTAAACATGCCAGAAAGTTTGACAGGCATAGCAACAGTAACTAAGGAGGGCGGGACTTAAGCTTAAAGATAGTTATTTTAATTATAGCACACACCAGGAGCTTTAAGTTGGTTTGACAGGCATTTCTTTATCATCTCTTCCTGTCCCACAGGTGTCCTGTAAATCGGCTGTGGCCTTCTTCCAGTTCAGCATCTTGGCCAACTACTTCTGGCTGCTGGTGGAGGGCATGTACCTGCAGACGCTGCTTGCCCTCACATTCGTCTTCCAGAAGAAATTCTTCTGGTGGTACATACTCATCGGCTGGGGTGAGTCTCTGCGTCTCCTTCTTTTTGAGCTCCTCTTTGACTCTTTCCTAACGCCCAGCGCTGTGTCTGTGCCTCCCAGGTCTCCCGACAACGATCATAACAGCCTGGATCCTCACCCGAAACTTCTACGATGACAGGGGGTGAGCTGCTGCTGCTGCTGCTGCTGAATGAAATCTGAGAAAAACAATGAGGAAGCTTTGGAAAATACGTGAAAGACAAAGTTTATGTCTTTTTGGCAACCGATTTGCACCAGGATGCAAGTTTTGCATCCTTTTATAGGTGATAAAAGTAGTTTTTGTTCCAAAGAAGGTTAAATAAAGCACTGGAGAGTTAATGATTTTAAGCTCAAGAGGAAAACCTTTCCTTTGAGTTCATAGTTCTGTGTATATGGACAGCATGGACCCACATTTGGAGACATATTTCTCACAATAAATAAGCTGCTAAAAGGAAAAAAGATACTAAAGATAAAATAAATTACTGCAAGAATAGCTTTGGGTATGTGCTGTATGAGGAGATTAGAAAACCCTTATTTTTGCATGATAACAACTATTGATTAGCTGATTAGCTTAGCTTAGCATAAAGAGTGGAAACAGGTGGAAGAGTTAGCCTGGTCCCGTTTAAAAGTAACTCTGCGTCAACAGTTTGTTAAATCTGGAAGAAACTGAAGTATTTGTCTTTGCAGTGGGACTCATGTGACAGGCTATATTTTCTTACAGTGATTTTCTAGAGGCCACACAAGCATTAGTCAGAGGCAGATAGATGAACAGACCCAAGTTTTATTGTGTATATAATGGAGATGAGTGCTGGTGGTCAGGCAGGCTGCAGGTCTGGCTGGCTGGCTGAGGATAGAGGAGCAGACTTGGAGCTTGGTTAGGGTCTAGTGCAGCCGGATACAAAAACTGCCCAAAAAATATTCGGACAATGTTTGGTTTTTTACTTAAACTACTACTAATTGTTTTTGCTCATGTAGCCTATCATAAAAAGCCATGCAGTTGTAGTAACAAACCACAGCAGCCGACCACCTCAGCTAGTCACATGTGGCTACTAGAAATCTGTTCGATGACGTTGTGTCGTCCGCTGACAGGAAGATGGAGCAATAAATTTCTCCTCTTTATTTTTCATTATTATTATTTGATTTGTTTGTAAATGATGCTCTAAATCAAAAAAAAAAAAAGGGGGGCGCGCTTCCCTACTTGACAGTTAGTGCCCCCTGGGTAATGTAGTTTATGTTCCATTAAGAACCGACAGCAGGAGAGGGTGTGGACTGCTGGTGAGGATTTACTGTACGGCCGGGTCACGGACAGATCTGACAGAGACAGCAGACACATGAAGTAAACTGATGTTGATTTTGTTTCATATCAGCTTTAAAACATATGCGTGAAAAGTTGTCATGAAAGCAAGAAGGAGGCAACGTGCCATTTGTGTTCCTTTATGTTCTTAGAAAATAATAAAAATAAATTAAAATCATCGAATGAGAAGATGGGTCCAAACCCTAACCCCATGTGCAAATAATATATTTTATATTTTATACATCATCAACACAATAAGTGGAAGAACATGCATTTAACATATTTAAATAGTCGTACATTTACTGCTAAAGATCTTGTATTTTAAACTCATTGTTGTGTTGAGATCTTACGATACTGTAGACCTGGCATTGTCTTGTTTATTTTATTGTTTCCTCTGCTGTACGTCTCAGGTGCTGGGATGACACAGATGTGGCCTTCATCTGGTGGATCATAAAAGCCCCAATAACTGTGTCACTACTGGTGAGTACCGAGCCGTTAAAGTGGGAGCTGTATAAAAGTCCTCAATCTTAGATATTTTTGACTGCCGCGGCCGATACGGACTCTCGTCTTGTGCTCACATTTTCAATAACAATAAGTCACGTCCTACGCTGAGACCTGACCGACACAAAGACATAACGTTGTTTCACTGAGACCGATCACAGCCGCCGTTAGCCTCTCGGTTCTGAACTTCATTTGATGTTTTTCCTCTTTTCTGTATTTCCCCAGGATGCATTTTATTTTTGAACTAATACAACACCGCGAGTCAGTCCCAAATGAACCTGAAAACCTGAATGTTTGACAAAGGAAAAATAGGTTTTGTAAGATATCAAGTCAAGTGTCTGAGTGGTTTGCGTGCAAGGCAGGTGTTGTAGATGTCCAGGAGGGGGGGGGTGGTGCAGGGTCTTCTGATCGGAGGTGCTGCAGCTGCCAAGCCGCACAGTGATGCAGCTGGTAAGGACGCTCTCAGTGGTGTTCAGGCTTTCTTTACCAGAGGTCCTCTGATTTGTGCACACTCAGGAACAGCAGCACTATCGATGGTCAGAGCAGAGGAGGGTGCTGGGTGTTTGCTCTCAATCTCCTTTGTCTTCTCTGCATTAAGAGAGAGATTGTTGTCGCTGCACCGTGTGGCCAGTAGGCTCACCTCAGTCCTTTAGTAGCTTGTCTCATCATTGCTGGTGCTGAGATTCACCACAGATGTGTCAAACTTAACGAGAAGGTCGGTGCTGTATTCTTGGGTGAAGAGCAGGGGGCTGAGCACACATCCTTGGATGGCCTTGTGTCTGGTGTGATGGTGCTACATGTGAGCAGCTTATCCAAGGTTGGTTTGAGGTGGCAACGGACTAAGTAAGGAACTCCAGACGTCCAGATGCAAAACATTCCAGCTCTTCCTGGGGGATCCAGAGGTGTTCCAAGGCCAGATGGGATATATAATCTATAGATAGGGTCTCCTAACGGCTGGCCGTGATAGGTATACCTCCAAAGGAAGTCGCCCAGGACGCATCCGAACCACCTCAGCCGGCCCCTTTTGATGCAAAGCTATTTCAAGCTATCTCTCCCTGGATGTCCAGGCTCCTCAATGTCCAAGGCTGAGCCCAACCCCACTTCAGCCACTTGAAACCGTTATGCCACTCTTTCGGTCACTACCCACAGTTCATGACCAAAGATGATGTTTGGAACGAAGATTTACTGGTAAATCAAAAGCTTTGCCGTACAGCTCAGCTCCCTTTTCACCACAACAGTCCGATACGGCGTCTGGATTACTGCAGCTGCCAAACCAAACCGTCTGTCCATCTCTTGCTCTATTTTACCATCACTCACAAACACCACACCAAGTTACTTGAACTCCCTATCTTGGGGTTTGGGACTCACCGCCAGCGTTGAAGGTTTTTAGATTGTCATACATGTTAACTAGCTTGAGACTTCCATCAGGGGAGTCGGTCAGTTGGAAGAGAGAATATGCTGGTCTGCCGAGTGGTCCTGTACTTGGCTACTTGTGATGCAGCGTGTCCGGTATAAAGATAGTGGCTTTTTTTCTGATTGCTGCTTCCTGTTTCACTGTTTGAAAGAAATGTCTTTCAGACAGTTGGCAGTAGGTTTGAGAGTTTTAAGTCCATCTTTAACCTGAAAGGGTTCAGCTCGCTCATGCTTAATGACAGTAGCCTGGACCAGCTCCTCTAATCCACCTTGCTGACTTCTCAACCATCCATTTGGTTCATTCATTGGCGGTTGTGTTTTAGTCTCTGATATCTTGACACCTTGTACTTCTGGGCACCACCAGCCAGGTTACAGCTCTGGTAAATGGTGGTATTTGAGCCACAAAGAGAACACGTCATTTTCCAGTTGTTACACCTACAATCAAAAAAGCATTTAAACGTCTTCTCTCCAATCTAGGTGAACTTCATAATCTTCATCAACATGATCCGTATCCTGGTCCAGAAGCTGAGGTCTCCCGGCGTCGGTGGCAACGACACCAGCCACTTCAAGTGAGCGGGAATAAACCCTTCTCCTCAACGTGGCACATGAACGAACAAGCACAGAAACCGAGGACAAGTGTTCACACATGTAGTCACTGTGCGTCTGTCCTGTTTTGCAGGAGACTGGCCAAATCCACTCTGCTGCTCATCCCTCTGTTTGGGATGCACTACATGGTGTTTGCATTCCTGCCAGAGAACACGGGAGAGGATGCCCGGATCTTCATAGAGCTCGGTCTGGGATCCTTCCAGGTACAACAAGGAACACAGGCTCAAATATGAAGAAGAAGAAATTAACTTTTAAAATGTGACATGTTTTTTAATTTTTTTTTATGCATTTCTTTTGGCGTGAAGGGATTTGTTGTGGCCCTGCTCTACTGTTTCCTGAATGGTGAGGTAAGTCAATAGTATGTCTTTTGTCCATTAACTACAGGTTCTTCTTCTTTTTTATTTGTTTCAAATTTGAATTGTTCTCATGGGGAAGCTGCTGCAAACAATTAATGTAAAAATAAATGATGCTTGAGGTTTCCAGGCTGATTTTAAACCATGCTGCTCTTAAGCTGCTTTTAGAAACCTTTTTACCTGCCCTGCAGACCGACAGGTGATTTCACTTCTTCCATTTGATTAGACCTCTGATTAGGCTGAACGTGAACAGAACACCAAAGTCAGCCTTTTCAAGCTTGACTGCACAAAATGGACCTAATAAACTTAATGCAACATCAAGTTTTGTGTATTACGAAGACGTCCAATGAGAACACCAACGAGAATCAGAAGAAATATAAGAGATGATGCCACAGTCCTTTGACGTTGGTGATCTTTTGTCCTGGGACAGCCAAAAATCAGGCTGTTTATTCCACAGACTGTTCATAAAGATCGACAAGCTGTTATCAAAAACTCAGGAAAAGAGCTCAGACTCAAAATTGAGAGTTCAATGCACAAACATTTACAAAAACAGGAGCCAAAAGGAAGTGAAGGAGTCTGAAGCAAACTCAAAATAAGAAAAACAACATTTTTAAATGAGGGGTATGATAGAATAGAATAAGAGAAGAGAGAAATTTGGCTTTATGTGAACATGTTAATCTAATCTCAAAGAACCCACAGATATCTCAAAACTAGTCGTAAACGGTCTTATTTTTATATAGCGCCTTTCTACCTTTTGTTACTCAAAGTGTTTTACAGTCACGTTATCTTTGTAATCTGTGTAGACAAAAAAAAAACAACAACTAATAGATGGCAGTTTTTTGCAGTATGGGACATGGGCTGCACCTGCAGCAAAGAGGAAACGCAGGAAATTAGGAACATTTGCCCACAAGACAGAGAAAAGATTCACAGATAGATACCACAGAGGCAAAATGAAGAATAAGCAATGAGTTCTGATGTCCTTAAATACAGCTCTGGGTTTAATTGGATGATTGGAAGCAGGTGAGTCACTAGCAGCAGCTCCAATCAGCACACCTGAGGAAGAGAGGAAACAAAGACAGGAACACAGCGAGGCAGGCCAGCAGAGGGCAACAACGTGACCGCATTACACCGGGACTGGCATCCCTATACTGGCTTCCAGTCCACTTTAGGATTCATTTTAACATTTCATTACTTGTGTTTAAGAGTCTTAATGGCCGGGCACCATCTTACCTGTCAGATTAAATAAGCGAGAAGATGTCTGGGTGTACCAGAAATATTCAGGGCCTTGTATACTATTCTCTTTCTTTTTTACAATCATTGCTGGATTAGAACTATTTTAAGATAGGTACAGTCTGTACTTTGCAGGTTAAACATCTGTTTCTATCTTGCCTGTAATGTATTTGTTCTCTGTGCTATAAATGTGTGTTATTGACTCGTGTGTTCAGGTGCAGGCTGAGCTGAAGAAGCGCATCTGGAAGTGGCAGACCCAGAGCTACCTGCGCTACAGCAAACGACGGCGTACGCTGTTCACAGAGAGCAGCACCATCACCCAGATATCCGTCCTGGACAAATCCAGCCCCAAAGAGCAGCCGTGCTCAGAGGCCCACGCTCTCACGCACACGCTCACACCCAGCAACGTGTCCAGCATCTGAGGGACGTCCTGTCAGGCGTCTGGTCCTGAGCAGGGACTAAAAACCACGGAGCCTGATTGTTGAATGTTGTGAGTTGCCTTTTGACTCTGTACCGAGTGGGAGACTTTTTAAGTTTAACTCATTATTTCATAAAAACCCCACATCTTCCACATTAAACTGCCCCCTCTCATAACAACATTGATCATAGTGTTGGCAGAAATAGAGATCATATCTTCTCTTATCTTTTGTTCTATGCTTTGGGGCCATCCTCCTCCTCCTCCTCCTCCTCCTCCTCCTCCTCACCAACAAATCGTTCCTCACCTTCTAAAAAGCTCTTATATCACATATCCGCTAAGTTGCTCAACAAGACGAATAAAACAGATGTTTCTTTATTCTCATGAGCACTAGAGGAAAAATCAAATATTTCTTGCGGCGGTGCGATTAATTTGACAAGACTTCCACCTTTTAAGAATTCCTGAAAAGATAGATAAGATAAATAAAGCCAAGAGCATATACTGTGTATATGTTGAGCTCATTTACATTTTTTAATCTGAAAAGGATAATGTGTTAAACAGCAGTCTATACCTGCAGGTTGCAGCTGAAACAAAGTTAGAGCTGCAGACACGTATCTGACATGCTGCAAAACACCTCAGCAACCCAACTATGTTAGATACACGGATCAGCCACAACATTATGACCACTGACAGGAGAAGTAAATAACATTGACCGTCTTGTGACAGTTCAATGTTCTGCTGGGAAACTTCTGGACCTGCCATTCATTGGTGTGGATGTTACTTAGACATGTAGCACCCACCTAGACCAGACCAGGCACCCCCACCCCATAGCAATGACACTCCTTGATGGCAGCAGCCATCCCCAGCAGGATGCAGCCTGACACAGACACACACACAAAAACACTTTAGGAACAACTAAAAAAAACATGAAGAACAGCACAAGGTGTTGACCTGGCCTCCAAATTCACTAGATCCCAAACTGATCAAGTATCTGTGGGATGATCCACAGAGGCCCCTCCTCTCAAAGACCCCCCCACTAACAACATTCTGTTGCCAGACACCACAGGACACCCTCAGAAGGCCCATGTCCATTCTCTGATGAGTCACCACAAGGGAGACCTACACAGTATTAGGAAGGTGGTCATAATGTTATGCCTGATCATATTCTAACCTCTGGGGTTGGAGGCAGACGATGACTTACACCCAACTATTAGTCAGACTTCAGATCTAAACAAAAAGATGAAGTCATAATATGTTAACACAGTCACACTATCAAGTTAATATGCTATGAATTCTGGGTAAACTGACCAACAGCTCTGTTCGCTCCAGAAAATGTCACCCCTCTGTAACCATTCAACAGTTATAACTAAAAGCATCAATTTAAATTTACAGCAACATAAAATCTGTCAGATTTAACCTAATGCCTGGAAATAATAATTATTAACAGATAGTTTTTAACTGTCTTTATTCGATAGATTCTTTCCAGTTCAGACTTCACTGTCTCTCTGTGACGTTTTATTTTTGCTGTTACTGATTCACCGCCACTTCGTTCGGTATTCCAGTGTTACACAACCGCGGTGCCACCAGTGGCTCTGCATGCAACATGTTGCACAGTGCACACATTGCACACATCTGGAGCACGAGACTGTAAAATCTATTTATTTGCCCAATTATTATCCTCGTGTGAATGTAAATAGACCTGAAGCAGAGTTTACACGTGTTTTACTTTACAGTTCGTCCGGCTGATTATTATTTCTGCAACCACCGCATTTAATGGCCTTCTTACTGTAAAAATTAAACAAAATGTATTTAAATAGTCGATAAAATATTTGTTGGTGCACATTTGCCATATATATATATATTTTCTTTAATAGACTGTAATGTTGTAAAATGTGGAGCAAGTTTAACTGTACACGTTTCTGTTTGTTAGCATAGGTTTGTTGAAGCCCAGCTACTAATTGCTATGCTAATGCTAATGCTAATCCCATGAGGAAGTTTCTTTTCAGTTTGACGGCCGTGTGCTCTGGTATTTTATTTATATCATGTATGTGTGTCACACATGAACATCTGAACAGTATTAACTGTGGGGAAAAAAGCAAAGTTCCTCCGCTACGGACCACTACAGTGCCTTTCTCAAACCGTTTCAGCGTTTCCGTGCAGACTGAACCTGCACCGTAGGTTTTTTTGCATTTAAAATCTGTGTCTCTAAATGAAGCTTGTGATAAAATATGACGTGTTTTTCGCTGAGCATCAGGACTAATGGTCTTTTGTGTTGTGCTTAAATGAATTATCACATTTCAATGTGTGCAGCGAGGAAGTTTACATGTTTCCTTAAAAGTAAATGTTTCTCTTACAGGTGCCGGTTTACTACATGAGTAAAAGTTTCTGGTTTGCTGTTTGATTATTTTGGTCTGGGGGTGGGGTGGGGTGGGGTGGGGGGTGACATTTAAGGATAAAGGCTCTTTTAGAGTACTGCAGAACACAGACGACACACCAGGTGTGAGTCATTTATACTTGTGCCTCGTCAGTCTGGCTCATTCTGTAACAACTCCACCCAAACACTAGTCAACGCTGTGTCTTTTTTGCCAGTCGGGTTCATTTTTGTTTCTACTTTCTGCTTCACTTTCAACAATGGCGACTGAAACTTTCTCCGAAGACAAGTTGTACAAATGTTTGTATCTCTGAACCTCCTCAGTTAACATTTCCTCCATGTGTTCCATCTTTATTGATCCAAAACAATCAATTTGAAAACTGCGGAGATAGAGAAGCAGCCAGAAATATTGCTAAGTGGAAACATGTCACTACCAAGCGGACCAATCACAGCTCTTGTGGTGGGGTTTGCATATGCTTTCCTTTTAAAGTACGTTTCATGAGCAACCTGAAATTTCTAAAGAAGAAAAAGTGCAATTTCAGCACATTGCTACCATCTACTGTTTATTTCTATACACGCAACTCTTATTAAAATAGTGCGACCCCTAGTGGACAGATGGGAATTTATTTAAAAAAACAAAAAGAAAAAAAAAGCTTGTTAATATAAAATTCATCCCGCGGCGGTCCAGACTGGTCCCTCTAGCGGGCCGGTTTCGGCCCACAGGCCGTATGTTTGCCACCCCTGATCTTAACCATATATATATAAAAAAAACATGTTTAAGTCATTTTTCAGCACATATAAGACATAAATCTTTTATATAACCATTTCTATTTACACAGTGTCTCAGTGATTAACTAAAAACAACTAGACATGGATCGTTTTAAGCAAACGTCACTCAAACCCATTTCTTTCTCTACTGTAATTCTTCTTAGGCAGTTTTTTGGTATTAGAGCGTTTTACTTGTTTTGTTTCTAAATTATCTTAATAAGCTGCTATAAGTTATTATTGAGATTTTCTCACTGGCTCTCAGTGAAGTTGATGCTTAAAATGAGAACGTCTAAAGGTTTTAGATGAACGCAGATGAGGGCAGAACTAGTTTGAATTTATGTCATCTTTTTCATTTCTTTACACCTTAAAAACAGATAATGACCCAATGTAATTCATGTTTTATTGTCAGTCTTACAACACAGCACATCAGTCACGTACGTCCATAGAGGAAATACAGTACAAAGCTTTTCTGTTGATGTTTCTCTTGTTTTACCACAAATCCACTTTTTAGTCTAAAAATTTCGGAGATATCTGTGGGTTAGATATGTTTACTTGTTTTAAAAAAATCTTTACAAGTCAAATCCCCCACTTCTATTGAGCGCATCATTTACCATATTTTAAGTAATACAGCCCTCGTGTTTTTTAAGATGAGTTTTTGCAGTGACATGAGGAAATAGTGCATGTTTGGGACTATTTTCTGCTGCGGATGAATCCATACTGATTAAAAGCTGCTTCTGTACTTTATTTCCACTCAGCCCTTCATATTTCATCCTGTTGCACCAGATGTGTATTAACAGAAAATAATCCCCAACAAATGCACTGTTTCCTCCCGTTTGAGGGACATCTGTGCAAACCTACAGCTCCCTGCAGTTTTATTATCATTATTATAATAATGACCGTGGTTTGACACCAGCCTCATTCTTTAAACCACAAGGAAACAAAAGCAACAACATAGAGTCAACAAGTTAAAAACATTTATTGTCGATAATTCCTTAATATACAAAAGAAATACTTCTAATGTGCACACACGAAGAAAAAAAAAAAAGATAAAATGGAGCACTGTGCCGTGAAATCAAATGAAAACACAGAGGTCTTGAGCAGAAAGAAGCAGGCTCACAGCTTTTTTTATTCATTTTTTTTACATTCAGCCATCAAGACACAGTTAAACTGCTGAGCCCCATTTTTCACCTCTAAACCGATTCAAACAGGCAATCAGTAAAATGAAGCAATTCAGCAAAAGACAATCAAAAGAAGAAAAAAACAAAGCATTTGAAATCAACTTCCTTGTCATGCTGTGCAGTAAAGAACAATAAAAAGAGGGCAGCAGTTTTTTATGGCACCGTACTTTTCCTCATGTCTGCGGAGGTCAACATTCAAAGGAAAAGCTTTTGATGGGTCCCGACGGGCGCCGCGGCTCGATGAAACCCAACGTTGAGCCAATTCAATCGCCTCAGCTCGGGTTCCCTTTAACATCCCGAGAGCCGGGCCCTTCCCTCGTGATTACATCTGCTGGTCAAACGAGATCAAGACGGTTTAAGACGCATGCATCAGCCTATCACAGAGTACGGAGGCATCACAGGAGGCTTTATACGCTTAGCAAACACGACCACCGCTGAAAGATGAAGAATAAAAATATATATATATTTATATTTAAAAACAAAACAAAACAATCACAGCGTAGTTTTTTTTTTAAATGACAGCTATTCACTTGGAACCACAGAAAAACTCCATTTACGAGGAACGACGTCGGCAGCTTGTTTCTGTCTTGCACATTTAAACTGCAGTTTATTTAGTCACAAAGGCTGGCTACACACCTTTCAAACACTTTAAACTAACTCTACTTCATAGCTCAAAAACAACAGCTTCAAATGAATATTTATTCTTATAATCATAGCAACATCTTTGTCTGACATCAACGTAGTACTGGCAATATAAGGCTCTGCTCTCATATCAACACTAAGAGGAAAGAACTCATGGACACGGGATCAGAAATGAGATTGTCGTGAGTGTGACGAACTTCAGCTGAACCGGAGCAGAGGCCGGGGATTGTCCGGCCCTTTCCGTAAATGTGACGGGGCCCCCTCATGGCTGCTGTTGGATCTGCAGCTGCTATTATTGCAGGTCAGACCCCGGACGCTCGCTCACCACAACGACAAGAGGACGGTACAGTTTCCGGTCAGCCCTTCTTTCTTTGTCTCTCTTTAGCCCTCGCGTGGTCTGGACTCTGGGAAAACACGGGTGTTACAGGTCTAAAAGGCGCCTCGCGTTTAGGTTGAAAGTAAAAGATTTTTAGACGTCTAGGGTGCAGGGAAACATTGCTTCCATGTGAGTTCAGGTCAGTGTCACTTTAGAAGAGTGAAATCCATTGGCTGTTGAGAGTATACTGACATTTAGACTATTCTCACACAGGAATGCTGCAAGGAATCATTATTAACACCACCTGATGAGTCATTTAGGTTATAAACATCAGGAACATCACAATTTCCTTTCAGCAAATTGCTTTTCTGTGCAAAAAGTCCCATAAAAAATATCTATGTATTTCAATGCTGAGGCAAAAATCATACAGCTCCAAAACTCAGCTGCAAATGGATTTTACATATTCTAAGGTGGGTTTACTGATACGCTGCTTGATGGAACTATCCCTTTAAAGAGGAAGTTGTTGACATGTTTCAGACTTTGTTGTGAATTTTGTCAATTTTGGCAAATACGGAATAAAAAGTGAACCTTAAACGCAGCCTTAAGACGTCTAAAAACCTCAAAACCTTCTAGTCCAGTTTTAATTTAAACACACGGCTGCTGTCTGGAACATTAAGGCCGTGTCCACTGTAATCATATCTGTTTAAATTAGGTGTTTTAATTGTTTTACAGAAGGAGTTTCACTGGAGTAATCTGATCTCAGAGACTATGGAGCCCTGTTAGTCAAAGATAAAACTCAACACATGAATTTAAAGAGTAAAATTAAAACTGAATCCACAATAAAACTAACAACGTCAGCTTCACAGCTCCATGCAGACGTATTTTTGAATGTAAGTCAACAGAAACAGTTCGTCGTGAGGCTTCGAACGGCTGACGACGAGAAAAACTCAACTATGGTAAAACACTGAACTGAGGAGATGTGCTTCTCTATTATTATAAGTCATAAATAATGTGCATTCAAGACACAAATAGCAGAAATCTACCATGCTAGTCAAAGAATTCACATCGCTTGTTGTTGTTTTGGAGCTTTTAACGGTTTGTCTTGTAAAGAAACTTCAGTTCAGACGTTTGACTGAACCACGTCTCTCAGACTTAGTGGACATTCAGAGACATTCAGCTCCATCAGTGTATAAAATGTTGTGTTTTTTGTTTTTTTTGCAAAATCTTCTAAAAGAATTCTCCAGTAGTTCACGAGTCCAGTAATTTCCCATTTATTAGAGAAAAAAAAAGTGCCTTTAAAATCAAGGAAATGAAAACATATTTATTATCATGTTCGAACGCTGACTCACTGACAACACTGGATCGGTCGTATGTTCTTCTCATCCGTACAGATGAGGTAAAGTACTTTGAAGGCCTCCAGGTTCTGATTTAGTCTTAAGCATCATAAAAGCACTTTGTTCAACCCTTTTTTTTCTTTACTTTGCAGTTTTGTTTTGAAATTAAAAGACAAATCCTCTTTTTCTTTTCTTTTTCTTACTTAAATCATCAACAGAACTCAAAATACTTGTTTTTGTGCTTTAAAGGCACTTCTGGAGACACAAAGTAGGGGGGAATTCGGAGGACAGTCGAGTTAAAAAAATCTGCGGTGACATCGGTCGCAAAGCTAGCTCAGCCTTTGCAAACAGGTACGGCCGTGCAAGGACAAAAAAGTCAACGGAGTCGTCTTTGGAAAGAGAGAATCGCCCCGACCGAGTTAAAACCCCTCTCTCCAAAGGTAACATCCATCTCGGTGTGTTTGTCTTTTAAGCTTAAACACCACCAGAGACACTAACTGTAGAAATACAGAAAGGAGGCGAGATGGATGTGGCTGCAAATAGAAACAGATTTCTCAAAAGGTTTTCAGAAGCAAATCTGAACGTTTTATCCCTAAAACTGCTCTGATGCTTCTGATCTACATCTTGTAGGAGCTTCCTGCAGGATGATGCTGCTGCTGCTGCTGCTGCTGTTGCTGCTGCTGCTGAGGCTTTTAAAAAAGTGACAGGAGGATTTCTGCCTCAGCAACAGCCTGATAAACACTGAAACATTTCACTAAGCATCCAGTGAAAACACTAAACTCTCAATCAAAAAGCACATGGACGGTAAACGAGCGGCTGAACCGGCGACGCTTTCGGTCACGAGCTGATTTTCATTGACATTTTCTGTACTAACGGCTGTTTTAAAACCACACACGCACCGATCTGTGCTTGAGGTTAAAAGGAGGTTTGTGCTGGCTGGTGGCATTCGACAAACCTCAGCACTGCACGTCTGAAGAACACCCTTTGAGTCTGGCACCAAACCCCAGTGTGTGTGTGTGTGTGTGTGTGTGTGTGTGTGTAATTTATATTTCTTCTTTTTGGCATTTAACACAACTATAGAAAATACGTCCCTCTAATAAATACTGCTTTTCCAAGTTTCTCCTCAGTCCGGGTGTCTTCAGCATCCATAATACTGGTGCAAATCAGTCACAGTAATACTAAGAATTCACACACAGTCACTATTTGTACATGGAATAAAGAAGATGGACGTCCTTTTCAGCACTGAGGGGGGAGAGTAGTCATACTAAAAGTGGTCGCTCCGTGAGTAAAACTATTCTCTGTACAGTTTCTGTTAAAGGGTCACTCCGGGTATCTAGTGCCGCGGCTTCATAAAGTTTGAGGCCAGCCACGAGACAGATTTAAAAAATAATAATAATAATAAAAAAAAAGGTTAAAACCGAAGCAGCAGAGGCAGAAACGGCCTGAATTTAAGAGGGGACGAGTGCTGAAAACACTGGATGGAGCACAAACACATTTCCGTCTGCAGTGTGTCACCTTCGAGACGAGGTAACCCTGGAGACGTCGCCTCCAAATAACTTTACAGGACTCTTTTTACACGAGCTAAATATTAAAACATTAAGAGAGGATTAATGTCTGTGTCTAAAATCTGTATTTACAACAGGGTGACCAGTGTTCTCTCTCTGCAATCAAAAACACAGCAGCTGTTTTAAAGAGGAACACAGCGTATAAGAGTCTAAAAGACGATCTGAGGACAAAAAAGCTCGTCCTCAGACAGACTGGAATGATCAGTGGTGAGCTGGTCCCTCGGTACGTTAACACTAACACGACAGATATATACAGAGAGACGGACATGTCTTCAGCCTGGACACACACTAGACTCCATGACGGGGCCTCTTTGAAGGTGTAAGGGTTCCAGAGATTCATTATTTGGCACCTGACGTCCAGGTTGGTGTTAGGGGGGCGTGGGCTCAGACGAGAGGCTGTTCCGGGTCGCTGGAGTTGAGCTGTGTTTCCATCGTGGCGTCGTCGGGGTAAGGGTTGGGGTAGGGGTTGAGGAAGGGGTTGGTGAGGCCGGTCATTGGGACGAGGGTGGGTGCGGCAGGTTTGGGCCCATCGACGCTGGACGTGGCGGCGGCGGCGGCGGCACTCAGGTGGCCGGCGTCTCCGCCTGCAGGCTGGACATGCGGATCTGCGAGCTGCTCTTGCTGAGGATGGACAGCTGCGTCCCCCCGTTCACCCCACTGCTCGCCAGCGAAGGGTGCCGGTGCTTCAGGTCCACAGCAAAGTACCTGTTCACCGTCCAGCTGCGCCATTTCCTCTTGATCTCCGATTGCACCTTGAGGGATATACTTCACAAGGTCATTATTAATGGACCTCGCTGGAAAGAGACAAGCTCACTGTCCCTGAGTCCCTACACCTCTGACTCATCTCTAGGCTCACTGAGTTTGGTCTTTACCTACAGTTTACTTAAAAAAAATCACAAGAGTTTATGTCATTTATCCAAACCTCAAAGAAACAGAACACCTGCACCATTAAAAGAATAAATCAGTGAATGTATATGTACTCTGCCTGGTCAAAAAAACAGTCGCAAATAGGTAGGAGCCTCCTATAAATCAGATTTCCTGTAAATAATCCCATAATAAAGATATTCTCAGTTCATTTTTTAAAACCAAAAAACACTGAGCATCATTGCTGTCTACAATCCATACGTCTAGTTGCATTTCTAACCTGAGCTCTTGCTGCATGTGTAAATATGTGCTGTTGTTGTTTTTTTTACATAATACTTTAAGTCAAATGTGTTTTTGATGGTTTGTCTTAGAGCAGACTTACCTCTCCGTTCAGGAAGCAGTAGAGGACAGCAACCACGAAGCCCTGAGGAGACACACGGGGACAGAGCGTGAGACAAAATATAAAATATGGAAATATGGAAAGCTGCAAGCAAGGAGGAAAACTAGTAACTCCTCCTTTTTTTGGTAAATCTTCCCGGTGAAGATACAGAGAAGATGCTTCTAATACTGAGTTAGCATGAAATAAACCAGAACTATCCTGAATACTGCACTGAAAAAGCTGCATCGTGAACAAATTGTGCAAGTCTTTTGTCATTTTGTTCCATATTTTATCAGGTCAAATTTGAGGTCTTCAGGCAGACAGAGGTCCTGACTGAAGTCAAACATTCTGGGACTGTGTCCTGACAGGAACCTAACTTCTTTCCTTTCTTTCTTCCCCTGGCAGCTACTCAAAGTTGATTTTTTTTTTCCACTGTGTGAACATCAAGCATCTTTTTTTTTCTTCTTCTAAATTTAAGCTGCTGTTGGAGAAACGGTCACCTGGAATGACCCGAGGCCGAGCTCGAACACCAGACGCTCCCTCTTGCTGACGTTCTCGGGGGAGAAGGCGAACACGGTGTAGTGGATCCCAAACAGAGGAATCAGCAGCAGAGTGGAGCGGGCCAGCCTCCTGCAAAACACACACACACAAGCCCATCATCATCATCATCATCATCATCATCATCATGAAGTGCTATCCAGGTGATACGTGTACACAGAGAAACCATCTATCTGTAAACCACAATCAGAACTATTTTAAGTATAGAGGGTTTTTTGAGAGCATCATCTCACAACTGATCACAACGTGACATTTACTAAAGTCTAAAGAGAGAAAACAGCCTCATGATAAAGACTTTAAAGGACTTTGGAGTCAGTGAGCTGCTTCACTGCTAATCTACAAAATCTGATGCAACTGAAACAAAGCACAGCAACTCTGCATCACTTTTAGTCACATTAGCACCCAACAGCCTCTTCACTGATTGACATTTATTGTGATTTAAACTGCAACCTGACTCAAGGTTGCAGTTTAAGGAAAAGGTTAAGTACTTGACAGCAGATGTATGCATCAAAACTCCAAGAAAATACAGAAATATTAGCACTGCATAAAGTTGAAAGACTAATGTCAGGACTATTTCACATCATCAGACTGATTCAGTCATATTATTATTACAGTTTATAAAAAATATTTGATAAGACAACGTTCACATTTGTTTGTCAGTCATTCAGGATGTAAAAAGTAGAATTAGAAAGTAGTTTAAAATGGAAACAGTCAACTAAACTACAAGTATTTCAAGTTTTTCGAATTTCAGTTCTACTTGGTGACTTTCTAAAAGAAAACTGAACGTATAGCAGACGTATAGAAAGTCATTTAAAAGTACAGAGTGGGGGGGGGGTTACTGTCCTCATTACTAATTACATTACACTTTTAGATCAGTAATGGAACACTTGTTTTAATCTTCAAAGCACTGACAACTAAATATCAAGAAATGAATTGAATTTCATTTTATTTTATTTCACATAATTTGATTTAATTGGACGTCAGGCTTATCCATCATAAAAAGTACTTACAGGTAAATAATTTAACCTTTTTTCTTTTTTCTTTTATTTTCTTAAAGTTCTTTGGATGTCAGGTTTATCCAGCATCCTAAATTATCTAAAAAAAAAAATGTATTTATTGTCAGGTGTTGAAGATAAAAGGTACTTAGAGGTAAATGCAGAATTTAATTTAATTAAGTTTTATTTTCTTGAATTTAATGTTATTATTTTATTATTTCTTTGGATATCAGGTTTATCCATCTTTTTTTTCCATCATAAAAAGTACTTACAGGTAAATACTGAATTTAATTTAATTTAATGTTTTTTTCTTTTCTTTCATTTCTTTACATTTCTTTAAGTTTTATTTTATTTTATTGAATTTAATGTTATTATTTTATTATTTCTTTGGCTATCAGTCTTATCCATCATCTTAAATGATTTAACAAAACATTTTTATTTATTGCCAGGTGTTAAATGTCAAATAAAAAGCACCTACAGATAAATACTGGATTCATTTCCACCGATATCTGGGGACTGTAACTTCTGCACGAGGATGATGATGATGCCGATGAAGAGCACAAAGTTGACCTGCAGAAAAAAAGAAAAGAAAATCACATAAGAATAAATTTATCTTTGATGAATGAAGGATTGTTTTATTTTATTTTTTTATGTCCCTGTGTCTTCACCATGATCGACGCCAGCACAGGTCCTTTTATCACCCACCAGATGGCAGCGTTGTCATTTATGTCCCAACACCTGAGACAGAAGGGGGGGGTGAAAGCAGAGGATGAATGCATGAACACAAACCTCAACATGAAACTCATCATAGCCGCGTTAACAACTGACCCTATGTCATCGAAGTGCAGCCTCAGCACGGCCCAGATGGTCACGCACACCGTCGGGGCTCCTGTGGTAACAGAGATCAGGATGAGGCCCTCGATGAGGGGAGGGTTAATGTTTGACCTGAAGAGTGTGTGATGTGTTGGACGTCTCACCCCAGCCGATGATGATGTACCAGTAGAAGTATCTCTTCTCGGGGAAGAAGGTCTCCACCAGCAGAGTGAAGAGGTACAGGCCCTCGATGAAGAGCCAGAAGTAGTTAGACAGGACGCAGTAGTGGAAGAATATCATCACCGCTCGACACTCCAGCTTCAGGAGAGGACAGGTCCCAGAGAGGACGAGAGAGTGTGAGTTTAGGATGGCTTTAAAAAAAAACATCCCTAACATGAGCATAGGCTGCGTTCCTGGCAGCCCCGAGTTACTCACAGTGTGTATGAAGCAGTGCTCGCTGTCCTCCTTGGCGTACAGCACGCCGTCTTTGATGAAGACAGAAATAGCTCTCAACATGAACGACACAAAGAGGTTCATGTGGATGAAGTTCCTGGTGCAGTGCAGCTTCCTGTATTAAAAAAAAACACTGAATATCATATAATGTGATTTATTTAATGAAAAGATTAGACAGACAGACAGACAGACAGACAGACAGATGCTTTATTTATCCTGAGTTAACGGAGGTACTGCAAATAATATCCAAAAAGCGTTTAATAAAGTCAAGATGACTAGTGTCCATCAATCATTTAAGGGGCAAGGAACCATATACGGTGACTTCGGCACACATTTTAAATTGCATTGAGAAGCTTGTGGTTTTCACTCAGCCAATCAGAGAAGATCAAGGCAACAATCGTGAAAATTTAGAATTTCTGTGTATTTCGATTTCCTATAAAGGGTTAATGGCTAGATACTTACCTGTCGTTGTGGGGGGGGGGGGGGGGGGGGGGGGGGGGGGCTTGTTGGTCCCTGTCCTCTTTCCCTGGGACCAACAGTCTAACCAGTGATGGACACTAGACACCATTTTCTGGTCATTACAGAAACAAGTCAAACTAGTTTTCTCATGGGCTCCACCCACAGATGTTCCTTTTTAAACCTCAACAAGTACTCATCCGACCGAGCACAATCCAATATCTACTTGCCCTGCTTGTTTTATTGAGGAAGCATCCCAGAATGCATTTCAGGTACACTGCTGTTCCAACTCCAGAATGACCGTCCTGCATCCTCTCATCCTCCAGAATCAAACGTCAAGTCAAGTCTGAACTACCATCCTGTGCAAATCCAAATACAAAGTTTGCATACTTGGTGGTGATAAACAGGAAGGACGCCGAGCTGACTCCAGGCTAATGTTCAGCTAATGATCAGAATAAAACCACCTCAATAAGAACACATGTAGAGGTGCTGGTGTAAACCTTTAATAACCATGTAAACTCTTGGAGACACCTTGGTTCATCTTCAAGTAACAGTTTTTAAAGAAATTCATTTTCCAGAAAGCCGACATACCACGTGGTCTTATGGATTATCCTTGGTATTTAACAATCAGTCCTTTGATAGGCTCTGTTTGAATATGAGGCACCTTTATTCTTGATTTAAAAAAAGAAAGAGAATAGAACATCTCAAAGTCTGAAGGGTGGACATGTCCAGTCAATAAGCAGCACCCGGAAGATTTGGACCAACTTGCTCACGTCAAAAGAAGTTCTTCAGTTCAATGCAGTTTTATTTATATAGCGTCAAAATGCATCAAGACGCTTTACAAAATCTGCTCTGAAAACTCCAGAGCAAGCATGAAGGTGACAATGGTAAGGAAAACCGTTTGAAGACTAACTAGGAAATGAGACAAGGGTGAAACCAACGAGAATAAAGCAGACACAGGAAGTCGAACTAAACGTGACACGTAAGAAACGTGGCTCTGTTAAAATAAAATCAAGTGCAGACAGAAAAGAATGCGCTTCCATCCACTCCCATCACCTCTCCCCTCTGAGATCTCAGATCTGAGGAATGCAAACTCCATTTGCAGAAAACTAAAAGGGACATTTCAAGATTAAAATAAACACAGACTCTTGGCTCTTCTTCTAATTCTCTCCGGGGAATTAATTTAGCTTCATCAACGTCTGACTTCTTATTATGGATCTAAAATCCCCCCATCTAATGCAGAGGTTCTCAGATCACTCTCATGAAAGGATGTGAGCTGCTTTAAACCAGAGACCTTTAACAGGTTTGCTCTCCTTTATAACGTGAAACAGCTACAGGTGGCAGCCGAAATCCTCTCATTTAAAGAAGATATTTGAGTGGACGTTTTATTTGTTGCATGTTTAAGCTCAGTCTTTGCCTCTTGTGTTGTGTTTTGGGTGTTTTAGTGTACTGGATGGAGGTGAGGAGTGGATTTGCTCTGTTTTGGGAATTTATTTTAATTTAAACCCAATAAAAGCTCCTTCTTTAGTTTTATTTTTAAAACGACTCCATTATTCCTCCTAAAAGAGACGTACACCTCATGAGGTCTTTGTCTCTGAGCCGATCTTTTGCCCCTCGCCTCAAACGCCTCACCTGAACCTGCACAGGATGACCATGGCCGTGGTGAGAGAGACCAGAGAGGTGCTGTAGCCCACGGTGTACAGAGCCTTCACCGACACGTAGTACTTGTCCTGAAATGGAAACACAAGCACAATAAAAAGCGTCCCTTGCGTAGAAAGTGAAACTCTGAGCCTTCAAACTCACCGTGTGGCTGCTGTTTCCCTCCTCACTCAGGCAGGCGTCCACGTAGTGCGGGAAGGTGTCCGACCAGCCGAACTCGGTGCAGTTGCGACTCACCGTGCCCGGCTCTGTGGACACACGGCTCTTTATTTGATTACACTGAACGCAGGTTTATTTTGAGAGTCAAATCAGGAAAAGACGCCGGCCCTCTGATGGTAATGATAACGTTTCAGTGAGATCTGGAGGAGCACGAGTCAAGGTCACGGACAAAAACTATCTCAAGCTACCTCTGCTGTCATGTCCAGCTGAATATTTGTGCAATACATTCATGTCTCTTACTAAATGCATGTATAAATTCAGTGCTACAACATGCAAACACGGAGCAGATCTGATATTTCTCCAGCACTGGTTGGTCTATTTGAATATGTTTGCTGCTTTAATGTTATGTATTATTCCTTAAGGTTGTTAAATGACCACATTTCTCTGTGTCCGAAAGAATCAGGGTGTTGTAGCTCATTCTGGGCCTTAGTTTGAAACTTTTATGTGAAATATTTAACATTTTATTTGCATTTCAGACAATTTTCTGATCTTTTTTGTGTTTGGTGACTCTTGATTTGGCATAACTTCACAAAAATCCATTTATTTTAATAATTTTATTCATTTTGCAAAACCTTTACGTGCTTTTTTTTGCAAATGCATGGTTTAATCAAACCTCTAACCTCAGGTAACAAAGACATGCATCTTCTGAGAGTATTTCCATTCATTCATAGCTGCAAAGACCCTACAGGATAAATACATGAACGCGTCAGTGTGCAGCGTAGTGAATCGTTTCAATCCTGAAAGCCCTGCTGAGGTTTCGTGTTAAATTAAATAAACGACCTCATCACTGAAAACATCTAAATATTTGAAGCTGAGGATTAAACGGAAACTGACCGTAGTCTTCTTCGCCCATCAGCTGAGAGAAGAGCTCGGGACAGTTGACCTCGACCACCTCGCCGAGCCGGGCCGGCTGCCAACACGTCAGGTTGTCCCAGAACCACGGGCAGTCTGAGGACGGGGCAGGGAGACAAACTCGCTTATTCAGCGCAGCTCAGGTATCATTACTTTTATCAAATTCTTCTGACATTGCAGACAACACATCAGCTGACTGAGAGCAGTGGTGACATGAAGAAAAATGGAGAAAAAGATAGAGATGTTATTTTATTTTGCTGTTTTCTGCAGCAGGTTTATGTTTCAATTGATTTCAGTTCATGTCCAACTTATAGAAACACACTGATAATTAGCTGTGCAGAAAAACTTATGTTACTGTGTAACTGAAAGAGAAAGCTAATGCTAAAGTTTATATTTATCTCTGTGGGAGCCTACACTGATGCAAGCCATTTAAACTTGTGCACTCATCAGTCTGGCTCACTCTGTAACAACGCCACCCAAACACTAGTCGGTGCTGTGTCATTTTTACCAGTCGGGTAAATTTTTGTTTCTACTTCCTGCTTCACTTTTAACAATGGCGACTGAAACTTTCACAAATGTTTGTATCTTTGAACCTCCTCAGTTAACCTGTGCTTTATGTGTTCCACCTTTACTGATCCAAAACAATCAGTTGGAGATGGAGACGCAGCCGGAAATACTAACGAGGAAACACTCTACTACCAAGCGAACCAATCACAGCTGTTGCCATTCTCTGCATTGCCGTGATGCGTAGTTAAATATCTGGGGCATAGACTGTATATGGATAAGATGGACGATGGAACAGCTCCTCAAAAGTGAAGCCAAAGCAAGTAGAGCTCCCCCTGGTGTCTGGCTGCAGTATAGGTCATAAGCTCCACCCCCTCCATGGTAGTGGACAGGACTTGAGCCAAACACTAAATGTCACGTCAAATTTTTTGTTTTTCAAGGATGGTTTCAGTCATTTTGGGTAGTTAATATAATGCTGATGAATATTCAAGTGTCAATTTTTAGGGTAAGTTTCATTTTAGTTAGTTATTTGACGCTATAGAAACAGGGTGTGACATAATGGCGACTACCAGTTGCCATGCCAACCGCTCAGTAAAGCGGTCCCATGGGATTGTGAGAGTTAAAAAATAAGTACAGTGTATAATCCCACATTTCTTTGTAACTGGTGGAGGTAGAGCAGAGCGTAGTGTTAATTGAATTAAAACACTAGTGAGTCTGGAGGAAATGTGGGCGGGGCATCGATAACGAGGCTCGTCATAGCTCCACTCTTGGACCGTGCTGCACAGATTCTGGCTCCAAAGTCGCAAGATGGCACCGTCCTTATACACAGGAAAATAACATCAGTTTGGCCACTCCCAGGAAGTGGCGACGCATTGTCCATATTTATATACAGTTTATGTTCTGAGGAGGTTACGGCGTTAGGGTCTGCACAGGGTCTGGAAAGTTTATCACATATTTAAAGATTTCAAATGTTCCTGTTATTAATCTACATGTCTGTTCTTTTTAAATGTTTAATTATCTCCTGTTGAAATCTGTTAAATCATCAACAAACCAAAAACCTACCAAATTCTGGATTGTCATAATCCAAGGCCATCATCTCCAGGCATTTCTCCTGCTCCCTCTTGGTCACACAGTTGGCGGGAACCTGTTGGCTGGAAACCTGGAAAACAACACGAAAAGAAGGACGATGGTCAAGAGCACAGAAGAACTCAAAGGTGAAATGGAAGAGACGGCTTCATTAGTTTCTCCATGTGATTCACGCATCGGTGTTGGAGGATGTCTTTGCCCTGGGACCTTTAGACGCTGAACCAATTAAACAGATTCACTCCTGAGTTGCTGGCGTCCTCCCCAATGCAAACTGACCCAGAGGAGAGGAGGGGAGGGGGGGGCATCATTCTCATGGAAAACAAGGCAGGAAAGGGACTTTTCACATCGGGCCGTGCCAGGCGTTACTCCCATCTGTTAAGAACCATGGACGCACTGCAGAGAAAACTGTTGGTGCTTTTCCTCTGCGGTGGCTGCAACAGATTCGAGGCCAGAGTTCACGATGACAGACAGAGTCCCGGAGGTCTCGTTCACGCCTGACATTAACACGGGTGAGAGCGCCACCACTCCAGACATGGAGGTCACGTCCAGAGACACCTTCATTACAGCCGCTCCGACAGATGCTCGGCGCTTACGCTGAGATGCCGAGGAAGAGACGTGGAGGTGACGGAGGTGTAAGAACTCCATCTCGTGTCTCTGCGCTGGCGTCAGTCCGGGAGACACCACGTCGCAGCTTTATGAGGATTCATGCATCGAAGGTTTAACAGGGTAACAGACGGGGTAGTTTGGAGGCATGATGTGGAACAAGTGAATCCACAAATCTGCCGGATGATTAATGGATGCCGCTTTCTAGCAAAGACACCAGCTGGACTGAGCACAATAGTAAAAACACACATGGTTGGATTGAAGACAGTTTAGAATGTGGGTGTTATACCACCATAAAACATTTGGTAGACACCACTTATTGGGTTTAGAGGATCAGCTTTAAAGCTCCACTGAATCATCACTTGGCTTCATGTCTTATCAAGCGTTTTAGTGAATTTCTGCTCATTATTTTGGCTTTTTTTTTTTTTTGCAAAAACACCAATCTCTGAAAACACATCACAACCTGTGAACTACAACCTTCCACTTGGGAGGTTGTGAATATCCCAAGAGGGCTCCTTAACACGGTAACAGGACCCCATTTGAAGGCAGCAAATGTTAGTGACCTGCTGCTGATTAAACTGGAAAATCAGCTAAAAGCCACGTACGTTGGTCACAGGTTGACAGAGACTCCATCAGAGCTCAGAGGATTGTACTCAGAAACTCAAACTTAGTGATGAAATTGCGTCTTACTCGTAGTACTGTAACTTTAAAAGTTGTCTTTACTGAATCAATCACAGAAATGTCAGCTTGTTTATTTTATTTTCTTGAAATAGGTTTCTAAGTTTTTTTCTGGCAACTGCAAGTCCTCCTTTAATGACATGACGTCCTAGAGAAGAACATGACCGAACCATTTAGAAGCAAAACATTTAAACATTTATTTAACCGGGGCAGTTGGTGATTTTTATGGATATTATGCAAACAAGTTCTCATCAGATATGTAGTAAAGACTGCATTTGCAAAATCCCTAGAGAATTTGTCAGGAAGACGTTTGTCTGGTAGTCACACCAACTTCTCCAGCCTGCAAATGTTTGGTGGTGGACAGCTGTTCTGGAACATCTCTGTTGGGAACGGATTATACTCCTGGAGAATGTATAATGTTACATACTCTATTGTTTTGGTAGGATTATCCAGTTGCATGTAGAAGATACTTTTTTTCCTCCCTATCGGTCAGATGAAGTGTTACCAGACTCATATTGTGATAAGACCTGAGTCTGGTTGCACCAGTCTAGGAAGACACTTCCTGTTTTGAATGTCATGAGTTGTAATAAGGAGGTAGGACCCAAACGCAGGACATGCATGCAAAAACTAAGTACGGCATGAATTAATGTCGAGATGAAATAAACACTGAAGATGCTTTGCTACAAGCAGAGACTGCAGGAGCAACTTAGAACGTGGCAATTGAACATCTCTCCCATGATGGAACTCTGGAAGGGTGGTCAGCATGCATGCAAGAACCCCTTTTGCATCCTCAGCAGGTATCTGAGGGTCACATGCGTTTCGCCCCTTAATCCGTACACCTCTCCTGAGTAGGGCAGCGAAGGCTGAGTTAGCCTTCACCTGCAGATGGGTTCCAGCTGCGGTTCCTTGTCAGCCACAACCACCTGGAGCTGGTCTAGGTTGCTGTGGCTATCTCCCCAGTGGCCTTCCACAGTTGTTTGGTATTGAGCCCAATCTTTTGTAGGAAATAGCGCAATGATGTTGCGGCGAAACCTCGACAGCCTACTTGGATTGGGGATAAGGCTGCGTGCTATCCTTTGATGCCAGCCTCATCAGTCAGGTCCTGGTAATTGGCCTTCTTGAGCTGATGGGAGATGGCTAGTCTATCTTGATAGGGCACTGTTAATTCAGCTAGGATGATTGTTTTTGAACTCCTTGAGAGGAGGATCATGTTCGGTCGGAGGGTGGTTACCACCACCTCCTGTGGAAAGACCAGCTTCTTCTTTAGGTCGGATGCTTTTAGTTTAATGAAGACTTCTGAATGAGGTAACAAAATGTGCTGCAGTGTGTAATCCAAAAACCAGCAAAAGCAAGATTTAGACAAAACTTAAGAAACCAAAAACCACGAGAAGCTGAACAGAAACATGAGGGAACATGAACAAGCAGGTAACACAACAGAAGACTTCACAAAGGGAAAGGCAGGACTATATATAGACACAACTAGAGCTGATGGATTAACGAGACACAGGTGAAACCAATCACACAGACAGAAAGTAAAGCAAGAAAACAGGAAACACAAGAAAAAAACAAACAGGGTCAGAAAATAGAAAAACAGAAAACATTCAAATGAACAGAAACAGGTTCTAAAGTGAGTACCATGACAGAGTTCTGATCAGGTAGAATATATAGAAACACCTGTGGAGGTGTTGGGCAGTCAGGGTAAAGACACATTTGGGTCACGGGTAAATTTAGCAGCCAGTCGTATTAAAAGTATTGAATCGAGTGCTTTAATACTTCAAACTCTGACACTGAGCTCAGCCGGCAAGCCTCAATCTTTGATTCAGATTAACCACACATGAAATTAATTCGCAGGCAGCTGCAGGGTTGTTGAAATGATCAGCGAGTCAAACACACTGAGCGAGTCCTTGGGAAGTTTAAAGAAGAGTTCTTGTGTTAATCTCTCTGCTGTGTGACTAATTATATAATTTCTGTCTGCCCTGAATCACTTCGCTATGTAAAAAAAAATCAGGTCAAACAGCTTTACACTGAGTGTGAGAACGTGCTGCATTACACACATTTTCACACTTCTATTTACTCCTGGTTTTTCCAAGCACGCACACACAGGTGTCGTTAACTGGGAGTGTGGATTCAGCAGAAATGGAGCAGGTATTCATGTGAGCTGGAAATCTTTTCATGTCTTGTATGAACATTATTGACTGAAATAAAAACAGGCTGCAGCACAGATTAGTTTGAGCTCAGCTGCTCCTCACGTCTTGATATATAAACACCTAGAGCTAACACGACCGCAGGATGTTAGCTTGCTAATATATGACCTGTCTAGTCTGAGGATTAAAAGGTGGCAATGAATGCAGCCGACATGTAATATGATATACACCTATCAGCCATAACATTACGACCACCTGCCTAACATTGTCCCACTTTTGACACAAGCTCACCCACAACCACAATCAATCAGAATCAGAATCACTTTATTGTCAGTGTACAAAGTACAACGAAAGTTAAATGCTATGACAGCTCTGGGGTAGAAGCTGGTTTTCAGTCTGTTCGTTTTGGCTTTGATCGTCCTAAAGCGCCTAAATGAGGGTAACAGTTCAAGTAGGTGGAGACCAAGGTGGGATGGGTCTCTGTGAATGCTGTGGGCTCTCTTGAGGCAGTGTGTTGTAGATATCCTCAAGAGATGGAAGCAGGCAACCGATGACTTTTTGTGCAGTGTTGATCACCCTCTGCAATGCCTTCCTTTCTGGTGCTGTGCATCTGGCAAACCACAGCGAGATGCCGTAGCTCAGCACTGTCTCCACGTGCAGTGGTAAAAGGACACTAACAGTTTCTCACGAAGCAGAGTCTCTGCTGTGTCTTTTTCAGCAGCTCTGTGGTGTTAGTTGCCCAGGACATGTCCTCCTCAATGTGAGTGCCCAGGAAGCTGAAATCTGAGACCCTCTCCGCTCTGCCCCCATTGATGACAACGGGCTGAATGTCCAATTTCCTCCTCCTGAAGTCGGCTACCAGCTCCTGGTTGAGGATGTTGAGGATGAGATTGTTCGTGGAGCATTATTCTGGCAGCCTTTCCACCTCCTCCCTGTACGCAGTCTCATCACCTCCCAGGATGAGTCCTGCTACGGTGGTGTCGAACTTTTTGATGACGTTGTTTGGGTGGGTGGGGGTGCAGTGGTGTGTATAGAGGGTAGAGAGGCCACACAGCCCTGAGGGGAGCCAGTGCTGATGCTGAGAGCCGAGGAGAGATGTGGTCCTACTTTCACCATCTGGCAGAGGTTTGTCAGCTGCAAATGGATTGAGTAAAGCCCTAGTCGAGTAGTTTGGTGACCAGTCTGTTGGGTATGATGGTGTTGAAGGCGGAACCTGTCAGTCCTTTGCACACATCTTTGCATCTTTTGCACATTATGCTGCTAATCAGTCAAATGTTTACGACCACCCTAATTCATACTCATATATTACTCTGCTTATTAGTCGGCGCATTAGTTTGTCTTTGCGCTGCCTCTCATTCTTGCACTGTTGTCTGCACCGTTTGTACTGTATGCAATGTGTTGTCTTGTCTGCATGAGTTTGCACACGTGCACTTGATGCTCAGTCCTCAACCTGTTTGACCTTTGACCCTTTGCCTCCCAAACAGCCCCGACCCGTCGAGACGTTGACTCCACTAGACTTTGAAGGTGCGCCGTGGTATCTCGTCGACATTAGACATAAACTGTAGCAGCAGATTCCTTTAAGTCCTGCAAGTTGCAAGGTGGAGCCTCTATGGGTCGGACTTAATCCTGGTTCTGACACATCTCTGTCAGAACCAGGATTAAGTGTTTCAGCGGTTTGAGATACAGTAGCTCATCCGTTGGATCAGACCACACGGGCCAGCCTTCTCAGTGATCCTTGGCCTTGGTCCATGACCCTGTCTCTTTGATAGATACTGACCACTGCAGACCAGGAACACCCCACAAAAGCTGCAGTTCTGGAGATGTTCTGACCCAGCTGTCTATCCAACAGAAATTATTCCTTGTCAGAGTCTCAGATCCTTCCACTTGACCATTTTTCCTGCTTGTAACATCGATTGTCTGGACAAAACGTCCACTTGCTGCCTGATATATCCCACCCACTAACAGGTGCCACAAGAACCAGAGATGTTGTTCATAATGTTACAGCTAATTGGTGTATGACTAAATACTGACATTAGCTTGTATGGATTAACTGATAACCAGCTTCTCCACATTCGTTGTATTTTATTGGAGCAGTCTTTGCCTTCTCTCCCGCTCAAACAAACCTCTCCGTTTCACATCCAGCCGCTCAGCTTCAAGGCCCATGACTCACATTTAACCAAGGTAACAGAACAACCTTCTTCACTGAAAGACCTTCTTCTTCCTCCTCGCACACACAGATAACAGACAGGAATAATGTTGAGCGAACAATGAATAAATGATGACGATACGTCCTCATCCGTCGTTCCCGCCTCACGCTGATCGATGAATTATTGATGCAGACGCTCCGTATGCTTACTTTGACTGAGTGAATGACCGAACAAGTGTGTGAGAAATCAATCCCTGTTTGCTGAATTTATTTAGGACGATGCTCCACCTGCTGCTGAGGATGTTTGCATATTGATGGCCGCACGGGAGCACTCACTGAGACAGATGCTCAGTGAATAAAGACACTTGATGCCTTTAAATCAGGTCGTGTTTAGAGGAAGAGTCCACGTGAACAACCTCCTCTTGTGGTTCTCATGACATCAGTGGAAATTTTGGGCAAAGGTAAATATAGTTTTCTTTGAAATCTTTTTATTTTCCTACATTCATTTGCATGATTGTTAGTTTGCTAAACTGCTAGCCTCGATGGATTCTACACACCAGCAGCACTTGAAGCTATAACGGCCGATGCTACCACTTTAATGCTAAGCACTGTGCGTACACAACTTGCTCTATCCACAGGACGCAGGATGTATGTACGATGGACGACAAGACCTGAAGGACCAGAATAAACGAAATATCGTGATCGCCACCTGGTGGTTGGTTGCAGAATAGACGGTCGACCATAAATCAACGTTTGTTGATGAATACAGGCCAGAAAATCAAAATAAAGTTTTCCTAAACACATTAACATTTAGGTTACGTTTATGCACGGCCCCCTCCTTGAGGTTTTTACCAAACTTGCAAGTGGATGTTTTCAGTTGGCGTCAGAGTTCAGGAGTTTAAGTGAAGGATTGGTGGATGTTGATGGTAAAATATTCTGATTTAGTCACACGGAATATTTCTTATTTTATAATATGTCTGAGGAAAATGTTGATATTGTGAATCCACAGCTTCTCATGGTGTTACCACAAGTTCACAGTTTCCATTTGATGGAAGGGTGTATGTGATACGTATATGGAGGTAAATATGTTGATCACCATCTGGAGGCTGGTTGCAGAATAGATGATAAACCAGAAATCCACTTTTGTAGACGAAAATGAGCCAAACAAAAGAAAGTCAGTTAATTTTATTGTCGTATTTTTCTGTAAAGTTTGTGTTTAACTATAGTCACAATGAAAATCCTCTGTGTCATGTCGTGTGCTCACACTTGGACAGCAGTGTTTGCCTGTTTACTACTAGTACTGGTTCCAAAGTGGTTTACTGTTTACTTACTCATAAGCTTTTCTGAAAGCTTCAGATTTACGAGTTGTGTGTCGTTTGCTGCCTTGGTGTTAAAGAGGTAACATCCCGTAGATTGGGACAACGCTGCTGCTACACAGCTGTCTATCTGGAAACCTAATACGCTAACAGACCATCGTATACACAGTCTACATTTAATTCCATAAGCACAAGGCACAAGAAATAACAAAAAATAAACATCTTACCAAGGGTAAGACGAAGAGGAGGGTGAGGGTCAGCAGGCTGGTGTTAGCAGCAGACATTTTCCACTTCACAGTCACGTGTTTCTTCTGAAGAACGAGCTCCTACGGCCGCGCAGACGAACACAACGGGACGTCAGCTCACCTCGGGATCTGAAAAACAGCGAGAGGGACAGTTTGTCTATATTACATCTGATTAGATCACACATACACATACATTACGGAGGATCTTTTGGATTGCCTCAGCCCTCCTTTAAGTGTCTGTTTACATTTCTGTAGCGCAAATCCAAACTGGAACGCACTCAGAAATTTGAACATTCAAAATGTTTAGAAGATCTCGATTGACCTCAGCTGGGTTCTGGAGTTCCTCTTAAGTGAGGATGGAAAACACGTTACATGATAATGTTGTGGTAACATTCTTGCATCAGTCTCTACGCTTGCAGTCTCAATTCTTGCAGACATCATTTTTGTGTCAAGCCACAAACGACATACATTTTCCAGTGTGTGGTCGTAGCAGCACTAAGCCCCTGTGGACCTGCCATCAGCCCTCGAAACAAGCCTCATCTTGGGCCAATCTGACGGCTGTTTGGAGGTGACTGAGACAAGATCAGTGTTTTTGACAGTCAGTCTTCGTTCAGCTCCTCTGTTGCTGCAGACTACATCCCTGTGGTTTGGAGTTCTAATGAAGTATGTCTTGCTTGTTTCTTCCCGCTGGCAGTGAAAGGCTTTTAATGGGAGGACGTAAGAGGAAAAGCAACGTGTTTATGTGACAGAGTTGACTTATTAGCGGTCAGCACAGCAGCACATAGACATTGTTGGCCAGCGGATCGTTTGACGTCAATACTGGATGTCAGTCGCGCATTAGAAAGGTTGAATCTGCACCTGGAACCAGATCTGCACCAAAATCAGCCGATTCAGCCAATTACCGTCTCTAACTTTTGTCTACAACTGAATAAAACTGACTGGCAGATCATCTATTATAACCGCTTTTGTTAGATTTGATCATTTGCTGAAGAATAGAACATCTGCTGCTTTGAATTTATATTGGAAATCAGTTTGAAACACAGAAAATACTCTGATCATCTTCTTTCCCTCATGGCATCAAGTCACAAAGACGCGTTCTTCTTCAGACTGTAATGAGCGAGCATGTCGAGTTGCGTGTCTGTAATGAGCCCGTGCTCATGTGCATGTGTGAGCCCAGCCTGACGCTGCAGGCCTGGAGGGTTTGCACGAACAAAGCCAAGTGGCAGGGCCGAGCGCTCGGGCCTTGTCCCACGGGGGGAGTTTGGCAGCTTGGCGCTCCTACTCCACCGAGGCGCTGCCAGCTCCGAGCACCGAGCACCGAGCCCCTCCCCCCGCCGTTGTCAAGAGCAACAGCTGAGAGAGCTGCTGAGTTTGGATCCGAAGCGTGACCACGTGGACCTGGAACCTCCTTCTGCTCCTTCTGCTCTACTGTAAAAGCATTTCAGAATTATTTTAACTTTTAACCGTCACTAGAAGCAGAGCGGAGTAGAACGTTTTAATCAGAGTCCTGCACACGCTCTGAATATTAATGAACCACAGCCACACACAAACAGAACCTTCATTCATATTTTGCTGAAGAAAGTCACAGAAAGAAAAAAATTAACTGAAACATAACAAAAAAACGGGAACATGAATGGAAGTCTGCGGCTGTGCCAAGGCCACCGTAATGGCTGCTGATGCTCTTCCATAGAAAAGCTTTCATGGCACAAACTGCCATTAATTCATTTCTGTGGGGAAAAAAATACTTAAACACTCGTGGTGATCTGCCAGAGTGGAGATGCAAGGAGAAAGAAAATGAAAGGAGCACTTCCAGTGAAATCATTAGGAAGCTGAGTTTCTTCACTTCATGCTGCACAATACTAAACAGTCTCGTCTCTCTGCATGTCCTGTCAGATCAAATTCCTCTCTCTACATTTATCACTGAACCACTGAGTCATAATGTTCAGGTCTGGTATTTGCATGACAGATAAATCATGTGTCTCTACCAAAGACTGTAAAAAAAATGGACTCCTTGACAGCTCCTCAAGCGACCTCCCCCTAGTGGCTGTATGCAGTACAGGTCATAAGCTCCACCTCCTCCATGTTAGTGGATGGGACGAAAATAATAAAGTACACGCCAGATAAAATTTTTTTAAAGATGTTTTGAAACGCTGCCGTATGTCTAAGTGTCAATTTTTCTAAGAAGTTAGAAAAACAGGATGTGACATCATGATGTTCGACAGTTGCCATTGACAACTGCTCCTTGAAGCGGTCCCGTTGGAATGTGAGAGTAGAAACAATAATAAGTGCAGTGTGTGATCCAACATTTCTTTGTAACTGGTGGAGGTGGAGCAGAGTGTAGTATAAACCAAAGGTGAGTGACTCTAGAGCAGTGATGTCCACACTGTTCTGGTTTTTACAATAGCCCTTTCCCTTTAAGAAAGACGGTAGTCTTGAGTTGATGTTGTTGATGTTGTGCATGGCTGTGGATGTGTGTCGCCAAACTGAGGCAAAAAAAACAAAAAACAAAAGAAGATGAAAGTTTCTTGCTGTTTGTTCAGGAGGTTCAACAGATAAATGATAGACCAACATCTAAAACGGTTTTTCAATGGCACGCGATCAACCCGCACTACCTTCACCAGCCGCATTGGGCATCCCTGGTCTAGAGGAGGCATGTACAGGACGTGGCTCCACTGTGGGACAGTCCTGCTCAGATGGTGCCACCCCTAACTCCAGGATACTAGCATCAGTTTGACCAGTGGGAGGAAGCGGAGACACGTCCTCCATGCTTTCTACAGTCAAGATAAAAGCTTTCAGTGCCATCCATGAGGCACATGATCAGTCTTAAAATCATTCTGCAGCTGTACATCGAGCCCAAATATGCAGCCAGATCCATAAAGAAGTATTTTCATCCACAAGAAGGACGATTAGTCCTGCAGGAATTAGAAAGAGACAAAGTGAATCTTTTCTATATTAACATTTGCATCTTCTGTACAAAGAACTCTGTCCTGTCTGGTATCATTTAACACTTCATTTTAACATCTTTTTTTAACATAAACAGTCTAGTATTTTACTGGAAGCAAAAACTGAAAGGGATTCCTGCCAGGTTGAACGCACACTAAGCATCCTGTGTATATCCGCTTACAACTGCTAACGTTTAAAGCTGCCAGTGCACGCGAAAAACTCAGGCCATTACATCAACATTTGTGTCTTCTCTCATCTGCACTCAGGCTGCTTTTACAGGGGAGGGCTTTTAAAGGGTGGAAGTAAAAATGATGAAAGTGAGGGGACTGAAATAGGACTTTGAAAAGCGAGCCCTTGATGACTTCAAGAGCTGCAAACACGCCATCGATTCAGTGAATGAGAGACGGAGCAAACGCTGCGATACTGACACCGTCGACACCTCCCACTTCATCAAACCCAGTTCACCTGCTGCTGCTGCTGCTTTTCCTCTTTCCCTCTTTTCGGTCTCTCCAGGTCAGCAGCGTTCGGAGGGATTTCACCACGTGTCCCGCCCCTGGCAGCGAACGCTCTCCGGTCTCATTACGAGACTGAATGTTTACTAAATGTTTGGTTCAATGAAAGCATCTAAAATAAACTGGAAGCCATAAAAAGTTCTTTTGTGTATCAAGCTGTCATGGAGCCAAAGTGTAATTTCCTCTCGTGTATAGGATGGTATGTGTGCTGAGGGGAGGTTAGGACGTTGGAGAAATAATTTCTTGTTGCTGTTGAATCTTGCAGAGAGACGTTATCCCTGAATCAGGACTGCATCTCCTTTTAAAGACATGTTTTGTTGGATAATTTTTGTTGGTCATTTCTGAAGAAGGGAAAAGCTTCTTTAACAAAATGGATTGCCTTTGGAGAGGGTCATTTCAGCGATTGATGCCACCTGGGTTGAAGGGGCATTAATAATTACAAGTGAAAGGGTATAAATGTGCTGGAAGATAACAAACGGGTTACTGAGTTTTGGATTTTCCATTACTGGGTCATTTTTCAGTCTTTTAGTCTCGGTTTACCCGTTTTATCCCCCAGACATTTCCTCTCCCGTTGTCGCTGTGTCTCTTTATTTTTGGCTTTTCAGATTTTGGTTCTTCTTTCATTGGATTCATTTGGTTTTGGACTGCACTAGTTATGATGTGTGGCTAGGAGGTAGGACCCAAATGCAGACACAAGGAGAGGCAGGAATCAACAGAACTTTGATAAAACGCACAAATCAGGAACATTAAACACCGATAGTCCAAAAAACTAAAAGCTTGACAAAACCAGAAACCACAAGGAGCAGGACAGAAACACAAGGGTACTTTAACAGAGGTAACTCAACAAACAACTTCACCAAAGCCAAAGGTAGAGTTATATATGTACACACACTGATGGAATAACAAGACACAGCTGAAACTAATGAGGGGAGGAGCATGCAGACAAAAGACGCGAAGCAAGACAGGTGAGAGGAATCAGAGGGACGGGAACAGACAAAGACAGAAAGTAAAACTTAAATGTAAACCGATATAACAAAATAAAACAAGGAAACCAAACTGGATAATATGTTATTTTTGGTTTGACTTCATTTGGATTTATCCCGTTAATTGACATCAGCGCCTTTTCTTCTGGAAATTCAATTTCTGCCTCTTTCCTTCAGTCCTACATTTGGGTCCTACTTTACTTTAACCATGCCTGAAACATGACATGAAGGTTTTGTTTCTCCTTGACGCTGTCTCCAGGAAACTTTTCTCTTCTTTTAAACGTTCAGTGTTTGTTGTTGTTGTTTGGGTGCAGCCTTTGACTGAGTGGACTCCATGGATTCTGTTTAGATGATCAACTACTACCACCTCACCACACATTCACATTACACTAGTTACTGACTAACGGAGGACTGACCCATTTTTGGGTTTTGATTCTAACCAACCACCAATAAAACAGAAGAAGAAGAAGAAAGTCGTCCTCTTCTCTTTTTTTCTTTTTTTGAGTAGCTTTGACACATTGAGGGTACCAGGACGTGGTTTTGGTTTATTGCAGACCTAAAATAAATAACTATAGAAGATTAGGCTGGGCTGACACCTGATACCAATCCAGTCATTCCGATTAAGCCATCCTTAGTTAGGGTTAGGAATGTCTCCGTCTTTTCATTTTCAGTCTCGGCCGATCCGAGTCCTGATCTGATGTAAAATGTCCTAGAGTTGGTCTCCTGTGGCTTCCTAAAGTCTGTCCTTGTCCTCCTTGTCTTCTCCTAGAGTCGACTGGATTCAGTCCAATAAATCTTTCTGTCAAAGTTAATGTAGTGTGGAGAGGGTAGCTGGTACCTTGTGTTCTCTACTCCAGAAATGTTCTGGTCATCCAACGCTGCCATGAACTCCCTAACCCTAGCAGAGGACTAAATGAGACCACTAGCGCTACGGTCATTTCTGTGATCGGTCTGAATAATTGTTTGTTTCTGTGTCTTCTAAACAGATGCAGAAGTGAAGGAGAGCCAGTACATAACTTGTCTCACGTGCACATTTTTCCTGTGAATGGCAGCATCGGGACGCCTGGGTCTCTCTACGAACGGTGTCCAGCTGGGCCACCAGCAGGGGATGTTGGGTAACTTGAGCAAGTGTGTTCAGTCCCACCCAGAGCTGTGGGTATAACCAACAACCATGTTCAAGTCTGATAATACCGCAGCATGTCGAGCACAAAGGTTTGTTTAAATAAGAGGCTAATTAATCCAAACTAAAAACCCTCGTATGACTCTCGTAAATCTGTGTGTGTGTGTGTAGGGGTGTGTGTGGGTGGGTGCACGTGTGTGTGTGTGTTTTGGCTCAGCAGCTGCTCAGGACTCTCCTCCCCGAGCTGTAATCAGAGACTTAATGAGTCTCAGCGGCTTTCATGTTCAACACTGTCAGCCTCAGAGTGTGTGTGTGTGTGTGTGTGTGTGTGTGTGTGTGTGTGTGTGTGTGTGTGTGTGTGTGTGTGATGTTTGATGCTCAGTCTGAAGAGCACACACTTCGTTAAAGAAACACACACACAGGCATGTTCACGCTCCACTAAACTAAACACAAGCACACAGGCTGGACACACTCGTCTCTGCTGCTTCTTCTTCAGGTTTTGTGAATAAATGCAAAGTTGCGTCGGCGAGGAGAGAAGAAAGCTGGAGGACGCTCGGTTGGGAATGTGAGCGGGAGTTTGTGTAAAGAGAAACCACCCCTCTAAGGAGAAGACGAGTTATTTCTCCAGGGAGTAAAGCAGGAAGAAGGATTTCCTAATGATCACTCACCTGCGACGCTGCAGAGAGGAACACTTTGAACGCTCTGAGAAGAGGCTCTTCATTAGGAGGAGGAAGAGGAAAGGAAGAGACAGAGGGAGAGAGCGTGAAAGAAAGTGTGCACCACTTTTGATTTTAGCGGGACCACTCTGGTCCCTGTGGACGTGTTCTGGTCCGGCTTTGACAGCTGTTCTGGTCAAAAGCAAGACCCTCAACTCCTCTTCTTCTTCTCCTCTGTCTACGTGTCATCCGGTGAGAGATCACTGCTTTCTTTAGCAAAAAATTAAATCTCGTCTGTGCTTCACGATTCACCGTCAAACGCGTTAATCCGGCCCCGGACCGTCTAATTCCCTCTGAATATCACAGTAAGTCACTCAAGTCTTCGGCTCTATATTTAGCCCAAGGAATTATGGGAGGAATTAATGTACGCAGACACGACTTAGTCTTCATTATTTTGGGGAGGGAGAGGGAGGTGCGCACATTACAGAGAGACGAACGAGGAGAGAGGGAGATAGAAAGAGAGAGGGCGTATGGAAATTGGCCTGGTTTCTCGCTCCCATTATGTCCCGTTTTTTCCCACAATTCATTTGGGAATCATGCAGTGACGAGACCGAGGCATCAAATAAGAACGTTAAAATAACACAGAGCAGGAGATGTTAAAGACTTTTAAAATGACTAATCATGTGGTTTTGGGTTCATGTATTTTTGATGAATGATTTGTTAAATAGTTCTTTTGGGTCCATGTACTTTGGTCCTTTAATATGTGATCAAATAAAGGAGAAACCAGTGGTTATTAGATTCATATAAAAGTTTTTGTAAGTGTAGAAGAAGAAGAAGTAGTTTCCATCAATCAGTGATTTCAAATCTTTTCTGTTGGTCTAAACGGAGCACTGATATGACTCTGGAACAATATTTAGATGTAATTTTAGACTTTCTGACTCTTCTGACTGAAAGACCTGGACCAGCGGTCACCGTGGAGACTACTACCTGGACCAGAGAGACCTGGACCAGCGGTCACCGTGGAGACTACTACCTGGACCAGAGAGAGCTGGACCAGCGGTCACCGTGGAGACTACTACCTGGACCAGAAAGACCTGGACCAGTGGTCACCATGAAGACTACTACCTGGACCAGAAAGACCTGGATCAGCGGTCACCATGGAGACTACTACCTGGACCAGAAAGACCTGGACCAGAAAGACCTGGACCAGCGGTCACCGTGGAGACTACTACCTGGACCAGAAAGACCTGGACCAGCGGTCACCATGGAGACTACTTACAAAGTCCAGCCTGAAACCCCCAGAGCGAGCATGAATGCGACGATGGCAGGAAAAACTCCCTTTTAACAGAAAGAAACCTTGAGCAGAATCTTACCCGTCTGACTAACGCCGGCCAGGCAGAGACAGAAAAAGACAGGACACCAGGACAGTAGAAACATGGACATTACGTGCTGTACGTCTGCTGCAGTGTCAGCTCACGGCTACCAAAGCATGAAAGGTGTTTATTCGTGTTACGTCACAGCAGTGAACGCAGTCGTTGGTTAAACTCAGTGAACATTTAACCAAAAATGTGATCACAACTGTGTGTGTGTGTCTATAGTCACAAAATCACATTAAATTATCTCCACATATGAAGCCTTTTTGGATCATTTCTGTGTTTATGTGTTAACGCCAGCTCGGCCGGCGGAGGTCTGAGATGAGTCAGCCAGACGCTTTCTGGAGTGTTCTCCAAGAGAGCAACTTGAAGGGGTGCCATCTTTGATTCTCATTAATAGATCCATGCGTAGGGCAGCCCGCCTGTCTGTCTGTCTGTCTGTCTGTCTGCAGCCTGTGAGGCAAAGCTCAGGGCCAAGCAGACGTCAGGAAACACCTGAACCAGATTTGGGCCTCGGCCTATTTACATTCTCTGCTTCACTCAGGAACCCCTCCAGCAAGTTTCTACACTACACTCAACGCTGTGACCTACCTCTGTACCAACACTACTTTTATTTTATTTTAGGTTGAGAGCAACTTTAATAGGATCTTTGTAGAGAGAGACCGACATGACAGGACGTCCCATCTAGTCTCCTTTCAACCTGCTCCTGTTAATCTCTGATTCAGATCTTCTTTCTTCTGTCTTTCTAAAGGTTTTACTTTCCATAATCTAAGAAACAGCTTTGAATTGTGTCAAGGTAGGAGTCTGTCCACTTCAACAGTTACTATAAAAACTTAAACTTGAACCAGGTTTACTTTGTGAAAAACTGCAACGTGAATGACGAAACTACAACTTCACTGCTCTCCGTCCACTTTAGACACGTCTAAACTGGCCAGGACTAGCAATGGACTCACCTCTAGCTGGGACACTCGGAATGTCTTTATGGGAAATGGGATTTATTAAAGACAACAATAAAACATGAATGTGAAATGACAGACCACACGAACACTTCTTCCAGCGCTGCAGCTCAGCAACTCGTGACAAAACACAAATGCTGGCGTACGCTGGTGGACAGGCTGTTACGTAACACGGGTGTGACACTAAAGAGCAGCGGAAACAGGATGATGCGACGGAGCTGTGCAGCCCCGTTTCAGTCCAGTGACTGCTCCGGTTTCCCAGCATGACCCAGCGAGCAGCGGGACGGCCTCGTCTCCTGCATGGCCTCAACGCCAGCACCCACCGACTGAGTGATCTCCTCTGGGCTGACGGCCTTCTGCTGCTCGGGTCAAAGAGCCACTGTAACGGGGTTTAATATTCACGCCTCTCTGCAGAGAACTGGAATACAGTGATCCTGGATGTCAGCATGTACAAGTCCTAACTGTCTCTTTCCCTCTGGTTTGGTGCAGCACACTGTATGATATTATTATATTTCACTCATTCTCTTTGATCAGGAATAAAAATGAAATGTCACATTTTTGTCCAACAGGCAGAGAAAGCACCATTATTTTAAAAAGCCTTGCATAATGCATCAGTTACTTTCATCCAACAGACAGCGGCGTTAACCACGACACCATCGAGCCTCACAGCCAGAAGGATCTGGTTTTAACCCCGCTGCCTGCGTGGGTTTTCTTCACGATGTTTCTTCTAGTAGAAAGAAAATTAATTCTAATATTATCTGTCTCTATTTTGTTTGAGAATACAGACGAGAAGAAAGGTTTCTTTTTATATATACATTAATTGGCGTTGCATGTGTGGCTGTAGTTTGTGCATGTGAGAGTTTCTAGTACTCATTTGTCTCTCTGTGTTAGCTCTGTGACGGACTGCTGACATGTCCGGGCTGCACCCTGCCCTCTCAGCCCGGTGCCAGCTGTGATCACAGGCTTCAGGCTCCTGTGATTCTTTACAGGAGGAGCAGCTATGGATGGATGGATTGGCCAGTCACATTGGAGGATATTGTTGGAGATTGTGCAGCTACCTCTAAGTCTCTAGAGTCAAAGCTGATTTGATCGATTTCCATCATTTAGATAACACATGAAGCTTTACTGGATCAATTAGAGAAGGTGTTTCTATGCAGACACCAAAGGCCTGCAGCATCAGAGAGATGGAATTTCACGTATTCTGCAAAAACCTCCCAAGACATGCAAGAAAAATATTTAATTTCACTTGAATTCATCCGACTGCTTACATTCCTTGGCCTCTAATCAACATTTTAACTTCCACAGTTAGAATCACTGAGCCCTAAACTCTCCTGGTAGCTCAACCTGTTCAAAAACGCTTTCTTTTTTAGATCTGGTCGATTTCTGGTGCCATGTGAGCGAATGAATTTTGGAGAAATACGTTTAAAATGATGCAAATCACATCAAGATGTTTCTCCTTTCATTGAATCTTGCAGCCATGAATACATCACCCAGTAGAACCATTAGACTCCATCAACTGCAAACACTCTGATAGACATCTCTTAGAAGTTAAGTGGGTAACATCGAGGACCGTTCTCTGCACATGCAGGCTCTTCCATCAGTGAATCCTCCGTGACTAAAGGACACTCGGCTCGTACGCAGTACTGGGTGTGTTACAAGGTTTCCGTGCTGAGACTGGGCCCGACGCCTAATGTCCTCTCCTCCGCCCTCACTTTCCCCCTCCGCTGCTGCTCGGGCCAGCCAACACTACCAGGCTAATTGGGCCATTTAAATGTCAGCATCGCTGAGATCTCAGAGACGGAAAAGCTCTGCGCTCGTGCTCGTGCACTTATGATCCTCGTATCAGAGCTTTCCGCTGATACATCTCGGCGGCGTGTTACGGATGTGATGGCCTCCCGTAAGTTAAGCAAGAATCTAAACAGGATTCTGCGGTTTGCCCCTGATGTGAACCGTCAGTTTAAACAAAAGACAGTCACAAGCACAGTTGTTGTCTTTTGGGATAAACCAGCTCAGACGTTCACACGGTTCCCACAGACGTTCAGTGATGCGATACAAACACAGCTCCCACGGTGAGCCTTTTATTTGATCTGACATCAGTACTTATAGCACCTGTTTGGCCTCGAATCAGGATCCAGGGCGGATATGCCACTCATTCATCACTCTTTATGAATGAGGCTGCAGCTGAGCATTCAGAAATGTAAACAAATATCTCAGACTTTTTCTTTTTCTTTTTTTTTTTTTATCAGTGTAATCAAACCAAAGAGACGCAGGCCCTCACACCCATGATGGAATACATGCACACAGACCTTCTCTTCAACCATGCATAAACATTTGTAATAAAGTAAGAGCCGAGAGGAAGCACGCCTCTGTCAGAGGACGACGGGTGGATGAGGGCGGCTGTGACCGAAAGGCTTTTCTCTCTGCTGTTTTTAAACCTTCCCCACACAAAAAGGAGAAAAGCTGCAATTGTGATTCAGTGACAGTAAGATGCATTACAAGGTCACACACAGCTTTTATCCAAAGGCCTGATTTCATAGATCCTCAGCAATACAAGAGAGCACAAATACAACAACCTACCCTTCATGAAACAAAGGCCGATGGCAACATTATTGTTAGGTAATTGAATTCCTGCAGGATTCCAGCTGCATGTACAATGTGTAGATCTAATTCTCTGATGATGCATGTATGACTGAATGCATGCAGCACTAACTACAGGACCAATTTAAGAATTCAAAATGATAAAAATGGCTTTTGCAGAAGGCTGCAGGGATGATCTGAACCTCATTTAAAAACCATCAACACTCCCCTATATAGACTAATTGACAATATCTTGCAGAGCATGTTGTGGCTATCAGTTACATTCTAATGTCCTCATTCACTGCCTGTCTGTGATCTCATGTTCAATGCTTAATGATGCCTGATTGCAGTAATTGTGCAAACTGCGCCCTGACATGGGAAGGAAGGAACCTCCTGACTGAGAGCAGCCAACACATGCCGCAAGATCCCGGCGTGCCCGTGTCTGTTCCCCTCCCTCACATGCACCGCTCCTCATCCTCCTCCGGGACGCCAACCTTCGCGCAAACGCGTGGTGTTTAATTCGAGGTAACGCGAGCGGAATGCGACAAATCTTACCATTTTATCGAGATGCTCCAAATGTTAACTCCCGCGCTGCGGCTCCTTGGCGCACGCCGCAGGAGGCAAACCAACGCTCGCGGTGCTGGGAAGGTTCAAGACTCCGGGCGACTCAACTTCCAGCTGAAACGCACTTCCTAGGCTTGTCTCTCTAGGATTGGTGCGACAGTTTTATTTCTGGAGCAAAAAAAAAAGTCAGAGATGGAAGAAGATTTCCTCTGGCTTCAGCTGTAAGTCTTGATTCCGCTGCCCTGCGGACGACTGCTCGCTTCGTCCTCCACACAAGAATGTGAGGCGCATTTCAACTAACCCCCTCACTCTCTCTCTCTCTCTCTCTCTGTCTCTCTCTCTCTCTCTCTCTCTCTCGCTCTCTCTCATCCACACACAAACACTGCCACACATGCGCGCAAGAATGCACAAATCCAACTCTGCATGATCGTTGCGAGACATAAGGTTATGTTAAATAATTAAGTCGCATAAGGTTCAGCATAGAAAAATATATGATATGATATGATATGATATATGAACATGAACATGCAGCCGTGTGTGTGTGTGTGTGTGTGTGTGTGTTGTACTGAGGTCATCATAATGGGTCAGAGATTCAAACTAAAGTGATCAGGACCACGGACAGCGGCCATCATCGTTTTATCCAGTCACTGGAAAATCACACACATGTCTGGGGGCACCTTTACAAATGAGGAGGGCTTCAACACATCTGGAGGGAGATACACACCGATCAGCCACAACATTATGACCAGGAACTGTAAATAACATTTAAACCATCTTGTGACAGTTCAATGTTCTGCTGGAGACTTCTGGACCTGGCATTCATTGGTGTGGATGTTACTTAGACATGTAGCACCCACCTAGACCAGACCAGGCACCCCCACCCCATAGCAATGACACTCCTTGATGGCAGCAGACATCCCCAGCAGGATGCAGCCTGACACAGACACACACACAAAAACACTTTAGGAACAACTAAAAAAAAAACATGAAGAACAGCACAAGGTGTTGACCTGGCCTCCAAATTCACTAGATCCCAAACTGATCAAGTATCTGTGGGATGATCCACAGAGGCCCCTCCCCTCAAAGACCCCTCCCCCCCCCCTCCACTAACAACATTGTGTTGCCAGACACCACAGGACACCCTCGGAAGGCCCATGTCCATTCTCTGATGAGTCACCACAAGGGAGACCTGCACAATATTAGGAAGGTGGTCATAATGTTATGCTTGATCGGTGTATGTCTCTTAAATAGAACTCTTTGACATCTCCTCTCCACCATCATCATCATCATAGCACTAGAAAAGAATATCTTTTTGTTCATCTCTTCCAGAGGCCTGTGTTGGAACAACAGCTTATTTTCATACTTCATGATGGTTTTTACTTTACATTCAACTCACAATCCAGTGTGAAAGCTGTGAATCTAATTCTCTTACTACTAACAGTTGGCAGCGGAGGCGGGAGAGTGTCTCTAAAAATACATCCGCTATATCTCCCTGGCTTGCCCTCTGTGATTGATGTAAAACCCAGCGTATCTGCAGCAGAATGAAAAACACGCCGGAGCGTCTGTTCTTCTGGCGAGAGGCTAAACACACATCCAAATCCAGGAGGAAATAAACGCTGCATTTAGAGCCAGTGTTCACACACTGCTCTGGGTAACACGATCGGCGTTCTGAGTCGGCAGCAAGAGGCGACAGAGCTGCAGCAGGGTTGTAGAAGTAGGAGATTGGTTATTTTATCAATTTGTGCCGTCAGAGGACTGACAGAGTGAAGAAGCCTGGATTTGATGTGCAGCTCATTTTTACGCCTGGGAGTGAACCAGGCGTCACTTGCGCGCTCTCAGTTTTTCTCTGTGCAACGTGTTAGTTATGTGTTTAATCTAAAATTCATGCTGAATTTCAAGTGTATTTCATTCGTCTTGTGTTTCCCATCCAGTCCTCCCACACACACACACACACACACACACACACTCAGATAGAGTGTAGTGGTGACTCAGGCACCACCAGTCTGCCTTCATCTTCAGCCCTGAGCTGCAGAAAGAAGAACGAATCCTCGCTTTTTTTTTTTTTTTACTTCATTCTCAGATCACTGTATGTGTGTCATTATAACCACACACACACACACACACACATGCACACCACCACACACCCACACACACACACACAGAAAGCCAAAGGCCGCCGTGAACCAACCGTGATCAGGATTTGAGTGTTTCTCTTGACGCAATGACATCATCTCTAATTGATCCTCTTTTGAATTCTGAAAGGGGAATAATATGCTGCTGTATGGGGTTGCCATAGCAACTGGCACATTTCAATGCAAGGGGATGTGGAGTGCTGCTGGAAGCTTGGGGGGTAATTGGGGATGTTGGGTTGGGAAAAGGGTGGTGGTGGTGGTGGTGGTGGTGGTGGGAGGAGGGGGTGGGTGGGAGTTAGGATGCCTGTGTGTGTTTGTGTGTGTGTGTGTGTGTGTGAAGAAGAGGGGGAGGCTGCATGAAAGGAAAGAAAGAGTTAAGACAAAGAAAACCTCAGTGTCTCAGTGTATTCAGAGAAAAACACCTGTCAGGCACAAAGAACTGATCAGAAAAAACAAAACAAACAACACTAATATAACGAGGTGAGGGGCGGCGCTCTGATTTGCACCAGAAAACAAATCAATTTACAATTCATAATCACGCTGACGGCAGAATTAGAGCGACGGAGCCGCTCAGATCCGGATCGATCACAAGCCTCCCTTCAGCTGCAAGAGAGCTATTGACCGTGTACTTCTGCGCGGATCCATAGGTCGCACACATCCACGGCGGAGTGGAGACAAGAAACAACAACCCCGCGTGCTTAATTGATTGACGCTCGGAGCTGGTGAGCTGCAGGCCGAAGCCTCAGCGCTGTTACATCCACTGAGAAGGCCACAATTACGAGTGATCACTAATAACAAGGCTGGAAGATGTGTACAAATGCTCAGAGGTGGGCAGGCCGCAGATGGCTGAAAAACACTGAAATAAAGTCGGTTTGCAGGAGTTTTATTTAGATCATGGCACGGTCTCAGTCACGACTACAATCAGCTACAACTCGGCTGGAGGATCACAACATCAGAGATACAAAAATGCACAATTTGATTTTTTTTTATAAATTACATTAAAAAACTAACAGATGGCAAAAATTCTGTTAAATTTTATATATATAGCGTCAATAACAATATAGATTGTCTCAAGATGCTTTACAAAACCCGGCCTAAAACCTTGAGGGGAGAGGGGGAGAGAGGGACACACAGCAGTTAACACGCTATACAGTAGTAGCACACAACTGCACGAGTAGAAATAGAGAAGAATTTACATAAGAAATTAGAGGATTGGTGCTCAGTGCATCATCTCCCAGCAGCCCAGGCCTATAACTAGGGGATGGTTCGGTCCAGCTCTAACTATAAGCTTAATCAAAAAGTAAAGTCTTAAGGCTAGAGGTGGGAGTTATGATGTCTGTGTGCGTGAAGAAGAGGGGGAGGCTGCATGAAAGCATCAATACAAATCGTCTCAAGACGCTCTACAAAGCCCGGCCTGAAACCCTGAGGGGGGAGGGGGAGAGACGGACACACAGCACTTAACACGCTATACAGCAGTATCGCACAATTGCACGAGTAGAAATAGAGAAGAAATTAGAGGAAAGGAGGTTAGTGTGAGAGAAGAAAGAAGAGGACATGTGCTCAGTGCATCGTCCCCCAGCAGCCTAGGCCTATTGCAGCATAACTAAGGGATGGTTCAGTCCACTTCTATGAGCTTGATCTAAAAAGAAAGTCTTAAGCCTGACCTCAAAAGTAGAGAGGGTGTCTGCCTCCTGAACCCAAACTGGGAGCTGATTCCACAGGAAAGGAGCCTGAAATTCTAGGAACCACAAGTAGGCCTGGAGTTTGAGATGGAAGTGATCTGTCGGGATGATATGGTACAATGAGGTCTTTCAGATGTGATGGCCTTTAAGGGCCTTTATGTAGTAGGATTTTAAATTCGATTGTAGAATTTAAAGGGAGCCAATGAAGAGAAGCTAAAATAATAATAATAAGGCCTGATACTTATCTGTAGTTGGAGGAAACAGTTTTCATCCTGCTTCTTTCCTCTATGAATAGTACTCTAATTATCGGCCTAAACATCTGTCCACAAGAAGTTTCTCACCATTCACACCTCGATTCCGGCCGATAATGTTGTCATTAGAGCACCGTCCGGTTGCTGCAGCTTGTCTTTTGGGATATTCCCTGAGATTACATGTCAATCAGCTGTAACACTAGCTCCCATTGGTTGTCGTCTCAAAGCTAAGATTCGCTCAACTTGGTATCCATTCGTCTCAAGCCTCCCAACATTGCTACGACTCGATGAATTTCTTCTAAATGTTAAAACCTCAAATGAATCAATGAAATCAAAAGGATTTATTCTCAGGGTACCATGAGCAGGTTACACCACGATACCAACAGGGAAAGTTTTGACGATGTATTCAAATGCAGGAGCTTTAATATGGAGTTGGTCTCCTTTTTGCAGCCATAACAGCTTCCTCCCTTCTAGCGAGGCTCCACAAGGTTTTGTAGTTTTTCTGTGTTTGAATTTGAGTCTGTAGAGCATTCATGATGTTGAACCCAGACTCACCCACCTGGTTGCCAAACAGAGAACCGTGATTCATCGCTCCACAGAACATGTTAACACTCCAGGGTCCAGTGTCGGAGATCTTTACACCACTCCACCCGATGTGAGGCTTTCATGCAAGCCAGTTGAAGTTGGGAGGATTAGAGCATGCATGGTCATAACAGTGTTAGAGTTTATAATAGATCTTTTTGACGGCAGCTGACCAAAATCTATTTCAGATCTAATTAAGAAATCTCTCCGCATCTCAACAGCCAGATTGATTATCGCTCAATTAATCACCGCGCTGTAGTAAATTTAGCCTGGCTGTGAAACTAGTAAAGGAAAATTAGGCCGGCCGTATTTAGTTGTCATACCCAGCTTCATTCACGTCGTTCTTTCAAAGGGACGCAAGAGGCTGGAGTGTTTCCCAGAATGCACTGGGCACAGAGAAGAGACTGCAGGGTCGGTGCAGTCACTGAGAATAAGCTGACATTTAATCATTTGTAAATATATTCTGCTCTCCCACACTGTTGATGTCTGATCTGTCGTGTTGCCCGTACCGGCGGATCGACAGAGGGAGGTGTCGGCCGGTGAACGTTGGGGAATGTAAGTGTAACGCCAGCAGGTCCTCCTCATCCCGCTGCAGCGACGTTGAAATCGCCATGGCAACAGAGTTTCTACCTGAAAGCCGGGCTGCGGAGGAGAAGCTGGAGGAAGAGGGCCGAGAGAATGAGGGAAGAGGTCCGGGGCCTCTCATAACACGGGGTGATTTATGAAGGTCTGGGAAGGAACATTTACAACAAGTCCACTTCACACACACACACACTCAGGCTGAAAGAAAAGGATCGGCGGTATTAAAGGCCAGGCAGGCGTTCAGGAGGGGAGATTCATTCTCTCTCTCTCTCCTCTCCCTCCTCCTCCTCCCCCACCGTCTCCGTCTGCCTCGCTTTATTCTCATTGTCTGAAAATGTTTCTTCCTCTCAGTCTGCTGTCGGTGTCAGTGTAATCTCTGCTTCCAGTGACAAAAGACACATTATACTTTAGCATGATTCAGTCAAATTGAATCATCTTTCTTTTCAGAGCTGATGCGAGTTAAAGAGCCACATGACTGAGTGTTTCTGGGGAGCATCTTCCCACAGCAGTGGTTCCCAAACTGTTTTCTTGGGTTTTGCCCCTGTTTTGGAAGCTGTCCAAGCTCCATGCCTACCACAACATTCCTGTCTGTTTATTTTCTCCAAAGGAAACCTTTAAGCTTCACCAATGCTGAAATAATTCAGCCTGTCATTTATTAGCTGTGGCCACATTATCTGATAATGAACCACAGTGGTTTGTGTAGTTTGTTTTTTAGTTAAATTTAACCCTGTCTCTGAGGGCAACTCAGGACTCAGGACTAACGGTGACCTTCTAATGTTGCTGGATTAGCTTGATTAGCTGTTAGCCAACCAGTCTCCAGTTGCTGAGGACTTCCTGCAGCTTTCCGACTGTCTTTTTTTTTCTGGCTTATTGAGCAACATCCTCACGCAAAGAAGACAGGTGATGATCCAAACAACAACGAGTCAATCTGCAGGAAAGAAATCTGCACTAAACAACTAAAGAAATCGTTTTTGAGAAGATGAGAGAGTCTCTTTCTTTAAGTTTCTGGGGACGAGGGTTGCCGACTCCCTGAAAAATAAATAAGGGACACCTCATTGGCAGGGCAGGCTGACCCGACTGCCTTTACCCTTCCCGGTGTGGTGAATGTTTTCAGCCCTTTTGTATGTGTGAAACGATTTTCTTGTCTTCCGGTATCTTCTTCGCAAGCAACAGTACCTCGACCAATGAGATGAGCGGGATTCCTGCTGTCAGCTCATTGGTCACAGAGCAAGAGACGGCCTTGGAATAAGTTTACCTTAAATGTTCATATAAAGCGCCCTGTTATTCATTATTGTCTTTTTACAAACTATTTTTGATTCTCACGGTAATACGGGACAAAGTGCTGGACGCGTACTTTTGTTTCTAAATACGGGAAGATTACGTTTTTCAAGGGGCGGTTGGCAACCCTACTGGGGACCCACATTTCTGAGATCTGACCTGGTCTGCAAACACCACTGCTCTGGTTAAGGAAGCTCAACAGAGACTCTACTTCCTCAGAGCCCTCAAGAGAACCAACCTGTGTACAGATGTGCTAAAGGCCTCCTACCACTGCACCACGGAAAGCATCTTCACTCTTACAGCATGACTGCCTGGGACGCAAACTGCACAGACATAGACAGGAAACGCATCCAGATTGTCATCTTCACAAGACAACATGTTCACAACACGCTGTCTCAGAAAGGACATTCTTGAGGATGACACACTCCCGGCCAATCACCTCTTGACTCTGTTGCTATCTGGGAGGCCATTAAAGCACATCCAGACTAAAAAACAACTTTTTGTCCCCGGACCATCACAGAACTGAACCAAATACCTCCCAATCTGTGCTGCTCCAACTCTGCCTCTCAAAATATGACCTTATAGGCTATATTCTAATTTATATTTTTATTGTGGACATTATGTGCAATATGAGGCACTCTGCAGAGTACTTTGGTTTGATGCTTGTCAATGCACTCTTTGAACTTATTAACTGAATTAACTCAGTGTGATTGTAGATGGGGATTGAGTGTGTATGTGTGTATGTGTGTTAGTGTCTTATCGGTGTTGCACACGCAAATTCCATTGTACCATTTGGCACAATGACAATAAAGCTTTCTGATTCTGTTTGTCTGATCCAGGCAGAGCATATATATTATGTCTGGTTATGCTAGATTAGATTAATGCATTCATGTAGACTGCTGCTGTAACTGATTCCACATGTGATAACACACCTAAAACAGCTTACAGTAGAAAAGTTAGTGTTCAATGCCTGTTTGACTTTTTGGGAGAGCTGCAGCTCCTCATGTCTAAAGGGACCAGTTGCATTATTTCGGGCACCTGGTGAGGATGTTTCCTGGGTGCTTCCTCCTAGGAGGTTTATCCGGCATTGCCAGGTGGCGGTGGTGGTGGGGTGGAGGGATTATATGCATCTCATCTGGCCTGGAATCACTCAGGAGGAAGTAGAAAACGTCTGGAATACCAGGCTCCATCCTTCCCCTCACGCATCTTTCTGCAACTTTATCTGAATTATCTGGAATCACATTAAGTGCACTAATAGATGGCGACAGATGCAAAAGTGTGACTGAAAACAGCAAAAACAAATATAAACCAAAATTTGATCTGATGCCAGAGTATCACGGTGACTCGATTTCAGATACGCCTATGAACTGATAACTGTTAAAAGTGATTCACATGTTGGTGAAGATCACAAATGTGTCTATATCCAGATCTAGCAGGGCTGCCAACACTGTTGGGCCTCTTACCCTCCATCTGCAAAATAAACCAAAGGTTTTGAACATTTGCATGTCACAGATCTCAGAATGAGAAATAAATACTGAAAAGACCTCATCTTTCAATGGTTTTATTTTCATCTTGCAATACAGAGGAATTATCAGGAGTCAAGTTAATTGTATGGAAAGATGGGAACAGATCATGCATCAAAAACTTTAGATTAAAAAATGAAAATGTGCAAAAATTCCACCAAATACCTTAAAAAAAGACCAAAAAAACAAAACAAAGATTGATTAAAACTAAATGACACTTTATGAGATGAAAGTCAACAACAGATACCAAAGTTAACGCCAGCCTAACTGCTTCTAGTTTGATAGCAAAACAACAAGTGACCTTTTCTGTACTTATGCAAATAACATAAACTTTACAGAGACAAGAGAGCAGTGTCACAGTGATTCATGGAGTGTAAATGAAATGGCTCTTCAGTCTGATTATCAGTCTCCATCTCAGTCAAAAGTCTGACTTTAACAAGTCGTGGCTTCTCTTTAAAAACCTCCGAGCTCTCTGCCGTCCTCATATTCTCTCACCGCTCCGTGTTCTTGTTTTCTTTGTTGAGCGAGTGAATCACCCTCTCCAGCTCCAGTCTCATCCAGATCAATGGAGATCTCCACATGGGTCCTCTCAGACGTCCCCACTCTTCCTCCTCGCTCTGCCATCGCCATGGAGACTCTGGTGAGCAGCCTCGCTGCAAGGAAGGACTTGTCAGAGCCCATGCAACGCTTCCTATGGTCCCACAGGCACACGTGGATACACTGACTGTGCTTCAATCAGCCTCTTTCCTTTCGCCCACTCCCACATCTGCAGAGTTCAACATTTATGTTTTTGGCTTTTTGAGAAGTTCCACTCTTTGGACAGCTTTAGATTTCCCCAGAGTGTGGCGGCTAACAGGTTTTGAACAACTTCACACAGTGGCAGTGAGGTCCAGAGGGAAACCGGGGTGACTGAACTCATACAGCGAGCTGAGAGCCGGCAGCACAATGATAAGTGAATGTGGACGACCGGCGGGGGAAATAATGCAGCCGAGTCATTCAAAGGTCAGAGTGTAATAATTAACGGCAAGTCGTGCGAGTGTACTCTTGCGACCATTGCAGCCTTTCTAAATTCAGTTGTAAAGTGTGTGAACGTTAAACAGAATGGAGACAATTAATTGCGAGGTTAAGTGAATGTCAGCAGACAGCGAGAAAAGGCCAGTCAGTAAACACAAAGAGTCCACGGTCAATACGAGTCTAATCATCTCTACACAGATTAAACAACAAGGAAAATCTACTGAACTGATTTTAAACTTAAAAATAAAACATGGCCGAACAACACGGTGGACTATTTTATACTACACTATATACATACATAGGCATCCAGTGATCAAGCATAACATTATGACCACTTTCCTAATATTGTGCAGGTCTCCCTTGTGGTGACTTATCAGAGAATGGACATGGGCCTTCTGAGGGTGTCCTGTGGTGTCTGATCAACAGAATGTTGTTAGTGGGGGGACTCTGAGGGGAGGGGCCTCTGTGGATCATCCCACAGATACTTGATCAGTTTGGGATCTAGTGAATTTGGAGGCCAGGTCAACACCCGGTGCCTGGTCTGGTCTAGGTGGGTGCTACATGTCTAAGTAACATCCACACCAATGAATGCCAGGTCCAAACGTTTCCCAGCAGAACATTGAACTGTCACGAGGTGGTCAGTGTTATTCACTTCTCCTGTCAGTGGTCTTAATGTTGTGGCTGATCGGTATAATTCTGTATATGTATCAGTAGGTTCCCTATACATATGTTTTGTCTGACTCTAATTCCTTGTGTCTCTGTGTAATGATCCTATTACTAAATAAGTGTGATTGCTTAGCGGCAGCAACAGATTGTTGCATTCAAGGCGAAACGCTGCTTCGTCATCGGTCAAAGCAGTTTCCAGTGAAAGGAGACGATGTAAACTCTATGTGGGTGAATGATGACGGAGCCAGTTTATTTGTGCTCATACACAAAGGCTTTACATCATGCATGAAAACACTAAACATGCACTGAAAGCTTTTTCAAGTGTGTGCCTGAGCCCAGTTGAAAGCAGCAGAGAACAGAACAGTGTGTAACTTATACTGAATGGAAGTTAAGGTCACAACAAATCACAGTGTAGACCTTCTGGAAGTTTGCGCTGTCTCTGTAACTGATGCTGTTTGTCCATGTTTTAAAACTGCACTCTGGAAACTGGAGCCTGGCAGCTACCAGACGACCCAACAAGACAAAGGTTTAGATACTAAAGCTAGAGATGTATTTATGGACGCTATGCTATCCACTGCCAGCCAGATCTCATGGAAACGTGTGCAGGCATTCATGGATGAACAAAAGGATGAATCATGGTCAAGGAGTGTCATTGCTATGGGGTGGGGGTGCCTGGTCTGGTCTAGGTGGGTGCTACATGTCTAAGTAACAGCCACACCAATGAATGCCAGGTCCAGAAGTTTCCCAGCAGAACATTGAATTGTCACAAGATGGTTGATGTTATTTACTTCTCCTGTCAGTGGCCATAATGTTGTGGCTGATTGGTGTATATGTAGGATTAAGGGAGTGGCTGCTTTGAGTGACAGGTGAGTGTCCTCGCAGGTTGCTAGCTGTCTTTCGTCTCAGCTCCACTCATGCTCCTCCTCTCTGTCCATTTTTGAAGTAGCTTGGAGTTAGGTGGTGAAGTCAGCCGCTGCCAAGATGGCGGCATCCACACAGAACGCAGAGGATTCATTCATTTTTACATGCAGTCAGTGTGTTGTACTTGCTACATAATAATCAGCATGTTAGCGCCGTTCCTGCAAGCATGTTAACACGCTAATGTTAGCTTTTATCTCAAAGCAACCCCACGCTTACATTCAGCCTCGGTAATTTTCAAACAGTCAAACTGTTGACTCTTAATTTTGCTTTCCCTGAAAATGCACAACAAATTAATTCACCTGAAGCGTTTCCAATCAGACATCTGCTGCCTCCGCGCCGCAAATTATCAATAGCAAAACCTCCTGTTAGCAGTCACGGCTCTGTAAGTGATCTCATGATAAGCATGAAGCAGGTTCTGCCTAGTTTTGCCTCTGTGAATAATCATCTCTTTGAAACATCTCCCGGGCTGCCGTGAAAGAGAGCGAACCCCCCGAACGGCGTAAATGTTCTTGGCGCACAAATTTGTTGTGACAGTCATTTGCTCAGAGGTCACGGTGCAGACAGAAGGGAGCATCCATCCCAAGTTCATCTACATTTACCCAGCATGCTGCAGCGACATGATCCGACCTGAGAGGAATAACTGCTCCTTTACTGGAGAGAGAGAGAGAGAGAGGAAGAAAAACCTTAGACAGATATCTTCAGAGACAATTTGAGTTAAACATTAACAGTCCAAGCAACACAAAGAACAACGCTCCGGTCATAAATAAAACATTCAGCATTTCCACTGAAGCTGATCTCCACAAGGCTCTACGGGCCTGGATGAGAAACGATGAGTGCACTGCAGTCGTTCCTCAGCGTCTGCATGCAGCGAGCGTGTTTGTGTGCTCACCAGCTCTTTCTTCCCACGACAGAGTAATTCATTAATTCTCAGAGGACGGGGGGGCTATGACCGCCACAAACCTCTAGCTATTAAAAGTGTGCTCTTTGTTTTTTTCTTCCTGTCATCACATGCAGCTGCTTTGCATTGCACGGGAAATGCGCCAGCCGTCACTCAATCAGGACGTGTGCCACCAGAATATCCGGAGCTCTGTGCGACCCGACCGACAAAAATAACCAAAGGGTACGAGACGCTGCAGAGATTATTCCAGCGCATCGAGCCGCAGTGGTAAATAAACCTCAGAGGAATCCTAAAGCTCGGACCGCGGTCTCTTCAAAACCAATTACTTTCACTGAGATGGAATGGATTCTCTCTGTAACTCCAGTAGCATTAATGGCACATCCACAGATTCCAGGGAAGCGTAATAAATAAAAATAGACGCAGGCTGTTGTTTCTGGTTGGTTCAAATCAACTTAAACACTGAGGCCAAAAGTTTCACAAGGAAGAGCAACTATCTGACCCAAAAGTGGTGACTTGTGATTTTATTCTCAGCAGGTAATTATGATTAGACTGAGATGAGTCGGTGGCTGTGGTCGGTTGAGGCAGTTTGGCTGAGGTACAGGCAGGTAGCAGGGCAGCTGAGATGGCTGTTCACGAGAAGGTGGGGTGCTGCTGAGCAGGGCTGCTGAGCAGTGCTGGAGATCTGGCCGTTGAGCTGGTGTGAGCTCAGTCAGTCGTGGTGAGTGAGTCATTTGCACAGGTTGAACTGGTGAGAGACCGGGGTAGATATACCGCAGGGCTTGATCGGTGGACGGGCTTCAGGTGTGCAGGAGATGATTGCATGGCCACGCCCAGAGACTCACGCAGAGACAAAACAGAGGCTGTCAATCAGTTTGCATCCTTGTCTTTACTTTTGTTCTTGTGAAACATCACCGTCACGTTTGCCGCCCAAGTACCATCTGTCCGAGTACAGTCCAAATACCCAGATATGTTCTTGATCTGATGGTTTCATCGAGGACGCATCTGGAGATAATGTGTGTGGACTTGTTACAGCCAGGTATCTCAGAATGCATCAAGTACGCTGCTGTTCCAATTCCAGAATGATTGTCCTACATCCTCCCATCCTCCAGTCTTGACTTCAGAATCTGTACTAAGTACGCAAGTCAGACGTTCTTCATATTTTTAAATGTGCAGAGACATCAAGGAGAAGAAACACCAGAAACACAAGGAAGAAGAGAGACACCAGTGGTTTTAGTATTTCTTAATTGTAATTAATTGACAATGGAATCAGACAACACTGGGCAAAATAAATGGAATCCCCAAATTATCAATCACATTTTTATATTTAACTTATTCCAGTCTGATTTGGATATATTTGTTAAAATAGTGTCTTGTTTTTGTTGACCAGTCTATAAATCTTTATTTTATAAATTAGTAATCTTTGAGGACGCTTGCATCTTCTCCTGCACAGGTGTTTTTTTTAAATGTACATATGCAATTCATGTGCAAAACATGATAAATAAAGCTTGAAGTGAGATGACACTAGTCAGTGATACCTCAGGTTGGCTGCGGTCTTGTAAACGTATAAAAGATCGACGTAGCTACCAGCGTCAACCCACTTACTGGAGTTCTACAGGTGGAAAAGCCCACAGATCCTGCACCCGCTGTTATGTGTTGATGTACCAAACAAACATGGACGAGGACCCGGAGACATTTTTGCCAAAAAGTGCATAAAAGCTCGGAGTTTGGTTGAGAACCTGAAGGAGGAGGTGAGCAGGACGACAAAGCCTTCAGAGGGATCTACTGTATGACTGTAAAACAAAACTAGCTACAGACTATTTATTTATACATTTCTTTCTTTCCCTTCCAAATTAGGGTTTTAAACATCTTTCTGAATCTGCAGACTTCACACACAGTTTTATCTGTCAACACCACCAGACCCAGACTAGACCATCCGTGGTCCCATCATTTATTCCATCCGTCCTAATAAGCTGTTAAAGAAAATGGGTTTTCAGGTCCTTAAAGATTCATGAAGTCTACAGTGGTAGCTGGTTAGCTGTGGTGTTGGTTGGTGGTTAGCAGCTAATGGGTCAACAAAGATGCTCTTAGCATCAGCGTGAAGAGAAGCAGCCAAGATGTGAGTGGCTGAACCCAGTGAAACGTGCCTTTACATCAAGACATCTGGCGACGGTGAAACGCTCGGATCTGCTCTCGACAGGCGCTCCAGCTCCAGCTCCAGCTCCAGCCTACCGCAATGAAATTACTGCCTTTATCAGAATGTAATCACTGGTATTGTCCTGTCTCCCCTGGCACTGTCACACAGCCAGAGGAAATGGCTTCAAGACTATTTTCAGGCTTCCCTGCAGATGGCAGACCCCTCTGTTTGACGAGTCATAAGAGCCTTCAGAGACAGTGTACTGCAGCCATTTCCTCTGAAGGATCAAGGGTCATGTCTCCATGTATTGCACTTTTTAGACTGACAGGATTGAGATCCTTTAAAGCTACATTGTCAGATCTACATTTGTCATGCCTGCTGCCGCTTCCATCTTTTTATTCAGAGCTAAACTCTAAAGACTCATTTTAATTCACTTGACAGATCAAGCAATTTTAAAAGCAAGGACCCTTGAAATAAGAATCTTCCCGGTTTCTCTGCAGTCTGTCTTTCCACATTTGTCCTGGATTATTGTCTTCTCTTCAAGAGGCAGATCGCTGAGGGATGAGTTCATTTTTCGAGGCAAAGGTTTCTTTGGGGAGGGACGTGGGCTGCAGTTTATTTGAAATGTAGATTCCAAGCCGTGTCTGTGGCGCTTTCATCCTGTCCATGAAAAATGCATGCTGTGATCTCATTATACTGCTCTCCTCTTGGAACGCCACATAAAATCAATCCAGGGCAGAGGAGGGGTGAGAACACTACATATTCTTCTTCTCTTTTCACAAAGGGGCGAGAAGAGGCCCTACAAGTGGGAGAAGTGTGAGAATCTGTAAGTGTATCTGTGTAGTCTGAAGCTTTTCTGTCTTTCCAGGCAGCTTCAGATTGAGAAATCCGCAACAGGGAATGAGAGTCTTTATGGATGCCATATTTATTGTTTAAATGTACATTAAAATGTGGAGGCGTGCAGTAGTTTTGGGATATCCTCTTGATACGCTGGACACTAGAATCCCAAAAACGCATAGCTGCAAACACTGATTTGCTTCTTGTTACAAACCGGCTGATGCAACACACCACAGAAGGACCGACAGCAAAATCATGGTTTGAGTCATTCTGAATAAATTTTGAAACCTTTCCTTTTCCACAGCCGCCTAATTTGCTTAAAGGGGAACTACTGTTTTTTACAACCTGGACCTTATTTCCGACATTGGAGTCGTTCGGAAGATATTTAGATCCACGTATATCCATATAGTGGGAGTGACTGGGGCACCGAAACACAGCCTCTAAATAACGCAGTATCTGCCACGAAACTCATTCATTTCACCAATATGTTGTTATGATACACTAGTGCTATTCCCCGTTGAGTCTGGAGTTACCTGTTATCATCATCCAGGGTTCATAGATTGACCTACTGACCTCTGACCTGGATGATGTCATCTCTGAGCGCTGTGCGCCACCCGCGACGGTCGGCTTGTTTACCTGTAATTTGCTACTGCTAGTTTTTTGCAACACGGCTGAATATTTTTCAGATTCTGAGGTTGTGGACGACGACTTTGTTAATGACGGACGTCCTTAACCGTTTTGAGCCAGAGTATACCGATGAGGAGCTCGTTGAAAGGAGGATGCGGAAGCAGAGAGGCAGAGGACATAGCCACAGGCAGAGAGAGAAACAGCTGGCCAAAGAACAACAAACAAATACTCAACGGGGAATAGCACTAGTGTGTCATAACAAAATATTGGTGAAATGAACAAGTTTCACGGCAGATAATGCGTTATTTAGAGGCTGTGTTTCGGTGCCCCAGTCACTCCCACTAGAATGGATATACGCTGATCTGAATATCTTCCAAAGGACTCCAAATGACACCAAAGTTATATGGGTGAGTAAACGATTGTATTTTATGCAAGAAATAAGGTCCAGGTTGTAAAACACGGTAGTTCTCCTTTAATGTTGCTGGTGCTTTGTTCCCACTGTAGAAAGACAAATCACAGTTCCCTTGAGGAACTTTCTCTCTTGGGTGAGAGCTGTGGCTCATTTACCACTTATTTTCCTTTCTGGGAAAGTTTCTGGACGTGTCTATTGACTGTCGGGACAAATCCAAACATGATCTGCATGCTCCCATGTCAAAGCTTTGTTGACCCAGTCATTCACCCCAATCTCCTCCCATGTCCCGAATGACAGAATACTCTCAATGCACTCCATCGAGACAATAATAAGGATATCAAGTAAGACGCATTATTTCAATTTCAGTACTTCCCAGAAATGTCTGTAAAGGTTCCTCCAGGCCAGGATAGATCCAAAAAAAATGAATAAATACAAGCTGAAGCAAGTACAACAACACATGTAGGGTTTCTTGAAGACGTTCAATCCAAGTGGCTTCTTCATTTCTTAAACACTAGTGGGGAGTTGGAGTTTAAGGAACATCTGTGGGTGTTGAGCATCAGAAATGCAGCATTCCTGTTCACCTCAACCCTGAGGCAGAAACGTTTTCACCCCAAAGACAAACAACCCGTTCACAAATGCATCGCTCAGCACAGGAGAACCATAACGAGGGCCAGGATTCAGCTGTCCGTCTGTGCACCTGATAGACAAAGGCCACTCATGTGAGGACAACAGTGTCTGCATTTTAGCCAGAGAAGACAGGGTGCATTGTCAGAGTACTATTTATTGGAGAAGGAGAACATCTTATCTGGTCGTTAACAGACGCTCATCATGTGAGTTTCTGTGTTTCTGTGTTTAAACTCCAATTCCCCACTTCCTCGTCTTTTAGAACTGAAGAAGCTACTTGGATGAAACGTCTTCAAGAAACTCTACAAGTCCAGATGACCTTGTTTCATCTTGCTTTTTGGATATTTTAGTGAAAATGAATGCAAAACGCCAGCAGCCTGGAAGTTTCAGCATCGACTTCAGACGATTACGTTGACCGAAGTTATTGGGCTGCATGTATGGGATGTTTCGTCTCTTAATCATCGTGCAGAAACTGTCAACATCTGTCAGATTGAGAGGACCTGCTCATCTCCTGTTCATCTTTACTACAGTAGCAGTTTTTTTTTTTTTTTTTTAAACCGGATGCTCTCATTGCTAAATTGGCAGCAGGTGGGGAGCAATACATGTAGCTGCAATTTAACCAATTACAGTAATGATGGGTGAGGGCCGTGTCTCATTTCCCACTGTAATGGGCTAAAGTGAGCGCACCTCGCCAAGCACACTGCATACCAACGACACACCTGAAATCCAGCTCCGCGTCTGTGTATCAGAGGGGAATCCCTGTTTATTCCGGTTATGGTTGCCATGGCAACCACCTGCCCAGAGCGAGCTCTGACCTTGGTCCCCTCGGAGATTAATGGCCTGCTCCGTCCACTGGCGTTCGACAGGCATCAGTATAGGCACAGCCGTCTTTACCATCTTCACGGTTTGATTAATGCAGCCTTCAGCGCTCGCTATCACCACCAGGGATCTGCTGCTGTTCTCAGGTCTGCATTGCTTCCAGGAAATAGCCACAGTTCCACAAAATGAAAGGTCTTGAAATCCCATTTTCTCAACAAGCGCTTTACTGAGGGCAATCAGGGCCAGCGCCAAATGAAACGGTGGTACAGTCATGATGAACTCACGGGTAAATCTGATCAAACTGAACCGATATGTCATTTATTTCAGCTCTGAATGTTTCATGTCTGAGATGCCTGATTAAGAATTTAAGCCACACTTCAGCTTCGCTTGCTCAGACTGCACAGGTTACATCAATAATAATTATTTCTCAGTGATGTAAAGAAATTACCACAATTGGATTTTACTCTCACTGCATTAGGGACCATTCATTCATTTTCAGCAGCTGCTCGTCCTCTAGGGGGTTAGGGTACACCCTGGACAGGTCTCCAGTCTATCACAGGGCTAACGCAGAGACACAGACAACCATTCACACTCACACCTGCAGCTGATTCAGAATCACCAACCAATTAACCTTTGGATTGCCGGGGAGAACCAGCATACAGGTGCAGGGAGAACATGCAGTAACAGATGGCCAGTACCTTCTTTCTATGAGGCATCAGTGCTAACCACCGCACCACCCTCCATCAAGGACCACCAGGTCCCTAATCCAATCTTTCAAGTGTCATAGTTCAGGCTGCACCTCCTCCTTGTCCCTGATGTTTTTGTCCCTCCCTGGAGTTTAGTTGGTGACACACAAAACCGTCAGTCAGCTGTTGGCCAACGTCAGATCAGCGTTGAGCGTCTGTGGCCATGAGTCTAACGCCGTGAACAGAAGTCTGACCTCCGTTGGCTTCAGCTTTTCAGAAGATTTAGCATGTTGAATTGATGGCAGTCACAGGGATCACTCTGATTGGCTGACCAGCTTAGAGAACATTAAAATACACAAATATTTTCCAGTTTTGTAAGACGGTTGTTAGCCCTTTTTTGCTTCCTATCCCCCCAGCTAATAAAAAATATTACAAACGAAGCAAAGCAAGCAAATGTTTAATTGTAACCTACATAATCAATGTATTTCAGGACATCCAGTTCTCTGCATGTAAACGGTGCAAAATATTGAGTTTGGTGAACATGGAGGCGTCAAAAAATGCTACCACGGTGCAAGAAATAACAGAATCTGACCCGAGGTAAATGCTCACACATCTCGATCGTACAAATCAACTGTTTCCTTAAAATCCCAGTCTGCACAATCTATCAGTCTGCTTGTTTGAGGAGGCTGCCGCCGTTGTCTTGTATTGACTTTGTCTTTGCTGTAATCTCATTGGAATAATGGACTGTGCAGAATAGTTTCAGTCTATTTTCAACCTGAGGCTTATTCAATCACTCTGCCCTGTAACTCGGTTAGGAGAGATCTGTCACCATTATCATTGTAGATCACAATCAGAGGGATTAAACACGTTACGGCGGTAACAGGATAAACTTATCCAACGAGACACCGACTGATGTTTGTGCAGAAACCCTCCATCGAGCGAGCGGAAAGTGATCCCCACCACAAACAAATGAAAAAGCTTCTCCAGAGTCGCGCCCCGTCACAGGTGGAGGATGAACTCTCTCCCAGCCGTAAATCCACGATCTTTTCTTCTGGTGTCCACTTCACGTGAAAGACGACACCGCTATGGGCCTCCTCCTGACAGTTGGAGCAGCCGGTGGAAATGTCAGGTGATGCATGTTAACTCGCTGCCATTTCAATAAACAACAGGTCTGAGGAGGATCGCGGCTCATTACGTTTCACACGCTCAAAACGAGGCCTATAGCATGCACTGCAACAGGTGTGTAATCATGTAATTATAATTCCTCCACAACATGACAGAGCACATCTCTATGAAACCGCTGATAATAATTACATTTAGTTTGATAACGAGCGCAAGCATGCTCTGAAACAAAGGGTGTAATTTGTAGATGAGAGAACACGTATTACGGCCTTATAATGACTACATAATTGGATGATTCAGAATTAGAACGAGTCTAATTTTAACAGTTGCATGAAAAGAGATTTTGTCTAGTCAGGGGGTTGAACCTGGTTTAGCAGATTCCTCAGTGGATTCAGGATATCTCCTCTCAGCCAGGTAGCTCTAGTCTAATTTTCTGTCGAATCGTTCCGCTAATTAAATTGGCCTCGCCGTCTGCAGGCGACGACCGACAAAGATCACAGCCCCGCGGCTCAGAACATGGACAGCAGACTCCGACGTAAACAGTCTGCGGTTTGTGGCGATGCAGGGGAGCGAAAGGAAAGCCGAGGCGACGGGGACAGGCGGAAATTAAATTAAAAGGGAGATGCCGCACTGACGAGGCATTTTGTCGAAACAGAACGAGGAGGTCGGCGAGGTGAGAGACGTTTAATAATCCACAAACTCTCCAGACAACAGGAGGGCGGCTCAGACCGAGCGAGAGCGACAAAGGCTGCTGCAAGAGATTCACGGGAGGAGAGTGGGAATTGAAGACAAGCAGCAGAGGCAGAGGCCTATAAATAGAGCAAATTAGTCTGAAGCGTCTGATCATATGAGCACAGTGGTGATGTTCACATCGCGGTGAATAGGCGACTCTGTGGGAGGCCAGCTTGAAGTGTAAATTCAGTTTTGTGCATACGCAGAGCAATGCAGACTCTGAGCACAGATGCACACAACTTTCCATTTATTAAACTATTAAAGTTGCATTTTTGTTTACTTGCGTGTTCATTTATTTGTTTGCACATCAGATGACAGCATCAAGACATTTAGATGTTGAGTTTTAAACTGCGCTACAGGCAACGTCAATGCAAAATACGTCCTTGGAAAGCCAGTGAATCACAGAGAGACATGCTCCAGTACATCGCCCCCAGACAGTAGGACCAGCTCAGGGAAGGTGTTACGCTCACTAAAATCATCTCTCTCTCATTTCACACCCCAGTGAAGATGTGTAACTGATGCTCCTTGATCCCATTCCGCAGGACGATGATGTGTCTCTCCAGCCTCGGGCTGCAGCGCAGTCGACTGCTGCTGCCGCCGCTTTACTGCTGCTACTGTACGCAGCCTCGGCGGGGATGGTTCAAGCTGCAGGGGCGGCTCTTAACAGCAGCTGAAACAGGAGCGCCGCTGAGATGCATCTCAATGAGAACAGAAGGAGGATGATTCCCCCACATTTTAACTGTGTCCTTACACCAGGAGCTACGCATTTACATCTCTACACTGTGCAGTGCACGTGTTCCTCCAGCACTACTCAATAAAACATTCAGTATTATCAGACATTGAACACAAGACTCTCAGCTTGTTGTGTTAAATATTAATAATTAATGATAATCGGGACATTAAACTGATCAGCCACAACATTAAAACCACTGACAGGAAAAGTGAATAACATCAACCATCTTGTGACAGTTCAATGTTCTGCTGGGAAACTTCTGGACCTGGCATTCATTGGTGTGGATGTTACTTAGACATGTAGCACCCACCTAGACCAGACCAGGCACCCCCACCCCATAGCAATGACACTCCTTGATGGCAGCAGCCATCCCCAGCAGGATGCAGCCTGACACAGACACACACACAAAAACACTTTAGGAACAACTAAAAAAAAAAACATGAAGAACAGCACAAGGTGTTGACCTGGCCTCCAAATTCACTAGATCCCAAACTGATCAAGTATCTGTGGGATGATCCACAGAGGCCCCTCCTCTCAAAGGCCCCCCACTAACAACATTGTGGTGCCAGACACCACAGGACACCCTCAGAAGGCCCATGTCCATTCTCTGATGAGTCACAACAAGGGAAACCAGTACAATATTAGGAAGGTGGTCATAATGTTATGCCTGATCGGTGTATATCAATGGCTAACGCAGTGAATAAAGGGAAATTGGAATGAGAATTAAATAATTGGAAAAGGAATTGGATGGAAAGTATCCACATCTTTTGTTGTGCCTCAAAACTTTTGTCGACACACTGATTTTTATCTCCTGTCTCTCTGCTCGTCCTCTGAAGGAGACGACGACTTCCCTGGCCTTGTTTGTCATAGAAATGTTAGAAGCTAATTTTGGAAGGACAAAGTGACTACCTTCTTGGATGTGTCCTCCTTTCTTCTTTTCTTCTAGTCAGGTTATTTGCAGACTGTGAGAGGTCAAAAGATATTTTTCTCTGCCAGAGTTTGAGTGAAATCCAACATCTTCATCATCTGTTGCCAAACACGTCCGTGAAACCCCAGGAGGCAGCGGTTCACAGCTGTCAGTCATTCTCTCTCCTTTGTTATGACGACTGATCTCACTTTAATCTGACAAGGCGTGAAGATATGCAACTGTCTCCAGAGAGCTAATCCCCCCATCCTCCACCCCCCCAACCCCGCCACCACCACCACGGCTGAACAAAGCTTTACGTTCATTAAATGAAAATGTAAATTCATATTCAGTGTTGGAATAGTTGGAGACGTAACTCTCCCCAGTGTGCATGATTGTCTTTGGTTTCAGCTCTCATAAACATAAAATATATAACCAAGACGATTCATTTATGATGCACATCTTTATCAGTGCACTTTTCTCATATATGATGATATGAGATCTATTATGAGAGAAGTAGGCGGTGTGTCTGTTTGGATTTGGACACCGCAACACCTGGGCAGAGGTTTTTGTGCAGCAATGCATTTTCTTTCATACTGGAGTGTTTTGATGATGACTTGCGTTGCAAATGAAGATGTGCCTCGCAAAGACAACAGCTAACGCCATTAAAGCCAACTGCCTCAGACGAAATAAGTCTTCATACCTGCAGATGGCAGCAGTAGAGAAACTGGAAGAGTGACTTGTAGCTGGAACGCTAGGAATCTGAGGAACCGACAGTCACGGCTCAATGGCTGCAGGACTCAAGAGTACGACTCAGTGGTGAGCAACAAAACCAGGTTTATTCGGAACTGAGACTTAAGACTTAAATACACAAGGGAAGGACAACGACACAGGTGCAAGCAGTCGGGGCGGGGCTGCTGCAATCTGCACAAGGGAGAACACGAGGACAGGAAGTCAAGACACCTGAAACGAAAGGAGAATGTAAGTACAACAAAATAAAACAGGAAGACAAAATACAAGAAAACATGACCTCCATCAAGGACGAGACTTGACACCGTCACAGCAGGGCCGGCCTCATCTGAATCACTGCTGATCAGCTGGTCTACAGCTCATTTATTCTATATGATCATGTTGTCGTGGAAACATTTGAATGTATTTGAAGAGGTTTGTCCGGATGAGATGAAGATATAAAAGATTAGAAAAGAGCCTTCCTTGTCCGCCAATCCAACAAGCGAAATAATTTACTAGCCAACGACACGGTACCAAAACTAGGGCCTCAATCAAAAACCAAACCCCAGTAAACGGCCCTTAGTTAATACTCTCTCAACCAGTCTACACGTAGCCTACGCTGTATGGGGCTACGCTGGTGAAAGCATTTATACCCGTGCTCTAGTGTGTTGGCATTGTTCTGTAATTGGTGGATCAACGATTACTTTTACTGTCTGCACCATTTGCACTGTTCGTACTGTTTTTTTTTTTTTAAAACTGTCTGCATAAGCTTGCACATGTGCAATTTATCCTCATTCCCTTGTCCTGTGTCTTCATGTACCTCCATAGTCCTGGAGGAACATCCTGTCATTGCACTATGTACTGCATCTGCTGTATATGTTTGAAATGACAATAAAAACTTCTTTGACCTCCCTTTGAACAAAGAATAGAGAGTAGATGAAGAAAGTGTAGGAGGCTGAACAAAGGAGAACCTTCTGTGCTTTGTCCAGCCGCTGAGACACGTGAACAAGGAAACTTGTTCACTTTGGACCGATAGATAAACATGGACAATGCGTCGCCACTTCCTTGCATTAACCAAACTGATGCTTTTTTCCAGGGGATATGGGCAGCACCATCTTGCAACACAGAGTCTGCCACTAACATGGAGGAGGTGGATATTAAGCTTAAGGGAGCTTGTGTTGAGGAATTAGTTAATGCACAATGGAGTACGTCCAGAGACTGGTGGATACTCTGAAAGTCTGGATACTCTGGCTTAATTACTAGTCTTTACTGTACAGGGTTTGGTCGGTGTCTCTTCCAGTTCCAGCAGACTGTGTGCAACATAAGGCACGTTAAATATAACGAGCTACGCTGAGTTTTGAACACTTACTGTAGTGGTGATGAAATCGAGAGTCAAATCCTGAAGCTTCCTGACTCGATGGCAACAGTGTGGTAATATAACAGACTGAGCCCTGCATTGAGATCTGTGATGGTGCAGTAATACCAAACACACAGAAAATAGTTTATTTTATAATGTGTGAAGCAAACGACAGAACCATAAGTGACACGTTTCATATTGTTCTTCTCCACATCGGCAAATGAAGCAAACATCCTCCAGACTTTATTATTAGTCAGTACACAGGTTGTCGAGACGCTCTGGGAGCATTCAAACAAACCAGGAAACAATAAAAATGTGGAGCGTTACAGTAGGAGTGCTTTAAAGTTTAACGTTTCCCATTGCTGCAGTAAATCTGGCGCACAAAAAAAAATGGAGGCTTAAAGTTACTTAAACTAATCTGCCGTTATCAGTGCCACAAGAAGGAAAATGCGCTTAAATCTCTTTTTGTTGAGTTTTAAGCTGCATCCTGTCCCCCCGCGGCAGTAATGTCTTTTGTAGAGCCAGCAGAAAATCACATAAAAGACCACACCTCTGAGCAGCACCTCTTCTTTAAGCACCTCTCTGAGTGAATAGGGCCGTGATCGCTGAAGCCAAAGCAAAATGAACGACGAGCCTTCGAGGTTTTATTAGCCCACAATCCCAGAGCAATTCAGACGCAGCTTTTGTTCCCATGACAGCAGCAAAGTGGAGGTCTGTGGTGACATTTCACCGATGAGGCCGATACTGTACATGTGCCATGCAATGAATTATTACGTAGTCTTAAAGAATGAAGAATAATATGTTAAAATTGCACACAAATTGCTGTATCTTACTGAGGTGATTAGCTGTAATTTCTTTGACTCTGATGTGATTGCACTGCCAGATTATGGACAAAGAGTGGGGGTGGGAGGATGGGGTGGGGGTGAGTACGAAAAAAAAAATCATTGGGGTGAGACGAAGGGAGGGAAAACAAGAAATCTGGGCAGCAACATCCCAGGAGTCTGGTTGGTGGACAGACACTGATGTTGAAATTCAGATCACACACTCGCCTGCAAACCATGCAGCTCACCAGAGATGGGGAAGGATGAGAGACTGAGGGGGTGGAGATGTGGGGGGGAGGCAGGAGAGGGACAGAGGTAAACTGAGAGACTGTACAACAAAAGGGGGCGGGGGGGGGAGGGCTGAATCTCGATGCACATGAATATCGCTTGCATGTAATTAGAAGACTCCCAGCAAAGTCGTAGGACTGAGGAGCTTTTGAGGAAATAACGAGGCATCCAGCAGGATTCAATTAAAATCGCGCCTAAATCAGACGTATCGCATCACATTGCAGCATCACAGCGTGTTGTGTAATTCTCTGTTGGTGTGAAACAATCTCTCCTGAAGCTGAATACTACAGAGAGAGGCAGTGTGGGGATGATGAAATCCAGAGTCAAGTCCTGGAGCCGATCCGCTCGATGGTAGCAGCGTCGCAATTTAACAGTGATACGACGAAGGGTTTTCTGGGTTTTCTGGGTTTTCTGCGGCCCTAGTATTAAATAAGCTTATTAGGGTGAAATGTCTCCAACTGATTCAACAAATAAAAGCATCAGTTCTGTTCTAGATTTGTTCTGAATGCTAGCCTTAAGTTTTTTTTGTGGGACGATTGTGTAATTTCTGTTTGTGTGGAGTTTGCATGTTCTCCCCGTGTCTACGTGGGTTCTCTCCAGGTACTCCAGCTTCCTCCCACCGTCCAAAGCATAGACTGTATATAAATATGGACAATGCGTCCCCACTTTGTTGCTTTGGCCAAACTGACACTATTTTCCCTTAATCAGAATATGAATGATAATACTCGAAGCTCTGAATGCAACTGGATAGCCCTCCAACCAATCAGAGCAGTGGTGTCGGAAATAAATTCAACTCCACGGAGCCCACATGACGAGTATGACTACTGTTACTCCCGTTAGCCCCGCCCACATGATTTGATTGGCCCAATTAGATTTTTGCCAGAGCATAATCCGTTCCCAGCAGAGAGACTCCAGACCAACTTTCCACAGGGGGAAGTCGAGCTCGCTTCCAGGCTACAAACATCCCTTTCCAATGTCTTTCCAAAATGTAATTGCCGTTAACTGTTCGTCCTTTGATGTTATTTCGCTGTTTTGTTCTAAAAGCTGACGATAGAAGCAGGAAAAATGGTCACGTGAAGGATCTTTTACAACAGAAGCAACAGTGAACTCAACTCAATGAACTAAATGGCGCTCAGATGTCATGTACGACTACTGCTATTCTTCTGTCTATCACCACACAAAGCCCCGTCCAAATGAGTTGATTGCTCCTGCAGATCTTTGCCGGAGCATAAAACATCAAAACATTCAAATCAAAACCACTTGAGACGTCAGCTTCCTTGTTCCTCATGCGTCTGCGTCTCACTAATTACTGGTGATGCTGAACCAATAAACAGAAATCAACAAGGTAAGTCATGCACCTTAACCTCAGCTGCTAAACGTCTGTCTCCAGCTTTAGGAGGATGGATTCACTTCACCTTCCAGTTTGCCGCCTCATTCATCCCATGTCACATTTCTATAATGTGGCGTGGTGACACGTGTGCAAACAAGACCGAAGGTAAGTGCATGCAGATACAGCCAGGTGAGAGGGAGGGAGGCTGCCAGCGGGCCGGATGGAGGGAGACAGACGGAGCCTCGTCATTCTGCTGCTGCCGCCGCTGTGCTCGCTTGTTTGCTTACCGAGTAAAGCAGATGGGTAAATGAGGTGCAAACACACAACGCACACATACTCAGAGCCAGAGGAGTTATTCATCACAACATAGCACTGCAGATTAACCGGCCCAGCATTTCCTCTGCTTTACTGCCAACTCAAATATTGTGTCATTTCCACTTTTACAGACTCAGACTGATTCCTTCAATAACAGACTGCCTGAAAGCTTCTGATTAGCATATTTATGTTCAGTCTTTTCGCAGCATTGAAGCTTTGCAAGCAACATTCATAAATATTTTTGTACTATCAAATTAAAACCCTGCACTCTCTAGTGAAGTTGACAGCAGCGCTCCAGGTGATCTGATCTGATCGTGATCATAGACTAGCAAAGGTTAACGGTGATTAAACCATTTGTCCAGAATGCATTCATTTCAACATACGTTGTTGCTCTGATTGGTTGAAGGTTATTCCAAGTGTGTGCAGAGGTTTCTTTTTATTTCTCTGCATCAGTTGAAATATGCCCCATAAAGAAATCCAGATGGAGCGTTATCATTATTATTATTATTGTTATTATTACTCATATTATAGTAAGATTTTAGTCTTCCTTCACCCCACTATAAATGGATTAGAAAGTTCTAGAACTCGTGAGTGAACAATTGTCTCTGTTTGGAGATACAAAATAAAAGTCTGGATGGCAGTGAGTCACATCAGTGTCTCTCTCCTCACTGTGGATTTACCAGAAGATGCCAGACTGGAGTCAATGAAGCTAGCAAAAAAAAAATCAACTTCATAGATTCTGTATTTTCCAGATTTCTTGAGCTTGAGTCTCATTCTCTGTTTTCTATCTAATAATGTGCCTTTTAATTACTACTTCTTTTTATTTTTTGTTGTGCAATGCACTTTATTTAGCATTTTCTGCCTCCTGTGTCTCCTCTCCCCATCCCAAAAGTTTGAGACCTTGGTTCTCCCTCAAGTCTGCATTAATTCTGTAGAAAAAGCAAGGCATGCTGGGTAAAAAGTTGCCCTCAGCCACTCCTCCCTATCGCTGTGTGAATGTTTGCGCTCGTTCATTCTGGGTCAGAGGCAGTTAACTAACGAGCCGCCAGGCCTCGCTCAATGCCCTCCATTGATCTGCAAATTAAGGAAGTTTGGGGGGGACGGGGCGAAACACTTTTAGCTCATTTGTCCCGAAGAACAACAAAGTTTGAGTCCGGTTATTTGTTTACTGTCATGCAATATGTGACTCTTTATCTGAGCCGTGAGTGTTCTGCATGAGATTCAGGGACCCGGAAGGAAAGGCGATGTTGCTATAAACAGAGTGCGGGACAGTTGGAGGGTGGGGGGGGTGATGGGAGGCCAAACAGTAGAAGAGTAAGATGATTAGTAGAGAGAGTGGGGCGAAGCAGGAAATTCTGACTTTTTACTTTCGGATGTTTAGTTGGAGAGAAACAGTCACAAGAAAACAAGTTCATCTCGTATTAAAACGCATAATAATAAACATATTTACATTAAAATGAAAGGTTTGGGCAACATGGGCATATTGTCAGTTGGGGCACATTGCCACGGCCACACCAAGAAAATAAAATAATAAAATCCAAACTTGTGTTATCGGTTTTCTATGGCCTTGCATGCAGCGTTCCGTCAGTTTGACATGATTTCACCTTGAACGGGGCATCCAGATACATGATGCATGACCATAGACTGTATAGAAATATGGACAATGTGTCTCCACTTCCTTGCATTGGCCAAACTGATGTTATATTCCCGGGGATACGGGCAGCGCCATCTTGTGGTCCGAGAGTGGAGCCGCGTGGAGCCGTGATATCGATGCCCCGCCCACACTTCCTCCAGACTCACTTGCGTTTTCGTTTAATTAATACTACGCTCTGCTCTACCTCTACTAGTTACAAAAAAATGTTGGATTCAACTTATTATTATTTAATTATTTTTTCCAACACTCATAGTTGCACGGGACTGCTTCACGGAGCGTTTGGCATGGCAACTTGTAGTCAGCCACTATGTGCATGATGGATTAGTAATGGAAAAAGCAAATGGATAAGCCATTATTCAGGACATTCACTGTAGAAAGCTTAGAGGGTACACATGGAGTCATGGTGTGGTGTACTGATGGAGTCAACCTAACAAAATGTGGTCACAAAGTCATGAAGCAATGTCAGTACTATGACTAGTTACGTTACAGGTGAGTTGGCCTGTAGAATACGAATACATGAGGTATCATATGCATGTCTAGAATTAAGTGGCTGGAATTGATGAATGTAGGCAATAGACAGTTGGCAGATTGGTTGAGTCTGAGAATGAAAAGCACATTAACACCGAGATGGTGAGACAGGACAGTGGAAGATAAATGGTCAGTGCGTCATGGGAAGGCAAACCTTTGATAATCTGTACAATAGGAATATATTAACTCCTAAAAACCATGTGAACTACTTGATTAAATAGTAGTTGCAGCGGGACGCGTCAACTTTAAAGCTCTCACCATGAAGCTCATCTGATACATCCAGGTAAGGATATACATCATATGCAGTGTATGTATAGCCACTTTATTGTGGCTTTGAATGAGCAACACTTTTATCCAAACCACTTGAATTCAAAGTAAAATATGCGATTTTAAATACCCACGCTGGTAGCTCCAGTGTAAAACTATGACGTCTGTTATTTGCTTCCACACAAACGCACTCTCTCCTGAACAGAGAGTCCCCTGCAGCACAGTTCACTAATCACTATGGCAACCAACTAGGTCCATGTTTCCTCCTGAGCCTCACCTGATTTAGAGAAGCAATAATGTCGCGGCGTCACTTTGTGTGTCTCTCTCTCTCTCTCTCTAGCAGACGCTCTTAAGAGAACAACATCACGGCCCTGAGTCGATGACACATCCTGGTATTTGTGTTGCCGCGTCCGGCTCCGTGTCTGTCATGCAGCAGAGTGTAGCTATTCATGGAGGCAATCAATGCCAAGCAGTGGGAAGATTAACAAAACAAAGCTTAATGACGCGTGAGGCGGCTTCTGATAGCACGTACGAATAAACTGTACACTGCTGCTCGCCAGTGAGCCGCTTCAAAACAATTAAGGAATGAGTCGATGGGGAGGGAAGCTTCTTAAAAAAGGCCGGGCGCCTGAACTCGAACATCGGCCTAATGCTGGTCTATTGAGTCCTGTCAAACACTGAGTGGAGGCTGAATGATGACTTTTTTATAAGTAGCAAAAAATACAAAAAAGGTAAAAACATAATCTAAAGAGTAGTACATACGTAGGCTACTGCACTTTACATAATGTAAATGTAAATGATGTTAATGACATAAAAGGCTGAGAAATGGACACAGGTTAATATTTTTATGCAAACATTAGTGTCATTGTTGGTTCATGTTCTAAATTCATTTATAATCCACTAAGGATTAAATAAAAATCAGTTGAGACAAAGCACGAACCCGAAGGCAACATTTATCAAAAGGTAAACCACGGATCTAACGGCGGCCGGGCTCATTTCTGTCGATGTTCTTTTGCAGCTCTAGACTTCGTTGGCCACCGGCAGATGTAAGTGTTGTGTGTGGGGCTGTCAGAGAACAGCTTTGCTTCACTGCACTCAGAGAACACAACCAATTAAACAAATACTGTGGGGAAATAATGGCCGTATGTCCTCCCAGTGGCTGCTGCCCTGAGAGGGATGACGACTGGATGAGTCAGAGAGACGGAGGGAGCGTCAAACGGAACCAGAATCACATCTGTCTGCATCCTGGAGGCCGAGTCGAGCCCGGGCTTCTCTGCTTGTAATGATCACTCTCTGAGCTGTGGACACTCTCGATGCAGTTTCCAAATGCCACGCAATTGTCACTGCAGCGCACAAAAAATGGAGCCCCGAGGAGGATCATTTTTAAACCACAACAACCACAGACTCGCCCCCACCCACACCCACACCCACACCCACAGCAAGCAGTCGTAGCCGGTCTCCAGGCTCCGGGCTGGCGAAGTAAATGACGTGGAAATGTATGGAGCCTAAAACGTCCCCGGGGAGACATTATGTGAAAGAGACACCATTTCACTAAGGAGAGGAGGCACACAAAGGGCCAAGAGAGACACAGAGAGGAGACACAGACTGCTGCTGCTGCTGCTCATGGGAACAAGACGCAGAGAAATGCAGCCAGCACCCAGAAATCAGATTAAACTCAAAGCATCGACTTTGATTAGAAGATTAAAACAAGAGCAGAACACCCTGCAACCATATCCAGCAAAAAATAAAGAAAAAAAAGTCAAGTTTTGAAGTTTTGAACTGGAGAATATAGCGATCAGCCACAACATTATGACCACTGACAGGAGAAGTGAATAACATTGACCATCTTGTGACAGTTCAATGTTCTGGAAACTTCTGGACCTGGCATTCATTGGTGTGGATGTTACTTAGACATGTAGCACCCACCTAGACCAGACCAGGCACCCCCACCCCATAGCAATGACACTCCTTGATGGCAGCAGCCATCCCCAGCAGGATGCAGCCTGACACAGACACACACACAAAAACACTTTAGGAACAACTAAAAAAAAAACATGAAGAACAGCACAAGGTGTTGACCTGGCCTCCAAATTCACTAGATCCCAAACTGATCAAGTATCTGGATGATCCACAGAGGCCCCTCCCCTCAAAGCCCCCCACTAACAACATTGTGTTACATGACACCACAGGACACCCTCAGAAGGCCCATGTCCATTCTCTGATGGGTCACCACAAGGGAGACCTGCTCAAAATTAGGAAGGTGGTCATAATGTTATGCCTGATCGGCATACATCAATGGTTAAAGCAATGAATAGAACTGAATTGTGACCCATACTGAAACAAATCAGTTAAAATGAAAATCCTATTCCTTCTCCATTTTCTCCAACAAATGTAAAAGAAACATTTGCAAGCCAAGCTCTGTTTACCCAAAATCTCTAAAACTCTTCCTGGACCCCTGACTGAATTACAAACCTCTACCCCGCAGCCATCTGCACACGCTTTTCTCTTCCTCCCTCTGGCAGTAATAAGATTATGTAACCCCGCAGGCTTTGTGAACAACCCGCTAACTGTCTAACCCCTGACCCCCACCTCCAAGGTGCTCCTCTCTCGCTGTCACTCATTACCCACAGAGCCTACAGGGGCAGCTGTACCTGCCAGAGCCCCATCAACACCCCCTACTGCCCACCAGCTGGCACCTCTCACCTCCCCCCAGTAACACCTTCCACCCCCTGCCGACCTTTGACAGCCGCAGCCAAGATGTTTAGAGCAGAAATAGATTCTGAATTGTTTCTTCTGTGGCTCACTCACGTACAATAAGTTATTATAACTTAAGGACCAAGACCACGCCCCATATTTAAAGGTGCGTCCTGATCTTCACCTTCTCTGTTTGTCTCACTCCTCAGCCCCCATCCCTCCCTTCTCTATTCTTCCTCCTCCACCTTTCATTACAGCAACCAGGGGGACAAGGAGCCAAAGCTTCCTGAGATGTTCCTCCACCCTGAGTCTCACTCCCTGGGTTCCTCTACCATCATCCATCTATACATTTCTCCCCCTTCATACCGGCCCTTCAATCTTCCTCATCCCTCCATCCATTTCCTTCACGTCCTGTCTGCCAGTAAACTTCTTTGCATCAATTAAGGCTTAGTCTTTGACAGTGAAACACACACTGTAAAAGACTTTCATGACAAAAACACGCTCTAGAGCAAGATGAGATGGAGCAAAGCCCTCATAGAAGGTATCCATGGCAACACTTGGTGTCAAGCATCACTTCTCAGAAGCTGCGTGCAGCTCGACATGAGCACCCTTCCAACGCTGGACGGCCCTCCAGTCCCGTGGCATTTCCTACCACATCCTCCTGACCCATCAGTCACTCCACTGCGTCGACAAAGAGGGTCACATAAAGCATTTAAAAATCAAAACGTGAATGGAGGTAAAAGGAAGGCTGTCATGTGTGACCTTTTAATGAACTATCACATCACCATGAGACATTCCCAATGTGTGTTTTCCACGAGCTGAAAGCTGGAACTACGGAGGCTACGGAGTCTGAGTTTTGGGCGAGCCATCCATCCATAACACTTCTTCCCCCTTTATTCCCAGTGAAACTTATAATTCCAGGAACTTTCCATATTTACATGAATACTATCTTTGATTTAAGGACAAACATTTCATAAGTGACCTCTCCTGAAAATAGCTTGGAAAGAACAAATGGTATTTGTCACATTTTTGCAGCATCATCTGCAGCTCAAACATTTATTTTAATCACGTTGAAATACAACATAGGTCAACATGTGTAGTTTGAGGGTACGTACCAGAAACAAAAACAGGGAAAACTACTGTTATTAGATTTTTATTTATAAATTTAAAAAAAAAAAAGAAAAAAAAAAGAAACCTTTCTTTTATTCCATAGTCCAAAATGAAAGAGGGAAATTTAAGATTAGACTTAATTTTCTTTCTCCCAGTGGGGTTTAAACAAATACATAAAAATGCAAACAAGTCAAAACCAATAACAAAAAAAAAAAAAAAAACAGACATATTTTCATACAGGTCTCTCCCAGGCATGGATCATTAGGTTCAGCATTCAGTTTTTTGTTTGTAGTTTGCTTTTAAAACCAGAACTGAAAACCGGAAAAACAACTGTTATCTGAAATTTATTTTTAAATGCAAAAATTAAAAAAAACACAAAAAGAAACCTTTCTTTTATTCTGTAGTCTAGAACGAAAAGGAGGAAGTCAATATTAGACTTACTTCTCTCTCTACTAACATGATTTAAACAAAAACCAAAGAGCAAAAAGTGTGAAATCCCCCCAGTAAGCTGCCGTATTTTCATTCAGTGAAACATGAAGCAGTCTACATGTGGAGTTTCCAGGTTCTGGTCCAGGAAGTAGTCTCCATGGTGACCACTGGTCCAGGTCTCTCTGGTCCAGGAAGTAGTCTCCATGGTGACCACTGATCCAGGTCTCTCTGGTCCATGGATCATTGTGTTCAGCTCTAAATAAACCTGGTTCTTGTCCAGACTCAGAGAAATTCAGATGACCAGATACCTTGTGTCAGAAAGTCTAAAATCACATCTGAACATTGTTCCAGATCATTTGTGATGTTTAACTCCAACTGACATCGGTGGTGGAGAGTTCAGACACAATTTATCAACTGAAAGAGTGACAGACTGAAAGAAAAGAAAGGAAAACAAGTGTTGTAGGAGATGATATAAAGAGGAGGTGAATGAAAACAAGCAGGCCGTCTTGTCGGGTCTCCATGGTGAGCATCTCGACGGCGTGTGAGCTCCTGCTGCAGCTCCTCACAGCGCGAACATGCCTCATCTTTGATAGCAGATTTATTCTGCTCCCGCACTCTCACTCCTCCTGATGCCTTATTCTCGTCGCCTCCTGTTTGTTGTCCGTGTTTACAGTCAGGTGCATCAGATGTGCGGCGCTGTTTGTGCGTTACTGCCATGGTGTCTGCTGTGAGCCACAGGCAGATGGCCAAACAGTGGATTGGATTAACACGAGGATCTAATCGCATTGGGAGAAAACCAGAGAAAGCACATAAGGAAAAATTAAAAAGTGGCGTCTAAATGATGAGCTTGGTTACGTAGCAACATTGGTTCAAACAGGACAAGTTCACAACAAAAGTCCTTTAATGGTTGATCAGGTAATTTGGACCCTACCAGGTTTTCTGTGCAGCAGGCGGCAAATTAAAAAATAAACGAAATAAGTATTTGTTTGCTCATTAAAACGTCCAGATAATCTCATCAAGTAAAAGAGGCAGAGGCAGCTCTCCAGACCTAAATATCTGTCTGACAAAAAATTCAATTAAACACAGACATTTATTCATTTAATCCTATTCATTTCAGATTTATTCAGTTAGCGGCGCGTTGCTGCTTCAGATACATGTCTGTGCAAAAGCACTTCTACCAAAGGCTTTTCTCTTTGAATTATTGTGTCATTTTAAACACAGATTTTCTGTCTTAGATCCTTCATCTTCAGGTTTCCTCTCTAGGTCTGATGTTTTGCGTGGGGCTCGATTACTGTGGTGTCTATATATATATGCAGCTAATTGTTCCTTTAGTCTGATGTTGTTTTGTTGTGTTACTGAGGACATTCCGTCCTGAAGCGTGTGTGTAATTAAATTTTTAGTGAAAGCAGAGATTTTAGCACGCGGGACATCTTTTTCTGCTCTTATTACTTGCTGCTGAGGCTTTCAGAGAGTGAAAAAAAATAAATAAATAAATCACATTTTAAGCACAAGGTTGCATTCAACAAGAAATTGGGACAAACACAGAATGCACAGATTAAACAAACACATTTTGCTCAGCCGTGGAGGAAGTGGTGAGCTGATTTTTTTGAAAGGACAGAGCTGAAATATGAAGTCTGTGCCAAGCTTAGTGTTTTGGCTTTGTGCACATCTAACTCTTAAAGCTTAGTGCTCCGAAACAGAAAGGAGACTGAATGGCAGCACATTATTGTTCTACTTTTTCATATAAGGTTTTATTAATTCTTTCGAGGATTCCGTTAAAGGCTATGGTTTAATAGAAAAAGAATTAAAAGATGAAGCGCCAAAAACTGCAATTCCTCTATCGTCCACTTGAGGCTGACTCCAAAAAAAAAAAAAGAAAAAATGTTTCAGTCTCTAATGTTAATTTCTCCATTAGGACAAATCATTTTACTCACCAGAACTTAGAGTTCTCCTCCCTGGCTGGGTCAGGCTAGCTAGCTCCAGGGTTGGGAGGCCTTTCCTCACAATATCCAGCTTTTCCTTCAAAGTCTGCCGTGAAAATGTCTTTCTAAGAAGATCTGCAAGCAAATCGATAGCCTCTCCTCCTTCCTCCATTATGGGTTCATCAAATAGCTATCAAAACGTTAACGGGACAGATGAACATGAACCGTTAGCTTGGCTTGAACAGAGATTCTCTCTGACCCTCCACGCTAGGCCACAGAAAAAGCCTAAAAATACCAACTTGAAATATGATTGTTAAAGGAACAGCGTCATTACAATGTGTTTCAAGCTGCAGCCACCTGCAGTTTTAATCGTAAAGGCCCAGGCAGATTTCTTTGACTCTGGCAACACGTGATGGCTGAAATATGATTGGATAAAAGCTCTAATGCTAAGTTACACTGCCAAATGAAAAGAATAGGCTATTGGGAATAATTTAAAAGGTAAGTCGGTGATTTTGATAAAGTTTAGGCCAGCAGAGAAGGTTTTACTGGCCCTGACAGAACCACCACCGGGCTTCAAGAGTGTCATCAAGTACACTGATGTCCAGTTTCAGGGCTTTCTCCCATTCTCCAGAATTCAAACTTGTCAAATCCAAACTAACAAGTGCTCAAGTCTGAAGTTTGTTCTTCAAAACCACTCTCCAGGAAACACATGGGTGACTTCCCAAAGGCTTCGTCCATCTTTAGCCAATTGCTTGAATACAGGCAACATACAGCAGGATGGTCTACTTGGGACTGTCCAAAGGTTGACCCTGAAACCATGCACAGTTCTCACCCTCAAAGGTCGCCATCTTGGCTCTGTATGAAATGACGAGAGACCGTTAACCAGTTTTAAAACCTGAAAAGAAGCTGCAGCTGTCAGGATTCATATGTTAATAAGCTGGACGCTGATTATTTTCTAGACGTCAGCAGCTGTGACTGTTATTTTCACCTCTGGCAAGCTGTCATGTCGTTGGCATATTTGTTGGCGGTGCTTAATAGGAGGCATTCCTTAATTGTTTTGGTGCTTATGTCTGCAAAGACAACATTAATGCCCGGTAAAGCCGCTTAAACTCTTCATTTAATGACAGAGTAAACCTCCAACGCTTTACTCTGGGCTGGAGTGAGGGGCTTAAAGACGAGTGTTTATTAGCTGCCTTGTTTTTTCTCTCCTGCGAAGCTGCACATTCTGCATTTCTGTGAAGCGATGATGTGGTTTCCCTTCTGCCTCCTGCAGCGGAGCACCCCGATCCGAGCAGTGGAGGCTGGGTGGAGAGGAGAGGAGGGGTTGTGGAGGCTTTTGAGGAATGAACACTCTCACTTTTTCTCCCTGGAGCAGCTGGAGTGGAATAATTACCTAGCATGTGCAAAAAGCTGAACCCCACTCACTGTGAACGTATAGAGAGAGAGAGCGAGAAAGATGGCCACCAGTTCCTGTGTGTGACTCTGAGCCCTGCACAGCAGTTATCACATTATTTACAGCTGAGGGTTTAATGCATCGTTCAGTAATGAGCAGCCAGCCAATGGCCTGTGATCTGAAGCTCACTTATTCACTCGCTGGGCTCAGCTCCAGGCGGTGAAAGGGCTGGAGTTCCCCCAGATGGAAACGGAGCCAGCTCCCACTGCTATTCTTCACTTTATTCTTCTGCAGCCATGGCTAATACATCACATGTGTGGATTATCTGTATGTGTCTTTACATGTTATATTAGCAGACCGAGGGAGGACGTTTCGACAGGTTCACTCCTCTGGCTGATATTCAGGAGGATGTTGTGCAGCTTCAGTGGCCTCTTTTCTGACGGGTGCTATTTTCTGAATGTTTGTGACATAATTTGCCTCCTCCTGTCATCGGCTGGAGCAACCGGCCACCTCCAATCAAATCAGCCTGAAAAATGTAAAAGCTAACAGTGAGCCCTGGTGGTGACCAGCTGACATTACACCACCTTCATCTACAGTCTGCTGCCTCATATTTTATGATGGCAACGTGCACTCTCCAGAATGTTATGAAGAGTGATCAGATGAAGTGCAAAGGCCCTCTTTGCCATGAACATTAACTTAATCCCCCCCCAAAAAAAAATTCCACTGCATTTCAGCCCTTGGTAATGAAGTAAAATGAATCAAGACAGATCAACACAGAACTGAGATATAACATGTCATATTTCAACATAAAGTGCAAACATGCAACAAACACAGACAGAGAAATATAATAGTCACAGATGGTGGTGGAAGAATCATTGAGATTTCCTTTTATTTACAGGACATTTGACATTTTTTTTTTTAAATGTTTATGCACTCTTTGAGGACATTTTTACAAGTTTCTGTGTGACTTCAATCTTCTGTAATGATGTAGAAGTTGTTTGGTCTGGGTTCTAACCTCAGCTGTGGCCTCTCAGCGTGGAGTTTGCACGTTCTCCTTGTTCCAGTGGGAGTGGAGTTTACTCCTGGAGCTCCGTCATCTTTCCAAAGCTGGTGATGGCTAAATTGGCTGCAGATGTGCATGTCCAGGGTGCACCCCGCCTATCAGCCACTGACAGCTGGGTTGTAGACACCCGAGACGGGGCAGGTATCATTATTGATAATCAACAAATGTACCAAAAACTTATAAATGAGATCAAGATATGTTTTATGGTTCTATTGAGAAAACGTTCAGTAGCTAATTAACAAGATTTGACAAATAAAACTTTAGAAAAAAGAACAGACAAATAAAACACTAAATCTTTATAAATGAATAAATGTGGCTGAAACAATAGAACTTAAATCAGTTTTTTTTTTTTTTGCAATTACTTTTCTTCCTGCAGCTTCTTTCATGTAAAATAACCTTTTAATTATAATCTGCTCCCATTTAACCTTTATTTGTTGTTTGTAGTTGTAATTGTGAACACAGCACAAATTCAAAGCCTGATGAACAGATTTGAGACATTTTGTTGTCAGTAAAAGAGACTCAAAGACAACAGAGACAGTCAGTACGTCACTAGGTCATTTATTGATTGTCAAGCTGCTCCGTGTCTTCAGTTCTGAAGGATAGTCTGAAAAATAAAAGAGGAAGAAACACAAACAAACAATGTGAATTAAGCCAACCCTGCTAACAGATTCCCCTGACAGGCTGTACGAGAAAACTGTTCTTTCTTTCTGTTAATGCTAAATTATTGCATTTACAAATTCTGCCGATGCTGCAGTTTGTTTCCCACTTTGTGCCAAATATGAAACTGAAACTTTATACATTTGCGCTCTGTTCCCCATATTCTTAGAATGAAAAGGCCTAATGTAACCTCATGTAACAGACTGACCTGATCAGAAAGAGTTTTCAGTCAGAACTGAGATGAAAACCTTTCTCTAATAACCTGATCTCCTAATAACCAGGTAAACTCTTGATGTACGTGTTTCTCTCTGGTTGGAATAAATCATTCTCTCTGAGCATGTCTGCTCATCGTGGGGTAAAAACATCAGATGAGAGACAGAAACATGGAGGTAGAAAAACAAGATGAACCAAGCTGGAATACATGTCAACATCTTCCTCTATTTGTCGGCCTTGCAGAGGAAGTGTCTTTGGTTGGTGCATGGAACTTAAATAGTCCAACCAGCAACACCTGACAAGGTCAGGATGAAAGACACGGCTGAAGAGGTCTGACGAGACGCCACTTTGCAGCTGCAGAAGCTCATTAGTTCTCATTGTTTTGTCATGGTGACGTCCTCCAGCCGGGTCCAAATATATTTAATCAATTCAGTGCCAGTGTTTCTTCTGTTCTATTAAGATGAATTAAGCACTAATCCATGTGAACAGCAACATTAATCACTCTGAAACATCTTGGTTCATCTTCTTCTACTGAATAAATTCAGTGTTGTCAATAAAATCTTCTGTTTTACTTCTTGCAGATTCAAAGCTCCACAGCAGCAGAACCACCTTGTCAGCGAAGTTCTATAGTGATCAAGCATAACATTATGACCACCTTCCTAATATTGTGTAGGTCTCTCATGTGGTGACTCATCAGAGAATGGACATGGGCCTTCTGAGGGTGTCCGTGGTGTCTGCCCTCCCCTCTGCCTTTAAGAGGAGGGGCCTCTGTGGATCATCCCACAGATACTTGATCAGTTTGGGATCTAGTGAATTTGGAGGCCAGGTCAACACCTTGTGCTGTTCTTCATGTTTTTTTTTTAGTTGTTCCTAAAGTGTTTTTGTGTGTGTGTCTGTGTCAGGCTGCATCCTGCTGGGGATGGCTGCTGCCATCAAGGAGTGTCATTGCTATGGGGTGGGGGTGCCTGGTCTGGTCTAGGTGGGTGCTACATGTCTAAGTAACATCCACACCAATGAATGCCAGGTCCAGAAGTTTCCAGAACATTGAACTGTCACAAGATGGACAATGTTATTCACTTCTCCTGCCAGTGGTCATAATGTTGTGGCTGATTGGTTCATTTTATTTAGTTGGACTCTCTGATCATGAGAAAACAGAAACCCTTGAGATGATTTTCTTTCCTATAAATAAATGTGTCACCGTATGCGTTTGGTGGGCAGCAGTTGTCTGAGTGGATACTCACGTCACTGATCCACTTGGTGAAGGAGGAGGTGCGTGTGAACACCGTGGGCTTCAAGGGAGTGTTGCATCCTTGAGAGGAGACGAAGCTGGTCACGCCGTGAACGTACCATCTGCCGTCGCTGCCCTTGCAGTTCAGAGGTCCGCCTGAGTCCCCCTGAAGAGACGGAAGACGAGTGAGGACAACAGACACAAGAGGACCCTGCATCATCTACCCTTTACTGACTGCAGTATTTCAGCCTGGTCAGGATAAAGGTCTGCATTCACGTTTAAATTTACGTTAACTGCTTTCCTTTTCCTCAGATTATTATTATTATTCCAGAAATAATGCGTACGTTGCAGCCGGAGCGGATGTCACCCCCGGCGCAGACCATGGTGGTCTTCACGGTTTTGCCCCACCACTCCTTGGTGCTGCAGACGCTGTAGTCGACCACAGGGAGCAGAGCCTGCTGGAGCTTAGCGGCGATGGGACCGCCGGCTGCAGGAGGACGGAGAGGAGATGAGAGGAGATGCTTTAAAACTGTACTAAGAGGATTGCTGTAGCTGTAGAGGAGGAAGAGATGACTGTTTAATAGCAACTGTAATAAGATAATAGTGTCACAACCTTTGATAAGAATAAATATCTGCCTGTATAGTCTGAATATAAGGCAAACCTGGTACTTTGGGTGCCCCTGGAGGTCTGAGGGACCCCAGCTTAATCTGTTTAATGTCACAGAAAAAGGCTTTTATTTGATTTAACTAAACATCTACCTCAGTGAGCTTTGTCTGAAGGTTTAATTTTAGTAGTAAAGCATTAAGATACAGCACGACTACCACAACTGTACCTGGAGCTCCATCCTTGACTTACACCTTTCACGGTGTGGTGCTTGGATGTTAGGTGTCAGACAGGTAGACGGGTCCCATCTCACCTCTTTGAGTTTTAGTGATCAAGAGCAGAAAGCTCTGGGTGCTTTTTGTTGGATTAGAGGACAAGAAGTTTGCGAGGGCTTCTCTGGAGGGACGCCTCTGTCCACTCTGCTTCTTATCCTCTAGTCCAAGGACGAAAAGCTTCCACGTTTGACCTGCTACTCTCGCGTAGAGGGAGGTATGTTTGTATTTTGTCTCACATTTAGACCAGAAAGAAAAAGGCTCCCACTCATGACCGTCTGACCCCTTTGAGTTTTTGGTGATTAAGAGGAGCGAGCCAGATGTGGATGGTTTTGGTTGGATTGGACGAGAAGAAGCGTGTGAGGGTTTCTGTTTGCAAGAATGTGCAAGAATTGGAGATTAGATGTTTCCTCTTCCCTTCTGCTTTCACCCAGAATCACTTCATTCTCAAACTCTACGCCACCACTCTCGTCCTCGGCCTTCTCTGAGCCCAGGTTTGTTCCACTGCTAGTTCACTTCCCAGTAAATCATAGCTGAGGTTGAACCCCTGATGACCAGCGTGCTGTAGCATCACAAACACTCACTGTAGAGTCTCCCCCAGCCGCTGATGTAGCAGGGGTAGTTGTGAGAAAGGACCTCCTCCATCTCCGGCTCACAGGCGGGCTGAACCTTGTCGTTCAGGACGGCGGGGGAGGAAAGTTTGATCAAGGCGATGTCGTTACTGAGCGGGAAGTCACAGAGAGGAAGCGGCTGAAGGTCACGATGCTCTGTTTGCTCTTACAGTGCCGTGACCGTGCAGGGAGCCGAGTGGAAGTCTTACCCACAAGACAGGCAGTTAGTATTCCAGCGAGGGTGAACGACAATCTTCTCCACGGTTCTGATCTGCTCGTAGCCCTCCTCCACAGTGATGTCATAGTCCCCCAGCACCACGCGGTAGGTAAGAGCTCTGACACACAAACACACACACACACACACACTCCAGTTAAAACCTCACTGTGCACAATGGGACGACACAAACTAGAAGAGGGTCGGCTGGACTGTGATTCACCCGATGCAGTGACCAGCGGTCATGACCCAGCTGGGAGCGAGCAGAGTTCCTCCACAGGTGTGTCGGTAGGTGGAGCCGCTGAGGTACTGCAGAGAGATCTGGAGGGAAATATAATGGTCACTAGATGATGATCACTTTCTTGACTACAGCTCGTTCAAAATGCTGCTGCTCGACTTTTGACCGGTGCCAAAAAACAAAAGCACATTACCCCAATTTTGGCGGCATTTTCACTGGCTCCTAGTTCGCTTAAGGATTCATTTTAAAATTTTATTTATTTGTGGGATACTGTGGGATAAATAATGTGTTATCTTGTGTTATCAAATGTTGAACTCACCTGCCAGGGCCAGCTGTAGGGTCGGGCATCTTCTCCGTTCACCACACGGCTCACAGAGGGCTCGTAGGTGGGCGTACCACACCCGTAGGCTGACCACAGAGAGAGGGAGTTTCTATGTCAAACATCACCATGCATTTAATTCTTATAGATGCCATCTGCCGTGGTGCTGGTCAGGGCTCAGGGTTAGGGTTGAATAGTTTATCTGTCCAACATATTTTTCTGATCTCCTGCTACTACACCTCACATCTTTTTATGACACTATATGACACCTTCTACACTGACTGGGCAAACTGAGGAAGAGAGCCAGCTCCGTCCTGGGCCGTCCTCCGGACAAAACTGTCAAACGTCAGGAGCAACCCCTGTCACCCCCTGTATGAGACAGTTGGGAGTTTAGGAAGCTCCTTCAGCCAGAAACTGCTGCACCCACAGTCCAATAAAGAACACTTCAGGACGTCCTTTGTGTCCTCAGCAGTCAGACTCTTTAGCTTCAGCATTTCTTAGGTCTAGTGCTGAGCTTCTTTTCTTGGACATATTAAAGGACATAATACATCTGTTGATACCAACTCACCCCTGTATTAGTTCACGCCATTACCTCATGTCATTTTGGTGCAAAACTTGGTGCAACTCCTATTGGTTGCACGTGTATTCAGCCTCCTTTCCACCTTAGCCTTTACATTAACTTTTGTTTCTGCAGACTAACGCACATTTGCAGATAGTTTTGAAGACATGTATTCAATTTTGCATTTAAGTTGAACTACAGAAGTTATTTCTGAAACATTTTTTCTTTACTGAGGATAAATTAATAACAGTCTTTTACACTTGAAATCCAGAGAAATGTGCAAATAGTGGGAGGAACACTTTCTAAAGCACCAGATTTTCATTTCTCTGTGCTGCAGAGTTCCTGCTCTATCACGACTGACCGCACACCTCAGCTTCTTTTGCTCCAAAATACTTCCTGCAGCTCTAAATGTGGATTAATACACCACTGATAATAGCCTCTATTTTCTCCTGTTTGATTAAAAACTAACAGTGACACCTTTTTTCTGAAATTATTTCACCTTTTTTTAAACTAAAACATTATATTTGGGGTTAATATTTAAGGACTGACGACATCAGGAGCAACAAATAAGCTTCGGGTTGATTGTTTTTCAGTAATAAAATAAAAGATTCCTCATTAAGTGGGAACTCACCGTGAGCAGCGAACAGAAGGACCAGGGCCACTTTCATCATGGTTTCCTCTGAGAAGACGCTCTGAGCGTTCAGCAGCTTTTATATACTTCTCTCACCCGGCCGGTCTTCGTCCTGGGAATCTTTGCTCCCTGTTCCACCTGCTTCACCGGTATTTATATAACCTCTGCAGAATAAAATCAGCACACTGTGCAGGAAAATTAAACAGAATGTTTGACTTTTGGATTTAAAAAACTGGTGCTGAAGTAGAAGAACAGTCGGGGTGGAGAAAACTTCACATTTTTATCCATATAAAACCATCTTTAAACTGCTGCCATGATGTATTTCACCTTTTTTAAATTTCTTTTTTAATCTGTTTTAAAAAAACAAATCATTTAAATAAAGATTAAATCTTTTCTACATTAAATTTAGGGATTAAAGACACATGATCCAACCAAGAAATAATTTCTAGCATGTTAAAGTTTAATTTTTAATTTATTTAATCTAGTTATTGATATGTGTTTGTCTTATTAATTGATTTAGGAGTGGTTAACTTATAATAAACCAGACAAAAAAATTAACCATGAACTCCAAAATTATAATAAAAAAGTGCTAATAATTCAAAGAAAACACTTCATAAGCTCATAAATTAAATGTTTGTGCTATAATTTCCTGCAGCGACTCCAAAAGAGTAAAAATGATTTAACACATTTTGCATTTTATTCAAAAAACAGATGCAGAGAGAATGTGATGTGAGCCACAATAAACAAGTGTTCATGCATTATACATCATCACAAAGCACTGCAGCTACATTATGAGCCACATTATTCAGGCTGAAAGACAATACACCGAGCTTTGATATATTTTTTTTTAAGCCTGTGCCCTTGACATTTGCGTCAGGGAAATCTGTCCAGCAGGCGCAGGTGGAAAGAACGAAGGCGTGCCAAGATCTCCTCCAGAGCAGCAGGAGGAGCCAGAACATTCAGCCTGGTGGTGAAGGAGGGAGGGGGGGAGGGAAGGGGGGAGGAACACACAAAACACAGCGTTAACGCACAGGTAGGGACACCCCTGTGTTCAAAACAGAGAGAACATGAACGCCAGAGCACGCTGGTTCTGTTTGATGACGTCTTAGTTCATTCATGCCGAGTTAACTCTTCCTCCACCAGAGATGTACACTGTCTGGCCAAAAAAAAGGTCTCCTGGATTTAACTCAGCAAATAGGTAGGAGCCTCCTATTGGATAATTACTGCATGGGTGATTATTTTTCAGCTGACAACAAGTTATTTAACCCCAACTGATGCAATGAGTAGCTTCTCATTTCTTCAACAACCATGTCTAAAGACACATCCTGTGGTCGTGGAAAAGATGTTAGTCTGTTTGAGAAGGGTCAAATCATTGGCATGCATCAAGCAGAGAAAACATCTAAGGAGATTGAAGAAACTACTAAAACTGGGTTAAGTTCCGGAGTGATGGGGGCATCAGGGTAAGAAGAGAGGCAGATGAAGTGATACACCCATCATGCCTAGTGTCTACTGTACAAGCCTGTGGGGACAGTGCTATGATCTGGGGTTGCTGCAGTTGCTCAGGTCTAGGTTCAGCAACATTATGTGTCCAAAGAATGAGGTCAGCTGACTACCTGAATATACTGAATGACCAGGTTATTCCATCAGTGGATCATATTCCAAGATGACAATGCCAGGATTCATGGGGCTCAGATTGTGAAAGAGTGGTTCAGGGAGCATGAGACATCATTTTCACACATGGATTGGCCACCACAGAGTCCAGACCTTAACCCCATTGAGAATCTTTGGGATGTGCTGGAGAAGGCTCCTCACCTGACATGAACGTTTTTATTATCCTGTCCGTTCTCGCTGCCCGCCCCCAGACAAACACCTTCCTCCTCCAGCAGCCTCTGACAGTACAGCACATCTGCCTCCACTCCCAACATCTGGAATTAATCATGACAACGTGGCACCTTGAAGGAGTTCATGATTTTTAACCATCTGAATACTGTTTAACTTTATGCATGTATAAAATAAAATAAAAAGCTTTTTATGTGTCATATGATCATAATTAACCATTAAGGCCTATTCTACATCTGCTGAAAGAGAAACTTACGGGTCCTGTCCCTCTGGATGAATCTGAGGGGTCATGAAAGGAGGAAAAACAAACATTTTTCTATTGTATGTCTATCCATTTATCTATTTTATTGAAGAGTCGTTCAAATGAAGCAGTTTATTAAGTTTAAAGGGGAAACATGACTTGTTGCACAAGAACCACAAGCCACAGGTTTAGGAAACATTGGTTTAATCTTCAACAGTGTGTCAAAAATCATCTTTTTGTTTTTCTTTTTAATCTTTTAGCTGTCAAATAACTGCAGAAAGTATAAAGTGAAGTATAAAGTAAACAGAAAATCCATCACACGAGCAGAATATATTGACCTTGGCCTCCTCCATCATTTGAGGTGGTATATGAAGACTGGGATACAGGAAGACGCCCGCCATCGCCGGCCGGCAGCTCATCCCTTTCAAGCCATTCAGGAACTCACACGCCCGCTGAGCATTGTGGGAAAGCGTGCGTGAGGTGTGAAGAATCTCCTTTAGAAACAAAACAGATTCAGATCAAACCAGGTCAGCTGGAGAATCCCTTAAAAAAAGATAACTCAGGTCGTTACCAACCCAGCTCAAGAGGAGACCACACAAACAAAGAATATCATTTTAAATAATTCATTCATTCATTCATTCATTCATCTTCTATAACCACTTGTCCTGTGAAGGGTTGTGGGGGGCTGGAGCCTATCCCAGCTGTGTACACCCTGGACATTTTTATTTGAATCATTTTATACTTCAGGTGGCACAGTGGTGTGGTGGTTAGCACTGATGCCTCACAGCCAGAAGGTTCTGGTTTCTAATCCATCATGGTCGACTGGTTGCATCTTCTCCCTGTGTCTGGATGGGTTCTCTTCAGGTTCTCCAGCTTCCTCCCACCGTCCAAAGACATGCTGGTTAGGTTCATTGGTGATTCTAAGTTGGCCGTGAGTGTGAATGGTTGTCTGTCTCTCTGTCTTAGCCCTGTGACAGACGGCCACAAACCGACAACTGTGGTCGTTCTGTAGAGGAGGACAGTCTGATCTTTAATGAGTGCTGGCATTGGTAGCAACAAATAAGCTTCAGCATGTTTCTCTGGAGTCTGTTTGAAATTAATTTCAGACATTTTGCTAAGTGCATTGGTCGTGAAGAGTTTGCATGAAAATAATCATAAAGAATGATTTTCAAACAGTCCCTAAATTCATGGATTGTGGATAGTGTCCAAGCTGTATCTGCTGTGTTGTAACGCTACGAAATTTAAATGAATTTACGGCAGCAGTCAAAAAAATTAATAAATGCATTAAAAAAAAATAATAATAACAATAATAGTAATAATAAAAATGCAGATTTTCCTTTCGTCTTGTGTTTTTACCTGAGTTTGTGTTGTAGGAAGGATCTCCCGGTGCAGGTGGATCCATCATGACCGCCAGAGCTAGCTGTGGTAAAACTGGAGGGCTGGAAACGCTGCACGTGTTTTTTAAATACTCTTTCACTGTCGGGTCCATGTTGATGACCTCCATGTAGCCGCCTCTCAGACCACACCTGGACACAGCGTGGACACAGAGTGACAGACACAAAAGGACATGGACTAACTTTATCTTTTCATATTCTGCTTGTTGTTTGTTGTTTAGCAGTAAATTGTCTCCGTGTTATCCGTTAGCTAGCTCACAGTGAGCATCCAGACACATTAAACAACTGCTTCCATCCATCATCTGAGGACAACCATCTACTTTTTTACCTCAGTGGGACAAACATGGTTAAATAAAAGTAAAATGAAATGTGCAAAGTATTTTAGTTATTCCTATCTTTGCACACCGTCCAGAGGCAACAGCTTGTCCTCTTTTATCAAATAGAGGTTTTTGGAGGTTTATGGATGTTTGGGATTCAAATCAATAGTAAACTTCACCGACTGATGTGATTTAGCTCGATATACAGTATCTGTAAAACTATCCTGCTTGCTGTTGTGCTGTTGCAAACTTTGGGAGCTTGATACAGCAGGTACTTAAAATCAAGTATGTTGTCAGTTCTTAAAGACTTCAAGATATGGTTGTTCTCACTCTCCAACGTGGGGCGTCTTAGCATGTCACCTAGACCATGTGATGAGCTCATGTGCCCTCCAGCTGTGACTCACCTGGTCGATCTGCAGCGTGATGTGTGCAGCCAGACTCTGCAGACTCCTCGGGGCCCTGATCCCGAGCACCCGGGGGTTCACGCCCTGCACGGAGCTCATCTCTGTCCGCTGGCTGTCAGTCAGTGACACATCTGCTCAGGAGGCGGCTGTTCATCAACTAAAGACAACTGTGGAAGGAGTTCACTGTGGGAGGTGCACCCAGCGACTGAGTGACTGCTCCACCAGCCAGACAACAAGATACTCTCAAAGAGGTGGAAAAGTTGAAAGGATTTATTTGTTTTTGCTTTGATTTAATTCTTAAAACATCTTCACAGAATCTTTTGCAGCTTCTCTCAGCTTTCTCACACATTTTTTCATATTAACTTATAACTGATTTTCACACTCCGTAGCAATAGTTTGACGAGCAGCATTCAGTTAGCTATTTATTAGTAGTATTAAGCACAGTCTTGCTTTCTTTTCTCCTCTTCCACTTGTTCAGTCTCTGAGAGATACGGTAACTTATTTGCATTTTACCTAAATAGTTTGACATGTGGCGGCAGATTGGTGTTGTGGTTAGGTGATGCCTCACAGCATGTCAAGTTAAGTCAAGTCAAGTCAAAGTACATTTCTAAAGTGCAATTAGAATCAACTTCAGTTGAACCAAAGTGCTGCAAAAGCAGAACAATATAAAACAAATAGAGTTAAAATAAGCAATAAAACATCAAATAAAAACACATGTAAAACTGTCAATTAAAAAAAAAAAAAAAAAAAAAAACTGTGTTAGCGAAATTAAATCCAAGATATCCTGCTCAACTTGGACCGGAGGCCGGTGAGAAGAAGTGGGTTTTCAACAATGATTTTAAATGCTCCACACTCTGGGCAGATTTGATATAAAAGGGTCGGCTGTTCCAGAGTTTTTATTGATTGTTTAAATCATATTTACCTGCAGACATGTTTATTTATTTAGAGATAAAATCTTTTTGTTCCTTTAACTGGAAAAATTGTTGGTAAAAGAGTTTGTAGGTATTTTTTAATCTTTCTTAAAACCATCGTTGGACGTGTCTACTGATTTCTCTGTTGTATTTAAACAGTTTATGTTTTTTAGGAGCTTTTCAATGTTAAAGGGATCACACTCAGTTCTTTCAATTGTGGATTTATTAAGATGCATTTACTTTCACTCAAACAATCACTGACGGAAGGTAAAAAGAACCATTGACTGTATTGACACATATTGTCACATTTACATATTATCGCGGCTTTCTTAAAATTCAAGTGTTTGGCTAGAAGCTTTGGTTAGAAAGTTGATTTGTTTCCCTGCTTGTCTTTGTCCCCTGGATCATGGCATCTGTCCACGAAGCGAAGGTGGAAGGAACCGAGACGAGCCAGGACCTCCTCGAGGGTGTCCGGAGGAACAAGAACACACAACCTGGGAAACAGGAAACCCATGAGAGTCACGTGTTTGAGAAAATCCAACATATAACAGATAAATACGTCTTTAACTTGTGTTACCTCAGATGGTGGCTGCCAGTCGTGCCTCCATGCTGACCTGCACCCACAAGCACAGCCTCCTCCTCCAGTAACTTCTGACAGTACAGAACAACAGCATCCACCCCCAGCGTCTAAAACAGACATGTGAATTAGACGGTTACTTACTAAAGTCTTTGCCATAACCTGTTTTATTTAGGTAGCGATCAATATGGAGGATCCTGTTTTCTTCTCCAATGAATGGTGCCCATAACGACCCATTATCTGCCAAATATTCCAGTCTCAGGGTGTGTACGGGGCTGGAAGGTGATTATCTGGTTGTTAACAGACTCTATTCATGCACAACCCCCACAGACGTTCCTATTTAAACCCCAACTCCCCATCGCTGAAGAAGCTATTGGATGAAATACCTAGAAGAAACTCTACAGGTCCAGTTGCCCTTCTTTCAGCTTGTTTATTTTTTGGGGGTATACTTTGACCTGGATGACTGAGAACCTTCACAGAAGAGTAGTTAAGGCTTTAGTAGTTGGGTGTTCATCAATATGTGTTCTTGTCTCTACTTGCAGATTTGTGAAACATCAGCAGCAGCTGCCAAATATACCGTTCCAATCTAAAGTATTCATCTGGCCTAGTTCTTTGGAAACGCGTGTGTGGACTTGGTGCAGCCTGGTATCCCAGAATGCATCTTGTGTCATCAAGTTACGCTGCTGTTCCAATTTCAGATTGACTGCCCTGCAACTTCTCGCCCCTCCAGAGTTGGAACTTCACAATCAAACTCGTCTGAAGTCTGAAGTGCCACGTACTTGGTAATGATTATTGGCCAAAAGGCTGAGCTGCTGAAACACAGACTGGAAAAAAAGTGGACGTCGTGACAGCTCCTCAAAAATGAAGCCAAAAGCATGCAGAGCTCCTCCGGGTGGCTGGCTGCAGTATAGGTCATAAGTCCCGCCCTCCTCCATGTTAGTGGAGGGAACTTGGGTCATTATGTGATGCTATGAAGACAAACTTGCCGTGTCCCACGGATTCTAGAGTCAGTTTTGACCGATGGGAGTAAGTGGAGACCTGTCGGCCATTTTTTTCTACGGTCTATGTACCGAACTGATAAATGTCAGCCATCTAGTGGCTACTGGTGGTATTACTACTGCATGGCACGTGGCCTCTCCTGCTGCTCTAAAAGCCTTTGTGTTTCAACAGCCTTTTATCTAACTGCAGTCGGATGCAGTCAATGGTTGACTGTTGGCACGTCACTGATTAACTTTATGTTAAAGGTTATGTTAAATTATGCTGAACAGAAATGTGTCTGTGTGTACAGAGGACAGCGAGCAGTGCAGTGATTATTATATATACGTTAGAGATCAAATAGCTGCTTTTGGTCTTTTAAAATGTTGATGCAGGCTCTACCTCTTGTGGAACTGTGGAAAAACCTTGGTATGGTCTTTTAAACTTATACCATATTAAATTCCCACCTTGGCCTGCTCTCTAATCTCAGCTGGTAACCGCAGACAGGGATAAAGGTAGATCCCACCCATCACTGGCTGACAGGTCATCCCAGGTAGACCGTTCAGGAGCTCCTGAGCACGCTGTGCATTGTGGGACAGAGTGGCCCGAGTGAGGAGAGTCTCCTTCAGTGGACAGAAACACAGAGAGCTGATTATAAGTCGTAGTAATAAGTAATAAGACGCGGGACGTCAGCAGCTGCTCTTGGTGTTTCCTCACCTGCGTGTATGTGTCGTACGAAGCGTCTCCGGGCGTCGGTGGGTTGATCATGAGATCCAGAGCCAGCTGACCCGTGACTGGAGTGTTGATATCGGTGCACAGCATGGTGTCTGCAAAATGCATCACCTCCGGGTCCATGTTGACTATCTCCATGTATCCTGCTCTCAGACCACACCTGGGACGCACATGCACGATTTTATGACGTTTTTACTTGTGTCTAAGAAAGGCTGTTTGCGTTGGGTGCTTTGAGGTGGGGAAAATTTGGAAGACAGAGTCTGAACTCACTCTCCCATGCTGCTGCAGGATAAGGAGTGGAAGGACACCAGCTCAACTGTCTCTGTGTACTCTTTGTCCATCTCAAACAGGACTTTCTTATAGGACACAAACTCTCTGTCTGGTCCGAACACGCTGTCCTGATACACCTGGAGGGCAGAGAAAAAGGAAGTGATGGATAAGTAAACCCTTCTCATCACTGAGCCCAGTCTGAAGAGTTCATGATCACCTCGTCCACTAACAGCAGCAGTCTCTCAGCTGCTGCGAACCTGATCACGTCCTCTATTGACTTCCTGTCCTGCACATGACCTAGAACCACAAACAGCAGCAGAAACAGTGATGACAGCACGGTGCATTTAATTCAACTGCTGTGTGTTTATTTACCTGTGGGGTTTCCTGGGTTGCTGAGGTAAATGGCTCTGGGCTCACAGCGCCCTCTAGCGGCCGTTAAAGCTCGGTGCAGCTCGTCCAGGTCGACGGCCCATCCTCGCTCCTCTATCAGCGGGTAGGGCACCAGAGTCACCTGGGCCTCATCCAGCACAGCCGGCAGAGTGTGTGGCCATGGGACGGGGGTCAGCACAGCGGATCGAGTGTCCCCCTCCCCACAGGCCAGCAGCTTTAACACAACCTGAACACAGCATCGTGCATTGACCTGACCCTTCATCTATGATTTGACATAAACATGATGATGCTAAAGAGTGCTTGTTTTAAAAATAAAACTGTAATTGTGGATCATCCCACAGATACTTGATCAGTTTGGGATCTAGTGAATTTGGAGGCCAGGTCAACACCTTGTGCTGTTCTTCATGTTTTTTTTTTTAGTCGTTCCTAAAGTGTTTTTGTGTGTGTGTCTGTGTCAGGCTGCATCCTGCTGGGGATGGCTGCTGCCATCAAGGAGTGTCATTGCTATGGGGTGGGGGTGCCTGGTCTGGTCTAGGTGGGTGCTACATGTCTAAGTAACATCCACACCAATGAATGCCAGGTCCAGAAGTTTCCCAGCAGAACATTGAATTGTCACAAGATGGTCATAATGTTATTTACTTCTCCTGTCAGTGGTTTTAATGTTGTGGCTGATCGATGTATATATTTCTGCCTTTCAGTTAAATAGAGATTATTATTCATATTCGTACCATCAAGGCCCGCTGAGAACCAGCAGAAATAAAGATGTTTTCAGGGTATGAAGGAACGCCAGCGTCTCGTCTGGAGATGAACTCAGCGATGCTTCGTTTGACATGAAGCAGCCCAGAGGAGGCAGTGTATGAACCTGTGGATCAGTTTATAAGACATCATATTTATAAACTCATCAAGTTAAATGTCTGTCACGTTTCTTTTTTCCAGTGCTCACCCACGCTTCCTCCATCACAGGCCTCCAGCAGCCTCCGAGCTCTGAGCTTGACATCCAGAGGAAGACTTGTGTCTTCCAGCAGCTGAGGGTAGAGACACACGGCCAAGACCTGAGACAACAGACCAGGTCCAGAGGGAGCAGAGTGAGAAAGAGGCCAGAGGATGAAAGGTTTGTTGAACCGAGAAAACTTACCTGTCGGACAAATGAGACGGGCTTCATTCCTGCTCTTTGAGGATCAGCTGAGCTGACATCAATCACCTCTTTAAAGGGTTCCTGCGCCCCCTGCAGGAGGACACGTGTCAGTGCAGGACAAAATGCACTTTGACACAAGGATAAGTTCTGGTTCTAGGACTAGTTCCAGGAACCAGGACAGGCTTTAATTTTTTCAAGTTTCAGCAAGGACATTGCACCTCCACAGCAAAAGACTTCTTCTATTTCTTCATAGAACAAAGTAAACGCTAATGCTGCAGCAAATTTTATACTTTAAAACATTATTCACGTTTTGTTTCATGAACCTGAACAAGCTGTAAATATCTCTGAGTCTGAATTGTGTTATATTTCAAGATTTGGATTATATCTGGCATCAAAAAGCTCTTTTTTAATGTCTGTTTGCTTCTTTTCACTTTCACAAAAAAACCAACATACACTATATATAAGTGAGCTGGAACTTACCAGTGAGATCTCTTGTGTGATTTGTGCAGCCAGACTCTGCAGAGCACCCTGTGAGGAGACTCTGATCCCCCTCACTCTGGGATTCACATGCTGCAGGGAAGTCATCGTCGTTTTGTTGTAACGGTTTTGATTTAAATGTCAAAACTATTCACTTAGACCTCTAGCAATCGCCACCTGTCAGGCAAGTGAGATCTTTATGCAAAACCCTCTCCTCATGCATGATAGAGAGTGAGAGAGAGAGGTGAATGTCTAACTAATGTACCATGAAAAAGGTTGAAATGTGACCTCAGTTGGATGCGTAATCCTTTTTCCTACATTTTCTGCTCCGTTCACCAGAACTCCTCGATCTCTGAGGTGGACTTTGTACGCCTCAAACCTTTTCTGTCTTTGAATCCTTTAAACTTCCTGTTTGAAAGCCTTTTAACAGTGACAAACGTCCACTCGCCACAAGTACATGAAAGAGCTTTATTAACTGGAAACTTGCACAGGATTTGAAATGCAGAGTAATAATACTGGACAGTTAGCGCAGGTTACAGGGAGAAAAGACAACTTTGAGTCAAATCGCCTAGTACACGATGGCTATAGGCCAAGAGGATGACCTTTGCATAGAAGTCCCGACGCGGTGCAGCCACGGCGAGGGGAGAGAGAGAGAGGTTTTATGTCTATGGGGACGTTTAAAGGGAACACAATATTCATTTCTACATAAAGTTACAGTGTCTTCAGTCTGAAGTCCGTTCTTTCATCTACGAAAACAGGATCTACGCCTGCCTGATAAATAAAAGAAGTTATATACAATGAGAAATTAGACAGGGGGAGGGGGAGGAGCTACAAGGGGTGGGAGGGGTTAGATATGAAGCCATGCAGTGGGTCCGATCAACTTTTGGCAGATCCGGGACCAGTTGAGCCACACCTGTTGATTAGTGCCAGGTGATGGAGCGCAATCCTGGCCACGTGGTTTCCGATGCGGGTAAAAAGAGTGCTTTACTAGTTTTTTCCGTGGTAGCCCTTGATTTTTGTCGTATAAGGTGAACACACCTGAGCCCCCGTGCAGGTGACATCCAGTGGGGGAGGGGTGGGGGAGCTCCTCTCTTCTCCTCCCCACCCCCCACCCTGCTCGCTGCAGGTAGTATAGATACATTTAGAGCCCTTAGAAGAAGTATTAAAAGACCTTGTCGGCGGTTTGGTGAGGATTTGTTTGACACAGTTTGTCCAGTTTGTGCTCTCCCAGGTGGGACAGGAAGGTCGGGATGGGCGGAGTTTATGTGATCACCCACAGAAAAAACAAAAAGAAACAAAAAAACAGACCTGGTCTTGATTTCAGTCTTTAAATCCCTTTAAACCCATTTCATGAGTAGTGGTCCGAGCCAAACGAGTGCGTTCCTCCTTCAGTTCGTTAGTAGTCTTCTTCCCTTTGAGGGCGACTACAGCATTCCAGTTGTAGAGAAAAAGCAGTTTTATTTTTTTACTCTCTAAAAGAATTTACAAAGAGCAACAACAAAAGGCACATACAGGAGTTTTCCTTTTTGCTACGCGTGCCCACTGCTCCCTCTGTCCATCCCAATATCAAAATGTTTGTTTTTCGTTCCTCACATTTATGTAACCTGAGTTATTCGTCTCCCTTTTTATCCAGTTTTTCTCACTAGAGGCTGAAACACAGCGAGAGCAAATTTTACGAGCTTCCGACGTCAGTTCTCTCTCGATTCTTCATGAAATTTTGCACATCTTTACAGCAAACTCTGCTAATGTGTAAGTTAAAGTTACGGCCTTTTGTTCCAGTAGCCTGCATCCATACGTTTAATTATTTGTTAATTTACAGACTGATTTCTTGATTAAATCACTAGTTTTATTGAATCAATGTCAGGAAAATAGTTTCTCTTTTAGTTCAATTTCCATTTTTTATCTGACCCAGCTGTTTAAAAAATGATCCACTGATTATTTGAAAAACAGCGAGTCCAGTTTGCTCTTCCTGTGTTTCAGCCTTCAGTCCATGATTGTTTTTATAGCTTTATTTTTTGTGTTTCTTGAGTCCATGAGATGTTCCTGTTTGTCGCCTCTTCGTCCGTAGCATAGAGCGGCGCTATAATATGTTCATTTTCTTTCTTTTTTTGTTTGTTTTACAATTATAAATGGATTGCATGTTGCTGCTGCAGAGACTAGAGCCGCTTTGTTCACATGTGGGGCTGCTGCCGCCGCTGCACAGCACGTCATGCACCGTTTATGTGGAGGTCGGCGCTCTCTGGTGGACGGGAGGATTAACTGCGCTTTGCTGCCACCTGCTGCCTCAGCTTCTCCCTCCTCTTCTTCTCCATCAGCCTGGAAAAGTGAGGGGGGAAAAAAAGATATTGTGAGTTTGAGACTTTATGGTTAAACTTCCAAAAGACACTTCCACACAAACATTTGAGTTATTTCCTAGCACATGAACTGAACTTTGAACTAGTTCTTGTTTAGTGTGAATTTGCACAACAGTAGTCTACCCATATTTTTGACCTTTACCCAAAAAAAGACCTTTACTTAACTCTCAAACAACCTTGTAAAGAAGTGAGGACCAGCTAAAATGTCCTCACTTTGCACAAACACCCTCATTTTGATTGTGGTCCTCAGAAAGATAGCTGTACAAGACCACACACACACACACACAGGTTTGTTTGTTTTGTTCTTGCACTATTCCCTGATATAAAAAAAGAACAATAAGTCCTCAGGCTTGAAAACTTGGAATCACTTTCATCTACTTAACATTTCGGCCCCTTTTCTAAAATCGATCACCGCGTCGTCGGCCCTCGCTCACCTGCGGTTCCGGGCCTCCACCAGCTCGCTCAGCTGGTCCTGAGCCGCTCGGAGCTCCTCCAGACTCTGCTGGTAGCTCAGGTCCACCGAGCCCGACCTCTCCAGGAGAGACACGTGGTTGGACAGCTCGCTGGTTCGGTCCCGTAGCCGCTGGATGGACGTGTACAAGTTCTCGTCGTCTTCTTCCTGTGGGACACAGCGTGGACGGAGAATGCGGCGGTCAGATGAGGCAGGCGGCGTTTACAACGTGAGTGATGAGAAAAGGTAATAATTCCTGTGTGGACTCAGGATGGTTAGTGGGCTATGTTCTTCCATGGATATAAAAGTGTTCTGTACCTTTGCATTTACGATCTCTATATGAACCAGAAGTGAAGCCAACTCCAGCTCCTCACTGTAGCTGTTCTTTAGAGGTATGCTCCTGTAGCCTGGTGACACACGGACAAACAAATTCAGAATACAGACGAAACAGACAGAACTGTTAAAGCGCAAAGTGTCCGGTGAATGCGCTCACCTGTTCGCAGCAGGCGGACGGGGTAGGTGGCCTGTGCCAGGAAGTTGGGGTCGCTGAACATGTCCTCCTCGTAGACGGTGAAGCGCAGGAAGGAGAAGGTGGGGTTGTGGATGTCGAACACGAACTGCCTCTGCACCCACACGGGATTCAGGCCGTTATCGGCTGGAAGGAGAGACGGTTAACACGCGGTCAGGGCACACGTAAAGAAACCGATGAAGCTTCACACCACCGCTGCTCGAGCTGTCGTCTTACCTACAACGTCCGTCTTACATTTACAGCTGTCGTAATCGGCTCCGCAGATTTCCACCTCCACGAAGGGGCAGACGATGCTGCGCCCGTTTTTAGGCAGGTGGCGAGCTCCCAGCACCTGAGAGAGACGGATGCATGAGTAAGTGAGACACTGGGAGAAAGCTATAACTCTGAAGAGGAAACAGAGGTGTGTCTGCACAGGAAAATCACTACCCAGAGTTGGATAAGATTACATGGACACTTACATGGATATTCTTCTATTAATCAGAACAGACTGGCCTGATCAGGTCGATGGTGGTGGTGTAAACATTTGATAATCTGATATATAACCATGTAAACTCGTGATGTGCAGGTTTCTCTTTGGTTATTAGAATAAATCCATTCTCTCTGAGCATGTCTGCTCCACGTGGAGTAAACATCAGGTGAGGGACAGAAACATGAAGGCACATCTCACTCATCTTCTTCTATCTAATGAATTTAATACTGGAGACAATAAAGTTGGGAAAGATATTTTATATTTTCAGCAGATCTGAACAAAAAAATTCTACAGGGATTGATGTTTTGAGGCATGTAAACATAGATCATTTTATGTAAACCACAGACGGTAGAACGTCTCCACGTCCTCCCATCGGTCAAATTGACGCTAGGATCTTGGGGATATGGGCGTCGCCATTTTGCAAGTTTTGAGATTGCGTTTAGTAAACACTGTTCTCTGGTCTTGATCCCTTTTTCCTATGGGACTGCTTCATGGCAACTGTCAATCATCGTGATGTCACATCCTGTTTTTTTATCGTCCAATAACTAAAACGAAACTTCTCAGAAGAACTCTTGAACATATTAACTATCTAAAAAAACAATCCTTAAAACAAATGTATTTGATGTGCACTTTAAGTTTGGTCCAAGTCCCACCCACTAACATGGAGGAGGCGGAGCTTAGGAGCTATACTGCAGCCAGCCACCAGGGGGAGCTCCACATGCTTTGGCTTCATTTTTAAGGAGCTGTCATGGCGTCCATTTTTTTTTCTACAGTCTATGACGTAAAGCAGCTCAGTAAAATTTTTTGAATCAGAATAATTTAATTTGTAGTCACAGTTTAGTGAATCTGACCTGTAACTGGACGGTTATCGGCTCCACGTGCAACGTGTCCTTGTCGAAAGGGTCGAAGGCGTCGTCCCTCATGACTTCAGGCTGGGGAACGTAGCCGCTGCCTCCTCCGAGCATGAACAAGGCCTGGTTCAGCTGCATGGGTTTATCTACAAAATACATACATATCACTGGCATAAGTAACGAGCAACTAACCTTAGTAACCCGTAAAGAGCCCAAGAGACTTTTAATATGGATGTTAAAGTGAAGCTACTATTATATACTGAACCAAGTACCTCTGGATACTTCTGAAGGTATTTGAATGACTGGAAAATATTAATAAGTGTTTTTATCTTTGAGTGGAAAAGCAGAAAATGTTTTGTAAAGACGTTACCACTGCTGAACTAGTCAAATTTCTTGTTTCATTAGTTAATTTTTAATCTTTTCTATCAGTTCTGTGTCTCTGTGTCTCTGTAAAAAGACTTCCTGCTGTGTAATGACTCTGTGGACACGTCCACACTGACTGACCCGGGGTCTGAAAGTTGAGCGCGACCAGCTGCGAGCCACAGAGCCACATGGGCAGCGGGTCGTAGTTGGATGAGTCGAGCCTCTGTCCTCTGGGGTAAACTCTGGAGAGCTGGCGCCGGTTGTACTGCAGGAAGCGCTTCCCTCGGGTGCGAGTCGCAAACTTCTCCGCCTTCGTCTCCGGGAAGGAGGACATGTCCCGGTAACACGCCCGCTCTGTCCCGATCTCTGCAGATTAAAGACCAAGTTAGACGCTCGAGCACAAAACTTTTTTTTTTTTTTAAAAAGGTGATTGGAGTTTGATCCTTACTGTCCTCGTTGAACGGGACAGGTCTGCAGTAAACCACCAGCTCAGACAGCTCCACCGCGATCTTCTTCCTCCTCTCCATCTGTTTCTCCTCCTGCATCTGTTACCATGGAGACAAGACAACCGCGTCATTAAGTCAGAGATGACGACAACTAGGAAATCACCACCAGAACAAACTAAAGACATTTTTTATTTGCTTTTATAATAAAATGTAAAGCCTCAGATGTTTGTCACCATCAGGAAAAGTACTCCCAAACTTAATCACTTTAGATAACGGGGATGTTTTGCAAATATTTCCAGTCACGGGACAAACAAAAGTCACCACTGACCCGTGCGTCTGCGTTCTGCGCCGCCTCCCTGATCTTGCCGACCCAGCCGGTGACATCCTCCAGGCTGTCGGCCGCCACGTCCAGGGTCTGGACCGGGTGAGAGGAGAGCTGCTGGGAGTGGATGGTGAACACGAAGGGCCGCGAGTTCTTCCCGTCTTTATGCACCACTGGATGGGTCGATGGATGGATGGGGGGGCAACGAGAGAATAAACAGGGATTAACCTCTATTGAGCCGCTAATCGTTGCGTTTGCAAATCTTCATCTTGTGAATAGAAGTAAACTGAAGCTGTGAATCAGCGCGGAAACAAAGAACTACTGAAAGATCAGACTTTAAGAATAGATCACTAATATAACTGGACAGAATTAAAAGTGTTTCTGTTATTTAGTCTAGCCTTTTTTAAACTAATGCTGAATACTATAACCTACATGGAGCTAGGTTTTAGTGCAGGACTGTTATATTAGAAAGAATTGTCACTCGTTTACCTAATGAACTGGCAAGTGTGTGCATTTTGCATTTTACACAAGAGGTTTAGTAGTCTGGAGGCCAGATAGACTTCCCCCACCCACAAAATGATTGCGGGGGAAAGTTGGTCTGGACTCTTATTATCATACAACAGCATCTGGCTCTGATTAGACGTAAGACTATCCAATTGAGGCAGAGGTCTTTTCTTATTTTCTTCTTTTTTAATTATTAGATTGTGACTACAACTACTTGCAAGTCAGGAGGAACAAGTTGTCAACATCGACTATATAAATGCGGTGATTTCTGTTGACTAGTTGCGTCGTTGGTGTCCATCCACAAATAAGGCAGATCCCACTACCAGGAAAAAACAAATAGGGCGGAAAAAGCTTAAATCCATGTGGGAGTTTAGTTAAACAGATACCCTGTAAGTTGTACGCTTAGTTAAATCACCCAATCCACCAGTAATTTGAATTATTTGAAAAAATAACCACTTGCTGTAACCCTAGCTGCAGGATATATCTACTGTACTTTGAATGCGCCTCATTTATTTTCAGAGAGTCTGTTTTCTCACCGACATGGCAGCTGGGCACGTCGATGAAGCCCTTGAGGAAAGTGCCCAGAGGACTGTTCTCTGTGGACTGAGACGACACGAGAAAAACTCATATTTAGTTCACAGTTTACAATCACGAAGGCGCGGCGATCTGTGCGTTTGAGTCCGAGCTCACCGCCTCGTCCAGCTCTCTGGTGGGCGAGCTGGGAACCTCCTCCACGTAGTTGGCAGGAAACCACAGCTGCTTCTTTCCGCCGTAGTCGCCCCTCCACCTGAGGACGACAGCCCGAAGATCAGTGTTCAACGTTTAACGCACAGCGCAGCAGAACGGGGTCACCCTGTTCAACCTGAGCACAGAACTCACCAGCCGCCCTCCTGCTTGTCCACGTTCAGGATGAGCGCCTGTTTGGGGAAACAGAGCTCGTCTTCTCTCTGAGCTCTGTAGTCGTACAGGGCTTTGACCGTGCACTGAAAGGAGAATCATCAGTGTGAGCAGATATCATCCCGGCAGGTTTGCTTGTGATTTGTGTAAATGTCATGTCTATACGCATTGACACCGAGCTTACACAGTATTATAGAAACAAGAGGTAATTTCCTCTATTGAGTTAAGAGCTGTCGGTCTGCAGGACGGCCCCACAAGAACTGCAGATGAACATTTTTCCTGCTTCTAGCATCAACTCAGCTGCTGCCTGTAATATCCCACCCACTGACACTCACTTTACCTGTCAGTGGTCATAATGTTATGGCTGATTGGTTGTATTTCACAGTATGTTTTAGGTCTGGCCACTCGGGGGCGCCAAAGTCAATTAAAGTTAAACTACGGTGTTTCCATTAATTTTTTTTTTTCTCCTTCTTTCGTTTTCATTTCTGATCACCGCTCTCCTCTTTCCTTTCATACCTTTTTCCCGTCAGACTCTCGTCTTAGTTTCGCCATCAGCCCCTTTAATCAGCACAATGAACTGTACTTTGCACTTGCTGTGCTGCTGCTGCTTCAAGTCTTTACAAGTGTACATTCACTGCCGACAGATGGTAGATACTTGAACCTGCTAATCATTTACTAAATATTAAGATAAGATAATCACACAGAGATTAAGGTGATGAGAGCGTCCTATTGTCACACTCACCCGAGCTGTAGGCATCTTGTTGGCCTCCACGTAGAAGTGAGGGGTGCGGACCTCGTACAGCGCTCCATAGTCCAGCTCCTGACACAAAAAAATAAATATATAAACAGTGACGGTTAATTCTCCAGCAAAGCTCCACTTATTATCTTTAAAACTGAGGATAAATTAACTTCTTTGTGTTTTTTTAAACTATTAATTAACTATTTTCTGACATTTTACAAATTAAACAACACATAGAAGGAACAATAAAGAGATTATTCTGAACTTAAAGTAATCGTTAGTCGACGCAGTGAACAAAAAGATCGTATCATATGGATTTAAAGTGTTTTCTACAGCGCCCCCTAGTGTTTTGGATGCAGTCGTCAAATGAAGCAAGCTTCTCATTAACCAGAACTAGCATCTGTACCATGCAAAAATAATTATGAGCAACTTATGCGCTCCACAGTAAAACATAATATAACGCCGGCCGCGCCAGACTGACCGTGGTGCCCATCCGGTCCAGGGTGTCTTCATTGATGGGGTAGCGGAGCCTCATCTTGCGGTACAGAGGATGCTTCTCGTAGTAGCTCACCAGATCCACCAAACTCTCGAACTCTGCCGAGCTACCCAGCATGAAGAGACGTCCCTCCTGCTGGATGCGACAGTGTTTGATCTTCCCCTCGGCCCTGCGTGCAGGCAGCAGAGGGAACAAAGAGGAGCAAAAGAGAGCAGACAATATGTCCATTCAGAACGGTTGGCTTTGTTGTTCAACTCTAAAAAGAAAGCCGATGCATTCATGTCAGCTGCACTCATGTTACACATACACTCAGCAGCCAGATTATTAGGTACACCTCATCAGTCAAGCACATGGCAAGTGTAGATACCGATACCTGAAGGAGATGGCGTAGGAGCTGTGTTCGCTCCGTTTTCGCACCAGGAACGCTCCGTCCCTGGGAACACGCATCAGCATGTGTTCAGCCTGGACGCGGGACAGACTGGAGTGGTACCACCTGGAGAACAGCAACAGAACCAACACCGTCAAACCAGGACAAACGGGACAAACGGGACAAACCAACACCATCAGGTCATACCAACTGACCAAATGCAGGTCGATAATAGCAGCTGGATGTTCTCCCTGATGGAGATCCCTGATATAGTTTGTAAAATGGCTTTTATGGCTGCTAATTTCTGAGCTTTTTACCCTGACACATGCTCATGACCTAAAAACTCACATGACGAGGGGCTGGTAACAACCACATACTCCCCTATAAGTCTAGTTTCCTTCGTTTTAGCTGTTTTTGGATGTACCGTCTCACTGATGACTGAAAACCTTAATAGGCAAGCTACTTTATAATTCTGCTTTACTAGAATTCACATTTCCTCTTCACTGCATGTATTTAAGAGAAGATAGATAAGATAATCCTTTAATTAATCCCAATGCTTTACAAATGACCATTATTTTTTCTGACAAAAACTTTAAAAAGTGTATGAAATTAATAAAATTAGTCTTTTTCTGTTTTTCAAGAGCAAACTTTTCGCCTTTCCTTTTTGCAAAATGGGAACCACTGATGACAATTTCTAACTAATGTCTGAATTATTAAAAAAACAAGCAATGAACTGAGAATATATTGTAATTATGAGATTAATCTATAATGAAAACAATCATTAGCAGCGGTCTAATCAAACAAAATATAGTAAAATATTCTGCATTGTACATACTTTAAGATTAAAGTGCAGAAATATATATATTTTTTTACAGTGTATTGTCAGGACTTTAGCTTCGTCCTCCTCTGCAGGTTTTTAGATATTAGTCACCCACTCTCTGCTCTCGTGTGCGTTGGGTTGCGGCACGGGGTTGCCCAGCCTCATCTCAAACTCGTTGCAGCGCAGCGGCGTTTCTCTGTAGTGGCAGATGAGGCGGTAGAGGCTGTCGAACACCAGGTTGTCGGTCAGGTAGAAGCGGGTGGCGCCGGACTCCTGACGTGAGTGGATCCTGCAGTGCTGGACGCGACCGGAGCGCCTTGGTGGGGACGAACGAGAGTGAGTTAGGACGGCGATTTGTGATAACTTGGTAGAGAAGACTTAACACTTGAAAGGTGCAGGGTTGACAATCAAGTTGAGACGTTTAAAAGCAAAGAAAAGGCTGTGACCTCAAAAAGTTCAACCTCTCTGAGCAGCTTAGTTGGGACTAAAAGACATATTGATGCTGTAATTATTGAAGTTAGCTCAGAAAATCATGTCCTACAGATGTTTCTAATGCCCCTGTATTTCCATCTATGTTCGTGAAGAAGCTCATGAAGCCATTACTACTGAGGGCCAAAGAAATACATGGCTCAACAGAGCTACGACTCTCTGGCCCCAGTCAGACCTTGCATTAAAATTCATCCTGGGTTCGTTCATGCAAGGTCTGAACGGGACCTTTGTCAGCCTGGCTGAAAAGAAAGCTGGGGTAGTTCTTGTTTTCTTCTATTAATGTTTTTTTTTTTTATAAGTTCAACATCAATTCAGGCTATAAGTGCTTCTTCTGGATTAGTGCAATGCCACTTTCGTGCTATCTTCTTTACATTGCATATTTCCGTATTACATACAGTCATTTCTTCATCTTTATAAGTGTATACGTGACATTTCTGGTTAAAAAGCAAGGCGACATCCCAGCATTTCACCAAACACGGAGCCAATATTATCGTCAGAACACACTGACCAGAAGGAGAGGGTGTAGTCCCCGACGAACGTCTCGCTCTCCCGGACCAGGAAGGTGCCGTCTTTAGCTCCGCCCTCGCAGTAGTCCTGCAGGAGTTTCTCGGCCACCTGCCGACCGTCGCGTCCGCCGCCCAGCTTCCCGTGGAACCAGCGCTCTGCACAGTGCTGCTCGTTGTTGTTACACTCCTGACGGGGTCATACATTTGTGTTCAATAAATACTAGGGATGTCTCAATCAACCCCTCCACCGATTTCTGGCAGCTTTGACGCTAGCCAACCACCGTTAAAACAAAAGAAGAAGACGACGTTTGATGCTCTGATGGGACGTGGTTTTGGTTAAATAACTACTGAAGCCGAATGATATCGATAAATGTTTGACATACTACCTCCTTTGCTTCCTCGTCCTCCTCTTCATCAGCTGTCTGGTAGTGAGATGTCTCCTCTGAGTAGTAAATCTTATTACTGGTCAGGACAAAATAGTGTGGCGTCCACGTCTGTCAATCACACAGACAGAGAAAAAATATAATATAAATAAAGTAGTAATAAAGTGTAGTTAGTAACCGTGTGTGTTTCTGTGTGATCCCTCACGTGGTCGATGGGGTCTTCGAGATAAAGGATGCCGTTCTTCAGAGAGTTGCTGATGTCGTTTTCGGAGTAGCTGGCTGACGACACCTCCTCATACACCGTTCCCTCCACCAGCTTCTTGTGCTGTGACACAATCACACGGTTAAACATCCACGTGCTTCGTTTTTCACGAAGGAGAAACGCGAGCAGCCGTCTACCTTGATGAGGATCTTCCTGCGGAGCTGGTAAGGCGAAGGAAGCTCCTCTGCGTTGTTGTCCACCGGTTTGGTGAGCAGCAGATCTCCGAACACCTTCTTAAAGTGCGTGGCCATGTTCCTCTGCTGGACCACGCTGCAGTGGTCCTCGATGGACAGGATCACGGGATACCTGCACGGACACAGCAGCAGCGGTGGTTACGTGGAGGCCGGTGGCGTTCTGTCGGTGGCTGGCGTGAAGCGAGCGCCCCCTCCTCCGTGTACTCACTCAGATGTGACGAAGGCGTGTTCTTTGATGGTGTGCAGCACGTCCAGGAACTTGATCTTGGAGGTCAAGGTGTGGCCGTGGTAGATGATCGGCAGGTCGTCGGGACCGTCCCAGCAGTCCACTGAGATCCCAAAACAAGAAGTAGTCGGTTTTACTGTTCATCACATGACTGATACGGGACAGTCAACTGGAGCAGATGGGATGGGTAAATGTAATGACAATGGGGCCGTTACACCAAATTAGCCATAACATTATGACCGGTCAAGGGAATACCACAGATTATCTCAATTATGAGGCACCAAGGGAACATTTTGTCCTTAGAACTGATGCTCAAAGGAGGAAAAATGATCAGGTGGACGGATTTGAGCGACTTCGATAAGGGACAGATTGTCTGCAGTGCACCTAGTATTAAAAGTGGTCTAAGGAAGGAAAAGAGTTGAATTAGATCATGGGTTTCAGCCGAAGCTCATCAATGACCACTGTGTGGAGATCAGAAAAGTTGATGCTATATGTTCTGATATGAAGGAGTCATAGGATGGGACAAGAAGCCACTTGGATGAGTCTTCAAGAAAACTCAAACAAGTCCAGTTGCCTTCGTCTTAACTTATATTTGTTTTATATACACCGTGAACCTGAAGTCTGTCCCCTTTCAGGACACTGTGTCTCTTACGTTCAACGCAGCGGCAGCCCATCCTCAGACAGCGAGCGTAGGCCTCTAGAGATGACTCACTGGAGAACTGGTCGCCTGTCAGGTACCTGGAAGAACAACAAAGCTGATGGTAAACCAACCGGGTGGAGGAACACTTTGTTTCCTGACTTTCTGGTAGTTGAAAGATAACTTTGAGATGTTTGTTTGAATAATGTGTTCAAAGATGAATTGGTCTGGTAACACATCTTTGCTGCATGTCAAAGTGTCTCTTGTTGAATGAGTGTTTAAATCTGTCATTTTGCTAACTTCCTGTCAACATAACAAAACATGTCAAACAAACTAACTCTTTGCATTAAAGCTGGACTCAGACTGGGCCCATTTAATCCCTGATCTATTTATTTTTTTAAAACTCTTGTAGTCTGAGGCTAGCCTGGAAGCCAGAGCGACTTCCACATCCACAAGTTTTCTTTGGCGGAAAGTTGGTCTGGAAGCCCTCTGCTAGGAACTGATTATGCTAAAGATCTGCTGGGCCAATCAAATCGCTTGGACAGGCTTTACATGGTGACGGACATACACGTCATCTGAGCGTCGTGGAGTTGAATTTATTGGTTGGAGGACTATCAAGTTGCAGTTATTTTTCTTTCTCTACAAATGCTGCATTATTAAATCCAGTCTAAGGCCAGCTTTAGTGAGTCTGACATTTCCAAAACATCAAAGCCACACCACAAGACATATTTACGTGTTGTGTGAAGAGGAGATCCAGTACTGGGACAGCGGCCTTTTCATGTCGTCTGCAACGACCGGTGAGAGCCGAGGGTCACACACAGAGTTCTCTTTAGAGAACAGGAAGGTCAGGAACTAGAATCACAGAGGAAAAAAAACAATCTTACTGTAAAGCAGCGTGAAATGGTGCATCCTCAAAGCATGTTTCAGTTTCTGTTTTGCGCGTCTTTGTTGTGCGTCACCTCGTCCAGCTGCAGCATCGGCTCCGGCTGCGGCCCCCCTCTCATGTAGCCCATGAGAAACTCCCTGACGCGACTCAGATCCGACGCCCAGGACTCCTGAGACGAGCCCAACGCAGAGAAGTGAAAACCAAGCACATTTTTTTTGCTGTGCAGGAGCTGTTTATTTTTGTGTGTCTGTGTGTTGTGCTGACGGGTGCTGGATTTGCTCCGTACCTTCTGGTCCATCTGTAAAAACTTCTGGAAGTCGTAGAGGGAGATCTGACAAAGCTCTGGCCTGTCCACGTTTCTGAGAACACAGCGATTTTTAAAGTTTAACGTCAGAGGAGTGACGGCTGAATAAGAAACTAGTGAATGAGAGAGGGGACGAGATGCATTAACGTCTATTAAAGCCAGTTTCAAAATGTATTACCGATAAAAAGGCAACAGTAGAAATGAAAAGAGAAACTAGACACTAGGTGGAGGGAGAAAGGTGGAGGCTGCGAGGACCGAACACTGAGGAGGAAGAAGGAGGTGAAGGTGGAGGGACTCACCGCAGAGGGAAGGAGAGCTCCAGCTGCTCAATAATCTGAGGAACAAAAGGGGAGGAGCCAGGTGACGGACAGGTGGTGGGAGGGAGCCAGGTGAAGCATAAACAGTACAGGACAAAGTGAGCGTGGTGTCGTACGAGTGCAGGGGTGGAAAGTACGGTGCATTCAAACGCTGGACGTGAAGTTCAGCTCCTCAGTTTCAGTTAAAAGGAGGACAGTATGAGAAAGACCTTTTATAAAAGTTTCCAAAATTCATTCACGTTTTAATCCAGTTTGCTACAACATCTGCATTTTGTGTTGCAGCAGAGCGTTGTGTTTTATTTTGCACATTTGCAGCCTTTAATTGTTTCCATAAATTAAGGGTTATCACAGCCTTGACGTTTATTGTGAGTGCATTTTAACGAGTAATTTTTACAGCGCAATAACAATACAGATTAGAGACAGCTGCTGTTGAACTATTGTACATCTCATTTAATGATGTCCGTGTTTATTTATCAGATCTCAAATGCTGATTGGTTGTGCATGTGGAGACGCATTTAATGCCAGGTGTGAACACAGGTGCTAGTTTCTCTCCTGTGTTACTGTGCCTCCATTTAGATTATTCTACTCGTTGTGAGTGTATATAAATATGTCATATATATGTGTGTGTGTGTGACACTCACGCTCCTCTGTGCATCGAACATCAGCGTTCTGTAGAGCTGAGCGAAGTTGGGGTACGACAGATCGCTCCTGGCCTCCACCTCCTGTGGAAACAGAGCGGGAACGTGAGCAGGCCGGTTCGAGTCAGAACCTGCAGAAACGGCGATATTAAAGCTGGTTTCTCACCTGCAGCTTGTCTTTGAGAAAGCGCATGTTGGGGACTCTGAAGTTGACCTGAGGAAGCAGAGTTTTCACGTCCTTCACCGTGATGCTGGGGAGGAAAGCAGAAAGGCGGACGAGCCGTTAAAAACGAACAATAGTTCAATCACGAGCTTCTTATAAAAGAGCAGGTGAGACTTGAGTCTGAAGGTCTGAGGAGCTTTGAGCAGTTTTAAAGGTTGAGATTGGAAAAGATTTTATGAGACGGGGAGATTTGAACTTGAGCTGGCGTGCAGAGTTGTGGTGCAGTTTTCAAACCACTCTACTGTATGTTCATGCACCAAACTGCTCCTCTTGCATGGCTGCCCCCTGCTCCAAGTTCGTGCACTTGGTTGGGTTAAATTGCCGTTCAAACGTTTTTGCACCATTTCTGCAAAAAACTGAATCAAAACATCAGTGGAAGTCCCAAAGGGCGACGAAAAGAACCCAATCAGACAAATGAAGCTGATGTATTATACTTGTGCATTTATTTATTCAATAAAATGAATAATTTTAAGTCATTTTTATGCAGAAAAGGCACAAAAACATCTGTATTTGGATAAGATTTGATTTACATAAGTTGCTTTCTGCTGATGTCTCTACACTTTTCTTTTTTTGCCTCTTGGGGCGCATGGATAATCACTCGGATTCGATTAACAAAACACATGCAGCCGTCATAACAGAACGAGGAAGGAGGTTTGAAAGAAAGGATCCAGAGAAGATCTTCTGGGGTCAACGACCGCCAACACCGGCAGGTCCGAGCCGCGCCTCCTCCCACCTTCCTCCGTCTAGCTACTGTTACTATTTTCACAGGAGACAGGAAGTTGCCCTCTCCCAGCCCATCGCATCACTTCCTGCTCCTTATCAGGCGGCGGCAGGCTGTTTGTGCTGGAGCGGATTCCACCCAAACAGAAGCCCCGGGCTTCTTAATGAGAGAAAACTTGTGAGAAACGTCCTGCGTCGTGGATGGGCCGGGGGCGTAGCGTGCCCCTCTGAAGCACATCTGGGTCTCGTTCACATCCCACCTGCTGGGACACGCCGGCCAGTGGGCGTCCAACACAGGCTGCTGTGAAAAGCTACGACTGGGTGTTGACGTGTTTGTGGAAAGTCACCCACCTGCCCTCGTGGCTCCTGTCCATGACTTCAAACTGTTTCCTCAGCCACCTACACAGGGAGAGCAAACATGAGAATGAAAGGCCTCTGGGTCCGACTGAAGACAATTCTGGCTAAAGTCCTAATTTTCTGACACAAGTTGATAAATGACTCCGACTCCGGCCAAGCTCATGTTAAATAGTTTAAAGTATGAACATGAGGATGCTGTGCTAAAAGACTGAAGCTGCAAATCTGGTCCTGGAGAAACACCATGATCCTTTTCTAGAAGTGTAGAGCTAGTTTAGAGTATATTTTCAAAATGCATGTATTCAAATATCATCTGCTGTGTTTGCATGAGCACTGGTATTCCACTAATAATCAAAATACAAGATGAAATGAGACTGGACCAGACTGATCTGATCAGACGTTTTCATTCAGATCTGATCTCCTGATAACCATTTAAACTCGATGTTCTGGTTTCTCTCTGGTTCTTGGAATAAATCCATTCTCTCCGAGCATGTCTGCTCCACGTCGGGTAAACATCGGGTGAGGGACAGAAACATGGAGGTAGAAAAACAAGATGAACCAAGCTGGAATCCATGTGGACAGAGACGTTGGAGACATGGAGACACCTTGGTTTGTCTTCTTCCACTCTAGACATTTGAGTTTGTCAATAAAGTAGCTGTCTCTCTATATCAATATGGTGGCTACACTAATGCAGGGTTACAGCCTAAATTTTCTGGGGCTCTGGACAGCTGAATGTCGTCAAGGCGTAAATACCTAGTAGTAGTAGTAGTAGTACACATGATAATCAAAACTCAAACTAAAGGGGAACTAATGTTTTTTACTACCTGGACCTTATTTCTGGCATAAAATACAATCGTTTACTGACCCATATAACTTTGGTGTCATTTTTAGTCGTTCGGAAGATATATATCCATATAGTGGGAGTGATTGGGGCACCGAAACGCAGTCTCTATAAACGCATTATCTACAGTGAAACTGGTTCATTTCACCAATATTTTGTTATCATACACTAGTGCTATTCCCCGTTGAGTCCGGAGTTACCTGTTATCTATTTGCGGATGTGCAGCAGTTTGTTGTTCTTTGGCCAGCTGTCTCTGTCTCTCTCTGCCTCAACATCCTCCTTTCAACGAGCTCCTCATCCGTATACTCTGGCTCAAAACGGTTAAGGATGTCCATCATAAACAAAGTTGTCGTCCACAACTTCAGAATCGGAAAAATATTCAGCCATGTTGCAATAAACTAGCAGTAGCACATTACAGGTAAACAAGCCGACCGTTGTGGGTGCGCACGGGGCTCAGACATGACATCACCCAGGTCAGAGGTTAGTAGGTCAAACTACAGACCCCGGATGATGATAACAGGTAACTCCGGACTCAACGGGGAGTAGCACTAGCGTATCATAACAAAATATTGGTGAAATTAATGAGTTTCGCGGCAGATAATACGTTATTTAGAGGCTGTGTTTCGGTGCCCCAATCACTCCCACTATAAGGATATACGAGGCGCTCCCCTGGAGCTAAATGCGCTACTGGAGACTAAAAATGACACCAAAGTTATATGGGTGAGTAAACAATTATATTACATGCCAGAAATAAGGTCCAGGTTGTAAAAAATGGTAGTTCCCCTTTAAGTCCACCAGCCTACGATGTAGTATCTGGGTCTTGCGGTCCATGTAGATGTTAATTTGATGTGTCCCACCAACTGAACATTGCTGCAGACCATGTACAACCACATGGCAACTGCAAGGGGGGCTTTTCCTTGCATCCAAAGAAATCACCTGACCATCCATGTAACGTAAAAGAAAATCAGACTGGACCACCTCCCTCCATTGCTGGAGCTTTCAGCAGTGGACAGGGGTCTACAGCTACACAGTCCCATGCAAAACAAACTGAGATCCACTGTGTGTTCTGTCACCTTCCTAACAGAGCCAGCATTAACGCTGACAGCAGTTTGAGTACAGTTACAGCACCACACGGGTCACCTCTATTTCCCTACATGCATCAATGAGCCTTGGCTGCCAATGACCACGTCTCTGGTTCAACACCAGTAGCACAACATAAGAGCTGCAGTTTTGGAGATTCTCCAAACCCAGTTGTCTGGCCAGCACAATTTGTCCCTTGTCGAAGTCGCTCAAAATCCTTCCACTTGTCCATTTCTCCTGCTTCTAACAATAACTCAGACGACATACTGTCCACTTGTCGCCTCATATATCCCACCCACTGACAGGTGCCATTAGAACCGGATAATCGATGGTATTCACTTGAGCAATCCGTCGTAATGTTATGGTTGACTGGTGTGCGAGGCTTTAAGCTTCAGAAGTTTCTTCAAACTCCTGATAATTTACGGATGCTGAATAAAGTCGGCCTGTATTTTTAACTCCTGCTCGGCTGATGGCTCTTCTCCTCAAACAGTTTACACGACTTCCTAAACAGACAGAATTAGCCGTTTCATTTCCTACGGCCATGTCCAAACATAAACCGCTCACATTATGCGGACAACGAAACTGTGTCCCTCTCCCACACAGCCTCTCTCTGTTCTCCTGCCTTCACCACGGAAGCCAAAAAAAAAAACGGCCTCCGCTCAGTCATCTGGAGTAAATATTTTCATCCCAAAACTAATATTTGTCTCCTCCTCCGACCAAAAGCTCTCCGTCCCGTCCAGGACCGCTGCACCGTCGATGCAACCAGATGTCACGTTACCCCACGTTAAGTGCAGTAATGACTTTTTTTTACATCACTGTACAGGATTTAATTTCATTTTTAGGCTTTTAACCGACGAGTCTGATGGATTAACGGTTACTGAAACAGATAAATCTCAGCTGATCCATCTTTGTGACTTTATTCTGAAAGGAACCAAATAAATAAAAGTTAATTTAACCGTCTCTTGAATCATTTCATCAGAACCCTGAGACCTTCCAGTGTACAGTAAACTCAAAGACCAGGACGTGATTCATATGAACTATTTTTCGCTCTCTATTAGAATCCACAGTGGCTGCCTTCATTGGGAGTGAATATACAAATATTCATCCCTGCAGTACTCTGTTTTACACAAGAAAATACCTGCTGAAGTGCCGATCCTTGTGTCCATGCTCCATCTGTCTACTTTTGAATGGAAAGTTAAGGCACAAAATGCCCCCAAAGACGTACAATCGACAGTGTTTATGGATGCTCATGTTGGTCCATGGGACTCTGGCCTATAAATAAAAATCGTAGCATAACGCCAACTTCCTAAGGCTAATGTATCGGCATGAAATACTCTAAAATCCCTCAGATATGGAGAAATATTTGAGAAACATATGTCTGTTTGTGTACTTGATCAGTTAAAGTCCCATATTCGTTATATTTTTACCTCTGATTTGGTCTCCACCAACTCCAAAATAGAACTCAAAAGGTCGTGGTTAGGACCATAGACTGTATAAAGATAGGTGGCGGGACAGCTCCTCTAAAGTGAAGCCAAATAAAGTAGAGCTCCCCCTGGTGGCTGGCTGCAATATAGGTCATAAGCTCCGCCTCTTCCATGTTAATGGGTGGGGCTTGGGCCAAACTAAAACACTAAAATACAGGTCAAATAATTTTATTTCAAGGATGGTTTCTGTCATTTTAGGTAGCATATATAGGATATGTTTTGTTTTAGTTCGTTATTTGACGCTATAGAAACATGTGACATAATGGTGACCACCAGTTGCCGTCAGATTATTTGGGCAGAGCTATACATGGTGATGCACAGAAGAGTAACTGCCACATACATATATATTAACTTCCCTCCCACCTCCACCATTTCTGAAAACGTCAGCAAACAGGTCACAACTCGCTCGGGAAAGCTGGCGTTAAAGAAAATATTCCCTTCGTATGGACTCTTCTTCTGAAGACATTTTTTAGCGATTTGGCCGAGACAAACACAACAGGACAGCAAAGACAGGAAGCAACGTCCCAAGACAAGAATGTAAAACAATGGTTGACTCAGATTAGAACTAAAAAGCAAGAGCTTCCACAGATAGCGGCGAGAAAATCGTATCTGTTCCTTAGACTGTCTGGAGGCCCTACAGACGCCTTCACTATAAAAGGAGAGGAAATGAGGATTTCTGTTCGTAGAGAAATAAAACGTCCTTTCCTCCGCTTCACGTACCTCAGGTCTAAACCCTGCAGCTCGGACAAACACACACCTGTCAGTCTGCTGTGGAGCTGGAGCTCTCTGGGTGTCGATCATCAGCCAGTTGAGTCCCGTGATCCACATGTTGACCTCCTCCTCACTGAAGGCTGCACCGACATTTAAACTAGTGTTTAGTTGCTTGCATGTTAAAAAGAACACAAACTGCACGACTGACTGTTGAATTTTCGAAATCAAATTACATCAACATGAAGTGGAAGCTGGTATGAGGTTAAGGAGAAATATATCCTAACGACAAGTTTGTTTGTATTTTATGAGCACTGCAATACTATACGATAGCATGGGGTATCTTCTGATTTTACATCTTAAATCGGATCCAAAGGGTTTGAAACTGGAGGTTTGAAACTGACTCATCATAAATTTGTAAAGTTCAATCCTTGCAGACCATAGACTGTATACAAATATGGAGAACGTGTCGCCACTTCCTTGTATTTGCCAAACTAGCGCTATTTTCAAGGGGATACGGACGGCGCCATCTTTATTTTATTTGACTTTTTTATTTTCTTATTTACTTATTTTTTTTTATATACTTCAATACTGTAGATGTAATGTGAGTATAATAACAAATATTGTTGGTTTTGTTCTTTTCTTTGGGTTCCAAACTTTATCCTTTAAGAGGAAGAAAGTTGAGAATAAAGACCAAGTAAATTAAGGATGTCGTGTGTGTGAGTATTTAACCTTTATCTCAGCAGTAGACTGGACTGTGAGTAGACTGAGAAAACACATTGGGAATAAGTAGGACACACATTTAAATATATATATATACATATGTACACACTGACCAGCCACGCTGAGAGTGCGCAGGCGAAACTCCAGGCCGTAGAGCACGATGAAGCAGTGGGCGGAGTCCAGCTTACGAGCCTCCTCCGGGTAGCGCTCGAAATCACGGGAGCCCTTCCCCAACCGCAGCTCCCTGATCTCCCGTATGTCAACTGTAGGCGGGGGGAGGGAGGGAGAGTGGGAAGGAAGGAGGGAGGAAGGAAGGATAGTGTTGCATGAACACAAATATGCACAACTGTAAATCACACTTTGGCACGTTGTTCGCTTTCCTGCCAAACTCACAGAAAATCTGCTGCCGGAGAGCAGAACAAATGAGTGTTTGTGTGTGAGAGAGAGAGAGAGGGGCCAAAAAAAAAAAAAAAAGGCAAACATTTCAGCTGTCCTGTCCATGGCAGGACGCTAGAAATGTCTGCAGCTCCAGCTCAAAGTGCAGCCTCACGTCGCTGCTAGCACGGATAAATGAGCAGATTAATCAAATCATGAAAGAGGAGAATTTAGCTGCAGCTTTACAAACATTTTAATATTATTACTGTAAAGTTTTGGGTAATTTGATAGTTGCACCAATTTGTAGGGATATGCAGCGCTGTAATATGGTGTGATAAGTAAAAGTTTCTATTTAGCACTTGAAGAAATATTATTTAATACGTTTCTTTGCAAAGAAAAAAGTCAAAACATATCAGATTATAAAAGAACTTTTTGAGATGAGATGAAAAGTTAGATGCAAACCAAGTCTTTCTCATGTCAGGACTTAAATAGCATTTTATAAAAAGCCCTAATGTGCACTTGTGGCAGATTTCCGTCCGTTTCCATCTCGTTAACAGAGAGGGGTTAACGGAGAAGTCGGCCTACTGTCCGCAGAGTATGATGTAACCTCTGGACTCTGACTCCGACACACCCACAAAGAAAACCCCGGCTTATTGACATAGCAGATGCCTTGCGTGAACACACATAAACACATAACACACACACACACACACACACACACACTGTAGCAACCACACGCTCCAACTTGAATGTCACTTTCATAAGCCCTGGACTCTATTTTCTACCACCGAGGAGCTCCTGCCAAATAATAAAACAAAACACAGGACTCTAGTAGAAACACAACACGTTTCACCCTCTTTGACGTAGAGAACGTTCCCCTAGTTTCAACAGGTGAGACACCAGTGGACACAAGGGACGGGGGGAAGGGCCTGTGTTGTGGGCCCGTATCGGAGCAAAGCGATCCGTCCTCAGCGGGCTGTAAATTATCCCGCCGCGAGGAGAAATCTGGTTCCTATCGGAGCGTCCCGCATGTGGAGGAGACAAGGAAGCGTGTTTGGCACGAGATTAAGAGAGAAGTTCGTTTTTGCACGAATGGAAACGTGGGACGAGTTTCAGCACTGAGTTCTAATCAAGGGAAAACCTGCTGTGGTACAATAATGATAATACGATAATAATCAGCCCCTGTAAAGGTTTATGAATATTAAAGAGTAACTCGCTCGTGCTTCACAGATACAAACACTTGCCACATTGTGAAGCTGTAATTTATTAGGCTGTTTGAGGCACGCACCAAGCGTTAGGATCGGCCGATGGTGAGCATGTGCGGCTCTAGTTTTAGTTTTGGTGGTTTGTAGAGATATGCAGCGCTGCAGTATGCTGTGATAAGTTAAAGTTTCTGCACTGCCTGGCCAAATAAAAATCACCACCAGCCTCCTGTTGGATAATTACTGCATGGGTGATTATCTTTCAGGTGGCAACAAGTTATTTAAGCCCAACTGATACAATGAGTAGCTTCTCATTTCTTCAACAACCATGTCTAAAGACACATCCTGTGGTCGTGGAAAAGATGTTAGTCTGTTTGAGAAGGGTCAAATCATTGGCATGCATCAAGCAGAGAAAACATCTAAGGAGATTGTAGAAACTACTAAAACTGGGTTAAGAACTGTCCAAGGCATTATTAAAAACTGGAAGGATAGTGGAGAACCATCGTCTTCCAGGAAGAAATGTGGTTGAAAACAAATCCTGATCGTGATCAGAATGATTTAGGAGAGGCCAGCTCTATACGATGGTTTCCTAGCCTCCCAGCTAACAGTTGATGTTCTGTTTCCCCTTTTCGATGATGAACACAAACTACTGCCACCTTCTGGTATGAAGAGTTATTTCCTGTCATGCAGGCATGTGCCAGCTGGCCGTTGGCTATAGTCTTCTTGGTGCATTCACGGGCAACGTGAGGCGACGCTACAGTTATTTGACATCAAACAATTATCCAAGACTGATTAGCCGCCGTTATGCTTACTGCGCAACTGGATTTAACAAAATGAACTCTTCTTGATCACTGAGCAGCTGCAAAAACCACTGACAGGAAAAGTGAATAACATCAACCATCTTGTGACAGTTCAATGTTCTGCTGGGAAACTTCTGGACCTGGCATTCATTGGTGTGGATGTTACTTAGACATGTAGCACCCACCTAGACCAGACCAGACACCCCCACCCCATAGCAATGACACTCCTTGATGGCAGCAGCCATCCCCAGCAGGATGCAGCCTGACACAGACACACACACAAAAACACTTTAGGAACAACTAAAAAAAAAACATGAAGAACAGCACAAGGTGTTGACCTGGCCTCCAAATTCACTAGATCCCAAACTGATCAAGTATCTGTGGGATGATCCACAGAGGCCCCTCCCCTCAAAGGCCCCCCACTAAGAACATTCTGTAGCCAGACACCACAGGACTCCCTCAGAAGGCCCATGTCCATTCTCTCACTGCAAGGGAGACCTGCACAATATTAGGATATTAGGTCATAATGTTATGCCTGATCGGTGTGCGTCCCGAAGATGCATTTGAGAGCAGATCACTCACATATGGAGGTGGTCTGGGTTGATTGTGACCTCATTCCTGGGTCACATTAAGGACCACCTACTCAGTTGGCGAGTTTTCACTGATTCATTAAAAAGAACTTAAACAAAATAAATGCACAACCACTATTTTGAAAGATGATCAAAAAGAAAAAAAGCACAGAAAGAGCCTTTTAGTATATTTTCCTTTCCTCTCTCCATCTTGGCCCTCTGTCTACACTAAAACGTTGTCCTGGATCCAGAGAGCGTAAATCTGAAAACACTGGATTTGGTATTGTAGTGTGTATGGGGATAAAACTTGAACTTTGTGAAGTTTTCTAGACAGCTGTGTCTATATTTCTCAAGCTGAGGAAGTTATTTTACTGCATATAAAGCCATGTGTCATAATGCTACTGGAATCAAACCGTTTCCAACAATCTCCAGGACTGATAAAGATTTAAAGGTACAAAGTGGTTCATAGTCGAAAGTTGAGTCATTTCCTCCGAAACCAATCTAACCTGCACTTATTTTTTTTTTTTTCTGGTCTCTCCCTTTTATTATTTCCTGTCATTTAGTTTGGACGTTGGACAATAAGGCGCACAGCTCGCCAAACGTCACACTTCGCTCACTATGGCTGCCTGTCTCACCCTACAGAAACGCACACACAAAAGACTGCGGCCTTTAATCCTGTAAACATGTAAACCGCTTCGGCCCGACGTAAACTGAGCAGGAAGGGTGAGGCGAGGGGAGGGAAACTGAAGGCCAACTGGCGCGACTACACAGGACGAGATACAGTCAACAGAAAACACTCCGTTATGAGACATCATCGTCTCTCTGTCGGTCCGGGACGCCGACTGAACGCGTAGCTGTGTGCACTGCTGACCTGAAACCACCAGCCGCTGATAATTGCAGTTCACTTTCAGAGAAACAAACTGTTCTTGGTACAGCTGGTGAAATCACTCCCATTCCAGATGGCACAGTTTACAGCAAGTTGAGGAATTATGAAGGACGGGAGAGAGAAGGGGGGGCGGAGGTCAGGTTACGAAAATGGATAAATGGCTAGACGGACGGGATTCTGTCTGAAAGGCCTGATCGAAGGATTGACTTCAAATTTATTTGTTTCCGCAGTGTACGACAAAAATGATTATTGATCATACATGCAAAAGTTGATGTATAGCACAGCTGGATCAAACAAAAGCAGTTTGCTGATATGTCTATTGCTGTAGTGTTTCTTTAAGATTTTTTTCTCTGCTAAAACTGATAGTTCAATTTTACTTTTTTTTCGTGACCAAACCTAAAATTTAGAAGGGCTACACATTTGAATTTGTACAATCCTTTGCAGTAAACATAAGGAATACACAAAGCTTGCAAGATGAAGATGCAAACACTCTGTGACATAGCTTACAGGTTTCCTGAACAGAGGTTCTGAAGTTCAGCGTAGTGTCTCGAGCAGTCCCCATCTTGCCTGACTCCATCTAACTCCTAGCCAATTCAAAAATGGTGAAGCTGGGGGTTGAGGATGACAGCTACTACCTGTCAAGCAATGCAGCTCCACCCTTCATTTTGCATAACTTTAAGCCTCGATATAATCCAAAGAGGTGAGTTCTGTAAGAATAGTCCCCCGTACAGCTGTCACGAAGGTAGACATTAGCTATAGAGACTTAAACATGTGTATTTCAGCTTTAACATTGGACATTTTAACATGAAGGTCTGGCCATTTGAGAAATGGCAGTTGAAGGCTCTTCTGCAAGCTTCAGTTGTCAGCCTTAAAGGGAAGCTGCTTGGTCCTACCTCATACTAGTTCATGTCATCTGAACACCATAACAAACCCGATGCCTTAACCAGACAAGTAAGTGGTGAAGGCTCAGCTGCTGGGATCTGGGGTAGAAATTAGATCAAACCCCTGCTTTCTCAATGAAAGTTGTCATTATGACAAATAAATCATCAATGTGATGAGTTTGACACTGACTTTTACAGACTTCCCAAAGATTGTTTTACAAATACTTCTATTTTGACAAGTCAATGTCACAGGTCGTGGGATGCAGTTTGGGATATATCTGACCAAAAGCAAGCTGTCCAAGACTACACAACGTTGGTGTCTGATAACATGATCTCTGCGTCAGATTTGCCCAATTTGAAGTGATGAATTCTTGCTGTGATTTGGCGGAAATGGACAATACTTTTCTTGGTTCTCATGACCTGCTTTAAGTGTTTGGGACGGATGTCCTACTACCGGGAACAAGAGTAAAAATAGCATTGGGATACTGTGACCGTTTAAAAAGCGAAAGACAACCAAAAAACGAATACAACTAAGTGGATGTCATGTCCTTCAGCCTTTTGGTCAAGTTACGATGGCTGGTTTTCCAGTTATGGAGCAAAATCGCCTGTTTTCAGCTCCAAGTCTTCTGGTTCAGACTATTTTCACCCTGCCAGTCTGAACCAGCTTAGTGGAGGCAACGGAATAAATGAATAGAGAGAAGACAGACGCCTCTGAGAGCTGGAAAAACAACCTTTTTTAAAAAACCACAAAGAGTATTTTAAGCCATTATGATTAACCGTAATCGTGCATTAAATTATCTCAGGCATCCAGCGCCTCATTTGAGGTCCATCATGTCTCCGCTTCCTGCCGAAGATGCTGGGCCTTTTGTTTTCAGCCCTTCAATCTGAAACAGGAAGTGAGACACTCCCTGATAACTCCACACTTCCTGTGCCTCAGGATTTAATACCTCCACTGTTTGCCAAGGCGCTCATCTCAAAGAAAAACACTGAATCTGAGCCTGTGTATGTGTGTGTGTGTAGCAACGCTGCTTTATTTTAAAGCACAGTAGGAACAGTAGGAAAAAAATCTATTAGGCAACAAAACAACGGAAGGAAAAGCAGGAGAGAGGGTGGTGGTGGTGGTGGTGAGGTGGGGGGGTGAAGGGTCAGTCAGATAAATATGAGTGATGAAAACAAAAGAGTAAAGCAGCAAATGAATGACCCCCAAACTCAAAAAGAAAGTGAAAGAAAACAGAGCCTGAACCTGAAATTGGAGGTCAGCGAAGCTATGAAAAGGAGAAGGGTGTTTAGGTGAATGTGTGGGGGCAGGAAATTGGGAAAGGACAGCTGGAGGAGGAAAATGGAGAGCCGAGTGTAGGAGGAAGAGGAGGAGGAGGAGGTGAAACTTAGAGCTGTGGGAGATAAAGTGGAGGAGAGACCCACTGAGTTCCTGGAATCTACTGGAGGCTTCGTCCGGTGGGAGGCTGTTTGTAAAGGGGCGTTTGTGGGTTATGAAAGCCTGTGTGTGTGTGTTTGTGTAAAAGTGCTGTGGGAATGTGTAGATTTGGTGTGATTGAGTAGAGTAGATGATCGTTGTGGCTTCGTGCACGCTCAGACTCGTTATGTGTTGCCCTTCGGATCAGCGAAGGCGCCATTTACGACGAAGGATAAATAATTGACGAGGCTCCCTGAACCGATACAGCACCTACGGCGGCCATTAATCGCTGAGCTTCCGTGGGATTAGTGAGGAAGTACAGAAAGCTGCAGTGGCCCTGAGTACTCAATGCACAACTTTAGAACAAACATGCAAACAAACAACACACAATTGGATTAGGAAAGGATCTTCAAAAAATGGACAACACATGCAGAGACACACTGAAAAACTCCCGAATAGTGAAAGACACAACGGAATATGAGAATCTGCATCAAAACTGCAGAACTAGTACAGCAACAAAAAAGAAAACACTCTTAAGTTGGCAGCAACCCTTTCGTACCATTGTAATATTACCCCGAAAAGCCAGTATCTGACCTGCGACTCATCTCCCCTACTTCCCTCGACCCCCACAGTCGAGGAGACAGTCCCACTCCCTCACTACTACCTCGATTGTCACAACCTGCCAGGTGAGACAGCAGCTCACCAGGACCTGGATCAACAGGGTGAGACGACCTGACAACATCAACTCTAAGGGTGCTCAAGGTAAGGCAAAATCTGTGATAGGGTCTGCATTGTCTCTGTGAACTCTCAGAGACCTACGTTATTTGACTTCCATAGTGTTTTCAAGACCATGCAGCCACTCCGACTGACCGAGAAGGTCTCTGCATTGCAGGAGGACCAAGTTTGAAAGATGTGGAGACAGGCAACACTGCAGCACATCAAATAGTTTGACTGTAACCACTTTCGTTCGCCCTCTACACCTCTGATTTCACTGGGAATACGAAGGATCTAGTGGAGGACTTCCAGTGCAGTAGGAAGCCCTCAATCCCATGTAATGATAAAGAGGGAAGGGTGGTTGAGATGTTGGACACCTACAACACCTAGAGGTGCAACTCAAAGACAGACTAGACTGGTCAGATTACACAGAGGCCCTCAACAGGAGAGGACCGAAAAGGTTGCTCTCAGATTGACGAGGGAGGATCCCTGAACCGATACAAGGGTCAATAATCGCTGAACTTTCGTAGGATTAGTGGGGAAGTACTGAAGGCTGCAGTGGTCCTGAGTCCTCAGTACACGACTACAGAATAAACATGCAAACAGGCAACACACAATCATCCCTAAGACAACGAGGGATCTGGTGGTAACCATAAAGGCAGGAAGGTAGTTGAGATGTCCTTTGACTCCTGCTTCAACTCAGCAATATACAGATTACAGACGTTCTTAGATGACTTATACATTGTTATCTGTACTGAGATGTTGGACACCTACCAGTTGCTTGAGGTATAACTCAAAAAAACAGACTGAACTAGTCAGACAACAATGAATGCTTACATGTGCAGTAGCCAGCATTATCTTTTAAGCTGCTGATGTGCTCATGAGGTGGAACCGGGACTTGTGGTGACAGTGTTTCTTGCAAACATCCATCAGACTCATGACACCAAGTACCTCCAGCCAAACACACAAATTTATATTATACACTATTTTGGATTTTGGATTTCCTTGATGCAAATGGCCCGCGCTAATGTCTTTTTGAATCTTACTGTAAGTGTTCTTGATTCTCTTTCAGTTGGGAGACTTCTAAGCAAGCCTATTTCCGTCTCATGAAGGCAGTCTTTTTCTTTTTCTTTAAACAGCGTGCTACCATAAAATCTGAGAGTTAGAATAACACATGGCAGACAGAAGGAAACCCTATCATGCCAGTTTTGAATGCCGTAAGTTTTCTCAATGCTAACAGACACTGTAACAAATCCTCCCTTCAGGCCGCTAAAAAAAAAAAATAATATCCAGGACGCAGACAATAACCTCCACGCCCCAGACGGGTTGAACGCTGCTCCAACAAGCTGAATCAATGGCACAACAGGCTGCTGCGTTAAGTTTACCACTGCCACTTGACTCCACTCCAGCAGCCTGCCTCAGTCGCCCACAGCCAGTCAGTCAGAAAGGTGGCGTGTCAGGCAGACAGTCAGGAAGCTCGCGGCTGGCCGAAGACCCATGTGGCAGCAGCATGAACGCTATCCTGTCTGGAGAGTTACTGCGAGGCCGACACGGAGGAAGCAGAGGTCACGGGGTCGTGATCCGTCTGTCCGCCGAGGAGCTGCACGTTCAGGTCGGGTCGGGACGGGAGGGGCACAGCAAACCGCAGCAAAAATCTTTATAGCAGCCGTTCACACGGAGGAGAACGCCACAAACCTGGCTTTAAAAGGGTCAGTTCACCCAATCTGTAAAAACACACGACTTTCTACCAACACCAGGGCTGGATGCTGAACGCGGTAATGCCTGAGTTTCAGGACCAATACCTGTTTTCCTGAGCTTTCAACCACGTTGGTTGCTCAGTTTCATAGAAATAGTCTGGCTGTCATCCTGTAATTACAGAGTAGAACTTCAGACACGTCTACATGATTAAAGAAACCACGACTTGAGTTACAATCACTTGAGAAAATCTAAAATTAAAACTTAAAACGAACAAAAACAACAGAAAAAAACGCTCAAATGCTGAAATTGTGACGTCTCTAGAAACGCTGGAATCACAACAAAGTAAATGAAAACTCTGATTGCACTGCGAACAAAACGGTCCAGCATCATTTTAATCAATATAAATCTGCAAAACGTGTGAGATCCTTCTCTGATATTTGCCTTTTCTTGTGAAATATGAAATCGTTACCCTCCTCAGGTTCAGTGGGTGTTAAAAGGTCAGAATCCGGACTGAAAACATGAACAGGCAGTCGAGGAAACAGTCCCCGGCGTTCTGTTTCGCCGTTTCGTCAGCGTGTTCTCTGAAACTTCACCTCACACAGTGTAAATGATGCAGAGAACGACCAACTGTAGCCAACGCTGTACTGTCATGTACACTATCCCTTATCTTGTATCTCTGTAGTCACTTTGTACCTCTACACCGACCAGGCATAACATTATAACCACCTTCCTAATATTGTGTAGGTCTCCCTTGCGCCTCCAAAACAGTCGTGACTCATCAAAGAATGGACATGGGCCTTCTGAGGGGAGGGGCCTCTGTGGATCATCCCACAGGTCCTTGATCAGTTTGGGATCTAGTGAATTTGGAGGCCAGGTCAACACCTTGCGCTGTTCTTCATGTTTTGTTTTAGTTGTTCCTAAAGTGTTTTTGTGGCTGCATCCTGCTGGGGATGGCTGCTGCCATCAAGGAGTGTCATTGCTATGGGGTGGGGGTGCCTGGTCTGGTCTAGGTGGGTGCTACATGTCTAAGTAACATCCACACCAATGAATGCTAGGTCCAGAAATTTCCCAGCAGAACACTGAACTGTCACAAGATGGTCGATGTTATTCACTTCTCCTGTCAGTGGTCATATCTTGATCTCTGTGTAGCCTGTTTGTGCATCTTCTGTTTAATTTTGTGCATCATAGGACTTATGTCTCTTATTAGACATTTCATGTAACTTTGCAGTCACTTGATGCATCTCAGTAGCCTTTCTGTGCAGCTTTGTAGTCACGTTATGTCTCTGAGCAGTCACTCTGTACATCTATGTAGTAGTTTTGTGCCTCACAGTATCTGTGTGGTCTCTTTCTGTATCTTAGTAGTAACCTAGAGTCTCTTCATGCATCTCTGTAGTCACTCTCTGTCCCTACGTACTAACTGTGTGTCTCCGTTGTCTCAGGTGATTCTCTGCTGTTGTCCCTTTGAGTCTTTGTGGCCACGCTGACAATCCTCTGTTCAGACACTATTCACAATATCACATGAAACCTGAGACGTTCCTCCGCTGGGCCCTTCTCTCTGTTACTGTGCTTTAATGAAATGTTCCTGTAGTCTTTTGGATCTGGCTGGATGACACTGACACTCAACATTTTAAATGTGGCCATCTGTTACTCGCATCTGAGCTCGGTGACTTCCTAACATGTTAACTTCAAACAGGCCTCAGCCCTCCGTCCTGCCGCGATACTCACTCTCTCCTTCTATTTTGTCCGGGTTCCGGCTCCACACTATCTGCCTCGTGTCCTGCCTGATGCGGAACGTCCTCCTCTCGGGCCGCTGGGACTTCTTCTGGTAGAAGACGGTCATCACCGTGCCCATCTCCAGGCTGTGGAGGATGCGGGGGCCCGCCTCCGTCCAGTCCAGCATCCTGGAGGCCGTGGCCGGACCGGCGGGCCCCCCGGCACCACCGGCGGCCTCCTCGGCACAGCCGTTGAGGCAGCCGCTGAATCTGGCCGCGCACATCTTCACTGCATCGCTGCAGGGAGAACTAAATACCTCGCAGGATCTCTGAGCTGGCGTGGTTTCTTGGACGGGATGCTCGTCACTTCAGTGCCGGCCGCTCCAAAGGTCACGGGTGTCCAACATGTCCAGAGACACAACTGAGAGGAGGAAATCTGCTTCTGACCTGTGTGATTTAAAGTATTCCACAATGAAACACAAGCTAAAAGAGCTGAAATGTCTGAGATGTGAATTATCCTCTGGTCCTCAGGAGAGGGGAGTGTATCCCTGTGTTATCCTTTCCAGATGCTTCTGGCAGCACACCAGTGAAATCCACTCGGGGTGACTTCTCATCACCTCTGGACTCAGGTTTCCAGCCTGTGTGCGTCCCCCCCGTTAGTCCTCCTGCTAGTCCTCCAGTCCACGACCGCAGAAGGCAGCTGAGTCCGGCTTTAACCCCTCCTCTGACCGCAGCCGTCGCGTCAGCCGCTCGCTCGCTCGCCGCTGCTGCTGCTGCTGCTGCTCGGGCGGCAGACAAGATGCGGCTCCCCCCGGCACTCCCGGAGTCAGTGCGAGCGACAAAGACGCCGAGTTATGTAACGACAAACACCCGGAGGTGGGTGCAGCAGGGCGGAGAAGAGGCGCTGTGTGGCGGCTTCGAGGACACGGAGAGACGCGCGGATGGGAGAGCGCGGAGCGGCCGCGGCGAGAACCGAGTGCGCTCCCAGCAGCCGCCGAATCATTCTGCTCCCTCCCTGCTCCTCTTCCTCCTCCTCCTCACACACAACTCCTCCTCTCCGAGCTCATTACACCGCCGACAGGATGCATTACCCGACGCTGTCACCCGTTTTTTGGAGGCACCGTACAACAACCTCCTCCTCCTCCTCCTCCGAAGGAGTTGGCGTCGGAGAGCAGAGCGACCTCCGGGGGCCGCCAGGAGATGTGCAGGCGGCCTCTGGAAGGAAGAGGAGGATTACTTCCTTCTCTTTTTGTTTTCTTTTGTTTGTGAGATGGGGATTGATCAGGTCAGGAGGTCAAGTGTGGCTTCAGAGGTCACTCCTCACATGTCAGACAGTTAATCTAATCCAGTTGATCCAGTTTGTTGGTTAATAATGATAGTTGGGTCGGACACAGTCTATAAAACATGATGAATTCCTATCGAATAAGGTCTAAAAATAATAAAAAGGAGCTTCAAACATGTAAATAATAAAATAGTTTTTGTATTTAATACTTATTTAAGGAGTTTTCTTCATTGTTTTTATATTTTGAACAAACCGGCGCGTGTGGGATTATGTAGTGAGAAACAATATGTCAAAGAGCTACCAACGGCTGCTAAACGGTGACGAAAAGTTGTTAAAATTTATTTATTTATTTGATAGGGACAGTGCAGATTAATGAACATCCATTCAGACAGCAATATATGTGAATATGACAGATTATAGCAACAATGCTAATCTGCATCCTCAGTCCCTATGGACAAAAACATGATAAGACACAGGACGGGGCAGTAGATGACGATAAGAGCACATCACAAGACAGTACATCACCAAGAAGATAAAAGTCACTGGTTGTAAGAAATAAATCTCAACAAGCTGCATCTTTTAAAGCCGTCCAGTATCATATTTAATACTTATAACTAAAATTTCTGAATAATTTCTAGAAATAATTTCACATGGAACTGCTCTCCTATCGAGGTAGTGTTGGTATAAAGCAAACTCCTCCACTAACAGAAACAGCAAGTGAAGGTCAGTCAGTCTGGAGCGTTTCAAGAGAGTTTCTTCTGCAATGATGAGAGTTCCCTCTGCAGAGAAGACGTTCAGCAGAAATCTGGGACACACAAAAAAAAAACATGTCAAGGAACTACCAGTTTAATTAAAAGGAGATCAATCTCAACAAGATGCATCTTTTAAAGGTTGCAAATGTCTTAAAACCGTCCAGCGTCACATTTAAAACTTATTTAAGGAGTTTTCTTTGTTGGTTTCAACCGTTTTCCACAATATCTACAATGTGGAACAAACTGAACATATAGAGCATAAAAAATAACACATTAAATTATATATAGAGAAAGAAATATCTCTAACAAACCATAGGGTAGCTTCGGCTCTGTAGGCAGAACCACGAACCAGAGGGTTAGTGTTTTGATCCCTGGTACATAGAAGTGTCCTTACGCAAGACGCTGAACCCTGAGATGTTCCCAGTGTGAACGTGTGAACGAAAGAGTAGATGTGTCATTATGAAACCCTAAAGACCTCATTATACCATATCATTGAGATCACTTTGATCTCAAAGTGCAGGCCTACTTGTGGTTCCTAGAATTTCAAAAACTAGAATGGGAGGTAGAGCCTTCAGCTATCAGGCTCCTCTCCTGTGGAACCAGCTCCCAGTTTGGGTTCAGGAGGCAAACACACTCTCTACTTTTAAGGTCAGGCTTAAGACTTTCCTTTTTGATCAAGCTTACAGTTATAGCTAGACTGAACCATCCCTTAGTTGTGCTGCTATAGGCCTAGGCTGCACAGAGGACACATAGCTCTATCCTCTCATTTCTTACCTTATTTCGTCTCTATTACTAGTCATGCAATTCTGTGCTTCTACTGTATAGCGTGCCAACTGCTGAGTCTCTCTCTCTCCTGAGAAACAAAGCAAGGTTAGAGCCCGCGTCAGTGCTTCCCATAAGTCATCTGAACGTCAACTGTTGAAGGACATTGCGGGAAACTGAGGGAAACTAAGAAGAAGAAGAATAATAGAACTGGATGGACTGGATGCATGTCAGTGTAGATTCCCAGTCATCCGGGTCAGGAAACACATGACTGAGACATGTTAATGAGCAAATAGTCACCCGAGTTAGAGGAGGTTATTCCATTTTACCTCGCTAGTGTTTTCTAGTTCTCTTACGGGTTCTCTTCTGAAATAAAACAAACTGAACTCTGCATGAAGCTTCTTGGATGAAACACCTTTGAGAAACCTCAAACAAGTCCAAGTGTCTTGTTTCAGACAGAAGGAATCAACATTAGATCAGTGGAAATCTTTGGACTTTGAACGCCACAACCAGAGGCACAGGCTCGTCATCCCATCTGCATTGGATGAACCCGGTCTCCACAATCAGCCGCCTAAACTCAGCCGAGGTGGTTTGGGATGAGCCAGAGTGAAAGAAAAGCAGCCGACAAGTGTTCAGCACATGTGGGAACGTCTTCAAAAACAAAAGCTCCGGGTGACGACCTCGTGAAAGATGAAGAGCGTCGAAGCTGATTTCAAAGCAGAAGGTTATGATTGCATTCTTGGGTTTAAGGTTTGTCCCTACAGCACAAAGCCAGTCCTGGTCTAAGAGAAAACTCATTCCGTCCTGAATTTCAGTGATGTTTCAGATATGAAATCATCTCAGATTTATCTGGTGAGCCTTTGGAGGGGCCTGACCCTCAGGTTGGAAGTCACTAGACTACAATATCAATGTCAACCTGTGGAAATAAGATGAAACGGTGAAGTCTGGTTTTGCGGACATAGAGAAAAGTTCTGTAATGTTCTTCAGGCCGTAACACATGTGTCGACTGATCCACCTCAGAGAGACGAGGTGGTCATGGATGATATCGCAGCGTCTCCGTGTCTAATCAGCTCCATATGTCTGCTGGGTGTATCTGCTTTTCTACTACCACTGGTCAGCAGGCAGCCAATCACAGCTCTAGAGAACTCTTCCCACACGGCGTGCAGGGGGGGAAAGGTGGAGGGCGGGGAGGCGGCGGGTGGGTTTGGAAAGGTTGGAGGAGGTTGCAGGGATTACTTTTCAAAATGAAATCTTCAAAGACGCCCACGAGAAAAGAATGAAATGGATTCAAAGTTGTTATTGTGGCACATTTCAGTTTTTGTTTGCAAGGTAAACTAGAAAATGAGGCAGTGTTTTTTCTTTATAAGACCACTAGAGAACGCTAAAAGTGAACCACTAGAGTTTAATAAAACATTCAACAGAGTGGTCAAATTAAAGCTGCAATCATATATTTTGATCACTAGGGGGCAGAAGAACTCAGACTTACACCCCCCAGCAGACACAAAGGAACATTCTCATTCATTCAAAGGCCGTTTTGTCTCCAGCTACAGAATTTAAGTCCAATATTGATTCTCCTTTGTGTTCTGATTTGTTCTCCTCCAGGTCCTGCTACCTGCACACACTGCAAAGACTACAGCCAACAACCAGCAGGCGGCAGTAGTTTGTATTCATTGTTCAAAAACCTTCCACAACCTACCACGTCAGCCTTCCATTAACACTGGTTGGTTTTTCACCGACTGTAGGTATTAGTATTAGCAGAAGTAGTATTTTTACACCTTTAACATATTTACTTTACGTTTTTCTTGTCTTACGTCGTTTTTTTTTTTTCATTTTGTCTTTCAATGTCGCTGTGACACTAAAGGCTAATTAATTTCCCTGACAGGGATCAATAAAGTCCTATCTTATCTTATCAAAAGGGTAAAAAGGAAGAGCTACAATTAGCTGAGAAGCTAAGAATACCATCGTACAGAGCTGAGTCATGCTGACACATCGCAAAAACTAGAGATGCTTACCAAATGACCCGACGGCGGCAAACGCCCGACTGCTGGCTGTGACGATCGTAATACAAAGGATTGATTAATGCAGCCTAAAGTTTACTAAATGAAGTTTGAAGAATAAAAGCGAGCACACAAATACCGCAAAGTTCATACGAAGAGACCAAATGCCTTGTAATTTTTCATTGACATTTGAGGTGCGTTCACGAGTTAAGAGTTTAAGGTAAAGGTGAAAAATCCAAATATAAGCTGGCTGGCCTCCAAAAAACTCTACAAATCATACTCACATAGAGGAGTGTTAATTTGTACATTAAAATATCTGAGAATAAAAGTTTGGTTTCTCATTTAAAACATCAAAACTGTTTCAATAAAACACATTTAATTAAAAGGAAAAGAATGTAATTTATTGTTTGTTTTTTTATGGTTTGGCTCCTGCTCATTTAACCCGGTTTTACAAGCACAGATCTGAAAGACGCAACTGTAATTCTCTGTATTTGGTGAGTATGCATATGCACTTTTTGAGAGACACTTTAGAAAAGAGCATCAACAAGAATAATAATAATAAAAAAAAAAAACAGTTGTACGTGATTAGTTGGCTAAGAGAAAGTTGTTGGTGTTGCTGCTGCTGCTGCCTCGTTGGAACTCTGAGACCAGGTTGTGGAGTTTCTCTGACAGCGCCACCTGGTGGGGATGAAGGTTAGGTTTAGGTAAAGACATCTCAGCATGGTTTGCTGTTGCCATTCTGTGTGTTCAGATTTGATCTCGACTCACGGTGTAAGAGTCGGGCTCCTGCAGCCTCTTGTGTCGAGGGTGTAGAGTCTGGAGGGAGCTCTGGACCTTTGCTCTAGTTTCTGCGGCGCTGCACAGAGGCTGAGTGACCTAGAAAATGTGGGAGACACACTTATAAAGACAAAACTCCTTGGCAGCGTAGTCTTACACTGACACAGGTCTCGTTTCACACAGTTCAATGTCCTCAAATATCAAATATGTGTTTTTTATTACCAGTGATTCTTTAAGCTTTTAAAGACAGTATCATAGATAAATCTAATGCAATACTGAACATGTAAGAATCCTTCTTAGATATCCTTAGAAAGAAAACAATCTGTTTCTGTTTTGCAAAGCCTACAATGACTACATTTCCCATAATTCCTTTATAAATGTACATAAATCCAAAATGTAACTGAGTTTTTCACATAGTCTGCTGGGGTGTGAGACTTTCACCAGAAAACAATAAGCTCAGCTAAGCTAAATCTAGGTGCTACAGCGGCTGGTTCACTCTTGTACTGAAGTGATGGAGGCAGCGGTCCGTCCTCACCTGTCCTTTAGTAAACATTTCCTGACGCAGACAGGCGACCTGAGCTGGAGTCACTGAGGCGGCAGAGTCGTCGCTGCCCAGAGGGAAGCAGCTCAGAGGGAGTCCGGCCTCTGGAGGAGACTCCACCGCCAGACACAACAAGTCTAGGAAAGGATGACCTGCAGAGAACAGACCAGGAAATGAAAGAAAGTCCAGCTTCAAACTGTACTTGAGCTCAATTGAAACAGAGAAATTAGCGCTGATTAAAAAAACTGTTTCAACCTTAATTGAAGCAGGAAAAACAACTGGACTTGGCAGAACTGATTCATTTGAACGACTAGAACAAGGCAGACATATTTATAAAATCCTGTTCTGGCCACTTCTGTCGTAGAACTACAAGAGGCAGTTGTCAGTTAGGTTGTCTTTGCTTTCTTTCTTGTTTTAAGCTGTTTTACTACTTTACTTAAAGATACTGTATATATACAGCAATCAAGCATAACATTAAGACCACCTTCCTAATATTGTTTAGATCTCCTTGTGCCTCCAAAACAGTTCTGACTCATCGGAGAATGGACATGGGCCTTCTGAGGGTGTCCTGTGGTGTCTGGGAACAGGATGTTGTTAGTGGGGGGGCCTTTGAGGGGAGGGGGCTCTGTGGATCATCCCACAGATACTTGATCAGTTTGGGATCTAGTGAATCTGGAGGCCAGGTCAACACCTTGTGCTGTTCTTCATGTTTTTTTTTTAGTTGTTCCTAAAGTGTTTTTGTGTGTGTGTCTGTGTCAGGCTGCATCCTGCTGGGGATGGCTGCTGCCATCAAGGAGTGTCATTGCTATGGGGGGTGGGGGTGCCTGGTCTGGTCTAGGTGGGTGCTACATGTCTAAGTGACATCCACACCAATGAATGCCAGGTCCAGAAGTTTCCCAGCAGAACATTGAATCATCACAATGTTATTTTCTTCTCCTGTCAGTGGTTTTAATGTTTTGGCTGATCGGTGTATGCACCAGCTGCAGAGACACTTGAATCAAAGTAAGATGGAGACAGAGAAAGAAACTCATCCTCACCCTCAGCGTCTAACAGCCGATAAACAGCTTTCCTCCCAGGAACAGTGCTCTTCTCTGGGTCCTCACTGATCTTCATCCTGGGTCTCCCTCTCACCTCCACCAGCTGATGCACATAACACCACACAAATGTTAGCATGATAGTGACAGTCAGAGACTGCCGAGTGCATCGTTTAACGTTTATTTAACTACCTTATACACACAGCCCAGCGAGGGTTGCTTTGTGCAGGTGACCAGATGCGTTCCAACGCCGACCACGTTGATCTCATTCTCCTGGAACAACAAACAGATCATCAGACGAGGATGGACAAAAACAACGAATGCTTTCTTTTACCTTCTTGTTGAGTTCAGCCATGCTTTGCTCTGAGATGTTGTTGGTCCCGACGATGATCAGAGAATCAAAAGCAGGGATGGAAAAACTGCAGCAACGAATCAAACGAACGGAAAATTAGACTTGGACCACAGACATCTACAGGAGTCTAATCAAATCTTGCTGCAGGTCTTTTAAGACATACTGATGCACACATGCAGCGGGGCGCGTCACTCACTGCTCACTGCAGAGTCTGAAGACCCGGCGGACGTCGACAGACTGCCTGCAGAGGTCCCCGCTGTCCAGACGGACGCCTACAGGCCTGTAGCCCAGCTCGCTCAGAGCCAGGGCCACAGCGCAGAAGTTCAACAGGCCGCTACTGAAATCATGAACACACACACGTGTCAGTGGAACTGCTTTGTTTGTGGCTTTGCTCTGAAAAGGATGGTTAAAAGGCCTGGAACCTTTAGTTTGGTTTGTTTAATTTGACATTATGAGGAGGAAGACACAACGGGAGTTACCAGCCAACGCTGTAGCTGTCAATCACAGGCAGGAAGTTCTGAGGGTAGGCGATGGCGTAGGACAAGAACGAGGCCAGCTCGCCCTCGCGGATCTTCCCGGGCTCTGCTCCCAGGAGCTCACACAGTCGACTCAGCCAGCCTTTAGTCAGAGAGATGACGTCGACCGGGTCGGGGTCTCCGTTCACCGCCACCAGGGTCTGAGCGGACACGTACCACAGAGAGACAGGTTCGATTGAGTTGTCTTATCTCCTTTTAAAGACTTCAGATGGTACGGTCCTATTTAGACGCTAATACTCACCTGTGGCCACACCTCCTCCAGAGAGGTAAAGGAAGTGACGTACGAGTGAGCCATGGTGCCGGCCACGGGGATCCCAAACAGGAAGCCAGCCTGAACGTTGCTGGTGAGATCAAACCCTGGAAGGCACACATTTCAGCGTAAGTCAACCTGTAGCTCACAAATCTTTGACTCTGAGCAGCACTCACCTCCGATGTGTGTGTACCGTGAGGCGGTGAGTCCTCCGTCCGGACCCTGAGCCCTCCTGAGGCCCATCTCCAGCAGCTTCCTCCTGGGGCCGGCCGCCAGGCGGAACCGGGCGGCGTTGCTGCACACCAGGCTGACACGAGGAGGGGAGAGGAGCAGCAGTTAGTTTGATAACTAACTCATAAACTTCAGCTGATGACTGAAGCCACCGTGAAACAGAATACGTCGATGTAACCCCGACCTTTAAACATGAACAGATCAGATGACTCGGTGGGGATGAATATGGAGCATTCATCCTGTGCACACACTTAACGTCTAAGATTTTCATCTGTCCCTCCAAATTTGCCTTTGAGTGTCTTCAATGTTTAAGTGAAACACATAGATTTATAGATTATTTCAGTGTTTCATTATGTGACACTTAATTGTGTGTAATTTTGTACAAATTCCTCCAAAATTACTAATGACATATTCTACTCTTATGCAGTTTTTAATGTTGATTAAACTTCTGTAGAAAAGGTGTTTGTAAAGATGTCAATGAATGAACAGAAAAGAGTTAAAGAGAGACTATATTTTCCTTTTTTAAAATTTGACTTTAGTGACTTAAATGGTAGCTGTGGATCTTGAAACACAAAATATGATTTGTCATTTAATTAAAACTAAAAATAAGTCAATTGTGAAGCCAAAATGGCAGACTACACTGGTTCAAGATGCTTTTGTGCATATTTGGGTTTCGACTTTGGAGAATTTCTTTCTTTTAAAGTATTATTTTTGTGGCGTTTTGCCTTCGTTGGATCGTATCCAGCGTGGCGAGAGAGGAAACTAATAGAAGGAGAGTGATGAGCTGCAAATGGCTCTGATCTGAATCAAATATACTTCATAAAATGATTTAACATCCTCACATATCTGTACAGTATTCAACAGACCCACAAGGATTAGAAAATAATAAATTAAAGCACGATATTACAAACAAATGGTGTATTAGGGAAGAGTTAAATTCTGAATCAGTGACTGTAGGTGTAGGATACCTGGCGTAGTTGACCAGACAGAGTAAACTGGTCTCCAGCAGTTGAACCACAGCCAGAGGACCTGCCACCTCCATCAGAGGCACCTGCAGATGTTACAGACATGCGGTTAACTCCCCCTCTGACCTCTGAAGCTCAGTGTCAGCCTGAGGCCGTGCAGCAGCTCACCCTGGCAAACACCACCGTGCCCTCTGGGACGGAGCGCAGCGTCACACCCGAACAGTCGAGGTCCCGCAGGTACTGGAAGAAGGCGGGTTCGGTGGCGGGAGGCAGGACGGAGCGCAAGAAGTCCACATCTGGATCAACAAGCACAAGAGTTAACGGCGCAGCTGGAACCCCCCCCCGTCAGTCAGAAACACGTGATCTCGCCACAAGCGTGCGTCCTCCTCGCTCACATGTCCTCTCTTAACACACCGTCACAGCAACACAAGTAAATCTAATAACCGTCCGTACAGCTAATCTAATCCAGCAGAACTCAGAGACTGTGGTGAAGTTTGGACTGTTTGTTGTGTATTTATGCTACTTTAGCTTCTGGCCTCTACCAGTGTTGGAAGTAGGAAATATTTTTTATTTTATTTAAGTACAATCTTATAAACTGTCTATGGTCTGCATCAATACAGTATTCATTGAATGTTGGGATTTTTTTTTGATTAGATTAAAATTTAACATTTATACATTTTTGTTTATAATACTATAATATACACCCGTTAGCCACAACATTATGACCACTGACGGGAGAAGTAAATAACATTGACCATCTTGTGACAGTTCAATGTTCTGCTGGGAAACTTCTGGACCTGGCATTCATTGAAGAACAGCACAAGGTGTTGACCTGGCCTCCAAATTCACTAGAGCCCAAACTGATCAAGTATCTGTGGGATGATCCACAGAGACCCCGTCCTGTCAAAGTCCCCCTTCCCCCATTCATCTTTCTTTAGGATAATCTGCAGGTGGTGATTATTTCTTTATATTTAAATCAATTTTTATTTACTAAAGTTGATTTTTTGGGAGTTTTTCTTGTACACAAATCTGATCTGGAATTCTTTTACAACTATTTTACATCTTAAAAGTTGACTGTATGAACTTGAACCTGTGGGAGCAGCCTACAGGTTGCATCCTGCAGGTGACCCTCCTTGCTGTGGGCCCACATCGTTCCGTGAACTGATCCTCACAGCATGTAGCAGATTACAGAATTTTCTTCTGTGCTAAAGTTCAACGTTCACGTTCCCACTCTGAAAGTCTCACGAGGGTCCCACGGCCGGGTATTGCGCAACCAGCTCGGTATGCGTAACACGAGTTTTGGAGAAAAGAAAAGTCATCCCGACCCGATCAATGACTGTGTTTAATGACCGCGTCTGCTTCGTTTGTGATGAATAAAGTTGTCAAAGTTGTCCTCACCTTCGTCTGTGAAGCGGAAGCTGCGCAGGAACAGCAGACAGTCGTGCAGCCCGGCGAACAGAGAGAAGCCGCCGCCGAACGGGTTGTCCCTGAAGAAGAGCTCGAACACGGCGGGCTCCTGGTGCCGGCCCGCCCGCCAGTACGCGTACGCCATGGTGAACTGGTACATGTCGGTGAGCAGAGGGGGGACCCGCTCCCGCACAGAGCGCTCCATAACCCCGCACGCGTTGCTCGACGGCGCTGCCATGTTATAAGTCGAGCCCTGGCTTCACTGGTGCCGAGATCTCTGGGACTTGCAGTTCTCCAAAGCCCCACTGGCTCCTTCAGCTTCAGTGGTAGAGAACAGAATAGAGCCTCTAACAGCCGGGGGCCACGGGGGTGTTAACTCCGGCTCTGCTCAAACATAAAGCTGCAGCTCCAGTTTCAGAAGACACCATGGGGAGAGCAGATACTCTCTTAAATGACACATCTGTTATAAATTAAGCTTTAACAGTGTGGCTAAAAACTTTTTCTCCCTTAATAATTTTCTACAATTCTGCATAAAAATTGACTCAAAACATCAGCGCATTATCACACAACTCCTGAAAGTATTGGAAAATAACCCAAACAAACAAAAGAAACAGAAATGTTGTACTTTTGTATTTGTTTATTCAAGAAAATACACCAATATTACATATCTGTGAGTTACAAAAGTAAGAGCTGCCGCTTGGTGGTAGATGTTGTCGCTCATGATGAGGATGGAAAAGGTTCCAGAACCATCTCTAAAGAGTTTGGAACCCACAAGTAATCTACAGTCAGACAGATTGAAGACGACTGTTCCCCTCCACAGGAGTGCTCCACCAACAAAGATCACTCCATAATAGTCTGAGAGGTCCCAAAGGAACCCAGGGGAACTTCTAAGCAGCTGAAGGCCTCTCTCTCATTGGCTGATGTTAATGTTGATGAATCCACTATTATCCACTAAACATCATGTGGACAAGACAGAGGACTATTGGGACAATGTTTAGTGGACAGATGAGACCAAAGTAGAATTTGGTTTAAATGAGATGAAACAACATTCCAGCATCAGAACCTCATCCCTCCATCAAACATGGGGGTTATTTAACATCTTTAAATCCAGTCAAGTCTAAAATAAAGATTTTAATCGACATGAATGTAGAGTTTAGTCATGTTTTATTGTTCTTTGAGTTTTCCAGATTAAATCCTCTTGAGTAACTTCAGAAAAATGTGCAATTATCCATAAATAACTATGAGGGTGTTGTATGCTTGTTACTTGTCTTTTATGTTTTTTTTTATGTATCTGCCTAGGGACAATAGATGAAAACTAGCTATGGTGCTAATTCTAGCATATTTACATTGTGTACTTGTACTGATGTCCATCAATATGCACTGTCCCTATCTAAATAAACAATTAAAAATTCTTGGTTCCTTAAAAGCATTTTAGTTTCCTTCTTAGAGCATCTTAACGTGTGCAGATAAATAAGTGTCACCATCGTTATACAAAAGAGAAACGAACTTGAAATGCATTTTAAAACTTTTAATGACATGTTATAAAACCAGACAGAAAAAATCATTCAACAATGTTGCATAAACAGAACTGCCATGCTCGTGTGTTCATGTTATGAACATTTATTTTTTTACATTTTTTAAATCTATGCAAACACACCGGTACGTCAGGTCTGTGCATACTGGCTGATATATACTGGCAATAAAGCAATAAAGCAATTAAAGTTGTTCTATAAATAAGTAGCGGTTATAACATCAGTCTTTTCAGGTATTTCATATATACATCTGTGCACGATTTATTAAGAAAACTACTTGATGTTCAACACATTCCTGTCCAGCTTTAATGCTTTTTTTTTTTAATGTTTACGGAGCAGAGTCAGAGCTCAAAAAAGTAAACTGAAAGAAAATGTGAAGCCACAGGGTCAATCACTCTGAGCTGAAACCTAAGGTGTGTCACCATCAGTCCATGGAGCTGATATTTTATAAACTAATGATCAGATCTGGACATTATCCCAGTTCTCCCTGCTGCCCGCTGCCCTCCTCTAATGCGGGGAAGCATTGTGCGAGCTCATTGGTCAGCGTGTGCTTCTGTCCTCCCCAGTTAAAGTGTGTAGGCTGTCCCGACTGTCCACCCTCCGACGCATAAACAAAGAACGGGCTGAGCTCGATGGCCAGGGCCGACCTGACCAGGCCGACTCCGCCCCAGCGCTCTGAGCAGGGGTGGTAAACTCGCCCGCTTTCGGGATGCATGTACAGCGCCTCCGGGCGGAACGGGACGGAGAGCTTTTCCGCACCGCCGCAGTACGACAGCAGCTCCTGGTCTCCGGGGCCCGGCAGCAGGTGGGTGAAGACCACGGGTCGGTCGTCGCAGCGCAGGAAGTTCCTCTCCCTGCCGCACAGAGACAGGAAGGGGAAGTCCTCCTGGTAGCGGCCGCTCTGATTTGAGCGCAGGCGACTGAAGAAGAAGACCAGGAAAGGTTTATCTGGTGGGAGAAGACACAGGCAACATAGTCATAAAGTGCATCCAATTCAAGTATGATTATGATATAATTATATATTTTGATGTGAATTTGTTAAAGATTTAATTTACCTCTATGTGACTGGCTGTGTTTATAGTTTAAAGCCTAATGTTTGTGTTAAACTGTGCTTATGCTAACATGCTATGGCTAACTATAAGTAACTTTGACTACAGTTTTGATGGCTAAAAGCTACAGGGCTTATTAAGAAAGGATTCACCTCCTTGGATGTTTCCCCTTTTATAAATTAAATCATGGTAACCCCCGCCCTTCAAGTCAGTATTTAGCAGAAGCTCTTTTAGCCACAATCAACACACTGCATCTGTGACAGTAGGTCTCAGTCTGGTTTGCACCATTCATCTTTACAAAACTGCTCAAGCTTTGTCACTTCACACAGGGCTTGTGTGTGAACAAATTCTCCAGTAGAGTGAAGTCTGGTCTCTGACTCAAACATTCACCGTGATGTCTTTAAGCCATGTCTGTGCAACGTTCGCTGTATGCTTAAGGGCCATTGTCTTGCAGGAAAATAAATAGTCTTAGATCTCTAGGATTTGTGGGACCTCTTAAGTATTAACAAAGGGTTGATTCAGCAGTTAGAATAAACCCAACATATGTGTTGTGTGTGCTCATGTTTACCTTTGAAGCAGGTGACAAAGTTTTTCACTTTAGTGTCGTCCAGGAAAAGCTGCAAAAATCAAACCACACATGATCAACGTGCTGACGGAATATTAACATTTTTTAAAGTTTATGTTTCGTGTCAGTTCATAATCTCACCTGTCCTTGGTGGTCGATGTAGTAGAAGTATTCTCGGATGCGAGGTTCTGGGCTCTGGCCCTGGATGTATGAAGCGGTGGTTCTGGAGGCGGTGTGGCCGGCGGGCAGGCAGCGCAGAGCGGCCAGAGCTCTGCAGCTGAGAGCCGCGGTCCGGACGAACAACATGACCGCGGAGAGTGAATGTGTTCCGGATTAAACACAGAGGAACGAACAGCTGGGGTTTGCGCTGCTACAAGAAGTTACACAACTCAGACTGTGTCCTCATGTTATTGTTTACAGTGACAGAGAAGCAACCCGGAAGTGTTAAGATACTACAACAACGTCAAAGTTTAACTACTGCCACCTGGTGGACTCAATTATATTTAATATGAATTCAGCCTTGACTATAATAAGAAATAGTTACACATTAATACATTTAATGAATGGTATATTAAAGTAGAATAATAAGAAAAATACTATAAAATATAGTACAGCTATATATATATATATATATATATATATAGTAATTTCTTTGCCAACCTTTTCCACATATTTAATAAAATTAAATAAGACTTTATTAATCGCCAAGGGTAAATTTAGTTGTTGCAGCAAGAAAATGCAAAAATACAAGTTAGATAATAAACAAAGAATAAGCTAAGAAAGTATATATTTTAAAGGTACAGAAATAATTTACAGTTGCTGTACCAAGCTTCGGTAACTAACTTTTGTTTGCTGAGAAACCAACTACAGTTAAGTAAGTAGAATTAAGAGAATATTGTGAATAATAGAAGTATTGCACTTAAGAAAACAAATATTGCACAGAAATTACATGGAGAGGAAGAGAAACACCTGACATGTATGTACTGCACTGAAGAAAAGACCAAACTTGTGTATTCCCGGAGATATAGACAGATATGTAGTCCAGAGAGTGTCTGTGTGTTGTTGTTTTTATTAGTGAAATGTCTGCTGTCATTTTTTTCAGATTTATTTGATTAAAAGTGCAAAGATATTCACTTAGAATTAAAGAGACATGGAAAAATATCAACTCCTCACCATAGAGGTGCAGCTTAGCCCCTAATTAAAATGATAAAACTATTATTAAAACCATTTTAGTGACCGTCTGTCAGTAAAATAATCAGCCACTTGTTTCAGTTTGTTGTGTAGATGTCACATTATCTGAGCACCAAGCCAGCCTACACAGTGTGGGCTCATGTGCTGTTGGGTGAACACAGAAAGTCTCTTCAGGGAGCTTCTTGTAAATCTCTGCAGATAAAAGAACCACATAAATAACAACAACAACATGCTTCTGAGACACGTTAAAAGGCCAGCGGAGTGTAAACAGAGGCTCCTTTGGCTCCACAGAGAGCGCACAAAGCGGCTGATTCACACAAGCATGGTAACGACTTGAACTCCGGCCAGAAACGTCTCAGTGGTGAAGCTCCAGTTGTGGTCAAAGAGCGAGGAGACGGGTCTGCTTACCTGCAGGTTTCTCTTCCGCTTCCTCCCCCTCGAACTCCTCCTCCTCCTCCACCAGGTAGGGTGGGGTTGTTTCTACCTGGAATCGGGCAACAGACAGAACAGTAACTTAAGGACACAGTAATGACATTATAGCCGAGTTTCGGAGTGTTTACATCGACTTCACAGTAAGTTTATCTCTCATACGGCTAGTTTATTGAGCTAATTAGCCAACACAGCTAACAAGCTAATTTACAACCTACAAGCGTAGTGTTTTGTTTTGGCTGTTTTTGAAGCTACATACCTGTCTCTCGGTTGTTTCGCGCGAAGTATAGAAAGCTTCCTCATTTCTGCAAGTTATTATGTGGTTAACTTGATTAGTTTATTAACTTTAATGTTTTTGTAAGAGGCTTCTAGATTATGTTCAAGTTACTTTACGTTTTTTGTGCGTTCTGTCGTAAAATACGTCAACGTCGTATTTCTCTCCGTCAACGATACTGTTAAAAAATAAATTGAAATATATTAAATTAATTGAATATGAATAAAGTTTCTTCTTGTGGTAAATGTACATGTCGTATTTTGTTAATCTGTTTATTTATTTTTAATCGTAAAATGGCTTGAATGGGCTTCTACCGCTACTACTCTAAATTTCTGGTTTCTTTACGTTTTTGACGTTATGACGCAAGGTACGTCAACGGTTAAGTTCTGTACGTCAACGGTAGCTGAAAAGTTTATTTCGACGGTTAAAAACACAACATAATGTCTTTGAAATACATATAACACGAGGGCAGTTTTGTTTTTATTGTAATATAGAGTGGGTTTATGTTGTTCAAAGGTCGTTTCTGTGTAAAAAAAAAAAAAACGACCCAATTTCGGTCAACAGGTATGAGCCAACCGCCCCGTTCAAACCGGGGACACCGGGAGAGAAACGGAGGCCAGCACCAGCCACACGACGACCGGCGTTCATCCCCCGACCACCGGCGTTCATCTACGGACAGGTGTGCTTTACTCAGTACAGTATGAAAGTGCCTGGAAGGAAGAAGTACTTGTACAAAAGATTGATACCAAACTGGCCAAGGGGGCTTTAAAAGCAGCATGTATTTGTGTAGAAGTGCACATGACTAGCTATCAAAAACACAAAACATGTTAAGTTTACTAAAATAGATAAACGAGGAAACTAGCTATTGATCACAATGCCCTCCAGACAATAACAACCCTCTTCATATAGTGAAGGTAACCAGCATCCCAACAACAAACTTCCCTTTAGTAGTTTAATCCTGCCATGACAATAACCTTAACTTGAGCATTTTATAGTTTGAAGATAGTTTGTCCACTTTAATTCATTCATCTTCTGTAACCGCTTGTCCTCTGGAGGGTCACAGGGGAGCTGGAGTCTATCCCAGCTGTCATTAGTACCCTCCTGGGCAGGTCTCCAGTGTATCGCAGGGTCTGTTCACACTCACACCTGCATCCAATTAAGAATCACCAATGAACCTAACGAGCATGTCTTTGGACCTGGAGAGAACCCACGCAGACAGAGGGAGAACACGGAGAACTCCACACAGAAAGGAACCCAGTCGGCCGATGGATTCAAACCCAGAACCTTCTTGCTGTGAGGCATCAGTGCTAACCACCACGCCACTGTGCACGTTTCCATTTAAACACATATAAATACAGGACATAAAATACACGATAAACCTAGTAAATGACAAACTAATGGTTCTCAAACTATCTGGGAAATGACTGCGAACAACAAGACATCTGGGATTCATTCAGCGCCTCTATCAGCAGTGGCTCGTTCTGTGCTTCATACACACCGATGCATCAGTTTGAATCATTAATCATGTTTCTGTTGCTGATGCTTACTTGTGTACTTGTACCTGAGTTTTTTCAAATAGCCATATAGGTATTTATTTGTCAGTTATTTGCTGTTTAATTAAAGGAGAATATACCTTATATCTATAAAGAAAGGTGGACTCTTAGATACTGTAAAATATAAAACCCAAAACACTGTGAATCCTGATTTAAAGTGACAGAGCTACAACCTTAACATCAACTCAAGTTAGGATCAAACTTCACTCTTGGAAATCGTAGTTGACAGAACAGACTCACAGGTCCGTTTAGCTGCCGTTAAACTCTAGAGAGTTTAAACCGTCTGTATCCAGCATAGCTGCCTCAACATCACGGAGACACACAAGAATCACCTTCACCCCAAAAGAAAATCAGCACAGACACATCTATAGGGTGACTGGGCTCAGACATAGGGCGCGGAGCTCGGAGTAAAGTTGCCGCTTCTTCTTCTTCTTCACGTTGAAAGTGGCTTGTTCAGGTGGTTCAGGCATCTGGTGAGGGTGCCTCATGCATGTCTTCCCCCTTTGAGGTTTACCAGGCATGTCCTGCTGGGACAAGACCCTGGGGTAGACCCAGAATTTGCTGGAGGAATTCTGTATCTGGAGAGGCCTGGGGATACCCCCATAGGAACTGGAACGTGTTGGAATACCTTGCTTAGCCTGTTTCCATCACAACCCAACCTCGGATGAGTGGATGAAAATGGAGGGATGTTTCCAAAAGGCAATGGAAAATTGAATGTTTACAGTTCTGTGATAACTTTATAAACTCCTTGAGGAGGATGACTGAGTAGACGTTGTTTTAACCTGCTGTAGTGTTTGAGTCATGTGTTTCTCTGCTCCAGGACCTCCTCCAGACCTCCTTACTACCCCCGAGATTCTGACTCCCCACCCAGGCATTCGCGGGAGGCTCCCCGGGCGGAGCACCACGACTCCAAATGTACACACGTGTGCTCCAGGAGAGGTGAGGTCACGATCGCAGTGGTAACATCTAGGTCAGTTAAAAGGAAAGTGCTTGTAATGGAGGCTGGTTTCAGTGCAGTTCATTCCTGCCTCCCTCTAAGGGAACTGGACAGACCGGTTTTCTGGTGTTTACTCAGAAGGAGGAAGCTAATAACTTGATATCCAAGCACACCAAACTAATGACATGCCACAAGAGTTGATTCCCTTAAGAATGTTAATAGCACCGTACCTGGTGTAGAGAAAATGAATTCAGGTCACGGCAAATAGATTATCTTTGACATCTGAGGACACCCCATTGACTTCAAGGAGCGTATGATAGGCATTCTTTAATATTTTGTGACATTTTAAAAGATTGAAAGGAGCGATAAAGTCAAGTTGAATGACTTTACTACCATTTGGGCAGTCACGTCTAAAAAATAATTTCAGAAAACGGTCATTATAGTTTCCCAAAGCCCAAAGGTGACATTTTTAAATGGTTTTCAGTCTCAACCTGAGTATGTTCAGTTAATGATCCAAGAGGCGAAGGATAACAGGACACACAGGGCGCAGGGTGTTTTATTTTCACACTGATTAACTGGTAGATTGATCAGAGCTCAAAATGATCGGTGCTTTCCCTCTCCACCTCTTCCATGTGCTAAGGCATTGTGCTGATTTGCGCTGTTCTGACCAACGCCCTGGTCCTGATCTGTGTGGTCGCAGCTCAGATGGTGAGCTCAGGCTTGTCCATGGCGTCCGCGGGGGGCGGTTTCAACATCAACTCCAACTTCAACCTGCAGGGCACTGAGCTGCAGCAGGTGCGAGAGCTGGACATGCAGTACAGCCAGATGAGGGCACCGGGCATCTACGGCGGCATCGTCTTCAGCCTGGTCTTTGGCGTCCTGTCGCTGGTTTTTGTGGTCGCCGGGACCAAACCCCCCCACCGCATGTCGAAGAAGCTCCTGTACGGAGCGCTGGTGTTTCAGGCGGTGGGTGCGGTGGCGTACGTGATGGCCGTCGGCCTCTACCTGCACTTCATAATCGGGGTCAACTCCACCGACGTGTGCGAGAGGCGGGAGAGGTTGTACGCGAGGAACGGGTACACGTGGATGAGCTGCAACGTGGGCGGGGCGGATGCAGCCGTGGCTCTGTTCGGGCTCATCACCGCCATCCTGTACACCGCCGGCACGGTGCTCACGATCCAGACCATCCGAGGGGTGAAGCGCTACCTGCAGGAGAAGAAGCGACGAGAGGCAGAGAAGCAGAAGGCCCGAGCCCACCCACAGAGAGCCCCGCTGAGGGCCGACACCACCGACGTGTGACGGGCTCACGGAGGCGTCACAGACCAGAGAGTTAGCTGATTGTGTCGAGGCCTCCTAATTTGTCCTGACCTGGACTCAAATATGTTTACAGTGGAGAAGTTTTATCACTTTTCATGCTGCAGAGCCTCTAAGAGGTCAATTATGTCCCTCTCAAAACAAGCAGCTCAGACCTGCATGAGTGGGTGCAGCTGATATTCAGATAACCGCCGTACAGCTAAGGATTTGACTTTAATGCATCAGTGCTGAGTTTTATAACGTTCTCTCAGTCAACGTTAATTCATCCAGAGTTAGTCAGCTAATAATAACATATCCACACCAACTGCTCCATAATATCAATGCACAAATAACTCTGTGGCTCTGTGCCATTGTAATTAGTCAAAGAAACTATTTTGCACAACGTGTCAGCACTGTGATGAAGTCAGGACTCGTAACACATCGAGTGATGACTATAGCTGCCTATTATTTAACATTTAAGAAGTATTTCTCAGAATGTAGCTGTAAATAATTAAGCTTTTACACTTAATGAGATGAAACGTGGACGTAACAAGTAAACCCATTGCAGTAAATTTTTAATATTTAGGCCTGTGGAGTTTCTTTCTGCTTTAGCCTCAACTTTTCCAGTTTTTAAGTATTTGTTTTACTCCTGCAGTGACCCCTCACATACCACCATCTTAAACATGTTGGCTTGAATCAGCTGATAACAAGCTCTGGTTATCCAGGACCATCTGTTTGTATATTTGTTGAGATATGTATGTATGTTTTTATTTTACATGTGTGCAGGTCTAATAGATGTGTTTTATATGGACGTTTGTCTTAATGATGCAACACTTTATTCTCTCAAATTAAACCCAGTATGTGACTCCATTCGTTTGTGGTCAATCAAACAGCCAGTAGGGGGCGCCAGGACTTCATGCTGCTCCTATCCTGCTGCTCTCAGTGGCCCCATGTCCTCCTCAGTGGCCCCAGGCTTTCTGCCAGCCATGACATCGCTGCTGTAACACAATGGACCACACACACACACACACACACACACACACACACACACACAGAGAGACACTGCAGTGATGTAACCGTTCCGACTTAATTACAAACAAAAGGAATTCTTCAGAGTGATGTAATTACACCGATTTCTAAATTTACCATTTCAGATCACAAAGCAGTGATTGTATCAGAACAGCACAAACAAGACAACGTGAGGATTGTGCTGCTTGTGGTCCTACACTTTACAAGCTCCGACATTTAAGGGTTTAATCCATTTTAGTTCGATGCTTTTCCAGTTTTATGCGTTCAAGTTTGTACGTCTGAGATTTATGAGACTTTTCAGGAACATTTGTAAAAGTTTGGAATTATATCTCAAATTCTTGTAACATCAAACCAAATCTGCGCACTAACAGGGTTGTATATTGTTGTAATCATCGTGATCTAGACAGGCTGCACAAAGTCTAACAAGAAGTTGGAGTCGACGTGTGGTTATCTGAAAACTTTATTATATAGCAAAAGTAGCTCTCTTGTGCAGTTCGCTGTTGCCAAGAAGTCTGTAACACTTTTCTGAGAACATTCATTGAGCTGGTAAAACCACTGCAGCAAAACTCTGGGCCTCTGCACGCCCCGACGACACTCACCTGGAACATCAGCCTTCAGAAATAATCATCTTTTTCTCTCAGAGAACATTAGTACGCGTCAGTGACTAGGTCACTTTAAAGTATGAAACTCCTAGGAGTTAGTTTAAACAGTTTTACTAACTCCGACAACTGTAACCAGCAGGGGAACTGTCAGCTACGACACAGAAACAGAGTGGTACCTTTCGATGTACAGTTAATCACAGAGGTCTAATAAAAAGCAGCCAAAGTGCTTCTCCTAATTAAAGATATGGTAAAATCAATTAAACGTGAAGAATAAATCAACATGAAGTGTTCTAAAAATTGCATCGCGTTTTGAGGGGCGTCAAGTTAACAGTAGAAAATAAAGTATGTAACAAAAAACCATAAGAAAACAGTCTGTGGTCCAGAAGCACGTTCAGAATACTCTGAGGGTTTGGAGAGAACAGATTCCAGAGTTGACCTGAAGCAAAATCTAAAGGTCCTGCATGATGGAGGCTGACACTGAGGCTGAGTCCAGCTGTTAGAGGGGAGTGACAAAATAGTCTGCAGGTTTCTGGTAGTTCTGTGTTTGCTGGTTGTGTGTCTGCATCTGTTCCTGCTGCTGCTGCTGCTGCTGCTGCTGAATGATCTGTCTGACTTCCTCCTCCAGCTCTGGAGGGATGATGAGTTGGTCGTCCGGGTCCGGCTGGGCGGGAGCGTTAAAGTACCCCCCTTGCTTCCTGATGGGGACGTCGCCTGCCTCCTCAATGACGTCCTGGTTCCTTCCTTGGCACGCCACGGAGCCGTTAGCTCGGCCCCTGCGTCCGAGAGTCCCCGACCGAGTCTCCCCGCTGAGGCAGGGAGAGGAGGGAGGGACAGGGGAAGGAGAGGGGGAGGTGAAGGCAGCATGTAAAGGCTCATTACGCAAAGTGACAGGGGGAGGGTGGTTTGTGCTTGGCTGAGTGTGAGTGCAGTCGCGGCGGTGCAGACAGTGGACGTCGGCCTCCACCTCTACGCGGCTGCCGTTGGAGAAGACGCCGGCGATGGGTTCCTCGTCCTCGCTGTCCAGGCCGTTGTCGGACAGAGCTCCTGAGAACTGTCTCTGGAAGCTCCCTCCCCCACAGGCCGGCCTCCGACCACCGACACGCCCCAGAGCGTTGAGGTGGGAGGCGAGGGGCTCGGTCTGCGGCGGCGGCTCCTCCGAGGACGCCGTGGAGCCCACCTCGCTGCTCATCTCCGACGTGCTGAACTCGCTGCTCAGCTCGCTCACCGTTCCAGAGGAGGCCGGCGGCAGCGGCATCCCGCCGTCGCCGCTCCCCGAGTAGGGGTGAGAGCCGAGGCCGGGGCTGGGGGGCGGAGGTGGCGGCTCGCAGAAACAGCAGCAGTCCTCCGTGATGCTGAGCCGAACCACGACGGCGCTGAGGCTGTCGGAGCAGCCGTAGCTCTGGGCCAGGGTCACCAGCTTCTTAGCGGCGGCCAGAGCGTCGGGAACGTTCCTCACCGCCTCGACCGCCTCGCTGGGGGACAGCAAGTCCCACAATCCCCGGCTGCCCAGGAGGAAGAACTCGTCCTGGGGGGTGAGCGTTACCGTGGAGACGTGCGGGCGAGGCGTCACAGACGGACACAGGAAGGAGTAACCCAGAATTCTGGTGGAGTCGGTGACACCGCTGACCTTGTTGTCCTGCAGAGGAGGAAGAGAAGGTTAATTATTTAAACTAAAGTATTTCAGATTAGTGAACATCATCAACTTAACTTATTTTACAGATTAACAATAAACTGTTACCTCAGTGATGATGGCGTTGTGCTGTCGGACCCTCTGGTACTCCGGCTCCTCTTTGACGGTGTGGATGGTGGAGAGTTGCATAGCTTTGCCGTCCCGACACAGGACGGCCCGACACCTTCCGACGTTGGCGGCCGTCAGAGTGAAGCAGCCGCCGTGCTCGCTGGGGGCCACCGGGTCGTGTCTGATGTGACACAGAGCCGCGGAGCCGCCCATCCTCTGACCGGCGGTGCCCAGTTTCCTGCAACACAAACACGTTGAGGAGGAGTCTGTACGACCTCTGAGGTGACCTGCAGTGGTTAGCTCTGTGAATCCAGAATCCGCTTCAGGTGTGTGTTTACCTTTGCATGGTGAGGAAAGTGTTGGTCATGTAGTCCTCCTGCCTCTGGCCCCTGTGGAGCTCCTCTGCTAGCACGTCTCCCATGGTGCATTGCAGCAGGTAAGGCACCTCCACGTTCCTGTCTCCGTCAAAAACTCCGTACAGAGCTTCACGAATCCCGCAGAAGCTGTCCATGGCCAGAGCCGCCACACAAAGCCTAACAAGATCAACGGTATTAGCCAAGAACAGGAGGATGTTTTCATAAAAGCACCTGGATGACGTGTAAAACATTTCACTGACTTGTTTTTAACTCCAGAGGCCTCCGTGTAGCTGTGACTCCAGACTGCAGGGGCCCCGTGGCTCTCGCTCACACAAGGGGCTGAAGGAGACGGATCCACCCTGAAACATCGGATGTTACTGCAAAGAGACGGAGAGGCAACATTAGATCACCCAGTCTGTTTTTCCATGTGGAAGCTTCTGCTGCATTGTGTTTATGTTTCAGGGCTCGTACTTCAGCAGTTCCAAGCTCTTGTGGTCCAGGTTAAGTCGGGGATTTCCTGTGAGGTCGAGCTCCAGGAGTTTTGGAGGAAGCGTCTCCGGCAGAGTCACCTCGGTCAGCTCGTTGCAGCTCAGATCAACACACTGAGACGGAGGGAAAGAAAAGGCTCTGATTATAATGTTTGACCACATTCATGACGACACGTGCAAAGCGTTTACAGCAGCGACAGGATTGTTTCTACAACGCTGGATGAAAAGACCAACGTGTCCTGTGAACTGCTGCTGAACCCACCCATCCATCTTAAAACTGATATTTCCCACCCGCATTTTTTCAAGAGCAGACATGTTTGATGCACGATCGCACAGTTTGGGTTTAGAGAAAGCCAGAGATTAGAGAGTCGCTGAGAGATTACAAAGGATTTGTTCCAGTAAAGACGAACACAGAGATAAAAAAAAAAATAAATAAAAGGGAGACCAGAATGACGCAGATTTCTGCAGGGCAAGAACGAGTGACGATGGGAAAAAAAATGCCTCTGTGTATCTGACTAACCTTAATCTCAGGCAGCTGGAGGACCTCGGGGAAGGCGTTGATACAGTTGGAGTGGGCGGACAGCGTGTGCAAGCGCTGGCAGTTGAGGATGGTGGTGGGCACAGCTCTCAGTCTGTTGCCGCTCAGGTCCAGCTCCTCCAGCTGCTCCAGGCGGGCCAGTTTACTGCAGGAGGTGGAGGTAAAAAACAAAAGTCATCAGACTCAGAGCTGGGGACTTGATCTCGATTCTGGATGAAAAGTTCTTGAAATCGAAAGCATCTTTAGAAACTAAACCTTGTGTAGAACAAGGATAGGTACTAGGCTTCAGCCATGCCTGATCTCATGTAGTTATTCATTGTATGTCTGCTATAAACCAAAAACACGTCTCTCTAGCATCTAAATGTCTTCTTCCTCTTTGTTACTTAGCGTCAAAGCTGCCAAAAAACTAAACAATGGAGAAGGTGACGACTTCTTCTTCCGTTTTATTGGGGGTTGGCTTGATGGGGAAATCCCTACTTAGAACTACTTGTTTCCAATGAGTTCAGCATGTCACCTGGCAGTGAAGGTCTGTAGCTGGTTGTAGGCGAGGTGAAGCACCCTGAGGTGGCCGTGCCCAGTCAGGAGAGGAATGCACTTGTCTGTCAGGCTGTTGTTGGTCACGTAGAGCTCCTCCAGGCTGCTGGAGGCGTCCTCTGACGGGCCGCCCGCAGGGAGGTTCTCCAGCTTGTTGGCCGACACGTTTAGGTATCGCAGGCTGTGATCGAAACCCCAACAGAGAACACGCACTTAGACAAAAAAATAAACTTAACGGACAGAAGAGGAGAGAAAGATGTGAGGAAAGAACAAACCTCTGTGCTTTGATGAACAGGTTGTGCGGGAGCTCCGTCACGTGGTTGTGTTGGAGGTCCAGAACTTCGAGCTGAGACCTCTCCAGCCGCTCAGCCAGCCGACACACGTCGTTCCAGCCTGCCAGCAGCTTTCTGAGGCTCCTGCTGGACAGCAGCCTACGACACAAACAACACCACTACCTCAGTCTGGGTAAAATAAATCTGTCAACCCTGTTTTACCCTGATAAGGACAAATAACAGCAGAACAAACACACTGTGCTCCACTGAGGTTCATGTAGTTCACCTGGTGTGTTTAAATCATGATGGGCTCAGAGAAGACAGGTGCTCAGACTTGAGATGGAGTTATATTTGTGCTTTATGTAATCTGCAGCTGGACACAGAGTCTGTTGTCATGGATTTGATTCCACATTAAAGCCGTCTGTTAAGTGCAGGACCTCCATCTCTCTGTAGCCGACAGTTGGTGTCTAGTGGACGTTTCAGGCTCTGGTTGCCTAGGTTACCTTCTCTGTTATTTACCACCAGAAATGTTTCAGAGTGAAACATGCAGTAAAATATTGGCAGCTCTTCTTGTCGTCAACGCTCCATCTGGGTTCAAGTGACGCTCCCAGCTCGCTCTCAGCATGGTGAGTTCTGTGGTAGGAACCAAAGTTGCGTTTGGGGAACTGTTGTGTTTGCGTCTTATGTTAATCAGCTGCATCAGACACTCCCATTGGTTGTTGCCTGAAGTTTGAGATTAGTTCAACTTGGCCACCAAAGTGTTTTTTCCTCCTATCAACGCTGCAACTCTGAATTTCATTGACATTCATGGTCTCTAGCCGACACATCGATGCTGTTTACAGACTGACACTAGCAATTTATTGTTGCAGGTGTGTTGCTGAAGCTACTTGCAGAGGGTATTATCCTTCATTTAAAAAGGTCTGGTACGTTCCTTCATCAACATTCTGAAGCAGTAACAAGGCAAATGTCTCCATGTGGGATTAATAAACTTAATCTCATCTTAAAACTGTGAATCTGCATCATCAGCTTCACCCAAGCAGAACACTTCCCTCTAAAAAGCCTTAGAGGAGAGAATAACATCTGTAGCGTTAAGCACTCGTGTCGTGTGGGAGAACATCCCACTAACTGCTCACCGTGCATGTTCTCAAAAGTAATTGAATCGTGTTCAGTGTTTTAATCTGTTTTTAAACAGTTTCGATCCATATTAAGCCTCATTAAGCTTTCAGGACGTTATTATGTTTGTTAAAGGCGGTTACGGCTTCATTCAGACGGCATGTTTTATAAAACAGCTGCGCGTTGGTGTGATATTTGGCACCTGAGGTCTGTGCAACATCAGATCATCGTGTCTCCTGTTTTATTTGACGCCTTTAACTCAGTAACAGAAATACCACACCTGCCAGACGTGCATGAGGACCGGAGAGGGCTGTAGACGGTAATAAAGTACAGCTCAGGAGTGATTTCTGTTGCCTGCTTTTTAGATTGCATTTAATCTTTACCTTTGGGTTACTTTTTATGTTCAAAGCTGCTAATACGTCTGAGAATGTTAAATAGCTGCCAGCCGCCAGAAAGAACTTTAATGTGTGGAGGAATCTTCTCTGTAATAAACTGAATATGTCAACGTCGACCTGTGTTGCAGTAAACCTGGGGAGGAGTTCAGCCTTCCTGGCAGACAGCTGTGTTTATTTTGCCATCAGTACGTGCTGGGTGCCAGCCTGAGGGTCTTTTTTAAACGTCTGTGTCTGTCTGACGCTCACCGTAAGGGCAGCTCTGCGACACAGTTGTGGTTGATGTCCAGCACCTCCAGTCTGCTGCTCTCACACACCCAGTCTGGGACACATCCCAGCTTGTTCCTTCAAATAAAACAAACACAGTCAGCACCGAGCTCAGGAAACAAGGACACAATCTGCTCTTAAATGGGACAGTGAAGAGTTTGCAGTCTTCGTACCAGGACAGATCCAGAACAGTGAGACTCTCTGGCACCGGCTGCACCTCCAGCTGCTTCAGCTCTACAAACATAAACATGTATATAAGTAAAACTGTCTAGCATTCTCCAGTTTAACGTCTCTACAGTCGCTGTTTGTACCGTTGTGCGCAGCGTGCAGGCTCTTGAGGGCGTGGCCGCTGACTCTAAGGAGGGAGAGGGAGTTTCTGTCACAGCGGAGGAGCTCCAGCTTACTGAGAGACGTGACGTCCAGCTCCTGTAGACCAGTGTCTCTGAGGTCCAGATGGACGATGTGGACCAGCTGCTCTGCATCGGCCAGCGTCACCTTTTCAAGCCGGTTCAGCCTGCGTGCAAGAAGGTAGAAAGACGGATAAAACTGTTAATGAAAACATTAAAAAAAAAACATTTATCCATCCATCCATCCATCTAATCATTTACTGTTAAGATTCCCAAATTCACTGGGCACAAAGCAGTAACAGAAATGTGGAGAATGTTGTTCCTGCAGCATCTTGGGAAGTGTCAGATTTCCGATGAGCTTCGTTCCAGTTCTCTGTCTGGGGACTGTGAGGATATTCTTACCTGAGGTCTATGTAGCGAGCAGGCAGCCACTGCAGTCCGGCCATATCCAGGACAGAGAGCTGGTTCCCTGCCAGACAGAGCCTCTCCATGCCTCGGAGTTTCTCCAGGACGGGAGGGACGCAGCTGAAGCAGTTGAAGGACAAGCCGAGGTAGGTCAGAGCCTCCAGAGAGCCCAGCTCCGCAGGCAGCGAACTCAGGAAGTTACCGTCCAGGAGGAGAGTCTGCAGGCTGGGGGGAGGAAGACAAACAAGGGGGACAAATTTAACAAGAAGTCTAAAGCTGAAGTTTCTCGTCACTCATGACAATGACTCAAGACCCTGAGGACCACTGAACCAAATTTAAAAAAGGGGAACAGTGGCTGGTGGCCTTGTTTCTGCAGAGACTCTAATGAAAATCAACAGAGAGCTAATGTAAAAATATTTTTAGAACGTGAGACACTAATTAATTTATCACTGTCCACACTCAGGAGAACCAAATCTAGCCACGTATGCAGCCTTCAATCCAGAAGGCTCTCAACTAGTGCAGGGGTGTCAAAGGGGGCCACGTACAGCCAAGTTTGATCTCAAATGGGCCCGACCAGTGACATAATAACATAATAACCTATAAATAACAAAAACTCCAAATGTTTCCCTTTGTTTTAGTGCTCTGAAGAAGAACAAGAACATTATGAAAATGTTTACACGTGTTAATTAAAACAAATTAAGAACAGCCGTTTCTTTCATTGAAATATTTCAGTTAAAGTCTTTTTAAGTTCACGCTGAGGGCCAGATTAGACCCTCTGTATGTTTGACACCCCTGTTAAGATGAGCCCCCACCTCATGTGAAGGGTTGTGGTTATCTCATCCTTAAAGTGATGGATGCAGCAGTGAAGGTTCGTGTGTCTTGCCTCACATAGCAATGTCACAAGATCCGACACTTTCAGCACCAAGTCGATGCCAAAACCATTTTGTTCCAGGTGTCTGATGAACTCTGCAGTGAGTTTAAAAGTATCTGAAATACCTTAAAGGATTGAATCTTTAAAAAAAAAAAAATAACTGTGTTAAGAGCCTGCAGCGTGACTGAGAATTTGACGCCAGGTTTCCCGTCAGCATGACTCTGCGCTGTGATCACCGGGACAAAACCTCTGCATCGTCAGGACAGAAGTCTGGTGCCCGGCCAGTTGTTCATTTAATACAGAGAGGGATTAATCTGCACTGACAAGAATCCTGACTGACGTCTCTGTCAGCAGAGGACAGGTCAGTGAGGACACGTTTAAATTATCATCTTTATTATCATCTTCAACAACACCGCCTTCTTCCAGCACACTTACTTGTGCATAGTTCCGACTTCTGCGGGCAGAGAGGAGAGGCGGTTTCCAGACAGGTTCAACTCTGTGAGAGAGGTGATGTCGCACAAGGCCAGGGGAAACTCGGACAGAGCGTTGTTGGACAGACTGAGACTTCTCAGTTTATAAAACCTGAAGAGAAAGAGAGAGACGGGAAAAAAGGGTAGACAGAGATATTAAGCTCTGAGCTATAATCAGACTCTGGCCTTTTACCAAAAATAACACTGAACAAGTTTCTTAGCTAAGTATCACCTGACTGATAAATAATGTAAATTAGCAGAGAAGCTCTCAAACAAGCCAGGAAGCAGCAGAATATAACTGAAAGCTGAGTAACAGCATAATAATTCAACATGTGCGTCAGGTGGGAGCTCTTGTGTGTGAACAGACTCTAATCCAGTTCAGAGAGGGGTCAGCGCTAAAGGCTGAGCCGGGCCGACGTCCTTCCGAGGGAGAGTCACATTCCTTTAACGCTGCCTGGGAAGCAGGGGTGTGTTTACGCAGGAACAATGGCAGCATAAACACAGCATACTGTACAGAGATACGTTTAAATCAGGCCTCCGCGTGATGTCCCATTCAGCTCAAACTTTAAGAAGAAAACACGTTGAGACGCAGAGGTCCAGTCCGGAGACACGTCTGGCGTTGGCGAGAAAACGTGAGCTGTGATTGGGGTCAAGGACATTTTTGAACTGGGTCGGACAGCTGTTAAAACACACTGCAACGCTGTGTTCACACCACCAGAGATGTTAGGAAATGACCAAACATGGCTACATTGTCGGCGGGAAGGGACACCGGATACCGATCCGATACCGATCTATTTATATCCAGTATCGGTACCTTGTGTTCTCCTGGAGACGACTGGATTCAGTCCAATAAATCTTTCTGTCAAAGTTAATGTAGTGTGGAGAGGGTAGCTGGTACCTTGTGTTCTCTACTCCTGAAATGTTCTGCTCATCCAACGCTGCCATAAACTCCCTAATCCTCTCTGGAAGATTGTTCTCCTTGACTTTTCTTTTAAACGTTCAGTGTTTGTTGTTGTTGTTTGGATGCAGCCTTTGACTGAGTGGATTTGACATATTGCACTTTTTTTAGTTGGTGAATTAAGTTGGCAGCATTAAGTATCTCCTACTACCCGTCATCAAACATCCACATTGCGGAATTTCTGTCTGACACTTCATTTTCCAGAGTAAAGTTTGTCCACACAGCAGACTTGTTTAGTCACATGATTTTGGTTCCTCTTCATCTTAGATTTGTGCCAGCTCTGACGCCTGCCAACCACCACTAAAGCAGAAGAAATAGAAGATGTGGTCTTTTTCAGTTTTGACGCAAGAAAAGGAAGAGGACGTTTTGAAGCTACATGGACGCGGTTTTGGTTCATGGCAGACCTAAAATAAATAAGGCTTGGCTAAAGCCCAGAACCGATCCGCCCCACTACCGATCAGAACATCCTTATCAGCGGGTTACTCCAGTCTTCGTTGACATGTGCGGAGGATCATGCCTGTCACAGAGCCACACGGTTCAGACACTGGCAGATTCATATCTCCAGCTTCCACTAGAAAATCACTGTTGGTTTTTAACCGGTAGTTTGAATGTCCCGTAAATGTGGGGAGACGTTAAACCGGCAGCGAAGGCCAACTATGACATCAACTCACGCCTCCTGTGTCTGGACCCAAGAGCTGCACTTAAACACACCACAAAGACCACAGCCAGCGGCCGGCTGCTACATTTATTCTGCACTCTGACAAAGTCCAGTCTTTTGGTTTGATAAATGACAGCTCCGTGTGGACAGAGAGAAAGACAGAAAAAGATTTTTGTTAGGCTCCTAAGACTGTGACATCAGGGACTAATTTGAGAGCACGGCCTGGAAAACACGAAGAAGCCCTCTGCCCCAGAGGTCAGCTCGCTTTTAATCATCTAAACCACACAACCACTCACACATCAGCTATAATTTGATCAAAGCTGCTTCCTCTTTAGACCATATGAGACAGTCAAAACCACCAGGGACGTTCCACATCCAGGAGACAACATCTCCTGCTGCTGCTGTGTCACTAAACACGCATCATGCTGGCCGACGCTGAGTGTGACGTGTGTGTGAAACCCACCTGGTGAGTGCTGGAACGCCTTTGTGCGGGGACATGAAGTTGTTTTTGAGGTTGAGGTGGGAAAGGTCCTGGCTGTAAAACAGCTGAGCGGGCAGCTCCTCCAGGCTGCAGCACGACAGGTCGACCGAGTTCACCCTCTGTGAGGCAATCTGACAAACAGGGAGAAAGGGAGGGATGGGACGGGACGGCATGATGAGGAACCACACAACGACACATTAATCTTACCTTAAAGGACAGTCTGTCTCAAAATAAGACTCAGGTGCCAGTATACTATTTGAATAACTGTTTAAGCAAAGCAGCAAATTCTGTGGATGAAACCAGAAACTGCAGTTCCTCTAATGTCCACTTGGGACAGGCTCCAGAAGTAAATCCCATTTAATCCCTCCTCTGTGTTTAAATGTCCAACTTTACAGCAGATATAAACATGTTTACAGCCTGGTTTTGGTCTCTGGATAATTTCTCCATTTATGACAACTGTACAGAGGTGAATTTTTATATAACACACTCGTTTAAACTATGTCAGGGCTAAATGTTATGCAAAACTAAGGGTGTGGCTGTTTGTGGCTGTTTGTCTGGGAGTTAGGACGAGTCAGGCACTGCCAAGTTGCCAAGATGGCGAGGCCACAGAGCTTCAGATCAAACACTGGCAGACTTAAAAACTGTGAATTTATCTTTGATTCCAGTAAGACTGTTCAGTTTGTACCTTTGAGGCCGTCCTGTGCCAGCGGAGGTGCTCCGTGTACGAGTCGTAGCTGATGTAGTAGGTCTGACTCTGAGGACCGGCCGAGCTGAACGCCAGGCAGTGACTGTGCCGCTTCACCTCCTCCACCTGCAGCAAGAAACACAAGCACTGAATCTAATGACAGAGAGTTCAGGTGTGGTGTGGCTGGCGTCTGAGGTTGTTTCTGGTCTCCATCTGGTCATGTCACTTATGGATCATGGCAAATTGTGTTTTAATTGTGTTAAGATGCGTTCTGCGAATCAGACTGGGTAAACGGCCTTTAAATGTTCATAAAGTCTGAAATATAGAAGTTTTCAAAAAACAAAATTTGGCCCCTTAGAGACCTTCCTGTAGAGGGGTGAGAGTACAGCAAGTTCTAAACGAAAATGTTACCAAACACAGAATAATTATTCAAACCGAAGTGTTTTAATGCATAATTATCCTGAGGAGACGCCTCAAGCAAAAGGTGTGGGCAGAATGGACTACATTATCATAAAATTATACAAATACATTCAGACTGGACTTCCGTGGTGAAAGTGAAACACGAGAAGTTACTCAGATAGTGTAAACAACCGGATCGGTTCAAACAGCTTCACCAGGAAGATGGACGAGCTTCTTAACAACGACAGTGACTTTTATTTAAAGTGTCGTGTTTTTGTGTTTGCGCATGTAAAGAGCTTCTTTAAGCTCTTAAGCCAGTCCTGGAGGAGACAAAGACACTGCTGCATGTTCACATCTTACACCTGCACAGATTCAGACAGGTGACGGAACAGAAACACAAATGAAAGCGTCTGACCTCTGCAACGACGAAGAAACTAGATGCGGCTTTTAACGAGTAAAAGTGAAATGTCAACCTAAACACGTCTGTGGAAATAACTGTACCCTTATTACCACAACATGTTTAGGTTGACATTTTCCTCACAGTGGAAAAAGTGAAGTCACAGTAGAATAATAAACATCCCTTCGTGTCAAATATCCAAGCAAGACAGGTGGCTCTGAGCCAACAAACACTGCAGTAATCGTTAATATACGAGTATTTATCATGTCAGCAAGAATAACCTGCTTTCTCTTTGTTCCGTGCAAACATTAAGGTGGTATCCATCCATCCAGAGTCGTCGTCGTCGTGCCCTCATCTGCTCTGTTCCAGACAAGGACTCAGCAAAGACTCTCTAGAGTAGATGCTAATGATGATGCTAACGGCTAGCATGGCAGTGCTGCTTTCCAGTGCATTCACAAGTTGTAAACCTTTTTTTTTCTGCACATAGAGAGACTTCCATTAACGTTACACTCCAACCGAGAGGATCAGTTAATTTAGAGGCTCAGTAACGCAGCTGCATTTCAGCACAAGTCATTGGAGTAAAGTATCACAGTGTAAAAGTTAGTTTGAAGTTTGTTCTTCATTTATAGATGGATCACATCAAATGTAAGTTCTTATGATTATGTTTAAATGAAAGTTTCACTAAAGGATTAATCAACTGTTCAGGAAATACTTGACATATCGATCAATTGGACAAATTATTATTATTTGTAGCACACATCCTGAATATGACCAAAGCTGGGATAAGCCTCATGATGGGCATGGAAACAGGGAAACAGGGAATATGTAATCTGGGGGTGAGAACACATCCTGGTGCAGCGAGAGAACAAAAAAAACAAAACTGTTTTTAACCGCTGCTCCAAACCACAAAGAGGATTTATGTCCCTGATAAACAGATACAGATCTGCACCGGCATGTTAAAGACATGAAAACATCTCTCTGTGTACCTTTCCTCCGATGAGAGGGAGGATGTGCATCTTGCCGGTGTGGGCGTGTTTCACCGACGACACGATGAGGCAGGTCCCGCTCAGGGTGACCTGGCGCTTGGACCAGCGGTTCACGGGCAGCGCCAGCTTCCCTTTGCGCACGTTGAACACGCCAGAGAGCTGCACGCGCTCAGAGCCGCCCACGCTGCGAGGCTTACCTGCAGAGAGGAGGAGACGAGCGTGTTACGTGGCAGTAAAAGAGACAGTTCGGACAACAGGGAGTTTTATTTTTAGCTCTGTGGGAATTTGTGAATCAACTCTCTGTCAATGGGTTTCTGTTTCAGAAAGTGAGAGCTGCGTGGTTATGTAAGTGAATTGTGGCTAATGGCCCGTGGGCTCCCAGAGTGAACGGCCGCTCAGGCGTCATTTGTTACATTAACCCGTCGCTGACACAAACACCAGCCGCGGTTCAGCTGCTGGAAACATTCCTGGTGTTTCTGTCCGTTCCTGCATTCCCCTGCGACTTTAACCCGCTGTAAATGTTCTCTAATAAAACTGTCTGATCGCTCAGAGCTGGGAACAAAAGAAAAGGGAGACACATGAGGAGTCTGAGCCACAGAGAGGCCTGAAATCAGATTAGCTTGTTATGTAATGTCTTACAACAGCAGTGCCTACTGTAGATCCTCGTCCTGCTTCCTCGTCCAGCGACGCACACACAACATCACTTGGGTATTAACGGTCCAGACCAACTCCTGATTCAGAGTCACAAAGCATCTGATCATTTTATTCTATATCTATAGATTTACAGAATATTTTCTCCAACAAACTTCCTCTAAACTGTAAGAAAACACTGAACCACAATATTCTAAATATTCTTCTGAGCAGCAGGGTTTTAAACATACTACCGCAAATGACGACATAATCTTCATATCTAATAAGCTGAAATAAGAATTTAAAAGTGGCTGATTAATTTTCTGTTGTTCTCAGCTGACCCACGTGTCCCAGTTGATTGTCTAACGTCACCGTCTCTGTGCGATAACGCCTTAAAATAAATCTATACAAAAACAAACACTTCTCTGATTCTGCTAACTGATGAATGAATTCAAAGTAAAGATACCCTGGTCCAGCTTCGTCCAAATGTCCAAGGTTGCTTGTCGATGATTGCTCAATGTTACACGAGGCCTGAGGGACTCTCCAAGTGAACAGACGGGACCAAAGATGAGGGTAAAATGAATGCAACAAAAAAAATCCCAGAGGATAATTTGATATTTGATTCGCTTTGCAAGAGAACTACAACTCGGGGCAGGAATTCTTTCCCGGCACAACAATGGACTTGAACGTTTTTGCTTTGAACGAGGGAAAACATTGCAGATGGCCACTACTTTTAGATGCGGTGTGTGTCTAATATGTCAAATGTTCGCTTCCTCCGCGAGACAGTACAGCGTCTATAAATAAAAGCATTTTTCTCATCGCGTTCTCATGCGGGCCTCTGTTTTGCATTTCCCGCACACGTTCGTAGTTCGACGGTGACGAAAGTATGATTTATTTATCACACATCACTCACGCATGTGTCTGAAAAAAGAAAATCTGCAAAGAGGACTGTTTTTAGGATCTGATTTCTACTAATACGGCTGCAGACACGCACGGTGAGAGCAAATCAAGAAAAGTATCTGATGAAACTTTTATATTAAACCGAGATCAGACGGTTAAAATACAATTAAATCATCTGGTTTCTCTGATCAAAATAAATACACAAAGCTTATGATCATGTTCAGTTAGTCAGCTGATTATTTTCTCAATGAATCAAGTAAGAAACATCTACAAAATATAGAGAAATAGCGCAATTGCTCGTTAAATATTTCCCACAGTAAGAACTCCAAACTGATTTATGTTTAAAAGTAGAACTGATGTCAAACACGCCCCGGTTTAAACTAAACAAAAATGAGATTTTGTATTGTGTGTCTTGGGCGGTGCAGGCGACATGTGTTATGTTAACATACACAGACATACATGCCCTTTCCTTCCGTCTAGTGCTCTGAACAGGGAACATCCTGTCTCTCGTCGAGCGGCTGATAGTCGCCCCGCTCAGGCTTACGACTGAAAAAGCCCGAGTGTCCCTAAATGCACCTCTCTCATCAGCAGCAGCTTCGTGACTTGAACCATTGTGTTCTGGGCCGTACAGCAGCTCGGACGGAACAAGAAATCCGAGTTTGCATCCTGCGAGTATTTATATATAGTCCCGACACAAGTTCACCGGGCGAGGATTCGACCTTGCGGAGTAACGCAGTGACCTCTGGGTGCTGCAGGCTGAAGAGGAGCCTGCAGACCGTCTCAGAGAGATCCGAATCAACTGAGGAGGTGAAATCCGAGTTCCTACGAAGGTCACTTTTTGTCTCGGCGTCAGCACACTGCGAGTCTGTGAGGCAACGTGCATTTTGCAGACGAGGTTTCTGCTGAGTCAAACGCCTCTGGCTCGACTCCCGAACGTCAATATTAACAAACATTCTGAGGCGCATGTATGTGGTGGGAGGTGTGGGCACTAAAACTTTTTTTTTTTTTTTTTTTTTAAATATCCACTGGAAAAGGGATATAAATCGCTCGGCAATGAGCGGCGATAACTGGCTGTCATCCCGCCGCTCCTCTTCGTGCCAGTCACACATTCCAGCCTCTCAGTGTTGGTTTCATGGCTGCATGTTTGTCTGCAGGATCTGGAAGGGCCCCTGCTTTCAGCCGCATAACTCGACGCCACGCTTTGTTCCTGTGTCACGTTACTGTGGGAGCCGACAGTGGAGGATAGAGGGGAAGGCAGGGGGGAATTTAACCAGGAATATTTTCAGTGTAACGGGGGACGTTTTTTCATTCTTCTCTTCTTCCTCTATAGAAGAGTACTAGAGAGGAATTCAAATCTCAGCTAGAGTTTGGTCAAAGTCATGAGGAAGACTCCAAGGACAACTAGAAGAAAGTTCTTTGGTCTAATAATGCATACTGATCTTTTAACATTCAGTATGGACAGATTTGAGTCCTGATCTGATTTAAAAGACTAAAGTTTGTCCCCTGTAGCTTCCTAAAGTCTTTCCTTGTCTTCTCCTAGAGTCGACTGGATTCAGTCCAACAAATCTTTCTGTCAGAGTTAATGTAGTGTGGAGAGGGTAGCTGGTACCTTGTGTTCTCTACTCCAGAAATGTTCTGGTGGATTGGGTGCAGCCTTTGCCCGAGTGGACTGGGCGTATTCCTTCCTTTTTTGTTTTTTGTTTTTTTTTAATGGTGATGAATCAAGTTGTCAGTATTTAATGCATAATTGAATATGAATAGCTGTCTGACATCATCTTTTAGAGTAAAGTTCTTCCACATAACCGACACGTTTTTTTGGCCACCCTTACTAAAACAGAAGAAGATGATCTCACAGATAAACAACACAATGCAAAAGATCAGTCTTGGAGCAAGACCGACACCGAGCCAATCTTTTTTAAAAAAACGCCTGGATCGGCCCCGATGCCGATCAGTGTTGCACGTCACTGCGACTCTGTGAAGCGTGACCCCATGTTGTGGGGTTGCTTCTCAAAAGCAGGATGTGGACGACCTAATGCACCAAAATACAGGGAAATCCTCGAAAGAAAATCTTTTTGCATCAACAAGAGAACTAAAAGTTTGGAGGAGATCTGTTCTCCACAAAGACACTGAGCTCATGCGTACAGCAAAATCTATATATCCATTTTTTCTTTCTTGTTTCAGGTTATGAGTTCGTGCTGTGATCTATTCCATGTCATATAAATTAAAAGAAAATAAAAAAAAGTAAAGACAGGAGTTAAATAATGATAATTTTAGCACACATTCCTGCCCCACCACGATTCTTTACCCCCCACCACCACCACCGTCTTAGCTTATGGTTTAAAAAAACAAAACAAGGTCAAAAACAAAGCTAATCCCATAAGAGATCATGGCTGTTTTTCCATCCTCTTACCCTGGCTGTCTGCAAAACACGATCTTTATCAAAAACAACAACAACAACATCTGCAACAACAGCAGAACAAGAAGAGAAGCTGAACCTGTGACACCTCTGGGTTTTGGGCTGAGAGGGCACCTGTGACCTCCAGATGTGTCGGCCTGTGGTGGGGCTGGAGGTGGGAATAACACGAGGTATTGTGCCGGCCGGGACAACTGAATACGCTCGTTTAAACAGTGCGATTGACCAAACACAATGACGGCCCTCATGGTACACTGAGAACGGGTGAACAAAGCGGAGACCGGCTAAGCACAGCTAGAGTGGCCTGCAGCGGCTCAGGGCTCTCCCACAGATAAACAACACAAGATTTCATTAAGAAAGACTCACTTAAAGCTTTTCCTTTCTGACTGAATATACTCACCAAAGTAGAAGCGGATAAGGCAGCCAATTTCTGGATTCATCCCCTCCTCCTGCACCCTCCACGCATCCTCAAACCCAAGATTAGTGAGGTACTCGTTTAAGATCTGCAGAGGCTTTTCATCATCTCCCAGCCGCCGCACCGCTCCACCGTGCAGCTGGATGTAGAGGGCTGGGGTCGGATTGGTATTGATGGGCTCGGACCATCCTGCGCACCCCCCTGGGACCTCCGGGTCAGGCTGGGCAGATGCTTGGCTGGTCAGGGGCCGAGTCTGAGAGCTGCTGGAGCACTTGGAGGCAGGTTTGATTAATCTGGGGGTGTCTGCGTTGTCGCCGGCCCCGGCTTCGCTGTCTGGTTTTGTGGTGGAAGAGGTGTCGGTGGGAGGCGGCGGCTCGGATTGCTGGTCTGCAGCAGATGCTGAATGTGTCGGGGAGGAGGCGAGGTCGACCTCATCCGAGGAGCTCTCAAACGGGTCGGGCTCCTCTGCGGCGCTGTCACAGTTTGGGCTCAACACGGAGGAGTCGGTGCCCAAACCCTGCCCGTCACTGAGGGAGTCCTGGTGCTCTGTGCTCCGGGGTCCACCTGGGCTGAAGTCCTCACAGGTGCTGCTCTCCATGTCTGAGCCCGAGTAGACTCCGTAACAGTCAGAGGCGCTCAGGCTTATATCCACGCCAATGTCATTCAGATAGAGCTCAGATGAGGAGTTACTTGCAGTTTTGTCGTCATGCAGAAAGTTAGAAGGCAGTTTAATGTCTGGATAACACTGTTTTGTGTCACTCTCCTCTGTTTTGTCACTTCTGCTGTCATCACTGTGTCCATTTGTGTCTTTACAAACATCATTTAAGTCAACTAAAGCAGCAGGTTTGCAGTTAATTCTCAACACAGCCCCGGCTTTACTGCCCTCCAGCTTACTGGCCACCTCCTCGGCGGTGGTGTCCACGGTGCACAGCACTGGTCGCGGGTAGGAGGGCGTGAGCCAGTCGTGGACGTGAATGCAGCCGCGTCGAAGATCCGATCTCACCCATGTTTTATCCGAGGCCTGGAGCTGCTTGGACTGCTTCTGCCTCAGAAACGTCTTCCTGTCCAGGCTGAGGGTGCTCAGCGGCGAGGCAGAAGGAGCGGGGCCGGCCGCCTCAGCGGAGGACGCCCCGGCCGGGCTGGTGCTCGGCGGAGCCCCCAGGGACAGATTCCTCTTGTGCCTGTGCCGCCTCCTGCTCAGCAAAGAGTTGACCGAAGTGGTGCTGCTGGCCGATGTCAGGCTGTAAATGTTGGCTGTTTTCGCGGCGGGCATGTTCATGTTCTTGGCCGCTCCGCCGATTGCGTTGGCAACTTGGTTTTGATAGATCCCGTTCCTGATCGCAATCTGGAGAAGGGAGGTGGCCGCGAGTCCCTTCCCGAAGAGTTTCGCTTCTGCGCCGCCGCCCTCATCCTCCCCGATGGACGGTCTCTTCCCAGCGGACAGCGGCGATAATCCGCTCGGCTTCGGGGAGTTGCTGTCGCCGCTCGAGTCCAGTAACCCCTGCGGTGTTGGCGAAGTTGAAAGCGGCCCGGGCTCGGTTTCCCTCACACTTTCCATCCTGTTAGCTAGCGACGGCGGCGCCAGTTGTGTTAGCAGGAACAGCCCCGCAGGTGAATGCTAGCCCGAGTTAGCTTCGAGCCGTTAGCTCGCTCTACCACTCAACTGGCTAGTTTCTCCGGGCGAATAAAGTGCGGCTCCGCGTTAGCCTAGCATGCTACGGTACTGCGCAGTTCGTCCCAAGAGTTACTCCGCTACATCATCCCATCTCATAAGACGCCCGTTAGCTCTCTACCGGGAGCTAACCGGCTGGTCGAGAGGAGAAAACGCTTCATTTCCAGCTGGTCGCCATGGAAGCTAACGCGAGAAGGCGCGACTGCTACTGTACACAGCCCGAAGAGAGTGACGGTCACAACGGTACACCGTGGACAGGGCGGGGTCTCATTGGATATGAATTATGACACGTTCACGTGCTGTCACAATGCTCGGAATTACTAAGTCATGTGAGCACATGACAGGTTGTACAAAGCCTAGGGCGTGATCAAAATAAACAGGAAAGTACCAAGCCTTTCAGTGTTTGTTTGAGGTGAAGAAGAAGAGCTGACAGTAAAAGCTTCGAATCACAACCTCAAGTTGTATTCTCTGACTTTAGAAAACGTCTTTTTTTTTTAGTGTATGTTGCAGCTTTGATATTACTAGCTAATAGACATAAAAGTAAGCGAAATAGTTGTTTCGTTTTTAGTTTTAAAAACATGCTAAGTTCAGCTCACATATTATTTGTTAGGCCGTGTATTGTTGTTTGTTTGGATGTGTCATTGTATTTAAGACGGATAAAATCCCTCTTTATAATCCTTTACCCTCAAACGACTGGATTCTACGAGCTTTACTGAGCCTAGAAGGCAACACACGCTGCAGCTACGTGCCTGGGTTATTTCTCCTTCTAGAATAAGTTCGTCCGGTAAGAGTGAAAGTTTCCCGTGTTAGTGACTTGTAAACTATCACCATTAATATATAAAATTAATTAAGTAATAAGTTTATCAATGTTTAAATTCAGTACATTTATATTTAGTCGGTAAGCACGGTAACTCGTCCTCTGGTGCCACCTAGCGGAATACAGGCGGTATTGCCATGGCAACCAGCCATTTCTGTAACTGGATCATAACAAATAAAAAATATATTTTTTAAAACTTATATTTCACAGTTTTATTGAAAGCTATTATATTACATATCGTATCAGAATTTCACGAATTTTATAATTTTTTTTACTTTTTGTTTTTTTGTTGCTTTTATTTTATATTTTATTATTTAGCTTTAACAATAATTACAGTAATATGTTATTGTTGTTATTTTTGTGTTTTTTTAAATTTTATTTACATTTTACAAGTCTCTTATTTTATTTTATTGATATTTTACTTGCTTTCATTATTCTTATTTAACATCTTGATCATTTATTTAACACGTACCATGTGGGATAAATAAAGCATTATCTTATTTTATATGAAATTAAGTTTAATTGTTTAATAGGAACCTCATATACCATCACAGGACCTTCTTTTAGAATGCTGCTCCAGGGAAACGTACAGGTTAATCTATAAATAACAACTTTGTGTGCATGTTGGAAAATCAGTTGCTTCAGATTTCTACGTGAATACAGTCATTTGCACAATAATCTAATGAATTATTTCTAAGCTATGATTTAGTACACCTGAGATAAAAAAAAAGATCAGTTTGGGTATTCTCGCCTTTTAATTTAATTACCCTGGAGCCCAGATAACATAGAGACCGGTGTGATCAGCTCCTGTTTGTGTTCATGTTTTCCAGTGTTGGATTGTCATCGCTGTCTTCTACGCAAACAGGAGTGGACTGCTGTCACCCTGCAGCCCAACAGAGGGCAAAGTGCAAGCAGTGCTGTAACAGTATCATTTATCATGCTCCCACTCTCTCTTCCTCCCTCCTCCCACCTCCTGTCAAGTCTCCACCTCGCCCTCCACACCAGTCACACACTGACTTTCACTCAGTGCTGTGAGTCTGAAGGCCAAGGTAAGTCCCTTTTTTTTTTCCTGCTGTCTCTTAACATGCTAAACTGGTCTCAACCTGCTCTCTGCTGGACGTTTCTCTTTCCTCGAATGTTAATGGATCCAGATTAAGAAAGAAACATGTGATGGGTGGTAAATCTCAAAGGGGATTAGCAGGGGGGAAATTTTGCAGAGATTAGCCTACTGACACATTAAGACACTAAACCCCTGGAGACATGTTTTCTCTGGGAGCCAGTCCACCTTAAGAGGCCATTTAATCTTGCATTAAGTCTCAAAAGCCTCTTTGTTTTAGGACAAATGATAAACCTGACAGCGGGGGGTGGGATAATCACACTCATTACCAATGCAAATGAATGACGTGACATTATTTTAGTACTAATTAGAGATCTCCTTGGGACAAGCTCTGCTGGTATATTCAATTTGGTATATTTATGACAAAACAAAGACTCTATAACTGAATAAGAAAGCTCTGCGGGGATCTCTGAATGAATATTAGGTTAAAGCTCTTACTAAAAGCACTCTCTGTAATGAAGGAGACAGGATGGGACACTGGAGGCTGACAGGCGTAACAATGGCCGAGACCTTTCACTTCTGTTATTTTGGACAAACACTTTCAATTTCAGTTGATCTGTCGGCTGAATTAAACCAGCAAACTCTGTGTGCCCTCCACTCCTGCTGCATTTCAGAAGGATGTTTTTACCACCGCCAGCTTAAGAGGAGGAAAGAAAGAAAGAAACAAAGATGGCTAATCCATTTTGGAATGCCTTCCTTTAAAATGGGAAATAGAGAGAGTATAATTAGACGCGGCTGGTTCAGGCTCAAGGACTTGGCTGAGCAGCTCGCCCTTATAGCAACATCATGCGTATACGCATGTGTGTGGTTAAGTCGCACACTTCCGTTTGTTTTGGTTCCCCAGGCGGAGCGCTGACAAATTTAGACCGGAGCAGTCTAAAAATCGTTGGAAAAACAGCCCAGAAATACATAATTGGAGAGCAGTCACTCATTAAGATTGCTTGCCCGGCCCTGTCAGCTGTAGCGGCGGGGACCCAGAAACACAGGGGGCGGCATGTTTGGAGAGAAAAGACCTTTTTTCACACGTGTACGAAAAACAAGTTGAAGCCACAGATGGGCCTCAATAAAGGCTCGGGTGGATTATGGGAAGACAGGGCCCTGGGCACAGAGAGGCCCCTCCACTAACCCCCAGAGATGGGACACCATACTTTGTGCGTTGCTCTAATCTTCTTGCATCTCTTTCAGATCATTCTGTATCTCTCTGTAGCTGTTTTGCATCTTTTTGCAGCCGTTTGTGTCTTTTTGTGGCTCTGCCTGTGCTTTGTGTCTCTTTGTAGTCATTTTGTATTTGTTACAGTTTCTTTTGCATCTCCTTATGGTTTGCGCCGCTTTGTTTTGTGGTTGTTTTGCATCTTTTTGCAGCCGTTTTTTGTCTTTTCGTGGCCCTGCTGCATCTGTTTCAGGTCATTTTGTAGTCATTTTTTGTCTCTGTTTTATTTCTCTTTGTACTTCTTTTGCATCTCTGCCATATCTTTTTTAAATCTTTCTGTTGCTAGAATCTCTTGTTTTGCATCTCTTTGCAGCCATTTCCAGTCTTATCGTGTCCCCACTGCATCTCTTTCAGGTCATTTGACATCCCTGTACTTGCTTTGTGTCTCTCTGTGGTCCTCCTGGATCTGTTACAGTCTGTTTTCCATCTCCGTATGTTCCCTTTATGCCTCTTTGTAGTTGATTTTGTCTCTTTGTTTTAAATCTCTTCGTAGTTGATCTTGATCTCTTTTGAGTTGTTTTGCATCTCTTATATCTCCTTTCAGGTTGTTTTGGGCCTCTTTGTAGTTGCTTTGCATCTTTTTGCAGCCGTGTCATGTCTGTTCGTGGCCCTGCTGCATCTCTTTCAGGTCGTTTTGCAGTCTATTTGTGTTCGTTACAGTTAGTTTTGCATCTCCTTATTGCATGTAGTCGTTTTTGCCGCTCAGTTTTTTTTCTCTGTACTTCTTTTGCATCTCTTTCATATCTTTTTTAAAATGTTTCTGTTGTTAGTTGTTTTGCATCTCTTTGCAGCCATTTCCAGTCTTTCCGTGTCCCTGCTGCATCTCTTTCATGTCATTTGGCATCCCTGCATTTGTTTTGTGTCTCTCTGTAGTCCTCCTGGATCTGTTACAGTTTGTTTTCCATCTCCGTATGGTCCCTTTATGCCTCTTTGTAGTTGATTTCATCTCTTTTTTCATCTCTTTCAGATCTTTCTTTATCTTCCTGTAGCTGGAATCTTTTTTTCAGCCATTTGTCTTTCCCTTCTTTCAAGTCATTTTTACGTTTCCACATTCGCCACATCTTTACAGTCCTTTCATATCTCTTTCAGGATGATTTGTGTCTCTTTGTAGTCATTTTCTGTCTCCTTCGGGATCATTTAGCATCTCTCTGAGGTTGTATCTCCTTGTAGTCATTTCATATCTTTGTAGATGTTCTGCATTTCATTTGGGGTTTTTTGCATCTCATCTTAGTTCTTTAAAGGTTTCTTTCAGGTTGTTTCTTTTTCAGATCATTTTGTATCCTGGTAGTTGCCTTTGCATCTTTTTTTAATCCTTTTTGCATCTCTGCAGTTTATCCCCGTCCAAACTAGAAAGTATCAACAGTCCCCTGGCCCCCAATGCCTCATAGACCTGTTCAGTAATCTTTCTATACAGATACTACAGGTAGTAATATCTTATACTCTCAGCTAATGGTGACCTGTCGAGGAGCAGGAGACTCTCCTGACCGAGCTTCCTCAATCGTGGTCATACATCATCATCATACATCTCCCCAGAAAACCATGGGTCCAGATACAAATGGGACGGCAAATCTTTTTACACATCTTTTAAGTCAAAAGGAATCTTTGATTGTTTAGAATTAAACTTGAACCTTTAAATTTACTGATGCCTCACAGCCAGAAGGTTCTGGGTTCTAAGGTAAAATAAGTCAGATCTTACTGTTTTTACTCAATACAATTACCCTAAACTGTTTCTTTATTGGGTTAACACTGATGCCGCACAGCAAGAAGGTTCTGGGTTCTAATCCATCGGCTGACTGGTTCCTTTCTGTGTGTAGTTTGCATGTTCTCCCAGTGTCTGCATGGGTTCTCTCCAGGTACTCCAGCTTCCTCCCACCGTCCAAAGACATGCTGGTTAGGTTCATTGGGGATTCTAAATTGGCTGCAGGTGTGAGTGTGAATGGTTGTCTGTCTCTCTGTGTTAGCCCTGTGATAGACTGGAGACCTGTCCAGGGTGTACCCCGCCTCTCACCCAATGACAGCTGGGATAGGCTCCAGCCCCCCTGTGACCCTTCACAGGACAAGCGGTTACAGAAGATGAATGAAAGATGATTGAGTTTTAATATGATATTTAACATGGATTTACAGCGACCTCTTGGAACTGGGATCAGTTCCTCCGTCTGATGCGTTTATGAGAATATCAAAATCTGTAAATCCTTTACTAAGCTTTACAGATCACTCATATAACAAGACAACCTCGTATATTAATATAAAGTTGAATCTCTGACAGACTGGAAACTAACTTGATTGAACTACATGCTACTTTGGACCCCTAATGTACTTAAAAAAATAAAAATATATCTCAGAAATGCGTTTAACACCAAATAAAACATGTTTCTGACTCGTCTTGATGTTACGCATTAACTCAGACCCTCAGTTTGCTCTTGTGGGACTAAATGATTCTTGGCGTGGAGCAGAAAGCTGCTGCCGTGGCTCCAGGCCTGTTCCTGCTCTGATGAGAACGGCCGTATCGCTGTTTACTTTGCTCTGCCGTCACGTGGTGACAGGGTGAAGGTGAGGTTAGCCTCTGCTCTTTGTGCACCTCACCGTGGGCCGCTTTCACGCCCATGGACGTGCGCTAACATGCATGTGATGTCCCGGGCTCCGTACGCTGACACGGAGCCCAGATGCCACAGAGCCATCCACTGCATGGTTTACACAGGAATGTAGGAGGAAATCACATGGGTTCTGAGAAAATATAAGATTACAAGTTATAAAACAAAAGCTGCAGACATGTTTGGAAGTTTTTAAGAGCTGGTAGATGACAGAAAAATAAGACTACAAATCAGAACATCAGAATCTTGGTAGAACTTAGAACTAGAATTTAAAAGAAGGGCACATAAATGAATGCCTGTCCTTTTTCTGTTGTCTCTTCCTCTACCGTTCTAATTATCTTGGCCTGACCTGTCATCACTGTGTCATCTGCAGTCATAAAGAGGCTGGAACATAGTTTGGAGAACTGGGTCTTTAAAATGTTCAGGAAGCATCCAGCTGAAGGTTAACAGTTAGACTCGTTGTGTCCAAAGGGGCCAATATTCACCTGTCAAACTCTTCTGTTTGACAGGGCTGTCGATATTTGTTTTATTTAGAAGAGATGCAAAGAGAACCGCAAACAGACGAGCAAGAGATGCAGCTACAGAGAGATAACGAAGAGATGCAAATCCACCTCGAAGAAACATTAACAGGACTAAAACAAAATAGACGCAGAGCAACTAGGAAGAGACAGAATAACTACGAAAAGACACAAAATGATTACAAACAGACGAAAAACAACCAGAAAGAGACAAACGAACCACAAAGAGACATAAAACGATTCCAAGAAAGACCCAGATCAACACAAATGAATCATTAAAAGGAGTTAAAAAGATGAAAAACAACGAAAGAGACAAAACCAGAAGAAAGAGACACACAATAACCACAGAGTGACTTAAATCAAACTGAAAGAATCATCAAAAGCAGTAAAACGAACAACTACAAGGGGACACAATGGGATTATAAATAGATGCAAAGCTTCTATGGAGAGACATAACAACTACAAAGAGACATGAAAAAGATTAAAATCAAACTGAGAGGAACATTAAAAGGAGTAAAAGAACTACAGAGAGATATTAAATGATCTAAACGACACAGAAGGACCAGAGAGAGACACCAAACGCCAAAGAGACAAAAGGCCAACAAAAAAAATAAATAAAAATAGATGCAGAACAAGTACAAAAAGACACAAAACAGAGATATATACAGCCTGGTATTGTTTCGATAATCTTCTCCAATGTCACCAGATTTATTTCCATCCAGTGTTGCATTCATTTGATGATGGGAGAGTCTGACCACTGCACAAAGCCTTCTCCAGCACATCCCAAAGATTCTCCATGGGGTTAAGGTCTGGACTCTGTGGTGGCCAATCCATGTGTGACAATGATGTCTCATGCTCCCTGAACCACTCTTTCACAATCTGAGCCCCATGAATCCTGACATTGTCATCTTGGAATATGCTCCATTGATGGAATAACCTGGTCATTCAGTATATTCAGGTAGTCAGCTGACCTCATTCTTTGGACACATAATGTTGCTGAACCTAGACCTGAGCAACTGCAGCAACCCCAGATCATAGCACTGCCCCCACAGGCTTGTACAGTAGACACTAGGCATGATGGGTGCATCACTTCATCTGCCTCTCTTCTTACCCTGATGCCCCCATCACTCTGGAACAGGGTAAATCTGGACTCATCAGACCACATGACCTTCTTCCATTGCTCCAGAGTCCAATCTTTATGCTCCCTAGCAAACTGAAGCCTTTTTTTCCAGTTAGCCTCACTGATTAGTGGTTTTCTTAAGGCTACACAGCTGTTCAGTCCTAATCCCTTGAGTTCCCTTCACATTGTACATGTGGAAATGTTCTTACTTTCACTATTAAACATAGCCCTGAGTTCTACTGTTGTTTTTCTTTGATTTGATTTCACCAAACGTTAAAGTGATCACAGATCACCATCAATCATGATTTTTTTCCAACCACATTTCTTCCTGAAGACGATGGTTCTCCACTATCCTTCCAGTTTTTAATAATGCGTTGGACAGTTCTTAACCCAGTTTTAGTAGTTTCTACAATCTCCTTAGATGTTTTCTCTGCTTGATGCATGCCAATGATTTGACCCTTCTCAAACAGACTAACATCTTCTCCATGACCACAGGATGTGTCTTTAGACATGGTTGTTGAAGAAATGAGAAGCTACTCATTGCATCAGTTGGGCTTAAATAACTTGTTGTCAGCTGAAAGATAATCACCCATGCAGTAATTATCCAATAGGAGGCTCCTACCTATTTGCTTAGTTAAATCCAGGTGGCGACTTTTTTTTTTTTTTTTTTTTTGGCCAGGCAGTGTAGTTCATTCATCCATTCATTCATTCATTCATCTTCTGTAACGGCTTGTTCCCAGCTGTCATTGGTCTAGAGGTGGGGTACAACCTGGACAGGTCTCCAGTCTATCTCAGGGCTAACACAGAGAGACAGACAACCATTCACACTCTCACCTACGGCCAATTTAGAATCACCAGTGAACCTAACCAGCATATCTTTGGACGGTGGGAGGAAGCTGGAGAACCTGGAGAGAACCCACGCAGACACAGGGAGAACATGCAAACTCCACACAGAAATGTGCAGTCGGCCCATGGATTCGAACCTGGGACCTTCTCTGGCAGTGTAATATCGCCACAAAACAACCTGAAAAACACATTAAAAGAAATAAAAGAAGATGCAGAACAACTACAAAGAGACACAAAATGACTCCACACAACCCAAAAAAGACTAAAAGAAGATTCAGAACAAATTGATATGACTTCCCTTTTTAAAAAATCTAAAATAACTAAAGCTTAGTGCTAAAAATAATCTCCCACAAACTCTCTCCACAGTCGTCATTTTTCTGTCCCAGTTCCGTTTCTGTATTGATGAGTAATGAGGTAACTATTTCTGCCCGTCACATGCTCACTCATGGTTTCCAGTGACTAAGCTTTCTGTTGGCCTTCACCCCTCTCTGTAACAGCATCACATCCAGTAAGGCTGACCACATTTGAACTCAGACATTTGCTGCGTTAAGTCCTAATCATCCGCCTCACTGAGGGCGTCCAGCTGATGCAGCAGGAGCTCACGTTAAATGGAAAGTCTCACTTCCCTAAATTCTCCCTAAAGTGTCTTTGTATTTTCTTCTCCCTGCATCACTTCCTGGATCTCTCTCTCTCCCCTCAGGTGAGAGACGCCAGTCATGGAGGAGCCGCGTCGAATCGACCTGACTTACATCACCGAACGGATCATCACCATCTTCTGCCCTCATGGCTGTCCGGAGGAGATCTACCTGCAGAACCTGCAGGAGATCACCCCCATGCTGCAGTCCAAGCATGGACACAGCTACGTGGTGAGACGGGTGGCGGGATAAAACACTCCATGATGTGCACAGAATCTCAGCATTTTGGTTCATTTGTTCCTCATCGACGGTTGGCACACTTTTACTGCTTTCTACCTTGTGCAGCAAAATTCAAGACACCAACTCATAGACTTAGACTTTATTCATTCACAAGGGAAACTGTTTGGTCACAATAGCTCAGATGCACATAAAAAACACACACAACAGGGGCTCCTGGTGACCTGCTGCCACTCTTTCAGGTGCTCCGGTCAGAAATCCCTCTGCAGATTCCATCCGTTCACCTTGTCTCTGACTTGCAAAGACAATAATCAGGACTCATCAGACCAAAAGGCCAGATTCTTCTTCTAGATTTCCCTCGGTTGTGGGTTCCTTCGCAGCAATTTGACTCCCACAAACAGTCGATGTTGAGATGAACTCTGGGCTCTAGTCTTTTCTGATGAACTTCCTCATCTGGAGCAGAAAGAAATCCGTCATCACAGGCACAGAAGAAAACTTGTTGAAATGTTCTAGACTGGCTGACCTTTGTGTCTTAAACTCATCCCGTAGTCATTCTTGCATATAACATGGATCAGACTGTTTGCTTTGTACAAACACAGCTAATTATGGAATTGTTGCACCACTTTTAACGAAGCTCATCTCTGAACAGGAAACCACAAGTCTGACAATCGTGCAAACCTGCCATTGAGACAAACAGAGGATACTGTGACTATTTTGTTTCTCTAAAAATAAAGAAAAAGTCTTAAACCAGTAGTTCTGTTGCATGATTAAGTATTTAGTTTCCTTTATTTCTTTCTTGCCCATCTTGTCATTTACATGTAGATATTTAGGTTAAAAACTCCTCAAATCCCAGAATAATATTATAAATTTCTGTTTTCATACAACTGTTTGTTTGTTTTTTCTTTTCAGCTCATCAACCTCTCACAGAAGCATGACGCTCTCACCCGAATGAACCACAGGGTAAGAAAGCCTCTTCAGGATACCAATGTCAAAGGTTAAATATTGTTTTTTAACCTTTGATTTTTTCTCTGGTCAGGTTCTGGACACAGGTTGGGTGGATCTCTTGGCTCCCAACCTGGACCAGATCATCAGCGTGTGCACGATGATGGAGAACTGGCTGCAGACCCATCCCAAGCACGTTCTGGTGTTACACTGCAGGGTAAACGTCGCTGACGCGTGTTCTTTTAACTGAGATCTTTTCTGTAGGCGTTTCTAAGTTTATTTATGTGTGATTCTGTGACCAACAGGGAGGTCGAGGCCTGCTCGGAGTTCTCCTGGCGTCCTACATCCACTTCAGCAACATGTCGGCCAGGTAACACTGATGAATACAGAAAAAAGACTGAGCTCAGGGCTATAAAATCAAATTTCCTGGAGGAGTTTTTACTGGGATGATGTGTAAACTATGCACATATGGTTTATCCCAGCAGATAAACCATATATGATCTGTTATTAAAACACAACTCCTGCACAACAGCTGCCTTTTTTTCCACGGTTGTCACTGCCGCCGCCGTTATAAAAATAGACTTTCATTTGCAAATTTACCAGAGACGAAGCTGAGAATCTGCAGAACAGCTACGGGTAGCTATTTGCGTGGGTGAAAGTAAGAATGTCCACGTTTGCTGCAGTATTTCAGATATTACTCTGAACTGGTGATGGAGTCGCAGATATTTATTGTATTTAAACGTTCTCCTGAATGTCTCAGATCCACAGAGCATTGTTTAGCATTTCTACCATTCTGGTAAAAATACGACTCCAGGAAGTAGCGCTGTAGATAATCTGATAGCTGCGTATCACATTCACATATTTTGTTACCTTTGGACAGTGACGGGCTGCTTTCATCTGCTTCCAGTTTTTATTTTTTCATCTGGCTGATCTTCCCAAATAAAGCTCGATCTGGCCTGAAAGCTGAGCTGCTTCACTGGAGAGTTTTCATGAGTTTAATTTAGCTACAATATCCAGGACAAAGTTTTGTCTTGTGCATAAAAAATCTACCGCAGTCTGGAGGGCAGATTGATGTGAAAATTTGGTTTTTAAACGTGTGCATTTTGTTTTGCTCTGCAGGCTCAGGGAGAAATTAGAGGCTTTAAATTGGTTTCATTTGCTTCGCTGGTATTGCGCTCGAGAGATTTCAGCCAGCATCGACATTTACAGCTGGACGTGTTTGCAGATCAAAGAGCGCTGACAAAACAATAGACAGAGGCTGATCTGCTTTTCGTCCGCCAGCCAAAGGCCAGCTCGTCTGACTGAAGAGACTTTGAACCACAGTGCTATTTGATTTTCGGGCAGGGATCCTGCTGTTGCTGTGGGACACCGCTGAATTTATTTACACGTAACCTAGAGCCTGCAGAGGAAACAAAACGTTGATTTCAGGCTTTGTTTTAAACTTTTTATTCAGGGCGAGCGTGACAGGAAGCCTTCATCTGATCAGGTGACGTCAGGGAAGGTCAGTAAGAGGCAAAGCTCTGGAAATGAAGTAGAAGAGGAAGCCAACGCTGCCGGTGTGCACGTGTGTGTGTGCATGCAGCTCATGGCCGAACAGCTGACTCACTGTTGAGAAATATCTGATTGTGACCATTGTCCCTCAGTGAGGTTGTGTGAGTGAGTGTAGGCATGTAAAGGGTTGCGAAATCCTTTGTTTTGGAGAGAGGTTTCTCTGGGGACACTTCAGTAAATTTAGAAAAAAAATTGTCTAACATGTCAGTAGCTAAAATTGACATGAAAATCAAAGTAGATCTGGGACATTTACTGCAAACTAATTGGCAGAAATATCTCAGAATCATGTCTCTTTAAACTGCATAAGAAAAGATAACCTTTTAATTTATCCCACAGACTTTTAGGCTTATGATGCAGTTTTACACTGATAAAATCCTCATTGCGTACATTGAGTGTATTTAAACCTTCAGTGACGTCACCTATAAGTTTCCAGAAGAGCAGTTTTGAAGCTCAGTGTGATCTCCTTCCATTGACTTCTGCTGTAAAGTTTGACATTTTAACAGAATCAGAATGTTTTTATTGTCACTGCATGTCGCATACAACGAAATTACGATGGCTCTGCTTAGACACAAGAGACAGACGCAGGAACATAAATTACGCCCCACCCACCTTCCCCGAGCCCATGCTATAGGTTCCACATCCACAAACCCTTACACTTCCTGCCTCAGCCGTGCACACACCCACTCACTCATTATACATGAAGTGCTTAGCTTAAAGTGACGTTGAAGATGATTTTGCAGAGTGGATGTTTACAGGGGAAACAGAGTTCAGTGCAACGATGGCTGTTGGATAGAAACTGTTCTTGAGTCTGGCTGTGCATGTCTTCAGTGACCAGGTGATGGAAAGGATGTGTGATGTCTTTTACAGTGTTACAGGCCCTGCTGCATAATCTGGACTGGTACATGTCCTCCAGAGGTGGCAGTGGGATACCAATGATGCCCTGAGCAGTTGTTATTATCCTCTGGAGATATGTCAGCTGCTGAACAGCTCCCAGACCAGACACTTATACAGTATGTTAAAATGCTTTCTATTGAGCAGCAGTCGACGTCTGTGCGGATTAAGTCGCTTTCGGAGCCGGTCTCTAGTGGTCATCAGAGGAAGAAATACAAAATGAGCTCAGAGTTATAAAATCAAGTTTCCTGAAGGAGATTTTAGTCAAATAATGTGCATACTATGCCGCTACCTTCAGATGAGAGACCATTTAACTTCCAATTTCCACCTTATAGGTCCCTGCAGTTGAACCAGGCATTATCTGGTATTAAAACACAACCTGCTGCTGTTTTTTTCCCCACGGTTGTCATTCGGCACATTCAGCGAAGAGGCTGCCTGCTGTCATTAAAATGCTGTTCATTTCATTTGCTATTTTGATTGAGACAAGGATGAGATCCTGCAGAGCGGCAACAGGATTTGCAAAGGCGGAAATAAGGAAATCCACGTTTTCTTCAGCATTTCAGATATTACTCGATATTACTGTTCTGTTACCGACTAAACACGTTTATTTCTGCTGTTAAGTTTGACACTTTAACATGGAGGTCTATGGGGATTAACTCACTTTTGGAGCCAGCCTCTAGTGGACATTAGCGGAACTGCAGCGTTGGCGCTCAACAGAGATTTTACTGTGAAATCCATGTCTGTAACATTTCCTAACAAGCCTGGGCCTCATCCTGGCAGCATCTTTCCTAGTTTATCCCTGAAGCGAATCACACACAGTTTACTTTTTCCACGTCGACAAAATGCTGCATCATCCTCATTTGCACGCCTCTCTCTCAGTGCAGACCTTTCTCTCGACCACTTCGCCATGAGGAGGTTCTACAACGACAAGCTCTCCGCACTGATGACGCCCTCTCAGAAACGGTAAGGACAAAAAGGTCAAAGGCCAACTCTGTAGGCCCAGCTCCTAGTCTCTGACCTTTGACCGAGGGATCTGCAGCGTCTCCGATATCACCTGATTGGATGTTGTGCTCTTCAGGTATGTGTGGATGCTGGGCAGCGTGTTGAAAGGAGGACTGAGGATGTGTCCATCTCCGTCTTTCCTCCTCTGTGTTGTTCTTTACGGTCTACCCAGACTGAGACCAGATGGAGGTGAGCAGCATATCACACACAGCACATTATAAAACACAAAATTTCTGATTTCAGGCTTATCATTTAATATTGAGTATCAGCTGGTCCGAGTCCAGACCCGATCTTAAATGGCCAAGAGTTGGTCCCCTGTAGATTCCTAAAGTCTTTCCTTGTCTTCTCCTAGAGTTGACTGGATTCAGTCCAGTAAATATTTCTGTCAAAGTTAATGTAGTGTGGAGAGGGTAGCTGGTATTGAATGACAATCTCTTCTTCTTCTTGCAAACCTACATATCAAGACTTAAATCTCAAATAATACATCCAATCCGTTGCCATCTTTTTTTAAAAATATCTGGATCGGTCTTGATACCAATTGGGACATCCCTAGTTGCAATCTCCGACCTGACCACTAGATGGCACTAAAACATTTAAACTGGTCCTTTAAATGGATCAAATAGTTCTTAAAAAAAGGGGAAATCATTAGAAAAACAATAAAAATGCAAGCTTTTCTTTCATAAAAGTTTATTGTCTCAGCTTTGAGGCTGATTTTCTGTTCATACAATTTCAGTAGAATAATTTGACACAATAAAATTTTGCTTACGATCACTGTAAAGTAAAAGATGGACAAAAGAGGGAGGCATGCAGCTAGAAAACTGTCACTCATCCTTAATTATGCAAGATTAAAAACTAAGCAGACAGATTTTAACGTGGAGGTCTACGGGGACTGACTCACTTTTGCCACCAGCCTCAAGTGGACATTTGAGGAACTGCAGTTTGTGATATTCCACTGCTGGCTTCCTTTTTTTTATCCTCCAGAGGTTGGTGCTCGGTTACACTCTTCTTTTTCCAATGTCTCGTAGGGTGCTGTCTCTTCCTGAGGGTCTACCAAAGTCTCCAAGCCGTCTGCACGTCAGCTGTGTAGTAAGAAATAAATCATTTATTTATTCACAGCGAACACAGCGAGACAGAGCCAAGGCAGTAAAACGTGTTTATCTCCACTTTAGCCACATTAACGCAGATCAGACGGACCGACTCTACTTTGTGCTTCAGCCTGCACAGCTGCTTAAAGGGGACATCATGGTGAGTTATCATCAGCCATTTTATTTTCAATATGTCATTTACAGCCTCACTTAATTAATGCTTTATTTGTTGGTTTAATTTTTCGGTTAATGATTTATTTCACAGAGCACCTTTCTTATCTATTATCGTGCAAAAAGAACAATAAATGTAGTGTTAATATATTTAAAAAAAAAACACTGTAGATGTTTGTCTTTATAGGAAAATAATTTTTTATGATATGCTGTAACAATAAAACATACATATAATAAGCGTCCCTTGCCATGAGGTGGAGCAACAACTGGTTCATGTGTCATTATTTTCTGCTCATAGGTGGTTTGTTATGATAAAAACAGTCGGTCAGCGAGCCGTCAGGTCGTCTTCCGTCTCCAGTTTCATACGGGCCTCGTGGTCGGACACACCCTCGCTTTCTCCAAGGCGGACCTTGACTGTGCCAGTGAAGGTATTTATGACCTGCTGCTCCGTTCCTCCGCACTATCAGTCTGCAACTGATAAATCCGTCAGTCTCTCGCCGCCTCTCCGTCCACCTGAACTAACCCTGGAACAACATCGGCCGGGCAGGTGTGAAGGACGCATGGAAACGTGTCCAGCGTGCCAAGTTAACCGTCTCTTCGTATTCCAGATCCTCGCTTCCCAGAAGATGGAAAAGTGGAGCTGCTGCTTTCTGAGAGTCCTGAAAAGATTGCAGGTAGGGCCTCAAAACAGAAACTGATGATTTATCTTGTTTTTTTATATATAAAACTTACGTAAATGTAAGATTGAAGATAAAAAAAATCCAGGTTTAAATGTGTTTCAGATGTTCTTTCATATGGCTATGGATTTGTCAGTAGGAGATTAACGGAATAGATGTTTGCAGAGAACAACAATATTATAAAGACCAGTTCCAGATGTGTGGAACATAAAAATCTAATGAAAACTTTGCCACAACACGACTTGCATATGTTCTATTATTCCGCCACATGTTTTAGGAAACTCTTTTAAGCTTTCATGAACTTTTTTAAATCACTAATTAAAATTCAAGGTCAATGAACCCTCTGTGACGTCACAGCAGAAAGGTTTTGAAGCTCAGTGTGGCGTCTTTGTTCGTCGCCATCTTGGCAGCGCCTGACTTCACCTAACTCCCGGCTAATTCAAGAACAATCAAAGAGGTGAAGCATGACTGGAGCCGAGGCAGAGAGCTAGGGAGATTTTTTTAAGGAGGGGTAATCAGTTGGTTGCAATCTGCGACATTAAATGGCACTAAAATATACACACAGTAGTGTAAATAATAAAAAGGCGGTTCTTAAAATATTGGAAGTGCCAACTGATGGCTGTGGACTGTGGAAAGTTTAGCTTCATTAAAGGTTTTTGGCTCAATTTTGATGCTGATGATACAAATAATACAGTTTCACCGTATTAAGTTTGTTAAGTTTGACATTTTAACATGGATGTCAATGACTCATGAGTCATGGAGCCAGCCTCTAGTGGACATTTGTGGAACTGCAGTTTCCCCACTTCCACGTTAGCTTCATGTTTTTGAAGCTCAGTGTGGCGTCTCTGGCCGTCGCCATCTTGGCAGTGTCTGACTCCAGCTAACTCCCATCTAATTAAAAAAAAAGTCAAAGTGGTGAAGCTTGGGTGTAGGTGAGGCGGGCAGCCAGCAACCTGAGTTTACACCCACCTGTCACTCAGACTAGCCACGCCCCCTTTTACATAAATAACTTAAACCTTGATGTAATTTAAACAGGTGAGTTTTATAAGAATTCAAATTTTTTGGTTTTGTGCTGGGCAGTAAACATATCTACTACTGTTGCTAAGGAGATTGACTCACTGTTGAAGCCAGCCTCTAGTGGTCAATTGAGGAACTGTAGTTTCCACACTTCCGTGTTAGCTTCATATTTTTTCTTTTAAACCCCAGGATGCTGGCGCTTGAGAAAATAAGAAAGTGTTATTAATAATAATAGCTTGGACTTATATAGCGCCTTTCATAGTACCCAAGGTCGCTTAACAATGGGGGGGGGTTAGGGGTCAAAGGACTTTGTGAAAAGAAATGTTTTGAGGTGCTTTTTGAACATGGGCAGGGACGGGGCAGAGCGAACATGGAGTGGTAGAGTGTTCCAGAGTGTGGGAGCATTGACAGAGAAAGCTCTGTCCCCAAAAGTCCGCAACCTGGTCCGGGGGATGGCCAGCAGGTCCTTGACAGAGGACCGCAGGGAGCGTGACTGAGTGTAGGGGTGGAGGAGATCAGTGAGGTATTGTGGTGAGAGTCCATGGAGGGATTTGTAGGTGAGCAGGAGGATCTTGCAGGCGATGCGTGACTTGACTGGCAACCAATGAAGCTGTTGGAGAACGGGAGTGATATGCTGCCATGGCTTTGTGTGGGTTAGAACCCTGGCAGCTGAGTTCTGGACATACTGGAGTCTGCTAAGGGCCTTGGTGGGCAGTCCAGACAGGACACCATTACAGTAGTCCAGGCGGGAGGTGATGAAGGCATGGATGAGTGTCTCAGTTACTGAATGTGTGAGTGAGGGCCGGAGTCATGAGATGCTTCTGAGGTGGTAGAAGGCAGACTTGGTGACACTGTTAATGTGAGACCTGAAGGAGAGAGTGGAGTCCAGGATAACACCCAGGTTGCGCACCTCAGTAGATGGGGAGATGGAGCAGCCATCCACGACCAGGGCCAGGTCTCCAATTTTCCTGAGCAGTGGTGCAGGGGCCACCACCATGAGCTCTGTCTTGTTACTGTTAAGTTTGAGTAGGTTTGTGGTCATCCATGATTTGAGTTCCTGCAGCCAGTTGACAAGTTGTGTGGGTGGGAGATGGGAGAAGGTGTTGGTGCTGATATAAAGCTGAGTGTCATCGGCGTAGCAGTGGAAGTTGAGTCCATGTTTACGGATAATATGACCCAGGGGTAGCATGTAAATGGTGAACAACAGAGGACCAAGCACAGAGCCCTGGGGCACGCCATGGTTGACGGGTGCTGGAACAGAGTTGGAGCCTTTTAATGTGATGAATTGTTTCCGGCCTGTCAGGTAGGACCGGAACCAGGACAGTGCTGTGCCACTGAGGCCGATGAGTTCAGAGAGGCGACGGAGGAGGATGGTGTGGGAAACTGTATCAAAAGCTGCAGAAAGGTCAAGGAGGATGAGAATGGTGACGCGGCCATTGTCGGCAGCAAGCAGGAGGTCATTTGTGATTTTAATGAGGGCGGTCTCAGTGCTATGATGGGTTCTGAAACCAGATTGAAGAGGTTCGAAGAGCTCATAGTGGGACATGTGATGTTGAAGCTGGGCAGCCACTGCTCTTTCCAGGATTTTACTAATGAAAGGGAGGTTGGAGATTGGACGATAGTTGTTGGGGTCGTCGGGGTCTGAGCCTGGTTTTTTGAGAGTTGGGATGACTGCTGCCATTTTGAAGCTGGATGGTACCACACCGGAGGCAAGAGATGCATTTATGATGTTTTCCACTGGATGACGGAGAATGGGAAGACAGGCCTTGACCAGGGTGGTGGGCATTGGGTCAAGACTGCTGGTTGATGTCTTAGCTGAGGTGACCAGTTGTTCTACTTGGTCGGCATCTAGTGGAGAGAAGGTGGATAGGCAGCACTGAGGTGAGAGGGCAGCTGAGTGGTGAGCATCCTGTTGGGCCAGAGTGGGGCAGGGGGAGAGCCCAGGAGGCTGGAGCTGCTGGTGGATGGTGTCCACCTTCTGCTGGAAAAAATCCAGGAACCTGGAGCAGAGGTTAGCTGCATCAGAAGGTTTGGCAGCATCAGGAGGGTGAAGAAGGCGGTTGATGGTGGAGAAGAGCAATTTGGGGTGTTTTTGTTGGTTACTGATTAGTGTGGAGTAATACCTTGTTTTTGCCTGAGAAAGGGCTTCTTTGTAGTTCAAGACGTGTTCTTTAAATGTCTCACGATGGACAGTGAGGCTAGATCTTCTGTATCGTCTCTCGAGCCTACGACCTGTGGTCTTCATCCTGCGGAGCTCGGGGGTGAACCAGGGGGCAGGACGAGAGAAAGACACGTGGTGCGTGGTGAGAGGATTATTGATGTTTTATTTCAAACATGTAGATCGTACATGTTGCTGGAGCACTACACAGTTTCAAATAACAACGACCGGGTTATAATCCAGACACAGCCAAGCTTTTATTGTGAAAATCTCTTGTTTGGTGACAGCTCAAAAAATGTCTGGATTCAAAATCAGATGCACTCAGGCAAATTATTTGGGTTACAAGATTTCACCGAGCTCCATTGTGGTTCGTAATCCAAGCAGAAGAGACACAAGTGACTCAGGCTGACTCACACTCATACACAACACACACACACACCTCAACACACACACATTCCTCCTGAATGAAGATGCTCAGTCACCCAGGTGGGGGCAGTGTGGGACACAAACCAAACGGGAGCCCCCAGCACCAACAATCACACTCCTCCTCGCCCCTCCACAGGAAGCAATATGAGCAGTTATCACACACACACATCTGACAGGAATTCAGATGGTCTACGCAGGGAAAAAAAAAACACACACACACACACTCGGACTCAGACGAGGAGGTAGAAATCAAAGATTAACGCTCGCATTTCTTTAATTTTATCTGGTTTTGTGAAGACTAAGCCGAGCATTGTTGTTGTTGTTCCACTCCCTCCTGACCAGTTTGTCATTTCCATGTGCAGGCAGGGAGCTGTGGCACAACGGACGCTCTGTGACGGTGGACTATGACACCCTGGACCCTTTGGTGAGGCGAGATTCATACCAAGACACGTCTCCTCTTCAAGCAGGTTAAATATATTTTATTTAAAAGACTTTACAACGCTTTCTTTCGCTTTCTGATCTCGTTCTGGTTCCCGTGGTTCCCCTCACTCACTTATTATTAGCCAGGGTTTAACAGGAAGACGTGTAATCTGAAAATCCTTTAATAGGAGATAAATACAGCTTGTCTGGTGATTTTGAGTAAAACTAGAACCCCTTTAAAGCCTCATAATTACACATGTTTGGTTAAGATTTCTCTTCACAGCCTCAGATTGTGAACACTTTCTATTTCTACTTCCATTTTTATAGTTTCCTGCATAGTTTGTTATTTATTCAACGTATTTATATTGACTTCCTGACACCTTTTAATCCTTTTTGTGTGAACATTTTTTTTTTTTTGTAATAAAGCAACTTGTTTAGATGTCGTTTTGAGAAGATAATTATACGACTCGCTGCTGATTTCCCCTTTGCATTATTAAAAACTGGAAGGATAGTGGAGAACCATCGTCTTCCAGGAAGAAATGTGGTCGGAAAAAAATCCTGATTGATGGTGATTGGCGATCACTTAAAGGTTTGGTGAAATCAAATCAAAGAAAAGCAACAGTAGAACTCAGGGCTATGTTTAATAGTGAAAGTAAGAGCATTTCCACACGTACAATGTGAAGGGAACTCAAGGGATTGGGACTGAACAGCTGTGTAGCCTTAAGAAAACCACTAATCAGTGAGGCTAACTGGAAATAAAGGCTTCAATTAGCTAGGGAGCATAAAGATTGGACTCTGGAGCAATGGAAGAAGGTCATGTGGTCTGATGAGTCCAGATTTACCCTGTTCCAGAGTGATGGGGGCATCAGGGTAAGAAGAGAGGCAGATGAAGTGATGCACCCATCATGCCTAGTGTCTACTGTACAAGCCTGTGGGGGCAGTGCTATGATCTGGGGTTGCTGCAGTTGCTCAGGTCTAGGTTCAGCAACATTATGTGTCCAAAGAATGAGGTCAGCTGACTACCTGAATATACTGAATGACCAGGTTATTCCATCAATGGATCATATTCCAAGATGACAATGCCAGGATTCATGGGGCTCAGATTGTGAAAGAGTGGTTCAGGGAGCATGAAACATCATTTTCACACATGGATTGGCCACCACAGAGTCCAGACCTTAACCCCATTGAGGATCTTTGGGATGTGCTGGAGAAGGCTTTGTGCAGTGGTCAGACTCTCCCATCATCAATACAAGATCTTGGTGAAAAATGAATGCAACACTGGATGGAAATAAATCTGGTGACATTGGAGAAGTTTATTGAAACAATGCCACAGAGAATATGTGCGTAATCAAAGCTAAAGGCGGTGTGTGACGTTTTTTGTTTTTTTTGGCCAGGCAGTATATTTATCCCAGCTGCAAGAAAAAGCTTTTAAAGGCTGTGACGCGCTAAGTTGATGGCTGCATGTTCAATTATAATGTAAAAACACAACGGCGCTGATTTAAAAAAGACTAAAGTACACATGGATTCTGGTAAACAAGATGATAAAAGATGATAAACATCCACCCCAAAGTATAAAATCATGCTTTTAGCTCCTTAGTTGTGGTTTGACCGCATTATATTTTCCGTCTCAGACTCGGTTTGAGCAGGTGAAGAAATGTGAACATCCTCCTGCTTCCTAGCAATTGGTGGAGACCAAAACCAGAGCTAAAAGTACATCCGCCCGCTGGACGCAAACTCCAGTGGGATTATTATGTTGTTTTGTGTCTCGCCACATCAACTTTACGAGGTGACAGTGTGTCAAGTGCGTGTTTTCTTTAGCTCCTGCCTCAAAGGGACAAAAACAAATCCATTAATCTACCCCCTGGTTTTGCTTACCATAACTTACATCCCACTGCGGGTGCGGATCCAGTCCCTGAGATTGTCTCTCTCTGGCCGTCGCTGTGACCAGGTCTGGTCGTCAGTGTGACAGCTTACAACTGTTGCGGTCACAAAAGGCCTCTTTGACGTTCCAGGGAATGGGGCGTACACTTAGTCAACCATCCAGACAGCGGGCCAGACCAGACCCGTGTTCTTTTGGAGGCTTTGCTGGTTTTTCAAGAAGTTTCCATTTAGTTAGAATAACTATCCACACACACACAGGAAAAAAAATGAAAAGAAACACAAAACACACATCCAGACAGCTGAAACAATCAGCTCAACCGCCGACTGAGGTCCCGGTCCCAGCTGTTTTATGCCGTTGCTAAATCCGCCCCGTCCCGGCCAGCCATGTAATTTAGATAGACCCGTCAAGTGGAGGAGGCATGCGGAAAAGTGGCATGTAAACACACATGTGTACATGCACACGGGAACGCAAACACACGTTAAGGTTTAACCGCCGGCGCACACACACGCATGCACATGAGCATAATGAGGGTGCCAGCCAGTCAGCAACCGCTCGCAAGAATGTTGTTTTGAACCACAGATGGTTCTGCTTTATACCCCCCCCCTTCCAATGCCTCTATCACTCCATCTCCCCATCTTCATTTACTCTCTTCCTTTCTTCTCCTTTATCTTATTCTTTTCCGACTCTGCCCCGGCTTCTCTCAGGTTCAAGTTGCAGGTTGCAATTTGTCCAGCGTGTCCCCTCACCCCCTCCTCCTCCCCTCTCTCTCTCTGCACCGCCAGAGCCCGCCTCCATGTTTACATTCCCCTCTCCATATTTGGTCAGCTCAAGGTCCTTGTGCTTTGTGTTTTTTTTTTTTGCGTTTTGTTTTCCTTGAAAGTGTATTATGTGTGCACACTTCCACCTGTGTGTGTGTGTGTGTGTGCAAATGTGCTCGAAAGTCTAGTGAATGATCCACTCTCCAGTTTCCTTTCCCCCTTTGACATGAAAATGCATGAGTGCACCCCCCTCCCCTCTCTCTCTCTCCACACGGTGTTACCTGCCTGTGTCAGCCGGGCCGGGACAGGATGCGGGGGGGAGGAAAAGAGGAAAAAAAGAAAACAAGGGCAGAGGGGGAGGCAAATTTTGTGTTGACGGTGAAGGCGGGGATTCGTAGTGCGGAGGACGGAGGAGTGAAGGAGTGACATAAGAGAGAGGAAAGAGATTGAGAGTAGGAGGGAGGGGGGGAGCATCGGAGGGCTGTTTGCACCTTAAGAGAAGGAATGTTCTTTGCTTGTCTTCCTGCGGCTCACACGGGACGGCAGCACAGGAGAGGAGGGAAGAGCTTCTTACTTTCACTCTCATCCCCTTTTTCCTTTCTCACATCTGTCCTTGCCACTCTTTCCTTTCCTTCTTGTCATCTGTTTCTCTTTTCCCCTCTTGACTCTTAAGGGAGGCTTCAGCAAAGAAAGCACTTCCATCCTGTTTCTAGTCTGCGGCGGGGGGGACAGTGAAAGTTTACTCCGGGTAAGCTGCCTTTTTTTATTTCCTTTCCAAAATGAACTGAAGCGTTCATTCTGCAGAGTTTTTATCAGTTTGTGAAGTCGGTGCATCTCCGTGTGTGAGAGAGAGAGAGAGAGAGCTGTTGGGCCAGCTGTGGGGTTTTACCATGCATGTCTGGTATTTGAGTTTTATTGCCTCTCTGGACTTAAGAGGCTGTGCACATACAGCTCTGGTATGCACTGTACGCATTGTTGCAGTCACTGTACGGGACAGTCTTGACTAAGTGTAACAACCTTTACTGGAAAAGGTGACTGAGTCATAGTTTTGTATGTTTTAAGTGTACAAATAACAACGTATGTCATGATTTTAGTTACACATAGGTTCAAACCTCAAAGATGTGCCCTTTACTGTGAAATATAAGAAGAGAAATCTTTGCAAATCTGCTGTTAGATCAAGGTGAAGGTGTTCAGGAAAGGTTTCAGCTTGTTATGAGGCTTAGAAGAAGTGTGTCCCACGTGTGCGTGATCATGCATTCAGCTCTATCTAACCTCAGGTACACGTCTGTGAATGACACGTCCTTTGCGTGACACACGTATGCGTCCGCCAGCACACACAAAGGGGCTCTGTGTTATCTACATGCAGGGCGTCTGGAGTAATTAATCATGTACAGTAGCGGCGCATGCACGGAGTCACATGTGGCGGGGATATGTTCAGTTACGAGGAAGGAGGAAGGAGTCGACTTTAATCATTTAGACTCAAATCTCTCTAAACATTGTCCAGATGAGAGTTAATATAAACTTTAAATAGTGTGATTTATTGCACCAGGATTCAGTTCTCAGGCCCCGTTCAGGCTGCACTAACCCTCTAACTCACACTGGAACAGCCATCTGATTAAAATCAAATTTAAAAGTCAATCATTTTATTTTTTTAAAGCAAAAAAAAATTTATTTTCTTGTATTCTTAGTTAAAATAAATATATGTTGGACCAATATTTGCAGCCCTAATTTAGATTTCCTGCACATTATTATTCTCCCCTGAAACAATGCTGCACATTTGGATAATAATAACAACTGAGGCTCCTCTCATTCACTTGATTAGGAAAAAGTATGATTCAGTTTCTACAAAAGCGGAAAATGCCTGATAGTTAATCAACTGGTCAGTGGACAGAATATTAATCTGCAACAATTCGGATGATGAATTAGGAATTAAAACGATTGTTTTCTAAGACAAAATGTGGAAAGTTCTCAGGTCTCAGACTTCTTTGTGCAATCACATCTTAATTTGAGTATTTTTAAGGTTTGGGACACTGATTATAAAAAATATATTGGTTGTCATGGGTTCTGCAGTGGACTTTTGGGCCATTTTTGCATCTGTTTACACTCTAATCTCCTCACGTAATCTTGCAAACACTGACCAGAGTGATTCCGTCTCTTCACAGCTCATATCCTGGACCCTGGGAGCGGCGGTTTGTACGCCCAAGTGAGGAAGAAGAGTAGCGAGGAAGGAACTTCCTTCTCTCTAACCACCACCAGTCCCAGCTGCAGTGACCGAGCCCCGTCCGCCAGCAGCGACTCGGGCCTGTCCGTTACCTCCCAGGGGCTGACCGGAGCCCGACAGGGGAGAGGGGCCACGCAGGACAAGTGTACCCAAGCAGGGAAGCTGGTCTCCGGGGTGGACATTGAGATCACTCAGCCTCTTCTGGAGGTCATGACCGAACTCGCTTTGAAAGGTGGAGGGGAGGGGGCGACAGCTGGAGATGAGTCCGGATTGGGGCTCACGATCAACGGAGAGGCTTCGTCCAGCGAGAGGGAGACTGACATACTGGATGATGAGGACGATGCGGCGGCTAACGCTTTAGACATGCCGAGCTCAAGCAGCACTGGCTCCCTGTCATCTGAACATCTTCCCGAAATTAAGAGATCAACCCGAACGGAATACTCCACTCACTCCTGGGTACAGCAGCAGCAGATGGTGGATGTCACCGATAGCTTCTTCGCCGTGGACAGGCACGGGAGAAGAAAAGAGAAGCCGCCACCTCTGGTCGGTCCTCTGGCCGCCCCCAATACACCTCCACGAGGCCTCAGCAGCAGGGAAGCGGTGCAGAGAGGGCTGGTGAACGACGACGACGCACATAAGGTCAACACGCCCGCCACAAACTCAGCCAGTACAACACAGACGTCATCCTGTCAAGAAGACGAACTGGCGGCGTTAAACACAGACATTGACGAGTCCATAGAGCAGCTGAACCAGCTGATACTGGATCTGGATCCCACATTTATTCCTGTTCCAACCCAGTGTGGGCCCCTGTCCCGCTCTGCCTCCCTGCACACCAACGGCCTCAGCCACAAAGGAAGTACACATTTAACAGGTAAGGTCAACCGATAAAAACCCCACGAGTCATGCTAGCAGCTTCACTCTGTGGATCTGCTTCAGACGTTCACGTGAGGACAAGCAGCTCACAGGCTCTGGTGATCCTCTGGCTACAAATACAAAACAATTGTGTCTTGTATTGTAATTTAGCACAGACAGTCATGTTAGCCTAAAGCTAGATTTGTACTTCTGCTTCGGATCTACGCCGTAGCCTGAGCTGAACCTCACCAGAAATTATGCAGACCACAGCAGACGTGATTGGTCGGAAATGCATTTCCTCGGTGGCTGGACAAAACCCCATCCCCTTCTGCGTCCTACCCACCATCTACTCACATTTCTGTTGCAGTAATTCCTGTAAAAGTTAATGTTCTTCCGCGTTTATTAGCTCCAACTCCAACATGAGCTGCCAGCGAGCGCTTTTAGCTGCATGATTGCAGAACGATGCCAGTGAACGAGTAAAAACACTCACAGTGACACAGACCGGACGCAGAGGTATAAATCTAGCTTAGGGATGAACTTTGGTGATCCCGTAAAAGAGAGTGCGACCAATTTTAATTTTAAAAAGTGGACCCCATGATAGCTCCTTATAAGCGAAACCAAAGCACGTAGAGCTCCCCCGGTGTCTGGTTGCGGTATAGGTCATAAGCCCCGCCCCCTCCATGTTAGTGAGTGGGACTTGGGCCAAACAAGGATGGTTTCTGTCATTCTAGGTAGTTAATATAACACTGATGTATGTTCAAGTGCCTGTATTTTTCGGAGAAGACACCTGTGAGTCTAGAGGAAGTGTGGGCAGGTTCATTGATAACGTGGCTCCACTCTCACTTGTATCTTTGGAATAGTAGCACCAGTTTGACCAATTGGAGGAAGTGGAGATACGTCGTCCATTTTTTTTCTAAACACTTAAAATCCAAATGAGCCATACTCATAAATTCTCCTGTGACTGCAAGTGTGTTTTTTTTTTCCCAATTACCCTGGAAACTTATAACCATAACCATAAATACACCAGTGCCAATGTGCTCATGGGTAGATGACTCTTTTAGGGTGTTACCTTGTGGAGCTCAGTTCAGGCTATACCGAGGCTTATACCGAAGCTTTGCCCCATTGTAAAAATCTCCACCCGAGAGGCGTATACACGTGTGTTTGCTGCAGAAGGCGTGTTTGTAAGTGTGCTCGGTGTTTGCTGAGAGGGTGGAAGTGTTTGATTAAACACGTAGTGGACGTTCTTGCCGCGTAAGCGATGTAAGAATCAGATGTGTTTACCCTGCAGTCAGTGTTATTTTGAAGGGAAACATACAGAGAGACGCGAGAAATGATAAGAATGTAAGCAGTGGCAGTGATGACGTCAACATCTCAATCAACCAATGAGAGGGCAGAGATTGAGGCTGGAGCCTGGTCATGTGTTACTATAACTTCCTGAACTACATCCTGTAAAGTTCATTGACTGTAAATAAAGATGGATGACGTCACTGAAGAGTGAGTTTGACGCTCAGTAGAGGCGTCTATGGCCGTCGCCATCTTGGAAGCGGCCAACTACGATTAACTACGACAAAACCTTGTTTTTTGAACCAGGCTGTAAACATGTTTATTTCAGCTGTGAACTTGTTGATGTTTTAGCGTGGAGGTCTACGTGGGATTGACTCAGTTTTGGAGCTAGCCTCCAGTGGTCATTTGTGGAACTGCAAGTTTTTCCACTTCCCCGTTAGCTTAATTCTTAGGCGGCTTTTTTGATGTCGGATTAATTGCGACACACACATGCCTTCAAACGGCATTTAACCCTCTGGGGTCTAGAGTATAATTGACTGTTTTTGACTACTTTTGGTTTTACCTTTATATTTCATCTTAAAATCAGTTTACTTTGCCTTGTTTGGTATCATTCTTTTCAGCTCAACCTCACGTGTCACTTTACAGTTATTTTTTCATTTTGACATACTGTATTAACACAGTGGACCTAAAACCACACTAAAAATAGCAAATTTAAACTGTAAATTTCAAAAGCTTATGTAAAAATTTAGCAAACAACAAAGTTATTTACAACTATTTACATCGAAATGCAGGAAATGCATCAGGCATTTTTTGTACAACTATTTCCAACCATTTGCAAAACTATCAGGCGTCACAATATGTAATGTCTAAAGGTCACAAACGTGGTTGGCTTCTGTAATACATATATATATATTTTATTAGTTATTAATTAGCAGCTAATTTCACAATTTACATTTCATACTCATGAGTTGCCAGTAATTTTGAGAACTGGGGTTGAGTTTTAAAGCCACATATTTCACGTGTAAACACATTCAGCAAAGATACTTCAAAATCTGTGTATAATACTTGAACACAATAATAATAAATAAAGTTAGGGACTATTGCAGTACATGTACACGGATTATCAAAAAACCTATCGTGAAACAGTAATTTATGAAAGTCAGATAGTATTATTAAAGATTTTGCGTGCTCAGTTGGACGTATGAGAAGATTTATTTATGACAATGAAGATCATGGTAAAATTCTCTTTTTATGTCGCTTAGAATTTAACACTTTGACTTGTTATCCCTGATCCCAGAAATTATCAAAAATAGTCTCTTTAAGAGAGGCCTGGACAAGAGGACGGCGTCAAAGTAAACGGAAAACACTGTTGACTAAATACGCCATGGCACAAAAGACACGAGACAGTTCCCAGAATGACCTGGCTGAGTAAGGACAATCAACAGTCAATCAAAAATAACACAAAGACCACTTTCCAGATTCTTTAAAAGTTCACCAGCTGTGACCTGTCAGGACAGTTTACATGACGTACTTTGAAAGGATCCATGAGGAGTCAAATAGTTGTGCTCAAAGCGAAGTTTGGGACTCGGTAAAACTTCACGTTTCTTTGAGGCTCGTCATGTATCTGTGTTCAACTTTGACTTGAGACTCGACCTGTCTTCATCCTCCTCCTCGTCCTCTCTGCTCTGACTGGATGATGGATTTATTCCCTCTCATATCTACTGAGACGGCGCCTGGAGGAAGGGGCACATATTTCTGCTGTGACCTCCGTTTCTGATTCATTTTCAGTTTGAGGACGGCGGGTCATAGGTGTGCAACTGATGTCTTCCCTTCCCGGCTCTTTGCATGCAGAGCAGCTGTTCCATCAAAGCTAACCTCCTCCCAAGAGCTGGTCCAGAGCTGACGAGGCCAGACTCTCCGCTCGGCCTTCGTTATTGTCGACATTCGACCTCCGATCCTGAACTTTTGTACCGTCAGGTCAATGAGAGGTCTCCTGAGCTCTCGTTGAAACATTGGAATTTGAGTTCAGGAAGTGGAGCTTGTGTGTTTGCATGCATGTAGGTCAGAGAGCGTGTCAGGAGGCTGGAGGTCAACATCTCCCAAGGGCATATTTTAAAGCGGTAACTAATACTTCACTTGCTCCGGTGCTGTGCGAGTGTGTGTTTTCCAGGGGGATGTTTTTGAGTCGGGAGCTTGTAAGCGATCAGGAATGCTTTTGAAGTTTTGACACAACACTTTGCTGTCCTTCTCCCTCTCATCATCATCGTCGTCTCCTTTCAGAAGAGAATAGCCCGTTCACAAATACGGCCCGCTCCAAGTGACACTCGACACACTGTAATATGCTCCCTCTGCGGGCCCGTCGGTGTGGGACAGTAACCGGATTAGTTTCAGACGGTCAGCCTCAGCTTTGCTTTCATGTGATTGTTCAGATGATGGATGCTCACAGTGAAAGCTGAGCTAGCAATGTTCCTCATCGCTGTTTATACTCAATATGCACATCTGGGCGTCATGCTGAGTACAGTAAATCTCTATCACATGTCAGCTTCTGGTTGTCTCAGTAGTATTTTGATTCTGCTATAAGGTAAAATAAGTCAGATCTTACTGTTTTTACTCAATACAATTACCCTAAACTATTTCTTTATTGGGTTAACACTGATGCCGCACAGCAAGAAGGTTCTGGGTTCTAATCCATCGGCTGACTGGGGCCTTTCTGTTTTGAGTGGGTTCTCTCCAGGTTCTCCAGCTTCCTCCAACCGTCCAAAGACATGCTGGTTAGGTTCATTGGTGATTCTAAATTGGCCGTATTGAGTGTGAACGGTTGTCTGTCTCTCTGTGTTAGCCCTGTGATAGACTGGAGACTTTTTCCAGGGTGCCCAATGACACCTGGGATAGGCTCCAACCCCCACCTATCCATGACCCTCCAGAGGACAAGCAATTACAGAAAATGAGTGAATGAATCAAATGATGGACTGAGAAAACTATTAAAATGAAGAAAATACTTTATTATACTGAAGTTTATTTGAACTTAGCTTGGGGAAAAGTGACTAAACACTCCAAGCCAACTGATCCTGAGTAAGAGAAGTTGCTCCAGTCCAAACTTTCATGGTTATAGTCAAAATATTGAATCATCCAGATGTTTTTAAACGGTGGTTCTGTGCAGTGTTTGCATGTTCTCCGTGTGTCTGCGTGGGTTTCTACAAAAACATGCTCATTAGGTTAAATGGTGATTCCAAATTGGCCGTAGATGTGGATGTGAGTGTAAATGCTTGTCTAGTCACCTGTGTTAGGTCTGGAGATACGCTGGAAACATGTTCAGAGTGTACCACGCTTCCCTCACGGGGACATCTGGGATCGGTTCCAGCACGCCCCTGGATAACTAGCAATAGATAACGAATGAATAAAAAGTTCTTGGTACCCTGCAGCTGATAAAGCATCTGTCTTCCTAGAAATGTCTGAGTCTTTGTGTGGGTGGATAAGATCCAGCTCAGTGGGCGATGATCCACACGTATCTGTAAAAAGCGAACTGTTCCAGCAGATGTTTTTCCGACGCGATGTTCCACCATCTGGTCACAGCGGGGTTTTGCTCGACGCACGCTCCTGCCTCGATGATGGCAGCTTCTCTCTGCTGATAAACTCACCGACAGAAGCTTCCGTCAGACACAAACACGGCGAACACGAGTCGCTGTCATCGGCCTTTGTTGCAGAGACGCCGTCTGGTTTTAACAAAGTGTCAATACTGTTCAGTGTTTAGTTTTCATGCCCCCAACAATAGGCATGACCATCTGAGGATATTTAATTTAATAGCAGAACACATGACTGAGTTTGATTGTCTGGATGGTTGCACTTCAGATCGTAATCTGTCTCTCTGTCTGGCTCGCCCTTTTTTTCTGCCTCCCACGCTCCTGATCTCTCCCCTCCCCCCACCCTCACCCCTTGCACACTTTATCGCTCTGCTCCCGACCAGGGTGGAAGCAGCAGAAGCAGGTCAGCGACGTGACCGACTACGCCGTCCCGCACAGTCCAGGATGGAGAGGGGGCGGGCCTCAGAGGTTCAGAGGCTCCCCGGTCTACAGTCCCTCCATCTCATCCTCTCAGGTAACTAGAGATAGAATCAGAACCCTGGCAGGTGTGTCTCCTTGTGGATGAAGGCTTAATGCATTAAGAAAAGGTTGCACATTTTGAGTCCCAGGAATCTGCAAAGTGTTGGTGCTCTTGGAAAATCATCTCCCAATAAAATGCTGTGTTGATGAGGCATCATTTACTCTGGTATCTACATTATGGTAGCTAAAAAAGAAGCTGAATCATACACTAATCATGCAAGTTTCTGATGGGTAGCACCCACACATGTACCTATTTAAACCCCAATTGCCCAACACTCTTTAAGAAATGGAGATTTGGATGACATATCTTTGGACAAGTCTCGGTAGACCTGTCCAGTTCAGTCCAGATACCTTTGTTTTAGCTTTTTTCTTTTTAGATTTTCTTCCCCTCCTTCTCCATCTCTGTCTTTTAAAGCATTTTCTGCCCTGGCTCTCAGTCTTAAGGCGTGAGTGGCATGAATGGCCCGACTGTTTACACCAAAACACGGGCTGCAGCCACACAGATCACAAGACTGATGTCTGCTGGCGTGCCTCCTTTAAAACCATCATCGTCGTGTTCTCGACTTTTTCTTCTACTTCTTTCCTAAAGCACGGGCATCTCTGCAAAACCAACAGCGTGGACTACCATGGGCAATCGCAGACCCCCGACACTGTGCCTTCTACTCCGGCCTTCCCGGTGTCTCCTCCGACGCCCTACGGTAAAAGATAATGTTAAAAAAAACAAAAAACGTGGGTGTGCTGTTTGCATTTTGTAAATCTTATCAGCTTTCTCTTGTTTTCACAGTGAAACATTTCTCAGAATTTTCCCACCTCAGGACGGGCGGGCAGTGGGACCAACACAGCTGGACACAAGGTACACTCTCATAACACATAGGAGTGTGTGTGTGTGTGTGAATGGCAGAAGCACTGAAACACTTGAGCCACTGTTTTGCGGTGGACAGGGTTGAAGAGCCGCCTGGAATGTCCTCGGACCAGAAACACACACACACCTGACCTGCACTTTGTAACCATCGACTGGATATGCAGGCGTGACTTCTGTTTTTGGTCCGAGTCAAACGAAAGGGGGGCGCGGGGGGCTTGTCTCTGGTGTTTTGCGTTCGTTACTTTAAAAGCCATGACATTGTTATATAATAATACAGATATCCCGTCAGGCCCGTTGCGGGACAGCTGATGCTGGGTGTCCGCTAATAATAGTCGGTGGTATGAGAGGAAGAGACCACCGCTGGCAGGATGTCCACTCACGTCCTGTTCTGGGAGGGGACGGGAGGAGAGGGGAGGGTCTTTTGTTGCTGGGACATCCTGCCCCGAGAAGATATGTAGCCCACGCAGCTGCAGGAGGGGGGTATTCACCGTCTCTCAGCGGCCGCGGCTCGTATCTGATGTTTTGCTGCTGTCATGATCCTGTTGCACATATTTATGTGAGATGTTATGATACATGCTAAATGAGTGAAAGAGGGGTTTCATCAAGGCCCAGGGCACCGAGTCATAAAAGTGGCACTGATTCATGCTTCGCTGTGCAGAGACTAATCTAGTATTATATGAAATTAAATTCAAGTTTTATGGAAAAAGACGTCATAAATAACTGCTGCAGATTGTTTACTGAGAACAAAACTATAGTGACATTTATGCTGACATGTTTATACCTCACAGAAATTGTGTTTATATACAATTTATATATACCGATCAGCCATAACATTATGACAGCAGACGTAAATAACATCGACCACCTTGTGGAAATTCAGTGTTCTGCTGGGAAACTTCTGGACCTGGCATTCACTGGTGTGGATGTTACTTAGACATGTAGCACCCACCTAGACCAGACCAGGCACCCCCACCCCATAGCAATGACACTCCTTGATGGCAGCAGGATGCAGCCTGACACAGACACACACACAAAAACACTTTAGGAACAACTAAAAAAAAAACATGAAGAACAGCACAAGGTGTTGACCTGGCCTCCAAATTCACTAGATCCCAAACTGATCAAGTATCTGCGGGATGATCCACAAAGGCCCCTCCCCTCAAAGGCCCCCCCACTAACCACAGGACACCCTCAGAAGGCCCATGTCCATTCTCTGATGAGTCACCACAAGGGAGACCTGCACAATATCATAATGTTATGGCTGATCGGTGTACCATGAGACTTCATAAATACGTCGTATTCTGCTGCAGATAATCCAAAATATTATGACCTTTCTATTTGCTGGTAACCAAACTAAAGTGGTATTTGTGCTGGCCTTTTGCAGTGTGTTGCAGACAGATTAGTTGGTTTGTTGAGGGGCAGGTCTGTGTGTTTATTGTAAACATGTTTGTCAGAGCGTAGAGGCGGCAGGATGAAGAAAGAGATGATGAAAGAGTAATCGCCGTGCGACTTGTGTGCAGAAAACAAGCACCTGATGCTTTCTCTCTGCTGGATGAACAGAAGAATGAACAAAGGATGCAGAATATCTTTTTCCTTGCGACCATTTATTTGGGACGGGGGGTGGTGGGTGGGGGTCAGACGTCCATTTCCTGTTTCCCACGTTAAAGGCAGACAACAGTGTGGGAAACAATTTGCAGAACCAAGAGAATCCACGTTTTTAAATTATTTTTTATTCAATGTTTACAGTCATTATTGTAATCACAATTTAACCCGAGGCTGGAGCTGTGGGCAGACACGTCGAGAGCAACAACGGAGCAGCCAGTCAGCTGCTGTCTTATCACCAGGGCATGCCGGGGCTCTGGTATGTGCTTTGATGGGTTTACAGAATCCAAGTATGCAGTACTTAACACTTTAGTTTTTTACAGAGAGTTTGTTAATGTCTAAAACATGAGCGGGTGGCTCAGTGGTGTGGTGGTTAGCACTGATGCCTCACAGCCAGAAGGTTCTGGGTTCTAATCCATAGGCTGACTGGTTCCTTTCTGTGTGGAGTTTGCATGTTCTCCCTGTGTCTGTGTGGGTTCTCTCCAGGTACTCCAGCTTCCTCCCACCGTCCAAAGACATGCTGGTTAGGTTCATTGGTGATTCTAAATTGGACGTAGGTGTGAGTGTCTCTCTGTGTTAGCCCTGTGATAGACTGGAGACCTATCCAGGGTGGACCCCACCTCTAGACCAATGACAGCTGGGATAGGCTCCAGCCGACCTTTCAGAGGACAAGCAGTTACAGAAAATGAATGAATGATGACGTTGCAGACAAGCAATACCTCGAGGCAGTGATTTATTTTGAACTCAAAAGCGGCATGATGGCCAAAAGCAGCTCTCGAATGTTACGACTCTTCTCTTTTGTCTCTGTTTTGGTCTCCACCACCTCCTCAGCTGCTAAACGCTCCAGTACGTTGACCAGGATATGTTCCAGTATCAGGATTAAAAGAATTCTGAAGAAAATTATATCAAACATGAGTTGAGACCGAGAGAACAAATAGGATTGAATGTGTAATTTCAAACATCACGTATTCATCGAGATGAACAATTTTTGCTCATTTAGTTATATACGTCTTGTGGTTTACGTAAAAAAGTTACAATATAATATGTAGTCTGTATTAAACATCAACTCAGCTCGTCGTGTTCATCATCGCAGCAAAACTGATTGTAGAATTGTTTTCCGTGTGAATATTACTAATTTAGGAGGAATATAGTATGCACACACTTTAGCATGCAACCTATTCTGGTCCTTGGAGGTCGTAATGCATCATTAAGTCGTTTTTACCTGCACAAGAACATTAGAAGAAGAAGTAGTAGTTAAAAGAATGATGTTAATTACCACATAATTATCAAACTGGTATAGATTTTTTGGCATTATTGATCATGGCAAAATTACAAATACAAAAGCGATTTATTGTGCATCTAGCAACGATGATGGCTAGCTGTTAACTGTCTCGGCTGAGAAGGAGAAGACTGAGCCATAACAATGAAATAAATAATGATTAAAAACACTAAAATGAACTGAAATTTTAATTCTCTCTGGGTCTGACATTACTGGCGTCACCTTTCGTGTCATAAATTAGACAAAAACATTAATTTTTACAGTTAAATTACACAATTTCACCAAAAAGTCAATTTTATTACAATAATTAAGGTGATTAAAGTCCTGAAGAAGTTTTTAATCAGTCCTCCACATTGCTTGCAAAATAAATGTCATTACCTAGAGGTCATGTTTGCAGAGACGGAGATAAACCACATGCGTTAAATGTTCTGAGGGTTGTTGAGTGACAAGCAGGAGATTTGACTTAATCTGTTTGGTTGAAAAGGATTTAATAAACCTAAAATGTCAAAGAAATTACAATATTATCCAGGTTTTCATCTAATACTAACAGACTGATGACAGACAGCCTCTGCTTTATTTCACTCCATTTTCCAAACCTACCGTCGCAGTCCTCGCCCAGCATCAACCCACAGATGAACTCTGCTGCTGTCTCTGCTGCCGCTCGTGTACTCTCATTCCCTTGCGACGGCAAAAAGCAGCTCTCCAATGTTATGTAATGACGTTTCCTTTGTGTACTTGTGGCCAGATCAAAAATAAACAGGGATATATATATACAAAAAGCTCTCAGCCAGCGGAAGCAGGTTTCAGCCAGAGGAATGCAGATGTGGTTACGAGACGAGGCTCGGCTGGGGCAGATGGCTCGCTCAGACAGCCACTTGACTGTCTGAACCTCATGGGGTCAAAGGTCAGGAGAGAGAGTCTGAGGGAGGGGCAGAGAGGGCAGCGCAGTTCTTTTAAGACGATTGGATTGGTTGTCCATCATGAATGAGGAGGCTCTTAGAAGTGTCAAGTGTCACTGTGTGGATATGTTTCATGTGATCCAGATGTAAACAGAAGCTGATTTTGATCTGACAGCGACTGGAAGGACTTCACTTTACTTCATTAATGTTTCTATTTTTAATTCTTAACTCAGAAATCACGTTTCAAACCCATCTCAAAGCGTTTACGTCCATATACGCTAATGTTGAGGTGTACTTAATCACTGGTTGGATTATTTTTTAAAGGCTTTAAAAATATATATTTTAATGAGTTCGAAAGTTATGAGCTTGGCAGGAGGTGGTCATGGTGGATGGTGAGCGCACAAAGCCCAGATTATGGTTTTCATAAATGGGAACACATTGAATATGAGTCACCTTGGACCTTTTTTCTATATTAAAACCGTCCACAATCTTTATTTAGCTTTAATAAAACGCCACCAACAGAGCCATAAAAAGTTTAATAATGCATAAAAGTGCAATTTTTGCTCTCAGAGGAGAAAAATGCATCAATTAACTTGCTCAATATGCTAATAAACAGTGTTTAAATGTTAATATATTGTTCGATAATATTATATTGTGATGGGTTAGTGGTAAATATCATTGAGAAACTGAGCCCAGTTTGGAGCAAGTTAAACTTTACGTATAGCCACATGTAGCTAACTGTCTCCTGGCTTAATGATTAGCACGTATCAGTCATTTCAGAAAGCGGGCCTATATTTAACAACGCCAAACAAAATCACAAACATCAACTCTTCAACTGTGCAGCTATACTGAATATTGCTGAAATCTAGTCAAAATGCTGGTTAGCATAGCTTACCATAGCTTAGCTTAGCATAAAGACTGTGAGCAAGAAGAAACAGCTGACCAAGCTCTATAAAGGGTTTAAAAAAATCCCTTTTCATGGATGAAACAAACAAGAGGCTAGATGTTTCCATTTGCTTCCAAGCAAAGCTAAGCTAAGCTAACTGTCTCCTGGCTCCCACTTGATGATTAGCCTACATAAACAATTTCAGAAAGCTAGTTTGTGTAATGAACAGAAAATCTTCAACATTAACTATCAACTACACATACACCATACTGCAGAAATCATGTAAAAATTATGGTTGGCATAGCCTACCTTAGCTTAGCTTAGCATAAAGATTGTGAGTAAGGATAAACAGCTGACCTCTTTAAAAAGATGTTACAAAAATATTATATGGATGAAAAAGGCAATGTATACCATGTTTTGGTGCTGAATGTTATCAGGCTAGATGTTTCCACTTGCTTCTAGTCTTTGCTAAGTCTATGCTAAGCTAAGCTAACTGTCTCCTGGCTCCAGCTTAACACCAATTTCAGGATATTATAGGTGTAAATCACCAACACTAACTCTTCACCATTGTATAATAAATTTAGCTGAAATCTATGTTGTCAACGTGCTGGTTAGCACTGCTTACCTTAGCTTAGCTTAGTTTAGCTTAGCATTAAGATTGTGAGTAAAGATAAACACATTTTTTCTGCATTTATGGATGAAACAAACAAGATATAAGGAGCTGGGCTTTATCGGGCTGGATTGTTCCACTTTCTTCTAGTCTTTGTGCAAAGCCAGCTGGTTAGCATAGCTTACCATAGCTTAGCTTAGCATAAAGACTGTGAGTAAGAAGCAACAGCTGACCAAGCTCTATAAAGAGGTAAAAAAAAATATGTGTTTTATGGATAAAACAAACAAGATATATAATGTTTAGGAGCTGGATTTTACCAGGCTAGATGCTTCCACTTGTTCTGTGTCTTTGTGCTAAGCTAAGCTAACTGTCCCCTGACTCCAGCTTCATGGTAAACCCAAATCTGACTCTCAAAGGAGAGTAAGATCAAAATATCAAACTATTCTTTAAATACAGGGACGGACACAGCAGCCAACACGAACTTTAAACTGATTAATGAGCGTCCCAGATGGACAGAGCTGACGTCCATGTGGGCTCATTTCCTGTGACACGGAGGTCAAGACGAGGCGCACGGGCGCATGCTTCCACTGAAACAAACGTAAACTCAATACAGTCCGATTCATCAGCGGCTTTATGGCACAATTTATGATGTGCCAAGATTAGACACATGGCAGCAGACTCTGTCAGTGTGTCTGCATGCCTTTGTCCGTATGTTGGTGGCGAGCAGATGGTGGGAGTGGACACACATGCCCTGACAGAGAGGCCATAGAAACCCCTCAAAGCCCACCACCTCCTCTCTCTTTCTCTCTCTCTGGTCCATAAAAGGCCACATGTGACCTCCGACCCCCACTGGAATCCATTCTGATTGGGGGAAAGTGCTCGCTGTGGTCCAGCAGGAACAATGCTCAGTGGTCAGCTAAGAGGGAGGGAGGGAGGGAGGGAGGAAGAGGGGTGGGGAGAGAAATTCCCTACCTTCTCCTTTCTCCCTCCCTGTCTTTCTCTTTCTGTCCCTCCCTCCATACAAACCCAGAAGCCGAGCGGTGTCACAACAAGCCGGGAACAAACGGGGGGAAGCTTATTTTTTCCACATCTGAGTTGGACGGAAAGGAAAAGGCATCGGGGCATGGCAGCGAAACAATCCGGCCCCTGAAATATACCAAACAAAACAAAAAAAAAAGTCAGAGCTCAGATTGCTTTTTAGCAGACAGACGTAAAAGGGAGAGAGGAGGAGGTTCTCGCCGATAGGGAGGGTTTCATTCACGTTGGGAGGCAGAGCGTACTGCAGAGAGAGAAATCAGAACAGGAAGGTGAGATCCTGGAAGTTTTGGGGGTAAACAGGAAGTCGACAGATAACGAGGGTCACTCCTGGGGGATCATGGCTGCGTCTCTCGGTACGTATCCACACTTGTGCCGGAAAGTTTGAGAATGAATGAGTGTGTTCACAGGTGTGTTTATGAACATGCTTCAAGATGCACGATTCATGCACGTCTTTACCTCTCCTGTTTATGTTGCATTTTGTCCTGGAACTTTTCTAAGGAGGGCATGCATTCAAAGAAACACCTCTCTCCTCCGGGCCTCTGGTATTTGCAGAGTCTTTCTGGAATTTTTCTCTTTCTCCCCAAACACCCCCCTCCTCTCCTTCCCTTCCCTGCCTCTCACCTCTCTCCGTCTGCTTTTGTGCACGAAAAGACATTTTTGTGATGATCTAATGCTCTGCGTCTGACATCTCACACTTGGTGGGATGGTGAGGTGGTTTGTTCCACTGCTGCGTTCATGATCTCATCCCGTTAAAGGCTATTTTGGCCTCCGAAGCGGGGCAGGCTGATGTATTGGTGGTTAACTGAGGGAGGCCAGCCCACTCCCCCTTCTCTCTGCACTACTGACCCAGATTGAACCGAAAAGTCTTTGAAGAGTTTTTGGGCTCACAGTTTAACTTTTGCAGCAGTTATTCTGTGCCATGTGAGTGTTGCATTTGAGGTCGACTCTGGAACAATTAGAGCTGCTGTAATTTATTTGTTTATTTGCTTTTTATTACAGCAATATAAAAAATTGAGTCGTTTTAACTAATGATCCAACAGAGGAGAGTTTCACAGCGGCTTTCAGCTCATTGTTTAGGCATCCACTCTTCCAGTTCACTCTCACTGATCTCATTGGAGGATTTTCAACCTCAGCTTGCAGCAGATTTCAGGGGAAAAGCCACTTTTTATTACCTGCTCAAATGGCAAACAGTAGACAGACACAGATATATAAAATATAAGACATATCGAGTCCAACCTGACTCCAACGAATGATCATTTTGCTGGATGTTTTAAGCAGCTGTTTGCCAGCAACCATCAACTGTAGGTCAGGTGAGATACGATAAATGAACTAGTTGTGTCTTTAAATGTGTTTTGAGGGAGGCAATCTAATAGAGAGTGGCAAATTACCCATGTTTCAGGGGCAATTATGGAAAATCACAGGACTGGAGAGCAGTGAGTGATCACAGGGATGATTCTGTGTTCATTCATGGCACATTAGCCCAGGTTTATTCATTTACAGTCATAATTAATCTCCAAATTCAGTGACCAGCAGCTGCACAAACGTAAGGCTTCATGGAAAAGAGGGAGATATATGAAAGTAAAAACAATACTCTAGAAGTTATTATGACAATTACGAAACAGTGACAGTTTTTCACTATTTTCTGACATACGACTAAAGTTTGAAGGAATCACACGGCCCTGAACGCAACAGGACGTCCTGAACAGGTTGAAAACATTAGCCATCGTGTGCAACTTTGCACAAAATGCAATGATTTCTCAACGAGAGCTGTTCAGAGACACTGTGCAGACGCCGGTTGCTGTGTGAGAGACATTTTATATTTAGCCGGAAAAGACACACACAAAAATCAAACCGCAGGACGGAAAATGTTGACAGCGCAGTGGACAGAGGGCCAGTTCAGGGTGCAGAATCCAGCATGGGAAAAGAAAAGAGCAAACAACAAAGGGATTCTGTTCCTCAGAGCGTTAATCAACAAGTGGGCCGCCTGTGTGAGATTTACCAGAACACCCATTGTCCTGCATGTACACGCCGGTGACGTAATAACATCTGCAGTTTACAAAGGCTTGACAAAGCGTGTGCAGCTACAGGAAGTATGGAAGCTGTATAGCAGTCCATGTGACATGTGTGTAAGGGCAGCGGTGGAACAAATAGGCAGCATGTGGACGATTAGACCAGCAACAGCTCAGATGTTTGCTCTGTCGGGTACAGATGACGGGAATTAAAGAGTTTGTAGGTTTGGCAGGAAGCTCTAGAGATGGGCAAGTTTACAGCTAAGCCTTGATGGTTGTTAGTCGGAAACTGTTGGCTGGACTGTGGTACCCTACGACTGTGAAGATGGATTTCACCCTGAAGCTCAGTGTGGCGTCTTGGCAGTGCCTGACTCCACCGAACACCGTTAATTGTGCACAACTTTAAGGCTTGATATAATTTGATCTGATTTACAATGATCTTAATATTGTGCAGGTCTCCCTTGTGACTCATTAGAGAATGGACATGGGCCTTCTGAGGGTGTCCTGTGGTTAGTGGGGGGCCTTTGAGGGGTGGGGCCTCTGTGGATCATCCCACAGATACTTGATCAGTTTGGGATCTAGTGAATTTGGAGGCCAGGTCAACACCTTGTGCTGTTCTTCATGTTTTTTTTAGTTGTTCCTAAAGTGTTTTTGTGTGTGTGCCTGTGTCAGGCTGCATCCTGCTGGGGATGGCTGCTGCCATCAAGGAGTGTCATTGCTATGGGGTGGGGGTGCCTGGTCTGGTCTAGGTGGGTGCTACATGTCTAAGTAACATCCACACCAATGAATGCCAGGTCCAGAAGTTTCCCAGCAGAACACTGAACTGTCACAAGATGGTCAATGTTATTCACTTCTCCTGTCAGTGGTCATAATGTTATGGCTGACTGGTGAAGTTAGCATTGAGAAGTTTATCACATTTTGTGGTTTCACTGATGTGGAGGCCATATTTTATGTAATTTTCTTTTGGCGGTGCTCTCGTAGATCCTCACATACATCAAGCATTCCTTCTTGAACACGGCGCTCGTTTGTGCTCTGCGTGATGTTTGTCAGTCTCCTGAGAACAGCTGACAGATGCTGCACATTATCACGAATTATCACATTTACTCTGCGGACAAACAGACATGCTGTTTTAGAAAGGACGGGGCAGCCGTAACTCGGCGGCCTCTTTTCATGCAGCCTCCTTCCAGTCAGGAATGCCGCGTCGTTATGCCGCCTCTCTGCGCGAGGAACGTGGAACAGGCGACCATTGTTGGATCTGGTGGATCCATGATCACTTCTCCAGATGAAACACGATCAAATATCTGAGATGTTTTCTCACCACAGAGAGAGATGTTGATCTCCAGCTTGAGGGAAACGACACCGACGGTGTGTGATGACTGAGAGAAACCACAGCAGTGGATGTGGCGGCAGTTCATAAAGTCATTAACTCACTATCAGGACATGTGAGGCACCAATAAACCCCTCGCTGATGACAGTAGCTACACTCTTCGGCCTTGTTTACCCTTCTCTAGCCTCTGCTTTACAGGGCTGTTATTCTTCCCTCCCTCCTCGGCCGCCTCATAACTCGGCCTCTCCTCCGCCGATAGAGCCGTCGGTTGGAGCACCAACAGAGGAATCTGATTTACAGACGACCGCCCACTGGTTTGTCCTCCCTGCTGAAAAATGCTCGGCCCGCTAGGCCTCCGAGCTTCTGAATGGGAGGAGGAGGAGGGAGGGAGGGCACAGCAGGGACTGAGGTTGATTGATTTTTTAGTGGAGACAGCTGATTGCATTCTGATGCAGAGCCAAGCGACACCCAGGAGAGAGCTGCCGCACGTCCTCCGGCGCTGACTCTGATCAGATTATCAGTTAAAGAGATTTTCATCATTAGATTTTTTGCTTCTTATTCAATTTAGTGCTTCATATGAACTGTTTGGGCCTCGCTCAGTTTAATTCTGACTTTGTTCGTCTGTGTTAGCGTTATTAGCGCTAGTAGCTGCACATTTATCACCGACATGCTCGTGTGTTACGTGTCTCTGAAAGAGGCATAAAGTTGTAGAAGTGCTGCATGAAATGAAATCACCTCTGAACAGAAACTTTACTGGTTCCCTCCACTTTCTAAATACAGAAACCTTCTGTGTATACACCGCTTTGCTTGTTGCAGCATATTTTCAAGCTTCCTGCTTCTGCACATTCAGCCTCAGCTGTTTGTAAACAGGAAACCAGCGCTTAAATCCTCCAAACGGGCAACGTTGGCAGAATTTTCTTTGTACGATATAAAGCTTCAACTCATCCAGGTTCAGTGTCGACTGTCTGCCTTGTCCCTTAAATAGTATTCAAACTATTTTTAAATGACTTTATATCACGGAGCCTCGGTGGGTCTTTGCATGGCAGCAGGTGTCTTCCACCTACTTTTGTTTCTCCGTCCGTCTTTTTTTCATTCCCCCGAGAAGCTGCAGCCTGTGATCGCTGTGAGCAGCTGGAACATGCTGCAGACTTTCAGACATGAGTGTGAGTGTGTGTGTGTGTGTGTGTGCACACATTCCTGTGGTCAGCGGGGTGTTTGTCCAGCATAACTGCATGTTCATCATTGTGTTTATGGACGTGTGTAGGCTTCTCTACTGATCCTGAACACGACAAAGTGTTTCTTTGTGCGACAGAGCATGTGATAGCTCTTCATGTCGTCTTCCTTGAGCAACAGGCAGCGTGCTCCGAGTACCTCCAGATACGCTGGCTTTGGTTTTATTGATTAACAGGATTTATCTTTGCTCCGAGCGTGAAGGTATGCGCGCATTTGAAGTCGGAGCCACGCAGCCGTCACTCTCACCCTGGTGCCGGTTGTTGGGCGCCGTGCCCACGTGGGTTTGTGCCATCTGGAAAAAGGTTTCGTCCGTCAACTGAAGAGGTTTTGTGCTCGCTGGGAGTTCTGCACGAGTTAAGAAACAGGAAAACACGGACACAGATTTTAGGAAAATGAGGACACACCACAACATTTCAACATCTAAAGATAATAAGTTCATATCTTACTTTTGCAAATTAAGTAAAAAACTTTGTGAGGGGGAACATGAACGTTTGCACAACATTTCTGGTTAATTTGAAGACATATCTAAAGATGTTTAGAATACATTTTTGTCTGGACTGACCGACACTTGTATTTCTTGCTACTGGCATGTTTTATACTGAAGATACTCTAAACAACTCTTATCTTAGAAGAAATGTCAAAGAGCCAGGGTGGAGACTGGGGTGGATTGATGGGTCTGTCTTCCCCAAACTTCATCCAAATACTCTCTTAAAGCACTGGAATTTTACTCCAGTGATGTCCAGCCAAAAAACTAAACCCGCCCTTTACATAATCACAAATTCTGTCCGTTTGGTACTGGCGCTCGAGAATGAAGTCTTTTATTTTGAAAAGCAGAACTAATCAAACCATAAAACTGCAACAAATGTGCTGACGTCCTTATCTTTTTCCCCCTGGATGGAGATGATACGGGTCTGTCTCTGATCCGTGCAGAGATGTTTTGCATGTGGCTCTTTTCAGCTTCTCTTCACTGGAAGGCTTCTGTTGCTCTTCCTTAATCTGAGTCTCTTGTGACTCTTGTATCATACTTTTATCTAGTGTATTGAGTAAAAAAATTCATTCATAGAGAGTTCAGTAAATGTCATCTTGGTACAGCTCCCTGTCCTCTCTGCTTCAGTCAGCACTACAGCTGGGTTTATTCTTTACCCTACAAAGGTATCAGTTAACCAACGGTTTGGGGTAGATATCTAAAGGTTTTTCTTCATTCATTTATTCTTAACTGCAAATTAATCTAGTTTCATTGCATGGGTGTTGTGCCCTTTGTTTTTTTTGACTGACTTACTGGGATGCATTTGGCGTTGTTATGTGTTTTACAGCGTGGCACAGTGGTGTGGTGGTTAGCACTGATGCTTCACACCAAGAAGGTTCTGGGTTCCTTTCTGTGTGGAGTTTGCATGTTCTCCCTGTGTCTGCGTGGGTTCTCTCCAGGTACTCCAGCTTCCTCCCACCGTCCAAAGACATGCTGGTTAGGTTCATTGGTGATTCTAGATTGGCCGTAGGTGTGAGTGTGAATGCTTGTCTGTCTCTCTGTGTTAGAACTGTGATAGATAAATAAAGATAGCTAGTTCTGTAGCAAGCAACATTAATACAATCCTAGAAGAAGCCTATGAAGACACACAGTACAGTAGAATATCTTGCTGAGATGGTAAAGCCGGTTGTCCACTTATGGCACAGTTAGTGGTTCTATTCCCAGCCCCTCCACCTGCAAATGTGTCCTTGAGCAAGAAGCTGAACCCACAATTGCTACCAACGTCAGGTGGGCATCCATTCAACTCTGCATGGCAGCGCTACACCGACGGTTGTGAAGCACTTTGAATGCCTCTAGGTATAAGAGTGCAAACCATTTATCTGCAGGATTCTTCATTAGTGTCATTAGAGACTGGCTGGAGTTGCGTAGGCGTGGATACAGTGTAACCTGGATATGGAGGTGCATGAGGGTGTTAAGGCAACCCGCGGAGCCGTATCTGATCCGATGTCGGAGGTCAGGGCGGGGTCAGCCGGCGCTGCCAGAGCTCGGGCTGATCTGTAATTAAGCCAACGAGCTGTGGGACGAGCAGCAGATGTGACAAACCACAGCGAGGAGAATCGCGGCCGTGGGAACCGAGAGAGGGAGAGAGAGAGAGAGACGAGGCTCGGCTGCTTTCCGGGAAACGTCCCCAGGAGAGGAAAACTGACAACGAGTGTGGGAATGTTTGAGGAATCTTTCTGCACTCCCTTCAGTTTGTGTTTCTGTTTATTCGCCCTGAAGAAGTATCAACAACAACAACTACAACCACGGGTTAGCGTAGCTTTCTATCAGTGATTTAAAGGCAGACCGAGCTGCTCTGGGCCCTTGACCTTTAACCTCAGAGGGTTCAAGTTGAGTGCAGCCTGTTTACGTCCGGTGTATCAGATACTCAGCGGAAAAATCTGAGGCACAACTTTAGACACTAAGTACTTTATAGAAAGTAATTATACGAGGAGCTCATGAGTAAAATTTAAAAATAACCAGAACTTTACAGAAGCACGACTAAGAAAATTAACTGGAAGCCATTTAGATAATTATTGAAGTAATTTCCCACTTCTCAGATGTCAGGATTTCATGCTTTTGTGACTCAGTTGATCATTTTAAATTAAATTAATTATAAACTTTCCAGATTAATGGCTAAATATAATTGATATTGTCCATATTCCACTTTATTTTTAAAAAGCAGCCCTAATGAGCTTCAGTGTGCCCTGTAACAGCCGATATAAAAGAACGAAATTAAAGAAAACGCACAATACATCAGCATAATCATAATTAAAGGTAGTGAGTATGTTTGGAGGGAAATGTTTTAATTAAAACATGATAAGAAAAGCCAAATAAAACGTAAATGATGACAAAATATACCTTTTGGTTTGAGTCCTGCTCTGAGCAGCTGCCACGTTTGGACATTGGATACACCGTACGTAATGTTGGCACTGTAGAAATGTGTGTGGGAAACCTTAAGCTGTGGGAAAGTTCCACTCGAGGCATTTAACCAGAGGTGGAGATAAATATTCAGATCCTTGTGGTATTCACAACCTCATCGGTGGGAATTTTTGATAAGGTCCAAGTTGTGTTTGGTGGAGTTTGAAATATAATATATCTGAGGAAAATGTTCCTATCTCTGTGGATCATCCCACAGATACTTGATCAGTTTGGTATCTAGTGAATGTGGAGGCCAGGTCAACACCTTGTGCTGTTCTTCATGTTTTTTTTAGTTGTTCCTAAAGTGTTTTTGTGTGTGTGTCTGTGTCAGGCTGCATCCTGCTGGGGATGGCTGCTGCCATCAAGGAGTGTCATTGCTATGGGGTGGGGGTGCCTGGTCTGGTCTAGGTGGGTGCTACATGTCTAAGTAACATCCACACCAATGAATGCCAGGTCCAGAAGTTTCCCAGCAGAACATTGAATTGTCACAAAATGGTCAATGTTATTGACTTCTCCTGTCAGTGGTCATAATGTTGTGACTGTTCATGTTGGCATCATTTTGAGATATGCTTGGGGTTAACATCCATGTGGAAGACCCATGTGTCCCCAAGCTTTAACCTCCTGGCTGATGTCTTGAGATGTTGCTTTAATATATCCTCAGAATTTTCCTTCATTTTTCTGAAGGGCACCAGTCCCTCTTGCAGCAAAGAATCCCCACAACATGATGCTGCCACCCCCGTGCTTCCTGGTTGGGATGGTGTCCTTGGGCTTTATTTTTCGATCCATGGTTATTGTAGCCAAACAGTTCAGTTTCTGGTTCATCAGACAGAAATGTGCACATGTGCATCTTCAACCTGCAGGTTTTGGAGCCGTGGTAATGTCGATGTAAAGACTCTGAGGCTTTGATGAAACATTGTTTGCTCCAGTCTCTTCTCAAGGTCTTTTGCTGTTGTTCTGGGATTGATTTCTTACCAAAGTACATTTATCTCTCGGAGAAAGGAACGCGCATCCTTCCTTCCTGATTATGGCCTCCAGACATTTAGAAATAGCTCCCGAGGATGAACCGGAGTTTTGATAGCACGGTGAACTGAGTGTATGTGAAAGTCTGAGTTCTAAATGAATTAATATATCTGAAAAATGACTTGTGTCATTAAGTCCTAACTGACTTTTGTTCATACAAAGTCTCTGAAATGATTAAGAAAGTCAGTTTTAATGACTTTAATTTAGGTGTCTGTGGACTTATGGTATATATGGGAACTTATTTGCATCGCATTCTTGCACGTGTTGATATATAATCCAACATGGCCGCTGATTCCGGCATCTCTGACAGCTTGAATGGAGGGAAGGAGTGGAAGAGAGGACGGGGTGAGGGACGGGGGAAGTGGAGGGAGGGGCGGGGGGGGGCAACCAAACGAACAAGGCGCTCTTTATGACGACCGACTGTTTTCACGGTGACTCATCGTACTTCACAGTCCCGTCTGCGGCCCGAGGAGGCCCGTCCTCGTGTTTGCTGAATGACACACTGTGTTTTCAGGATGTCGTGTTGGGACGGTCGTTGGGAACACCAGCACACGCCTCCTCCGCTCCCGCTCTACGCCGTCAGGTCTCTGCTGCAGAAACATATACTTACTGGTGTGAATCAATAGGAGGCAGTGATTCCAAACTACCGTCTGCAGACGTTAGATGAGGTCCAGTAACTCCTCATCAGCTCCACGTGACATCTTCTGAACACGCGTATTTAGTTTTATTTCAGTGAAAACACTTCTCCCAACATTTGGATTTTGAACTTGGACATTTTAGTGAGGTCTCTTTAAAATTTTAGGAGCTGATATAAACAAATAAAGTTAAATTATATTGAAGAAGTTTTGTTAAACATGACAGGTGCGTTTCTGCTCCATAATCCAAACCAAGTTGTGAAGTGCGACGTTATTATGTAGTTTACAGAGCTTTATCACACCCTGGGAGTTTTTACAGTACACCTGTTTTTTTTATTTGAGGACAGTAAACAAGGACTGGTTTCACTCTGCGCTCCTTTCTTCTTCAGATTCCCGGAGTTTCCTGGAAAGCATGAACCACACCGGCAGCTCCACGGACGGAGAGCTGTTCAGATCAGACGCGTCCGCCACTCCCGCTTCCTGTCAGAGGATCTTCGGCTCCATGTGCTCGGTGTCGTCAGGCAGCCCCCTCCCCCACACTGACAGGTATGCGCTGTTTCTGTGGAGCACCTTTCATTAGGAAGTCGTTCTGCAGGGCCTCGGTTCTCCATGAGGTGTTTGGAAATCAATACACGTTGACGGGATTCATCACATAATCTCGGTTTGTCATGTTCATGAAACCAGTTGGAGATGACTGAAAGTGGCTGTAAGAAATCTGCTGTAGTAGAATAACACAGGAGAGTCTTTATCTGTACATGAAGATGGATGAAACCACCGTGACTTCACCAATATGTTTCCAAGTGAGAGGTTTTGAAGCTCAGTGTGGGATCTCTGGCCGTCGCCATCTTGCCACTGCCTGACTCCCAGCTAAAATAGCTAAAGAGTTATATTGGTACACAGCGTGAAACTTTATGGCGCAATACAGTTTATATAAATACAATTTATGGCCCTTCTTGAGTAGATATTAATCGGAAGGCTAACTCCTTAGCTTGCTAATGGATTTGACTGTGCATGCATGGGGAGATCTCAGACTGGCCGCCCGACAATCCATCGTTGTATTGTACATCAACCAAGTGTCAAATGCCACAGCGAAGATAGACAGGTAGATCGTGGTCCCTGGTCTACGGAGATTATCTCACTTTCAGCGCTAGCCTCAAGTGGCCATCTGGGGAACTGCAGTTTTTTGAGCCCCTTGAAGTTGAAGCTTGGTCGCGTTCCATGGTCATCCTGACCGGCTTGTCTGCTCAGCACGGTAGTTAAGAGCACTTTTCAATTAATTTGTCAGCTCAGACTTCTTTCATTAACAAAGTCGTTTCTGTCCACATGGTCCGCAAGAGATTAAGGAAAACTGAAGATGCAGACTTAGTTTATATCTGCAGGACATCATGCATTGCAGCTGAATAATTGCCTGACAAAGCAGGTGGAGGAGAGTTGTTATCAGCTATGTTTAGGTTTGCTGAAGGTGCTGTGTGCTTCCTGTTTACGTCTATAGATTCAAACTACAGTCGTTTAAAAACACAATAGTTGTACATGAGACGTGAGACCTGTGTTTACCTTTGAACGAGGGATGTGTTGTTGCTTGCTGTAGTTATAGGCCTCCTCCTGTAGACACTTGATTCTTTTTTACATATTTTAAGAGTCTCCTTGACTGCAGGAGCCGGGCACATGCCTGGTCTGTCCTTGAGGGTTGAACTTCTGCAGGAAACTCTACCTAGTGGCACCTAACAGGAGGTTTTTAGAGCGAATGTTGCACCTACTGTCACTTCACAGTTGCACCCCCGTCCATTCCGTCCTCTATATTTCGACTCATCCTTTCTTTTTCTCCCCTGCAGCTCCACTCCTCCTCCAGTGTGGCACGACCAGACTCCGAACTCCCTTAACTCCCCGTATCCTCCCCAGCCCTCACCCCCTCTCTCCCTCAACACCCCCAATGCCCACAGTTCTCCTCGGGGGCCTCTGAAAGGCCTGGGTGGGGGTCCGGGCTTTCGCAAGGGGACAGACAGCACGGACTTGTCCTCGTTGTTGCTGGGGAACGGCAGCCTGGAGCACAGCCTCCTGGAGGCCATGGAGGGCCTCGGGAGTCTGAACCTGGACGGAGACGGGGGCCTCGCTCCTCTTCTGCCCGAGAAGAGGCGCGTCGGCGAGGGGGTAGAGCTCGGCTCGCGCTCCCCGTCTCTGAGCGGGTTTTCCAGCCCTCGCAGCGGCAGCAGTCTCAGCATCCCTTTCTCGTCCTCCATGAGCCCGGACCCCCTCAGGGGACTCAGTGGGACCCAGTCGCCTGGAGCAGGTAAACTGTCTTGACCTTTGGTATGGTAGTCTGGCAAAGAAAGTTTCTCGTTTGGCTTTTTAAGTTTTGTCTTCTGTCAGACGACACCTTCACAATATTTACGTCAGTCACAAAAAATTGGAACAGTTTTCCAAATACAAAACCTTAAAATAATCCAAATGATGAGCACTTGTAAAACAAATTCATTCCAGTCAAAACATAATCTCAAAATGATTTTGTTTCCCTGGACAAGGATTTTTAAATTTTAAATTTCCAAACAAGCATCCAAAAACTACCCATTTTATTTATAGTAGAAGACCCAGCACTGGGTTAAGCGGTGCCACATAAAGTCTAGACATCACAGAATAATAAAAATAAATGGTTCATTTCATTTAAAAAGGCAAAAAGCCACAGGTGAGATATGATGAACCTCTGCAGCTCTTTCGTCAGGTCTCTCCAGCTTTAATCACAGCCTCCTCAGCTGTGGCTGATTTGTATAATCAAGCCCATGCTCTGCCCCTCCAAGGCCAGTGTGGCTGCAGAGGGACGTTATACGTAAAAGGAAAGGACAAGGTTACCCCGCAGATAGCCAGTCTGGATACTCGAGCATGCTCTTGGCCAGTACTTGGCCGGTACTGAGCTTTTAAGCTTTTATTTTTGCCTTTATTTACTTAGTGCTGGAGAGAAACATGTGCCACTGCAGTGAGGACAATAGCTTCGGTTTATTTGGGGCTAAAAAAAAAAAAAAAGATTTATTTAGTTTCGGCTTGAAAAATCACAAAATGTCTCCAGGAAAGACTCCACTAAGACTTTTACTGTCTCTAATACAATAAAGATTGATGGAAATTTAGTTTGGCTAATTAAAGTGTTTCATAAAGACCGTATGTTCAGTAGAGATAGAAATAGAAAAGCATTTAATGTCATTGTATACATGATATAGCAAAATTGCAAAATACCTGCCCCAGCGATGCTTTTGAGAAGAATAAAATACAAACGTACAGAAAAATAAAATCCTCCACAACATGCCACTCACAAACAATCCAGTAGAAGAACCTGTGAGGTACGGTGCAGTGTTAGGGACACTTCTGAGGACAAAACACATCTGATTTTTTAAAAATAAATCCAGAAAAGCCAGAAACAAAGTCGCAATGTGATAAGATTAACAGTAGGAGGGGAATTCTGAACTATCGAATAAGTGCTGTAATGTGCAAAAAGAAAGACTGAATGCTGGGACACATACTCTAGATGTTTTTCTGTGTTCATTCTTATTGTGGAGGCAAGAAAAATCAAATCTGACCAACTAAAGATATAGTTATCTGCATGACGACATACTGCGGCGTCTGTCTTTGTGTCACTGGCGTGTACGCAGACACTTCAACCAATCTGTCTCTGTCACATTTGGCCTGAAGCCAGTCTGAAACCTAACACGCCGCTTTAATCTGTGTCCCGCAGACTCTGGCAGTAAGCAGTACACCGTGAAGTTTGTTCAGGACACTTCCAAGTTCTGGTACAAGCCTGACATCTCCAGAGACCAAGGTAAATATTGGCCCTGGACCGCAGATCCTAAACGGCCACTCGAGAGCAGATAATACGTCCTTGTGCATGCAAAGATCTCCTCCGTGTACAGTCTGAGCGTGCTTCTAACTTTGGCTTATCTCTGCTCCCTCCCTCCCTTCTCCTCTTGACCCGCTGAGCAGCTATCGCCGTGCTAAAGGACAAAGAGCCCGGCTCGTTCATTGTCAGGGACAGTCACTCATTCCGCGGGGCGTATGGGCTGGCCATGAAGGTGGCCACCCCCCCTCCATCGGTGGTGCAGCAGCAGAGTAAAAAAGGTGGGTTGAAAAACACCGACAGAGAACATGAAAGTCATAGAGGATGAGGAGTGGGAGGAAACGTTGGAGTTTGACTAGAAATGATGGTATTTTAGCACTACAGTACTCTTATCATTGCAAAATATCGTAATACACCAATCAGCCACAACATTAAAACCACTGACAGGTTAAGTAAATAACACTGACCATCTTGTGACAATGTTCTGCTGGGACTTTTTGAGCTGACGTTGAAAAGTGCACAGATTTCTTCACCCACACCTACTGTAACGCTGTCCTGCAGGTGTGACGATACTAAAATATTCTTGTCTCTGCAGCAGGAGATCTGTCCAACGAGCTGGTGAGACACTTCCTGATAGAGTGCACGTCGAAGGGAGTTCGTCTCAAAGGCTGCCCCAACGAGCCGTACTTTGGTGAGATAATGATCTTAATATTTGCACTGAGCTGCAGATGATGTATAAAGTCTCCATGCAGGGCGTTCATCAGGGTGATTTTAATGTGCTACCCTCTACTGGTCAGAACAGTGAGGCGCAAATGATTCTGCCTCTCAGTGCGACGAGTCCTCTCTGGTGGTGGAATCTCATTTATGCGTTAATATTTCCTGGCAGGGAGTCTCACAGCGCTGGTGTGTCAGCACTCCATCACCCCTCTGGCTCTGCCCTGCAAACTCATCCTGCCTGACCGAGGTAAACCAGCAGATTTATTCTACGAATGAGGGGCATCATAATCAAAACCTCATCCTCTTACAGCTCCAACAGAATATTTCTTTTATTTAGTCTCGTTTTTTAGGAACAGGTGTTTTTGTTGTGTTTATAGATGAGATACGAGGTTATTAAACGTGGTATTAGTTTAGCTTTGGTAGCAGATTTGAGATAAGTACCACGCAAAAACGTGTTAAAAGTAAAGTGACTATGCTTTGAAAATTACTACAAAGAACTTAAGTCACAGGACTTGTGAGGATTCAAATTTGTCCAGGACATCTAAACACTTTCTGACTTCAAATGCAAAGATGTCAGACATTAAAATGTTATCATATCTGACAAATGAATGCACATATCAAGAATCTACTCCAATATTAGATATGAAGTCACATGTGCAGCTGACATTACAATTAAAACTGACTCTGAAGAGACTCTCTCTCTTTACTGTTTTACTTCTAAACTTTCCCTTTTGGTTTATTTCTTTGCATTGCTTTTGAGTTGTGTGTGTTGTATGTTCTTGTCAAAAAAAAAAAGAAGTGAAGAAATGTTAAATATCTGCAGTGTTTAAATGATCAAATATCTGGATTTGATGCTGCCCTTTGTCCCACATGAGAGTAGTAACTTAACATATTACCATATTATAACATCATCATATCGTAGACAGTCCTCAGATGAATTCATAATAGATAATAGTCACTAGTGGCCGTGGATTCAGTCTCAGCTGAGGCCACATTAGTGCACAGAGGAACCACAGTTTTCTTGCTGATGCCGTTTTTAATGTTGTTTTAACACTGTGGGATCTTTTCAGCCTGCCTTTATAACAACCTGCAACATGACTGCAGAAATATATATAAAAATATATAATTGTGTCTTATTGCTCTGAAGTTGATAACAACACATTATTTGCATGAAAGTGCACAGATTCAACGTGGTTTTGACTCATTGTTTTTTTCCTTCCAGACCCGGTGGAGGAGCTGACCGACTCGTCTGCACAGACGGCAACAAACTCTGCAGCTGAACTTCTCAAACAGGGAGCAGGTACATCACTCACTCAAACTGAACAAGTCCGTGACCCAGCAGACACTTTATCTTCACTTTACTCCTTTAATCTGTGACCGTGCAGCGTGTAACGTGTGGTACCTGGGCTCCGTGGAGCTGGAGTCTCTGACGGGACACCAGGCGGTCCAGAAGGCCACCACGGTGACGCTCTCCATGGACCCTCCGCCGGCCTCCACCGTCGTCCACTTCAAGGTGTCGGCCCAGGGGATCACGCTCACCGACAACCAGAGGAAGTGAGTGCTGGTGCATCGGGCGCGCACAGACGCTAACATGAGTTCAGGCGATTTACTCAGTTCTGCTTCTGCTTGATCTGCTGCAGGTTGTTCTTCAGGAGACACTACGCCGTCAACACTGTGATATTCTGTTCTCTGGACCCACAGGGGAGGAAGTGAGTACTGCGCACGGATTAATCAAGAAAACCACCCACATTATTCTTTTCATCCTTCACTTCAAACTTTGGATGAAGCACAAATTGACCTATGAGTTAAGGTCATTTAAGTTATATTGCAATGCACTGCAACCATGCAACGCCAGGAGCAGTTTTGGGGGTGAGGAGCTTTGCACAAGAGACCTCAGCTGTGGATGTAGAAGGGATTCGAACCAGTGACCTAATCCTAACTCTAAATCAGTTCCTCTAACCACTAGTTCTCCACATTTGTCCCATCCATTGGCACATACAAGGAGCACACAAGGAGCAGGCTGATGCCCTCAATGGATCCAAGGAACACACTTAGAGTTTGGGGTGGTTGGGCATTTCACTCATAGTTGTAGGGAGATACAATCATTTTTTTAAATCTCAAATTGTATCTAACAGAGAGAAATCAAAGACCATTAATCATTCTTACACGTACACTAAAAGTCGACAATAGCAGCTTTTTGCTGTCTCACCTGAGCTGTACATGATTGGTGGAAGGATGGTGCCTCCAATATCTAACTAAATCTGTCTGCAAAATTATCCCTGGAGATGAATGAAGTGGAGTTTACTTCTTCAGATAACATATGAAACAAGAAGGCTCCAGAAATCTGACTAAAGAGGGTTGCATCTGTTTTTTAAAGTCTCTTTCTTCATTTCCAAACGCCACCTATTTTCCTCAAGGAACTTAGCATTGCATCACGTCCAAGCAAACTCCTCTCTGTTTCCCCATAGCTCCAACTCTTTGCAAAGATCAGTTAACTGCAAACCCCTTTTTATATAAAAATAAAACCACATTATTAAAACCACAAAATTATTCTGTTAACAAAGTCACCTTATATTTTTAAATGTTAACACATACTGTACCTCAGGATTCGGTGAAGTGCACGTCAAAATTTAACTGTTTCATTGCTGAATTCAACGATAAGTGTGATGGTTTTTAATTTGTTATTGTGTCCCGTACAGGTGGACCAGAGACAGCGGCTCCACTGCAAAGTGAGTTCTGACAAAGTATTTTAGTATTGTCAACTCATCACAGCATATTATAGTTGTATTTTTGAACAGGTGGATGTTAAATTACTTAAGGTCTGCAGTTCATTCATTAAATAATAATGTTATATTTTATAGTATATATATTTATTTAAAATTGTTAGAACTTATTTAAACGTTTTAAGAGAGTTGTAGTTTCTCAGAGGTAGATGAACAGAAGCATAGAAAGTAATCTAATTTATATAACATGAGAAGAGGAGAGGACCTCGGGTGGATCCCTGTGGCACACCCTTAGTAAATAGCAGGAATTCACACAGATAGAAATATGATAATTAGCTACTGAACTGCCGATTTTTAAACTACAGTTGTCTGCAAAATGTTTCTTGTCTCTCTACAGCTTCAAGCTAACTCTGTAAAGAATAAACCCACAGAAAACAAAATGTGTATCAGATTTAATAAGACATGCAGTTTGATCTGTGTTCAAAGAACTGCTTGAATGTTTCCTGCTCTTGGTTTTAAGTGTGTCTGTCTCGCTCTTACAGGATTTTCGGATTTGTAGCCAGGAAATCCCAGAGTGAGACTGAAAATATGTGCCATCTGTTTGCCGAGCACGATCCCGAGCAGCCAGCGAGTGCCATCGTCAACTTTGTCTCAAAGGTCATGATCGGGTCGCACAAAAAGTAAGGAGAAAGTGCTGCAGCGTAAAGGAGCCGCACTAGGGATCAACATCCCACCCAAACTTCGCATAAATATGGAGAACTCTCACACTCCAGCCCCTGACTCTGTCGGTCCTGCCTGCAGAATAGACTTGTGTATTTCAGTGCTGACTGCACTGCGGGATGCTGCCACCAGAGGGACCCAAGACTGCTGATGTATAAAGTTTCACTCCGCAGCAGGAAGCCATAACTACTTCCGAGCATGTTTTCTGGAGCAGTTTTTATATAATGTGTATAAATTCAGACATTTGTTTGCAGAGGATCTCGTATGAAAATAATTTTGGACTACTTTATTGGACCTGTATTTTGGAATCTACTCTATTGCACGCTGTCCGTGCAATACCATTACTTTCTTTTAAGTGGAAAATCTTGCATATTCATCACATAAACATGCATTTCTAATCATAATTATAATTCTGACACATCTTCTTATTGGTAACAGTGTGCAAATCAGGTTCAAGCATCAGTTTTGAGCAAACCACATGCCAAATTTTATATTAATGCAATATCAGTAACATGGTTGCCCCTGTATTCAAGATGGATTTATTGTGTTGTGTTTATATATTGTTGAAGATATTTATCCCGCTCTACAGATGTGTAAAAGTTGTTTTTTGTTTCTTAAATATACTTGTCATATATTTTTGTATATTAACACATACTGTACATTAGGATTAAAGGAAGCGTACCTCAAGGTTTATGCAATTATCTCCCATGATATTGTTGTTGAAGAATGTGATATGCCGTTTTACCGCATAATCTGCTCATGTATACTTGTTGTATTACCAACACACGTAGCTGTTGATAAGGACCTTTATCAATAACGTCACTACAGATTTGTGTCGGATTTTCTCATTGAATCTAATGAAAGATCAAAAACAGTCGCTGGGATAAATGTGTCTGCATTTTTTCCATTTCTAGCGCCTTCTTCACATTTATTTTTTTGCAGATTTGTAAATGAATCTACCATATCAACATTGGTAAAGATTAATAAAACAAAAAAAGGTTGAAAGTTGCTTAAGTTTATCACTGAGGCCCATTGACACGTAACTTAATCACTTGTTCAGCTCCAGGAATGCAAAATATATGTTAAGATATGAATTTCCTTGTGCACATCCCATTTTTGCACATACTGAATCACAGCACTTATTTTCCTTCTCATTTATACAAAAAGGAAAAGAGAAGAAGACCCAAAATAGACCCCTGTGGTACACCACTGGCAAATACAATGGATTTTCGACATGCACACTGATGGAATATGAAATATGATAAATAGCAACCAGATTGCAACTTTTGTTGAAACTACAGCAACTGCAACATTTTTCTTCTCTGGTAAACTTATTAACATCATAAGTTATTGTTTATTTTACCATGGAATGTTTTTGGTTGCAAGAGAACTAATCTTCTCCAGGATAACATGCAAATATGGTCTAATTAAACATTCTTCAGCTCTCTTGTCAGCTTTCGTGTGTCACTGCTGCATGTTGGCGTCTTACATCTAATCTTTTTACTCTGTAATGTGGTGATTAACGCCAGTCAGAAGGCCTAAAGAAAATATGGTTGATAAATGCAGTCTGAATGGTTTTATCCTAATGCACCTTCTTCAAAAGAGACACTTTTCGTTTAGGCTTTTTAAACATTTCTCGATTCTTTGCCATGTGGGGGAAATTGAAAACACAATTGTGACATACAAGACACAGAATTGCTCACAGTATGCATATTCAGCCTTATCTGAGGTGCACTTCCTTCTCAGAAGAGACAGTCTCATTTATATAGAAGGAGAAGAAGAGAGGACCACAAATGGATCCCTGTGGTACGCCACTGGTAAATACCAGGAATGTGGGCTCATGGGAAATATGATGAAAAAGCTACAGAACGGCAGATTTTTGTTCAGATTACAGCTACTGCAACACCTTCTTCTCTCTTAAAAGAGTTTATTCTTCACTAGATAATGTCCTTTGGTAGTAAGAGGACTAATGTTCTGTAGGAAGTACTGTATGACTGAAACTGGACACCCAACGTTCCTTCATTTGGTTTTTCTGCAGTGTGTTGGTGTCTTACATCTAAGATTTCTTGCCCCTTCAATATGGCGGTTAACGCCAGTCAGAGAGCTGAAAGAAAACATGGTTGAAAAAAGCAGTGTATACAGAGTTGTGGGATGAAAAAAGAAAACAATGGCCTTAAATGAATGGATTTTCTCCAAAGAGACATTTCTTTTCTTTATTTAGATAAAGGTTTTTGGTAGTAAGAGGACTAATCTTCTCCAGGATAACATCTAGATGTGGCCTCTAACTAATTCATTGAAACTGGTTACCAACGTCTTTCAGCTCTCTGGGGTTGTGGGCTGAAAAAAACCCAAAACAATAATCCATAATAGAAATAGAACTGCATGTACAGCTACCTGTAAGATTATAGTTGTATACAATTTACCCATTGTTAGTATGAAAGTCTAAATGTGTGCAACCATGCATAAATATACATTTACCATTAACGCTAAAAGCATTAGTAAACGTTGTGTTGTGATTTTGAGTGTAGTTTACAGTTTTGCCAATAGATGGCAGTAACCGGCCATCAAATCCTAAACTGGTAAAACTTTTAGAAAAAAAAAAAAAAACATTTGAGTCATAATCAGATTTTCTGCTTTCTGGGTTCCTCTTTTTTTTTTTTTTCTAACCACACTGGTTTTATAGCAGGGAACTGTTGCAGATGAATCCGAGCAGGTCTGCACATGCACCAAGAACCACCCTGCTGACTAAACTTGGCAAAGTGCATCCGAGCTTGTGTGTGTGTGTGTGTGTGCATCTTCGGGCGTACACGTGACAGAAAAAGGTGGTGCAATGCCTGACAGGTCCCCAGGTGCCTCGCAGATAGACTGATGGCTGCCTGTCTCCGTCCGCCGCGTCTTGCTTTGGAGGCCAGATCATCAGATACCAGCTCTGAATGAGGCTCTATTCAGGTTCCTGGTCTCTGCGGGGAGCGCCGAGGAACTGGAAGTGGGACAGAGATGTGGGGACACGTCGCTGTCATGCAGTCCCGCCTGGCCTGGAGGGACAGCATGGAGGGTGGGGGGTGTAGTGCTGGTGCGTGTGTGTCTGCATGGGGGGTGGGGGTGGTTGTCGGTGGTGGATGACCTCACCATTACGGGAAACTTTCCCACAGCCTGCACACAAAGAAGGCCGTCAAAAGGTAAAAAGGATGAGAAAGAATAGAAATTTAACACAGTGTGTAAAAAAAAAAAAAAAAAAAAAAGAGGAGGCAAAGTGCGGAAAAGCGGATAGTCGATGAGAAGGAGGTTGTTTCGGAGGGGGAGTCGTGTTCCCTTTTCAGCGACTCAGAGATTTTCGGGGTTGATAGAAGCTCTGCTTTTCCTCAGACAGGCCTGCGCTCACAGCAGCGACCCTCAGCCCCGTTCCTCTTGTGCTCCTCTTTGCTGAGTCACCTGCCGCCATTTTGTCCCCTAGCTGGACCTCTGCTTGCACTTCCTGCTGCACTTCCTGTCAGGCGGCCCACCACCACCAGCACCTGGTGGCCCAGTGGTTTTCACAGCCGCCGCCGCCGCCGCCGCCGCCGCCGCCGCTGCTGCTGGACGACATCACATTCCTGGCATTGCTCGCTCCGAATGGTGTTTGGAAATCCAAAGGCCGGCTTCCGTTCGGGAATGCCTCCCTCACAGAGTCCCTCTCAGCCTCTGATCCCCGGCCTCCTCTCACTTTATTTGAGTTAGCTATTTAAAGCCCATGCTAAGTGCGCTGCTGGCTGCACGGGGGAGCAAACACACACTCGCCCATCTCACACGTTAAAACCACACCGACCCACAAATAATCCCACTCCTATTTTTAATATGGTGGGCTGTAGGGACATAGCCTGCAGGGTGACTTCAAAAAATCAACTGACTTTCTTTTTTATTTCACTCCTTCTTATCGCGCCAGATTCGTTTAGTTTCGTAAAGATAATCTGGCGCTACATCATTTCTAAACATAAGCTCACATTGTTCTCAGTAAATCAGTGAATTTTAAACTTCAGACTCTAGATTTAATATGATATGAAGACAAACATGTCTCATAATAAAAAGTCTGACCTAGCTAATGCACTTTTCACCGGAATAAAATAATTCTTTTAACCTTAATTTTATTTCCAGTGGAAAATCCCACAAACTGAATTTAGTTTCAGCTAAGGTATTTCTTCCTTACGTGAGTCTAGTTGCATGACGACATGGATGCAACTCGGCATCTACTCCTTTAAAATCTCTTTTTCCAAATAAGTATGCAGGATAGCTTCATGTCAAATATACATTTACAGGATTTCTGCATCAAGCTTCCTGATTTGTTGCATATTTATGCAAAAAAAAAGCTCATTTGATCTGCAAATTGTGGGTTCCTCTTGGGTGCTCACTCCTTACAATCCCTTCCATATTTTCCCTGAACACACACACACACACACACACACACACACACACACACACACACACACACACACTTCCACCTGTAAGCCAACGTGTAAAGGCAGGAAAGCAGCGAGAAATCTTTTAGATTTATGTCTTGAACGCGAGACACGAACAAAATTTAGCTCCAACACACAGAGAGGCATTAGAGAGTATGGCATGCATTCACAGATTTCAGACAGAGATATGTTTTATGGGCTATGAGCTCACACACACACACACACACACACACACACACACTTGAGCGCCAATCAAGATTTCTGGCCTACGTGCGCTCAGGCACATGCTGAGAAAACAGTGCCTTTATGGCCGCCCTGCTCATTGCATTGTCTCGAGTATAACTGAACTGAAACACACTGTTTCACGCGCGCACACACACACAAAAGGTCTCAACTACTTGGGTATCAGCGTCAGTCTTAATGAACCTGTCTCCAGGGGGCGGGGCCGGGGTAATGTCCCACACAAAGAGCTCCCGCTGGGCCACCGAGCCAACCAGAGGCCAACAGATTAACTTGCATTACATCAGCATCCCCACAATACACCTAATGAGGGAGGGATTATGTGCGCGTATGTGTGAGTGGGTGAGAGTGTGTGTCGGCTCTCATGCCATTGCATCACTAATTAAATGCAGTGACTCACTTTTGCTGATTCAGTGTGTGCAAAAAAAAAAGAAACGTGCACAGGATGCATATCTTAACGTGTATTTTGCATCCCTGCAGCCGAACTAGTTCATATTTTATAACGACAAGGGATCAGGTTATGTGTGTGGTCAAAGATCTTCAGTGATGAGCTCATGGCGTGAACAGTTTAGCATTTTTCAGCTCATTGTTTTGGTTTTATAGCCCATAAATAAGCTGACTCTTTTTGTTTAGCAGCTGTTCTCTAATAAACCGACCTCACGTTACCTGCCCAGCGCCGAGCGGCCCGACAGGCGAACTCGGTGTGTCTCGCCGGGGAAAGAAAAAGTGCAACAAAACCAAAAATGAGAGCAGTGACAGCGTTGAGTTTCCAAATGCTTCCGCTGCCAAAAATGGGGCCCGGGACAAAATGTTAAATCAATCCCAGTAAATGCAACTTAAAGATCAGTTTGTGGTTTTATTGTTATTATTCTCGGCTCGTGTTCGCCTGGACGTCTGCACATTCTGTGCCGAGCACAGACTGTCTGTAGAGTCACGGTGTCTCATTTGATCAACCTGATGTGTGTTGTGATGTTTGCACAGCACCCGTCCCCATCCTCAGCCAATGTTAAGCCGTCAAACACGCCACTTCTTCTTCTTCTTCTTTTTATCGTTGTACCTCTAAACACAAGTAAACAGCACATATTTTTTGAGGATTACATGATTGGATTACAGACTTCTAGGTTAGCTGCTGTGACGCACGTATTTCATTCTGATTGAGGCGGTAATTGATACGATATGTTCCATTTAACCTTGATTTAGTTCTGACATGCCCTCGACGCTACGCTGGCATTTTTGGGAACAGGTAATCAAGCAAGTAACCGTTGAAAAATGGAGCATTAGCAGTGAGAGAGGGCACACCGTGGTGGTGGACGCCGCATAGCAAGAAGATTCTGGGTTCTGGGAGTTTGCATGTTCTCCCTGTGTCTGCGTGGGTTCTCTCCAGGTTCTCCAGCTTCCTCCCACTGTCCAAAGACATGCTGGTTAGGTTCATTGGTGATTCTGAATTGGCTGCAGGTGTGAGTGTGAATAGTTGTCTGTCTCTCTGTGTTAGCCCTGAGATAGACTGGAGGCCTGTCCCCCGCGACACTCCAGAAGACATCAAGAAAATGAATGATCGAGTATCTATATGCTGAGATGGGACGCTTCTCTTGCCCATAGACGGGCCTCTACTTCCTCCAGTATCCCGGGGGCACTATCTTGCAAGTTTGGAGCCAAAGTTTGAGCAACACTGTCCGAGAGAGGAGCCTCGTCATCGATGACCCGCCCACGCTTCCTCTCTCAGTTTAATGCAGCCTAAAGGTCAGTTTGTGTTTTTGTTATTACCACTCGCTCATGTTCGCCTGCACGCAGGTCTGTAAATGTCGTGCAGACTGAGCGTGGAGCAGCTCACGCGTTCTGTGATGTTTGCCCCGTACTCCACATCCTCCGTTGTGTTCTTGTTAAGCTGTTGCACACGCTATTTTTTTTTTGTCTTTTTAATGTCGTCCGGCCCATCACAACAAACAAAGAGCCTCTTCTTCTTCTTGCTGCAAGGGAGGTCTCCATCGTGGTTTCTAGAGAGCACGTGTGGAATGTGTCCGCATATGTGCACGCCCCTGATTGTAGTCTGCACAGATGTCCGCAGCTGTCTTGGACATGGAAGCCTTGAGTTGGCCTTAAGGCTTATTAATCGGTCCTGTCTGCAGTAATGACAAGTTAACCCTTCAATATCCAGGCTGAATAAGAACTAAAAGGTTGGACGAATGATGTTTGCTGGAGTTGGAAACAGTTTTGGGGATGCATTTTCCAGAGGATGGACCTTTGTTTGTCCTGTAGGGATCTCAGGGTTTAGGAGGTCAAATATGTAATCAGAAATATTTTTGGCATTTACCTCTGGGCAAAGTGGTTTCCATAATCTGAATAAACCGTTTCTGATTCCCAGTTCTGCTGCCAGATCTCAGCTTTGCTTTATCATCACATCTAACCGCAGTTTTCTTTAACATGACACAATTTACATGCTAGTGTGCCGTCTCAGTTTGCGCTTTGTGTGTGTAATGGTGTTTTGTGCTGTTTCCTGCTTCCCTCCGCAGTGTTTTACTAGGCCCGGCGTACCCCTGGTTCACGTTTCAACCATGTTGGGTTTTTTTTTTTTTCCATCTTCACTTTCAGCCTCATTCTTTCTCCTTTTCTCTTTTCTTTCCTGTCTTTTATTTGGCTTCTCCTGCACACGTAAAAAAAACTTTACAGGAAGTGGGAACAAAGTCGTGACTGTATGTGAGTCTCCTGCAGAGAAAGAGACACGCTGCCGGTCCTGTTTAGCTCCCAGCGTCCATCTTTCTTTTCCTCCTGCTTTATTAGTTTTTTTTTCTTCTATCTATCAGTCTTCCCATTTGGCACTTTCACCTCAATGAGTTTTTGCAAGCCATGACCCAGATTAGTGCCTGCCAAAACAGAGAAAGCAGAGCATTAAAAGAAGTTGGAAATAAATGAAAGAATTGGAGAGGAATAGCCAAACAATTCGGAGTGGAGGGGAACGAGGGTGAGAGCGAGAGATAAAATGAGAAGGGCAGACAGAAATAGAAAAAGGGTCGTTTGGGGTGGCTGCACAATGGGCACCAGTCTGGAGAGAGTCAAGAGTCTGAGCTCACTGCCCCGCGTCTCAAACTGAAACTGGGGGGAATAACAAAGAGACGAAAGGCATCAAGCTCTACTGGAGCTACTGGTCACACTATGCTGCGATCAGACCACAGGATACGACCCTGATGTTCATAGCGGAAGACAAAAGTTGCAATGCCTCCACCAGTTTGCAAAATATCCCTGGATCCGATTCAAATTCCTAAAAAACCTGTGCACACAGGACAAGAGTTGAACTGATAGCAACTTTGAGGGCACGACCAATAGGAGAGGACCAGAAAACTTTGGTGACGCTAAACGGGTGGGTACCAATTTGAGCGACTCTTTGAGGCGACGCTATGGAGGCAACGACCAATGGGAGAGAGTTCATTGATTCTGCAGACCTTTGCCACAAGGAAACACCATCCACCACTTTGGTTCCTATCCCACCAATGTTCTGCTGGGAAACTTCTGGACCTGGCATTCATTGGTGTGGATGTTACTTAGACATGTAGCACCCACCTAGACCAGACCAGGCACCCCCACCCCATAGCAATGACACTCCTTGATGACAGCAGCCATCCCCAGCAGGATGCAGCCTGACACAGACACACACACAAAAACACTTTAGGAACAACTAAAAAAAAACCATGAAGAACAGCACAAGGTGTTGACCTGGCCTCCAAATTCACTAGATCCCAAACTGATCAAGTATCTGTGGGATGATCCACAGAGGCCCCTCCCCTCAAAGGCCCCCCACTAACAACAGAAGGCCCCATGTCCATTCTCTGATGAGTCACCACAAGGCAGACCTGTACAATATTAGGAAGGTGGTCATAATGTTACGCCCGATTGGTGTATACAAGAGCTTTAATCTCCCTGCTGCAGCTACGAGCGCGGCCCATAAAGGACCTTTGATGGAAATCCTTTTTAACTGACACCATGCCAAAAGTAATCAAGTGATTTCATTACTCATCAGCCCAGTGACCTGGTTTGTTAAGTAGCAGCGTAAACTTGGGTCAAATCTAGGAATACTACATTATCAGGATAATTTACTAAAACCTCCTCGGCTTCTACGTCCTCTGATGTAAAAATAGCCCCGGCGGTTTTTAACGCAGTCCATATATCCAGCTAACTTAATAACGCCGGCTTGTGAGACAGGCCTCAGGGAAGATTCAGATCAAAGACGACAAACTACAGGGGCGACTATGTCCTTCTTCTGCTGTCAGCTGCTCTGGAACGCTGGAGTTTACTGAGGTTTAGCGTGATAATTACCAGATGTTCTCCTGAAACGGCTAATTTGTGTCACAAAGTCTTACACGAGGCCACTGGATCGGGGCTCCTCTCTGCTGAGAGGCCGACTTCTGCCGTTTACCTGGAACATCTAATTGTGTCACACAGAACCGATGAAATCTCAGGGTCATCTTACTTTTCTCATTACTGAACAGAGGTGAGCATTCAGGCCGAGCCCAGCCAGTGTCGGCTGTCAGCGTCTCCATGCTGCCATCCGGCCCCCCTCGTCCTCCTCCTCCTCCTCCTCCAGACTCTCTGACTGTGTGTGCTATGATGTCATGCTGCAGCGAGGGTGTGTGCGGGGGTGTGTTCGGGGGTGTGTTTGTGGTGTTGGGGGTGGAAGGCGCGGGGGCAGGATAACAATGATGGCTGATATGTGACATATCTGCATGCAAAACCCAATCAGCTGCATTTCTGCGGAAAATAAAAATAAAATCAGGTGACATGCACAATGCACGTTCACGCAACGCTCATTCAACCACAAATACATGAATGTATGGTTGCACGCACAGTCCCATCCAGATAGGGTTACCTCTAACATAAACATCTACACCCAGAGAAAACAACACACCCCTCTTGGGGACACATTCCTGTATCCTGTGTCCTGAGTCCAGCCTCTGATAAGCGTCTTGTGTGACCGGGACACATGGGCCGAGTTTGGGCTAATTCAGCACCTGGGAACCCCTCCGCTCTCGTCCTCCGCCCCTGTCTAACTCCCTCTTTGGGAACAAACCCAGCCTTGTGCAACTCCCAACAATGTCAGTGACACTCTACACTGCCCCATTGCCACTAATTGTTCGCTCACAATGCTTCCTGGTATTGTGTTCAACAATGCCCACTCCGAATAGAGAGTCTAACCTACTTGTATTGTCGCTAATTGGTTTCTTGAGAGGAGTAGAAAATGGGGAGAGAAAGGGAGAGAGGAGATGTTGGTAATGGACTGCAGTTTCATTGGAGTCGCCAGTAAATAGAGTTCACAAAGGGCTTTGTGGGGTCGAGGGCCGAGGGTCGGAGGTGAAAAAGAAGAGGTGCACCTGCACTCTCCACAGGCTGACAATGAGCTTATTCAGCTGCTCTGCCCAGCAGGACGACGGAGGACGGAGGCAGTAGCTGTCCCACAGCCCGGGAGAGGCGGCCAGGCGCACAGTTAAACAGCGAGAGAGGGAATTAAACAGCAGAAAAAAATAAAAAGGAAGAGATTGAACTATTAAAGCACGGCTTTGAACAACAAATTTGAGAAAGAGGAGAAGAGCAAAAAGTAAAACAAAGGAAGAAAAAAATGGAAAAGAAACAGGAAGAAGAGAAGATGCAACATGGCAGAAAAGAAAAATGGAAGAAGTGAGGAAAACTGAGAAAAGCACTTTATTAGGAACTTCTCAGACACAAAATTAGATTCAGCCAGTACAGTTAAAAAGAACAGAGATCAAATAAACTGACTTTACTTCAAGTGAGTGTTTCTTCTTCTTCTTTTAGTTGAGTTAAAGTAAGCTATGTTTTTACAGGACACAACCCTGCTTCTACTTCTGCACCGTGAGTTCACCGTAGCTCCGTTTTCTCCTCTATCTACTCTTCCCTCTTTTCTGTGGTGTAGTCGTTTTGGTAAAAATAACTATTGTTCAACATTTATTTGTGCTCCAGCTCCAACGTGAGCCGCTAACTTGCGATCTCCATCGTTTGAGGCACACAGAGAAACTCAACCACAGATTTAGGAACGACACACTAGCACACAGGCATAAATGCTCACACCGGTGTTGGCCACTCGCGTATGAGGTCTTCAACAGGGGGTCCACAACCCCTAGGGGTCGGTGGATGTACTGCAGAGGGGTCGCGAAAGTTTTGGTTGATTAGACATTTTCTTTGTATTTCCCCTGCTATTTTTTGCACAAATTTAAATGTCTTTAAATACACATATACATAAGTAGGGGCTCCCCACTCCATCTCTCCATCAGTTTGGGGGTCCTTGGCCTGGAAAACGCTGAAGACCCCTGGTCTACGACATCCAGCTTTGTGTCAATCTGTTGAAGAAATTCTGAAGTTGAGGAGAGGGAGGGAAGATATAACCTGCTGAAGGCCCGGGCACATCACAACGACATCAAAGAACTATCAGCAATGAAGACGGCAACATCTGCACCTGCAGGAGACGAAATATCTCCTCGTACCAGCAGGTGGCAGTAGTCTGTGTTCAGTCTCCTTCAAAACAAGAAACCAGAAATGCTACTATTAGCTGGGAGGCTAGGAAGCTAGAAAGAGCTACAAACCTCCGTACAGAGCTGGCCTCTCTTGAATCATGCCAATCAGCTGATATACACTTAATTCATTCAAGATCATTATGTTGTGGGGAAGATATCTGTGTTTTTTGACATGTTCAGCTGAGATGAGGTTTGAAGTCAGATGAAGTCAGTTTGTTCACTTTTGTCACTTTAGTTTCTCTTCTGGCTGCAGCGAATCAGAGTGATTTCTTTGCCCAATGCATTGTCAGTTTAAGTTCCCGAAAAACCACCAGCTCGGTCTGCCACAGCCATAGACTGTATAAAAAATGGACGACATGACATGTCCTCAAACATGAAGCCATAGTGTGTAGAGCTTAGTGTGTAGAGCTCCCCCTGGTGGTTGGCTGCTGTGTCGATCATAAGCCCAGTATTTTGTGCTTAATTTTTAGTTTTTTGACGCTATAAAAATAGAATCATTGACAGTTGCCATTGACAACCGCTCTGCGAAGCAAGAATAAGAACAAAAAACCCACAAAATTAAGGTGGCTCCACTCTTGGACAGTACTGCGCAGACTCCAAACTTGCAAAATGGTGCCGCCCATAGAGAACAAAAAGGATTACGTCAAACATGAACTTTTGCCTCCATACATATCTTGTCACAAGTTCAAGCTGGACCACATCTCATGCAGTTTGATAAAATTTATCATATACATAAACATAACATATACTGTATGTATGTGCTTGTGTGAGAGAATGTGCACCTGTGCTTCTTCAGATGTTATATACACATGCTCTGCAGCAACAACGCTTCACTTGACATCATAAAGACATAAACTCCAGGGCGCTGTTTTCATTCCTTCCATACCACTACATCAAACAATACAAACACGCATATACTACACCACGCACATATTTTGTTGACAGTAGTTCAGTGCAGCAGGAGGCCTGGACGCATGCAGACAGTAACTCTAGGGTACAGCTGCAGTAATAATAAACTCACAGAGCAATCACTCAACTTTGTTGCTCAACATAATGTTTAAGCTCCATTTAATGATTGTTAAAAACAAATCTACTCTTTGGTGAGAGACGCCTAGAGCTAAAAGTGGCTTATGGCGTGCCGTGGCGTACGGAACGGTGATGCTTTGGACTGAAGGATGGTTGGCAGGGCAGGAGGTAGTTTGGTGGTTGAGATGTGAAGGTCGTCAAAGAGATTCGCCGCCGCTCAACTGTGTTTCAGCTTCAGTGAGGCGCTCTTTTATGAAGTTAACATCTATGAAAGGTTTCCAAGTTGAGAACCTTGGAGCTGACTATTTTTTTTGTTGTTGTGTTTCTCTTTTGTCTTTGTGTTTCCTTGTCTCCGCCCATCATGTGATCACCAGCTGATGAGCACAGGTGCGGGTAATCTGGTGTATTTAAGATGGAAGATGCCTCCATTCAGTGGCCAGTGGGTCCTTGGTGCTGCAGTCGAGATCTCAGATGCTCCCATTAGTTAGTGTTGGGTTATGCACGTTTGTTTATTGTTGTAGTTTTTAACAATTAGCATGGATAACAACAGTTGTAGAGCTTTCAGACTGGCTGCCATTTGCTTAACTTTGGTGCGTTAGCTTCGTCTCGTTTGGCACAAGTGTAGGTTTGACGTTTGGTTTCATAGCAACAGTTTCATTGCACGTTTGTCCACTGTGTCTGAAATTTTCTGCACTCACTTGCTGTCTTGCATTTCAGTGATTCCGCCATTTTTGGTCACCTGTTGCAGAAATCTTCTCTGAGCAATCTTGTTTTGGGAAGAAAAAAACGAAATGGCATAATACAGTCAAGTGTAAGTTCCATGCATGGGCCATATTCTATTATGTGTTTGGATTTTTCTGCAACTAAATAATGCGAAAGTGGATCACGGGCCACACTTGGCCTACGGGATGTAGTTTGGACACGTCTGCCCTATATAAAACCCAGTTAAGTAATGCCTTAAATGCGATGAAGTCTTTTTAAACATATCAAAACTACTACTGCTCAGTACACCCAGTGGCCTGAGTGTCTGCTCCGTCCCTGAGCACCAGCCAAGATTCTTCCTCTTTGGGCTTAGGGAGTATATCACATCTTTCAAGTCATGGGACTCATGTCTGAGTACAGTCATGAGTCATTCGGTCTTTTTTTGATCCTGAGACCTGAAGTCATCAAATCTGCGCCTGGGGTCAGATGTAGAACCTTTTTCTTTTTGCCAGTAGCTAAAATACAAGCTGACAAAACCTCACCACACCCCCTGCACTGTTGCTACACGATCCACTCTGTACCTTATAAGGACATGGAGCTTACAGTATAAGCCCGCGTTTTAGTGCATTTAAGAGGTGAACTAGCAGTGAGCTTATTTGGTCTTTTCTCACCTAATGTCTGAAAACTCAGGGGACTAATAACTATAACTATCATGCAGTCATTCTCTGCAGGTTCATGTTGTTAAAATCTGTTTTTCCACAGATACCTCTGCCTCTAATTTTCTCTGTTGTTTTCTTAGTCCATTTTTGGTATCTCTTCTTATTCCATGGCCCAGTTTTCGTTCACGTCCCACGCTAAGGAATCTACACTAACTTTTATAAATAACAGATAACTCATACTCTGTCTTTTTATGTGTAATTCACACGGACACGTACACACACACACATCTACAAACAAGCATTCAGAGGAGGCAACCACACACTGAGACACACAGAGTGTAAATATATTGCCGTGAAGTCCCAAGGCCGTGTTTTTGTTTCCGTTGTAAATGTAACAGGGTAAATTCAGTCGCTGCTGACAGAGGAGTCCAAGCGCTGGAGACACTCCCAGAATGTAAAGCCTGCAGTATTGCATGGTTGCGCTCGGTGGGAAGGGTATGTGTTACAGTGTGTGTGATATATCTATACCCGTGTGTGTGGTTGTCAGCTTATCTGCGTGTGTGCATACGCCGTATGTGTGAATGAAACCGCCTTCCCACAGGAAAGTAACCGAGATCACAGAAATATACCCATTAGCATGTTTTCGGTATGTACATCCCTGCATCTCAAACCACATTTATTTTTCTGAGTGCCTGTTCTCAGGAGGCTACGGGAGATGATGCGCGCCTCCGCAAAAACGTCAATATAAGCGATGCATACAGCCTGCGGAAACACGCTTCTGATTTCCTTCTCTCTTTCAGCAACGCTAAAGCAGAATCAGACATTCCTTTAACTATATATCACAGGCAGAATGAAAAGAAGTAAACTTGATGCGGAATTTAGCCATCTAGTGTTGCAGTGTGAAGCTGTGAATAGAGTAGTAGGATTCTGAGTCTGAAGGCTTACCAAGTATTGGATCACTGCAGAGATATGAGACAGGATTTTTATAACTGATTTTATGCTTGTGGTTGTGGCAAGCCTAGGGCAACTGGAATAGGTATTTTGCTTGTATTTAGTAGATCAACAGAGCATTATTCTTTAACTTTCAAACCTAGCTTGTTGTGGTAGTGTTACTAGCAGATCTGAACAAGACCAAAACTGGATGCTGCAAGTAAATAAAGTTGTCAAACAATAAGGCATCTTTACAACTTGTGTCACCAGCCACCACCAAACTTAGGTAACTTTTGGGTTGAATTCCAAAATGTATACCTTTCCTCTCGTCTGTTTGACGAGTGTGTGTTTAAAAGGTATGGGCACGCCAGTCCGACATCACATCGCCTGTGTCTGGACCAACAAGTTTCATGTCGCAAAGACTACATCCAACAAGCCAGTTGGTGCATTTGCAGGAGATGGAATAACTCTCCACACCAGCACGTGGCAGTAGTTTATATTTGTCATTTAAATGGAGAAACTGGATGAACTGCTATTAACTGGGAGGCCAGGAAGTTTGGAGGTGCTACACATCGTCAAACGGAGCTGGTATCTCCTGAATCATGCAGTCGGTCTACAGATTATATAATCTATGTGATCATGTCATAAGATTGTAGAAAAGTAGACTCCATGACAGCTCCTCTAAAGTGAAGCCAAAGCATGTGGAGCTCCCCCTGGTGGCTGACTGTAGTATAGGTCATAAGCTTCACCCCCTCCATGTTAGTGGATGGGACTTGGTCCAAGTCAAATAATTTTTTTCCAAAGATGATTTCTGTCATTTTTGGGATTTCATATAATACTGATGTATGTCCAAGTTTCGATTTAGTTATTTAATAAAACAGGATGTGACACCTTGATGATTGACAGTTGCCATTGAAAGCTGCTCCGTGAAGTGGTCCTGTAGGAACGTCAAGCTAGCTGACCTCAAGCGTCTGAGGGATCTTTGCAGTTTTTTCCATGAGTTAAACATTAGTTTTGTGAGACAAGAAGTAGGGATGGCCGATATGGACTGAAAAAATTATCCCAATAATTACTGATATTTATCACGGTAACGATAAAAATGACGATAAATAAACACCAATTCAGCCTAATCTTTTTGACTATAATGCATTGGCAAGATTTATCTGAGTTGTTGTTTTTTTACCGGACTCTTTGGATGAAGTCGGCGCTGCTTCTGCATCCTTGCGCATTTTCTGACTTTCTTCATATTCTGGTTTGTGCTTGTGTTTGAGGTGGTGGAACAAATTAGTGGTGTTACTGTCCTTTTTATGCACTATTTGTTTGCAAACCTTGCATGTTGTAATTTGCTGCTCCGCATCAGACTTTTTAACCCCTTCATGCCTAGTGTCGCGAATTCGCGACGCACTGTTTCCGTTCAGACTGCAGCCGAAATAACACATGTAATACTCCAATGTCGGTTTGTCCACATTCAAAAAATTCCTAGGAACCTTTTGCAAGCACTAGTTTTTCGTAGGACCGGCCGGAGTGGTAAGCAAAAATACAAATATTTCATTTCTTTATATAATTGAAAAATCAATTCAGGCGTTAAGGGGTTAAAACCAAACCAGATAATGTAGGTGGAGCCTCGTTTAGGAACGAGCTCCTCGCTGCCCGGTGTCTCTGCTCCGCCTTCCGCCATTGTCAATTTGTCAATATTCCATACGTTTTGGGCTACGAGTGTGTCGCGCATATATATACGTCATCAATGGGAATTTATCGTTTTTATCGCGGGATGACATATTCTTACCGTGGGGAATGTTTTTGACGATATATCGTAAACGATGAAATATCGCACACCCCTAACAAGAAGTGAATTAATGTAATTAAAACAGCACTCCAGCGTTAGCTCTGTGGGGACATTAATTTACGAAGGAAAAAGTTGGCAATAGGTAGTTTACAAAGTCTGAATACATAATGGTGCTTGCTTTAATGAAAAAGGTGAAATATTTCTTTGTTACTGTCACAGGTAGAGCAGAGTGTATTAACCAAAGACGAGTGAGTCTATGGGAAGTATGGACGGGTCACTGATCATGTGGCTTCACTCTTGGACAGTCTTGGACAAATTTGCAAGACGGCGCCGCCTGCATCCCCGGTATTCTAGCATCACTTTGCCCAGTGGGAGGAAGTGGAGATGCCGACAGAGGTTCAAGTAGTGCCAATGGAGCTGGACGCCAAAACAAGGGCCAGAGATGCTCACTGTGAGAGACAGAGAGAGGTTAACCATGAATGCATTCACCTCTGACCTTAACCGAGGAGATTTCGATTCTGAAATACAGCCACATGCGAAATAGCATAAAATCAACCAACACTGTCGATTAGATGCAAAGATTTCTTGGACAATTGTTGGGTTAAATCCACAAATTCCTCCAAATGAAATAGCTCTCAGGAAACGGAGTGAAACAGAAACGCTGGACTCACAAAGAGACGGCAGAGGGAATAAAACCAGCGATAGATGTCAAGGCAGGAGGGAGCAGGAAAAAAAAAAGATAGATTGAAAAGAGGGGGGATGGGCAGCGCGGAGAGCAATATAGGGGAATGGGTGAGGGGTATGTTATGTGGTTGTAGGGGAACCAGTGCATGAGATAGTGAAAAAGTGAGAGAGTAGAAAAGAAGAGGAGAGAGAGAGAGAGGGAGACTCAGAGAAAGAGAGAGAGAGGTGTTGGTGCTTTTTAAATAGCCTACGTGGAACACCAAATCCCCTCAGCAGCACAAATCAGCTGACTGACTGCCACTTGCCAAGGAGTAGGTGGGGGTGGGGGAGTAGGGCTTATAACTCTCTCCACTGACACATTCACCACGCAGAGACGAGAGGGAGCTTTATCCATATTGGCCCTGGAGAACTCTATCCTGTCTAAACATAGACCTCCTGGTGCACCGGGGGAAGACGAAGGAGACAGGCTCGGAAAGAAAGAAAGAAAGACAGAATAAAGCAGAAAAGAGAGAACAAGGAGCGATCAGCTGTCTCTTTCTCTTCCCCTGCCGTGCTGTCACTGTTCATACGTTTACTTTGCTACCGGGGCTGTGACAGTGCACGTCGCAGCTTTGTTCCGCTCTCGTCAGCGTATCCGTTATGACTCGTTATGACTTTTTTTGTAAGGGCTCGACATGCGCTGAAAAATCTTAATACAAATCACCTTTTATAAACAGTCGAATCAAGCGCAACTTTAAATGAAATCTGGCACTGAATGACTCATTTATTAGGTTTTGGGTTGAAACCCCTGAATAGCAGGAACAGCGAAAACTTTAAACACAATACATAGCCAAGACTAGAAGATTATTAGGACTCAATAACAGACACAAAGTACTTGAAGAGATGGAAATACCTTTTGCATTTTGCTGCTAGTCATCAGCTGAGTGGCTGCACTTCAAAAAGGGGAAGTTCATCTCTCCATTTTTAGCCACTTGTCTGGTCCAGATCACTGTGGCAGCAGGTTAAGCAAGGTAACACTGCAGTCAGATCCTACAGCTCTTCCTGCACGACTTCTAAACTAAACCATGAAGTTAAATGACAAATTTGTCAAGTCTTTAAATATGTTGATATCACAAACATTTTATTTTATCAATATCACTGTTAATTTCCACAGCCATTTACGTACATTTTATGTACGTATGTAGTCTACGCCGGTGTGCGATATTTATATTTGTGCGCTTGTTAGTCTGGCTCCCTCTTTGAAACGCCCCCCAAACACTAGTCAACGCTGTGTCTTTTTTTTTTACCGCTCGGGTTAATTTTTGACATTTTTCAACAATGGCAACTGAAACTTTCGCCGGAGACGAGTCATAGAAATGTTTGTGTGTTTGTATCTCTGGCTGCTTCTCTATTTCTGCAATCAAAATTGCAGAGATAGAGAAGCAGCCAGAGATACAAAAGCGAAAACGCCGGGCGTAGTTACATTTCTGGGGAGGTGAATGTCAGTTACGGTGTTAGGGTCTGCGCAGGATCTACGTATGCTCTGCGCTGTCGCCGTAGCTACAGCATCAAACTGACGCAGAAGTCTATATCGTTCATATCTTTCAAGTCATTGCATTTTTGTCAACTTTGAATTATGACATTTAGAAAAACTGCAACGAGCAATATTACGTTTGGTAGCTATTTCATATGTCGTCTTTCATTGTCAGTTTAATGAAGCTTAGCAGAAATTTGAATCCTTACTTCATAGTTAGCTTACTTACCGTGATGTAGGCTGCATAAATATCAGGGTGATGTTCCTTCAAATACCGTGTTCTTCCAGCCTCATGTGTTCAAGTCACAGGGCTTGTGGCAGCTCGCTAGTTTTGGTAGCTATCTTCAGCTAAGATCAGAGAAGCTAACGCCCCTTATCCAATCACATGTCTGGGATTTTGAAAAACAGTCAGCCCGTACGAAGAGATCACGTATTTAGAATATTCAATATTAAAATAACATCTCATCATATCAAATGACATTCTAGTCCCGTCTGATCTCATTAACATAGTTCTTAATCATCAGGTATTAATTTTAGCTTGTCAACATCTTGTCTTAGTCGTCGACACTTTAGCACAAAATCCACTTGTAATAACTGGAACATTATATGGTTACATTTAAGGACACATGATTATTAATATTTCTTCAACTTTAACCAATTTGCCTAAAACATGAGGACTCTGTGCTTTGTATGCCCACTACCCACCCAGACAACCTCATGCCAACTCTGATGAACTCATAAATGTAGCAAGGGATTACATTGCACCTAAACATAATTACAAAATCAATTTAGTTGGTTATAAAAGCGTAGTTTTTAGGAGGCAGACTTATTGTTTGGGATCCTAATACTTGTCCGAGGCTAGGGGAGTATGTTACTCCACATTTGTGTGATCAGGTATTCTCCCATTAGTATGTGAAACAAGCTAGCTTGAAGCACTAAGAAGTGTTGTCCAACTATGTCCAAAGGCTATTCTATTAAGTTGTGATCAAATTATTTTGGTCACTGCCCAGATACCGTGACCGTGGGTGAGGGTTAGGTCAAAGATAGATTGGTAAATCAAGAGCTGGTAAATCAAGAGCTTCACTTTTAAGTTCAAGGGCACAGGCGTTCTTCAAACTTTGTTTAGCTTATCAACGTTATTTAAGACAAACCTTTAGCTTAGTATTTCTTGTGTGTGTCTGTGCATTTGCTGGCAGCGTTTCAGGCTGTGCTCTGGTGTCCCATGTCTCCTGTGAAGGGTTAGACTCAACACTCTAAAGGTTTTAAAGGTGGGTGAGAAGGCTGGTAAAAGAAGGAAACAGACAGAACAAAGCTACATATATATTTTCTTTTACTCAGACTACATCTCTCCTGAAGTCCAGCTGGTTTCCTGCTTTCCCAGAATAATGCACAGTTTATGAGGCAGGCAGAGGGCCATGCTTTATAAATGGCACTGTCTAAACCCTCCTCCACTCTCCGGGGCGGCTCATGGCATTTGTGCCGGGGGAAACGAAAGAGCATGTCTGAGACTGTCTACTGTAGATACGCAGAGGCAGGGAGCTGCTGTGTCAGAGTGGCATTCAGTCATGGAAGACCTCTTAAATATTTGGACTTTTTTGGATTCCTACCATGTTAGCCTCACCCCCTCCTTTCCCTCATTCCTTCACTTGGTCGACCTGTGACACTTCCCTCTCCACCCACATCAACCCGCCATGAAAGGTGACCAACAATCTGTCACCCTCTGTTCCTGAAATGCTCCAGGAAACTCTCCTCCGAAAGCGAATGTCATTCCTCTGAGGAGATGGTAAATCTTCAGGCGACCTCCTCGGTCTTGTCTCTGGTTGTTTTGTCTCTTCTCACCCTGCCATCACTCATCTCCCACACGTTTCCCTCTTCTTATCCGTCTCTAAGTTAGTTTTCCTCTGGCTTGGATGACTAACATCTCAAAGGAGGAAGATGGAAAAAATTTGCTAATGAATATCAGAGGCGGGTGTGTCACATGTTTGTGAATCACATCCGTTGACATCTCAAAAGCTCCACTCACCACCACACTAACCCCAAACATGGTGAAGAAAAATGAGAGCACGGTCCGAGCTTCGGCCTGAGAGCCTTCCAGTTGGACCAAACTGAACAAAAAAGTGATTCAGCTTGACGAAACTCATCCTGCCTGGATGCAAATTGGATAATTAAAGTCAACTGTCCTAATCTAAAACAGATCATCCTCCTTTGCACAGTACACCCTGGAGGATTACGAGTACTCTTTTCCACATTGTAGCCCATTTATTAACAATGAGTGGGACAAACTTTGGCAATGATCTTAATCAGACTGCGAGTTTTTATTTGTTTTTCATCTTGTAGGGCAGAGATTGGTTTCTGTTTATTTCTGTTTGGTTGAAAACATGTAGAGGACGTAACTGCACACTATTGCTTTACCAGTTTTTCAACTTTATTGCCATGAAGCAAATTTGTTGGTACTCTAGTGCTGCAGCAACCTGCCATAATATGTCTTGTATAGAGAGATAGATAGATAGATAGATAGATAGACGTGCACATCTACATTATGGAGCAATTGTGCAGAGGTGAAAGAAGGCTCTTTCTTTAGTCAAAATACTTCAGTCCAAGAAAAGCAAGTATTGATAATATAACGTCTTCATGAAAAAAGTCTTTTCATTATGACTCTGAGTGGCGTTTGAATGGGGATGCGGTCTTTTCCACCATGACGCGGTCATAGGACACTAAAGGTGTTTTTCCACGACGTGAACTTTCCGTCGTAGGACCACTTGAACTAGAGTTCATTTCCCTTCCCATGTTTCCAGCAGAGGAAGCAGGGTTCATATTAAGTTAAAGGGAGATAGTTTAACCTCCCCAAAAAGAATCCCTGCTCAAGAAGTAAGCTCTTCCTGAAAGTTCAGGAGCTTTTATTGCAGCACTGTGATTCGTCAAGTGCCTCAGCATTTTCTGCCGCGAGAGATTTTATGAGCAATAACCAAGTCCAGGCATTGAGGTTGTGATTTCTGCAGAGGACAACAAGCAGAATTTGAGAAAGCTGCTTTTGATGCTGACTTATATGTATTTTTTATTTTTTTCCACTGGAGGAACTTTCACCTCAGTTCAGTAGTTCTTAGGAACAAGTTCCTGAAAGTTTTGGAGGAAACGCATCCCATGAACCAACAAGTTAATGTCAGCCATGCTCCAGGCTTTTAACCAATGACAGACTTGGACTTACGGGAAATGTTTTCATATTTTTAAAATACTCAGCATCCATGAAATTGTCAATCAGCATTCTAACAGACGCCACGTTGATTCTGAAGGATGCTTTCATAATTCTAGGACAAAGGTCGAAAGGAAGTTTTCTTTCAGCCTCTCCACGCACGTTAAGATGTTACAGAGTTCAAATCTTTGAACGTTTAAGTTTGACAAATGCTGCAGACGGCGGTCCGGGCATTCTGTCACTGGACGGCATTCAAAAGGCATGCGCCACACACACGTAACAAATGAGAGGAATGCGATGCGCACTCATCTCCACACATACTTCAAAATCAAAGCCGGCATGCATCACGCATACAGTGACCGAGTGGAATGACGTGGCTTGCGGCGCCCTGCGGCCCCGCTGCGAAACGTAATAAAAACGCACTTTGATTACATTCCTCTGTGACCGGTCGTAGCCCACTTTCCGTTCTCTCTGAGTTGTTTTATGCGCGGCCGCTGTGTTTTCACGATGCGGGCCAGCGATCAGGAGCCTGTGGGGGTGACTCAGCCGTGATGCATCCTTTTGATGTCCTGAGCCTGAGACCTCCCAACATTTTATGCCCCACCTGCCACTTAGGTTAGAGGTGGGGGTGCAGGAGGGAGCAGGGCAGAGAGAGAGAGGAGAGGGGTATTAAAATAAAGACATGTGAAGAACACGGAGGCAACACGTTTAGGGGCAGTGGTCAATGCGTGCATGCCCAACATGTGTTTAATGATCGGTTCAATACTGTATGCACAAGCTAAGGAGGGTTAACCCTTTTGTCGACCGCGGCTCAGGGCCGTGCTGTGCCTGATGTAAGAGTCCTGGGGAGTTGCATCATCTTATCAGAGCTTATGACCGTCTCAACGAGCTCAACACGCTCTGTCCCTCTGTAATGTTCTGTTTGTACACTCCATGCATCCTTTATATCCCTTTAAATGTGCTAGCGCAAAATAGATTTTGGAGTAAAGAGAACATCCTGTGTACGTACGTTTTTTTAATATATATGTATTTTTAATGCATCTGTTTATATCTTTCCAAGAAGCTATACATTTTAATTGATTTCATTAATTAATTGTAATTCCTTCTATAAATTTAGAGTCTGTAAACTTTTATTTAACAAAATTGGGAACCACATAAAAAGGGTCCTAACAGAGTCAACCATTGATTTTTATTCTTTTTTTCTCTTTTTCTAAGTGTCTGTATTGTTTGATATAACATATTTGTGTTAGACAGGATGTAAACTGTATTAAGGGGATATTATTGCTCTAATGCTTTCTAATTTTGAATTTACTTTTTCAGTGCTTATATTAATTAGCAGATCACTGTTTTCTCTACCGTTTCAAACGAGTTTTCCTCGTCTGTCCTTCCACAAAATGTAAATATGCCGTAACTGGACTGTAGTGAACCAGCTCCTGACCCTGCTCATTAAATAACGGGCGAACAGATGACATGATTATGGATTTTAACTCGTCCTCTGTGCTGAATTGTAAAGCTGCTCTCTGTGGATTTCCACGTCAAACCCACCCTGATGATATGACAACAGTGAAATTGTTTTTAACCCTTTGACTGCACAGCTCCGGAGGAGGGGTGGTGGTGGTGGGGGGGGGCTTCAGCCTGGCTGCCATTGGTGGTGGTGGGATGACTGACAGGCTGCACGGCTGAGCTGCGATTGGCTGCTGAAACCTCCTGATCCGTCTCTACCAGTCCTCGCCGGTCAGGTGACACGCTGCAGAAATCAATGTTATCAATCTGTCCTCACAATCTGCAGGAGCACCGCTAATGGGAAACGGAAACGTATCAAAGCAATAAATTGCTTTTTCTCCCATTTTGCCGTGAGAGAAAAAAAATATATATATTTGTCTTGTTCGTGGTTTATTACAAATTAGGATTATAATGAATCAGTGTGGAGACCCAATGAGTTTGCGCTACAAGGGTTTCAATTGCTTTATTATTAGACAGACATGATCATTATGAAGCTCTGCTGGAGGCAAACTGCACGTTTGAGATATCGCTGACTCATAAATGTCATCATCCGACTCTTTCTTGTGTTTTTTGGTCAATAAAATTAATCCCATAAAAGTGCTTCATGAATAAAAATGCGGTTTTGACCTGGCTTTGAGTTAGGCGAGCAGCGCCACCTGTCTGTGTGATGATGCATCATTTATCATATTTAAATGGGGGAATATTTTATATAAGTTTGTTTTAGCTCCCTGCCCAACTCATGACTGAGGTCACAGGTTCTTAAAACATTAACATCAGAAACCAAATGTGTATATAGTCCTTCTGAACGGCCAAATTTACCTCCCAAGATTTGTGAGATCTAACGGTAACACAGCAATCCATCTTGCCATGCTGTGAGGTACGAGCCGCTGTGTCTGATCCTTGAGGAACAGACCGATCTGTGACCCACAAGGACCTCCAGAGTAGATTTTTTGAGCAAATTTCACTCGACAAGACGGCAAGAATTGTCTTATCCATGTGCTTTCTACATAGTTAGCTGCACGGACTTCTTGCAAGCTATCCAATCTCTACTATAGCTCCCTGGCTGGTATATACTGTATTTATGTATGTGGATGTATGTGACTGGTTGGCCTGATGCCACATGACCAAGCCCACCTGGCATGTGCCATATTGGCTTATATGCATTGGTTGTTTCCATTGAAAATGACACATTTTCTTTTTACTCTTACTTTATTTAAATTGTCCTTTGCAGTGTGTTTCAGTGTGATGACCCTGATGAAGACCACAATCAGTTGGTTTTGTTGGTTTTGAATTTGGTTTTAGGAAGTTGTGGACAGTTTATTCCTTGCAGTAAACGTCTTCCGTCCTTTGTGTTTGTATCATATGTCAATCAGCTCTCTCTTGTTGGTCCTCAAAGATGAGTTTAAATTGGTATCTGCCAACTTTGTGTCACCAATGATTCTTTTTTCTATCGTCACATGGACTCTGGTCTCCACTATGTTGCTAGCATGCATGTCCTTTTATGCTATAATAGATATGATTGGTTGAACTCTTGGCTGATAGAAAAATGGCTTCATTAAATACCTTCTGCCTTTCTCTTCAGTTACCAAGAACGACTTGATTCCCTGAAGTTGTCCGGGAAGTTTCGGACAGATCGTAACTCCAAGTCGTGGCACATCGGTTCCCTAAACAAATCAAGGTGCCTCGGTTTTCTACAAGCATCTAAAGTTGGAAGCTGGAATGTATTCGAGACCATAAACAAACATGCAAATAAAGTGTAAATCTGAAACGAGCCCTCGGTTGATCGAGCCCTTGGTTGATCGAGCCCGTTGTACAGCGCTGTTCCTCCGAAGCGTTCGTGCATCTCCAGCGAGTGCACGCCGCCAGACAGTTCCCGTTTTGCGCGTGTGTGATGTTGCCGTTTTGCGGCCCTCGCCCGACTCTCGGTGTGAACGCCGCGGCTCCAGAGCACCATGTATTTTTGCGGCCGAGAGCGGCACTTTCAACTTAATGAGGCCATGTACTGCCTGATTCATTTACTCTAAAATACATGTTGTGGGGACTGGAGCAGTGTGTCATTAGAAATCACTTGACGGGCACCCAAAACAGAAACAGTCTCTTCTTTCTTTTACTTTTTCTGTTTGTTTTTTTTTTTTTTTACCCCTTCTCATCTGCACAGAGAGGTAAAGAGAGACAGACAAAGGCAAAGAGACAGGAAGAAGAGGAGAGAGGAGGAGGAGGAGGTGGAGAAGTGAGAGGGGGTGAGGGGTGTCAAAAAAAGTGTGAACTCCTGCTCCTTTGTGACCTGTTAAAATCACTCGGTGAGCATTCAGGGTCAGCGAGGACGAAGGAGGGAGGGGAATCCGTTCTTTCTCCGCTCGGCAGGGAACAGCTCATGCTTGACTAACCCTTTGGTTCCCCGTTGAGCCAATCTATATGCTCTTTCTTCTCCCCTTGTATCTGATTCTGAAAGTGTGTCAAAGCCAATCATTATGTTTGTTTCAGATATCACTGACCTCTGTGTGCGTGCGCGTCTATCTGTGTGCGTGCGCTTCGAAGGGAAACCTCCAGGCGTTTTTTTTTTTTTTTTTCTCATGCACTGGCGGTTCAGCATTATACCCAAACCGCACAGCAGAGGCTCTCTGGGAAGTGCTGCGTTTCTTTCGAATGTGTTTTGCGATGCATGCAGCTCCAGAGGTCTAATTATGCTCGGTTTGAAAGTACAGACACCCCCATGTCAAAAGACAGACTCTATAAATCACACACAGTCATTAGTGGGAAAATATGCCTCTTTTTTTTTCTATTCTTTTGAGGGCTTGGCAATACAACATAAAGCCATGACAAATAAAAGCAATAAACTATTTATTGTTTCGGGGTTAGAGATGGTTGCATCTCTGCACACAGACAGGAATGGCATTTACGCAAACGAATTGGCTGTAAACGCTTTTTATTTGAAACCCAGGATATAATTAGAAACTTGTGGCTTTCTCCAAGAAAGGATATGTATGTATGTGTGTGTATGTGTGTGTGTGTGTGAAGCCTTGATGAGGCTGTGTGAGTGCGTGACAGTGTGTGTGTGTGTTTTTTTTTTTTGCCTCTCTCGCTCACTTTCTCTTCTTCATTATGTCAAGTAGCTCCCAAATATTTTGTGTCAGAAATAAAGTTCACATGAGGAATTTCACAGGTGGCCGTGGCAAAAATACATTAGACTATATGGTCAGGAAATATGAATCTGACATGTGTCGACCGAACACTGTCTCTGAGTCACAGCCCCCCCACCCCCACCCCGACTCGTGTTTGCTATCATGAAATTTACTCTGCGAGTTAGATCTTATAAACTCTGATCAGCTGTGGGATTATGGTGTTTAGCATTTGTTTAAAACAACCAAGAGATCTGTTGATCCAATTAAGTTTTCATTCTAGATGTCGTACTAGGGACGCCCCTATCAAGATTTTTTTGACCCCCGATCCGATACCGACCTTTCAATATTCAGCATCAGCCAATCTGATCCTAAATAAACTAAATGTCCTCCCCTGGAGATTCATGAAAGCTTGTCTTCTCTTACTTGTATTCTTCTAGATTACGTGTGCACTACCACGTATTACTAACGCATGCTACCACCGTTATGGAAAATCCACATGGCATCATTTACAAATTTCTGTCTGACTGTTTTCATTTTCCAGAGTCTTCGTATATTTTGAGTTTTGGCAGCTTTGACGCTAGCCAGCCACTAAAACAGAAGAAGAAGAATTGGTCTTTTTCTGCCGCCCACCATTACAAACAAATGCGGCTGAAGATGGGCTGCACAGTGGGGTTGTGGTTAGCACTGATGCCTCACAGGAAGAAGGTTCTGGGTTCTAATCCATGGGCCGACTGGGGCCTTTCTGTGTGGAGTTTGCATGTTCTCCTTGTGTCTGCGTGGGTTCTCTCCAGGTACTCCAGCTTCCTCCCACCGTCCAAAGACATGCTGGTTAGGTTCATTGGTGATTCTAAATTGGACGTAGGTGTGAGTGTCTCTCTGTGTTAGCCCTGTGATATACTGTCCAGGGTGTACCCCGCCTCTCACCCGATGACAGCTGGGATAGGCTCCAGCACCCCCCGTGAACCTTCACAGGACAAGCGGCTACAGAAGATGAGGATGAAGATGTTTTTTTTTACATGGGGACGTGATTTTGGTTGATGGCAGATATAAAATAAGTTGAAGTTGAATTAACACCATTCTGATGCTGTTTTATCATAAACAGAACAGTCATGTAGGATGATTCAGAGCACGACTGTTATATTAGAATGCTTTAGTTTTCACTAGTGTACCTAATGAACCAATGAGTAAATGCAGCATTGTGCAAAGACTTTTATCCCTAACACAAAACCACCAAGGAGCTATCTAATCCCCCCAAGCCAATATATATATATAGATAAGGTTGACATTTTACTGTGTTGGTTTTATGAAACTTCACTGTAGCTTAAACTGTCTCAAATTATGACTTAGTTGTTTTCCATTTGCTGCACTTTGTAAATAAACATAAATAAGGTTTGTGCCTCCAGACTGTCCTGTCAGCAGCTCGGCCGCCTTGTAATGCAGAGCAGGTGGCATGGAAACACACGGAGGCTGCACACAGTGATAGTCTCTCTCCTGGCATCTTTATTATCCCCCACACACTCCCCACAAATCAGACGATATGATGCACGCACCCCGAGCCTTTCCTCCCGTCTTTCGCTATCGTCCCTCCCTCCCTCCCTCCTCCCCCCCGGCCGCCAGACTCCCACGCATCCTTCCCAGCAGCACGAGAGGACCGGGATGTGACCGTGCATGAACTGCACAAGATTAATCCGCCGTTTGATGGGAAACGTGTTGTTCTCAAGGTCTCGCAAGAGAGAGATTGATTTAAAAGCTGGAGTGAGATTACATTTTCATTCTTCTCTCTTTTTCCACTGCTGACAGAGGAGCACAGTTTATTTACTTTACCAACCTTTTACTGCCACTCCCCCCACCCGCCTCCCGCCGCCGCTGCAACCACACCACCGCCTCGCTCAGCTTCTCTGCTAAACGATAAGCTGGGGGAACCATTAATTTCTCCCCCCACACACCGTCACTCTTTCTCTTCACTTAAACAATCTGCAGAGCCTGACATGCCCTTTACAGAGTCACTGATGTGAGGCGAAGACTTATGCCTGCATGTGCATACAGTGTACACACACACAAAAGCATCTACGCAAAGTTTGCAGCTCATTGCTCTTTCGTGGACTTTTAGGGCGGATAATGGTGAATCTGTTAAAAATGGCTTTTTTAAACCACTCTTGTGACGTTATCCATTTTCCTTTTTGATGTTCCTTTCTATGTTCAGTATGTTCCAAGCCATTTATTTCACATATTTGCCAAACGATCACTAAATAACGAGCTTCTTTTTAAATCGTTGGTGTGTTTAGCTGTTTGCTAGCCTGTTTTATGGTGTTTTATTGGACCGTTCTCCAAACAGTCAGCGCCATAGATGAGTAGGTCACTGTTGATCTCCTGTCCATCACCACATAAAGCCCGCCCAGATTTATGCATCAGCATAATCAGTTCCCAACAGAGCGACCCCAGACCAACGTTCCACTGGGGTGGCCTGACTTCCATGCTAGTTAACAACTTAATTCTGCCATAAATGAGTGAAAAGAGAGTTTAAAGTAAATATATTCCATAAAGGACATGTTATATATTTCCTAAGTTAAATAACCAGCATTGTGACCAAGTATGCTAACATCATTGTGCGCAAGCTAATGCCCAGTCTTTCCAACATACTTTGACAGAAGTATAAAAATTGGGAATATAGAAGACATATGTAGAGACAGCTATGTTTGAGAGTGGATATTTTAATTGACATTGATGGTCGGATGTTTTTGGGTGTCGGTAAACGTCTGTGACCCTAGTTATTCCGCTACCGGCTTCCTAGCCTCCCAGCTAATAGTAGCTTGTCCAGTTTACCATGTTGCCTACGTTGCAGATAGTTCTTTGAGGTCATCGGTTGATTCTCCAGAAGTTTTATTGTAAATTCAATGCACTTTCTGTGCAAAGTCAACTTTAGACCAACAGGTGGTCTAAACTTTAGATTTAACAGATGGATAACTTTCTATTTTTTAGAAGATGTACTGTAATCTTAGGCTCTTGGATCTTGTGGAAGGCCTCCTTTTTGATTCCCATATGAAATGTCAATCTTTTAGCTGCAGCCTTGCTCATGGCATACTGGAGATTCTTAGTTAAGTACTACATTAACAGCAGACCCTGACTAATAGGGACCTGAGAGAGGGGGTGCCATACATCATCTCACATGTGGAACACCGTGGCCACACCTAAATGTTCCTTTATATTCTCAACACATGTTCACCACGGAAGCCATCCATTAGGACACAGCTAGGTACGGCTCAGAGCAGCTGTTAGCCGCCTGAGTGTAGCAGCTAAGAGGCGTTTTGGTGGAAGGGCTCCACATTACGACCTAATCAGTCACCCACAATCCAAACAGCACGTCAGCCGCACAGGTTTAGCAGGCGGCAGGGTTCAGCCAGAGCCACTCTACAGCTGGTGTGCAGGACATGCTGACTTTTAGCCTATTCGGGCACACACCTGCTCTCTGTCAGGTCAGGCTCCAACATGTGTCAAAATATACATCGGTTGGGAGTGTTTTGCTCGCACATAATGGCCTGCACTCTCCACTTTCTGGCAGCGGTCTCTGCTGTGCTAACACCTGTCCCTTTATCAGAGAGAGCAACACTTTCACCTTTTCATTTTAGATTCATACACATTTCATCAACTCCCTGTAATGATACGTTTAAGAGTCGGTTCATCCTAATCACAAAAGACATATTGACATTGAGAAATGGGATTGAAGAACTGTTGTTAAAAACCTCCTGGGGGCAAGTCAAAGTCAATTATTAGAAAATTTCCAACGAGACGTGATTAAGTATTTTGAACAACATTGAATATTTAGCTGATGCCTTTTCAGGCTACATGACTGAAAGCTCATTGCAGCTATGCAGTTTATGTTTGGTGCAGAGTTTTTCCTTAAATCACAATTCATCAGGAAGGCAAGTCATACATCATTTCTGTGACTTAAACCTGGAGTAATTGACTTTATTTTGCAATCTGGTCCCAGTGAAACAAACTCAGTATCCAAATGCTGCAATTCACCAGATGTTTTACTTCTTTCTTCTTTTTTTAACCTCTGGACTCAAAACTCCATCTGTCATTTTAGATTTTAAGTGCTCCACTATTCTGGTTAGTATCTACATGCATCTGTCTGTTGTTTGGTTCTAGGCAGATAGTACATAGTTGGTTTATTTGTGCCCTTTCACGAGAACTGCTTCTCAAAGTGTCCAGAAAAAAGGGAGAAATGAACCAAAGTTGCAAAACGATGTCAAAAGCTTCTCTAGAGCTGAGGGTGCTTACTCCATTTCACGAAAAGCTGTGCATACTGATAGTGGAGGTGAATGCTATTGCTTTTAAGTTGAGTATAAAAGAAATTACTTTAGGTGAATTGTCTCTTTAAGTGTCACTCTCACTTTGTTCCTCCGTCCCAAGCATCCATTTTCAGCTTCCTCCAAAGGATCTGTTGGCTTGGAACGGCCAACGCCAGCCTCTCCGGAGGTGACATCACTACATGTGACACGCTCAGAGCAAGCCTCGCCACTCCAAGATCCAAGATTAGATTCCCCTCTGTCTATCTCCCCCACCGTGCCAAGCTTTTCGTCTGCCTTTTCCCTTCCAGCGTCTCAATCCCAACGCCTTCCCTCATAAATGTTTTCTACTCTTTCCTGGACTGAGCAGAGCTGGTTGAGTTGCACACACTGATATTCAGGCCTTTACCTGGTGCCTACCTGTGGTCACAGTTGGTCTTTGTGAGAGTTGGGTTTAAGATCTCAATCCTCTTAGTGAGGACTTTGTCTTTGCAGCGAGCACACTCTCTGATCCCATCCATGCTGCAAGACCACGTTGGTTTTAAAAAGCGTGGAAGAGTGTTTGAAGCGCCGGGTGAGTGAGAGAGCCTGTAGACTACTGAGAGGCACTAGCCGGGTATGTGTGTCAGGACAGGAAGGGGAAACTGATCCTCTTAGCAGGCTGGAATTGGCCCACTCTCAGGAAAGTGTCATTTGAGTTGGTCAACCTGAGAGTGCCAGGCAAGATTGTCTAGCCTTGTATCTCCTTCCCGTGGCAGCCTCCTCCTCCTCCTCCTCCTCCTCCTCCTCCTCAGCTCTGCTCTCTCTGCGGGAGGACTGCTGACCCAAAGACACGGCGGCGACTCTGAGCACATGACTGTGATCTTTCCTCGATGTGCTGCTAAGTGTGCCGTACCTGGCCTCCAGGCATGAGATCAATCCAAGGTGCCACACTGCCTGTTTAATCAATTAGAGAGAGCCTCTGCTGGGCAGGAGTCGGGCCTCCCACTGAGGCCTGCCAGGCACATCTAACTCCAGCCCAACAAATGGCAAAGACTTTACCACAAACACATCATAACACTGGCTCGAACTCTTACCCGTTTGCCGTTTCTTGGCTCCCACACGGAGCAGCCTTGATTAAAAAAAGAACTACAGCGAGTTGACTTTTTCTTTTAGTTCTTTCTTCACCTTTCCAGCTCTGCACATTCCTCTTCCTATCTTTCACTTCTTGCCTCCAGATGTTTCTCTAACCTTGTCATGCAGACAGCGACAGAGAGCGGTCGGGCTGCGTTCATTCCATCGATTTATTGAAAGCAGATACAGCAGGAAGAGTTCACTCCTGTAGAGCAGCCCCCATTACAAGAATCGATAAAAAACAGCTGGTTTTAAAAGCGTGCGTGGCCTTTAATTGAGTTCAATAAAAAGCTCCAGCATTGTCTCTAGAGAAAGGGTGGCATTGTGTTGCAGCAGCGCAAACCTGTGCCGTAAAACCAGCAAACGTTATAAGGAGAACTCTTAAAATTTCTGGTACATTTACTCTTAAGTTATCTACGAAAGTACATACCTGAGTCAAGTTCCTGGCCGCCGTGTGGGAAATCTCATCATTATGCAAGACGGAAAAACACATAAAAACTAAACAGGACCATGTAGAAGGAGTCATTTACCTGCTTTCGTTCAACTGATTCAGATACAGTTGCATCAACAACTGTAGGCCTTGATCTCTCTGGAAAAATGATTCAACTGTCAGTCCTAACCTCAGTGCAGCCAAATTAATGGGGTCTGAGGATGGGCGGTTGAGAAAGGCAGATGTCTACCACCCAAGTTGGCATCTTAACATACGATTACATCCCCTCCTCTTTGCTCTCCTAGAATCAAAAGACACTTAAAAGCATCAAGCGGTAATGTTGTATGTCAGTTCTGATTATGATGAAAGTAACATGTGCCCGACATCCACCAGCTAATTCTTACATTTCTGTAGATTTCAGTTTGTGCTTTACAGTCGTCCTGTCATTTAAAGGTCCCGGAACATCCACCAGATGTAATTATCAGTCTGCAGAAATGATCCGTGCTTCATTAGCCAATCTACGTGTTCCCCAGTGACGGACGAGGCCTGTCTTTGCTGTCAGCACCCCGACTGAGTTAAGGAGCACCAAACGATTTTCCTCTACACAAAGCTGGCAGTGCATGTTATTTATGCCTTTTGCCTGTACGCCACAGTCAACATCACTCAACGAAATTACATGTTAATCATTCTCCTGATGGGAAAAGCAACCCGACTGCGCGAAGAGAAAAAAAGTTTACGATTGGAAGTGTCGTGCGGGCCGAGCGGCGCTATAAAAGCAGCGCGACTCGAAGCAGATAATCTCAAAATATTTGGAGAGGCATTGTGAGGATGTTTATGAAGTGGGAACGGATTCAGTTGATAAGCGAGGTCTTCGCTTTGGCTGCCGAGAGGAATGCTTAATTAATGTCAATCCTTTCAGCCCGTTGGAATGTGCTGAATGCCATAAGCAAAGCGTTTTAAAAAGAAAACATATGAGGGAGCTGTCAACTAATTTTTACAGCGATGATGAGTTAATTACATACGGAAAGGTGTGGATAAGTTTTGGTGGTTTCTTCTGTTTTCCTCTTTGAATGAGTTCCTTTGACGGAGTTGCACAAGGCTAAATTATATTATTGTAGATGGAAATTTTTGGTATGCTACAAATCAGATGGTGTTTTTACAGCTTAGATCATTATTTCAACCAGTTAGCACAGTATGTAATCGTGCAGGGCTTTTACGTATAAATGAAGCTATTACCGAAGCTTGCACCACACAGAGTAAGCTAATTAGCGGCAGGTAAATCTCTCTGTATTTTACAGTGTTAGTTTTAAATCTGTTTTCCGTGATGACATTTCCACACTGGCTCACCAGTGATGACTTTTTGCCAGGGCTGAGGACGAGACGAGAGTTACGAATGTAACCCGGGTTCTATGACTTCATTGAATCCTCTGCGGTGATCAAAATTAGAATAAAATAGAACTAGGAAGTAAAATAAAAGTCCAAATAAAAAAAGATGACTGACTCTTCAGAGGACGGATTACAGTCTAAAAAAGAAAGGCGGCGTGAAAAAAGAAACACTACCATTGGTGTGGCTTTTTTTTTTGTTTTCACTGGAGTGTGCTGAAAGATTAAAAGGGACTGGAGGGCTGTAGACTGTAAGCATATGTGACACAAACACGTCAACAGTGTTTAATTCCTCTCACTCCCAGACAGAGCATCGTAGTTTTAAAAGACAGAAGGAGAAATTATTAGATGTTTTTTTTGCTTTTGACTCCCACTTGCACTTGATCTGTGAAGTTTACTCGGCCGTCGTTCAAGGCAACAAACGCTGATGTCGCCTCGCACGGCCTGTGTGTGAAATAAAAAGTTTCACAAGAACACACCATAAAGACGACAGCCAACTAGAACATACTGTACGCGCTGCATCTGTTTGAAAGGAAATAACTCTTCACACCAGAAGCTTATGTTTATTATTCAAAAGGGGAAACAGGAAGAGCTACTATTAGCTGGGCGGCTAGGAAGCTAGGAGGAACTACTATTAGCTTGGAAGCTAGGAAGAGCTACTATTAGCTTGGAAGGTAGGAAGAGCTACTATTACCTGGGAAGCTAGGAAGCTAAGATGAGCTTCTATTAGCTACAAGGCTAGGAAGCTAGGAGAAGCTACTATTAGCTTGGAAGCTAGGAAGAGCTACTATTAGCTGGGCGGCTAGGAAGCTAGGAGGAACTGCTATTAGCTTGGAAGCTAGGAAGAGCTACTATTAGCTTGGAAGCTAGGAAGAGCTACTGGGAGGCTAGGAAGCCAGGAGGAGCTACTATTAGCTGGGCGGCTTGGAAGCTAGGAGGAGCTACTATTAGCTGGGCGGCTAGGAAGCTAGGAGGAACTACTATTAGCTTGGAAGCTAGGAGGAACTACTATTACCTGAGAGGCTAGGAAGCTAAGATGAGCTTCTATTAGCTACAAGGCTAGGAAGCTAGGAAGAGCTACAAACCTTCTTACAGAGCTAGCCTCTGCTCTATCATGCTGATCAGTTGGTCCACCGTTTATCCGTTCTAGATTATCATGTTTTTGTGGAAATATTCATGGATTTGAATGTCCAGATGAGACTTTTATGAAACTTCTATTTTTCTTTTAGTGATCAGGTTCTCTAAGATCCAGGGATTTTTTGTGGTTTCCCTGAATCACCATGCTGAATCGTTTGCAAACCCGTCGACAGTGGTCCAAAAACTTGGGCCACAGGCGCCCACTGATAGCCCGTCACACCATGACAACTGAGCAAGCTCTATCTCTTGATTAGATGTGGTTGAACGCTCTGAAAACTGATCGTCATCCAAAATCCATAAACATTCAATTCAGAATTCCATTTGAGAAGCAAGGACCGGTAAATGTTTGGCGTTTTTTTCATCGGCAAAGAAATGTTTTGTGCCAGTTAACTCGCTGACGGACCGACTATGTGTTTCGTCTCGAGCAGTGAGTTATAATTTCTTCCTCTCTCGGTGAAAAACACCAAACTGTAAAGCAGCACACTTAAGATGGATTTGAAAGTCAGCCAAGTAACAAAACTCTAAGTAACACCGCTGTCAACATGATCTATGCTACAGAGCGCATACAATAGCTAGTTTCTGTATGACGTGATGTGCAGGTCATAACGTGGTCAGCGAGTGCAGCGCTGTTGCTGATGGTAAAAGCTCACATGTGAAGACGCCGTGTGTTGACAGAAAAGAAATTAGCTGCCCAAATCACTTATGGAAGAGGGAAACAAATAAATCAGCCCCGAGCCTCTCCTTCCCACAAAACCTCAAATTATAAAGTGCATTGTGCCAGTGTTACTGAGGACCGTCCCTGACTTTGTGTTTCCAATTAATGATTTATGGCCTGAAAATGTGCCGCTGCATTGTGGGAATGTAACGCAGAGGAATGTTGACTGGGACAGAGACACTTAAAAGACGGAGAGATTAATAAAGAGAGAACATCAGATTCCTTGAGGCGGAGAAGACTGAGCGGGTGAAAGACAAAAGTGCAGATGGGAGATGAAGACAAGATCGTTGAGTAAGACAAATAGTATCTCTTATTGCAGTTTGCTGAGACTGCAACAGAGACGAGTGGAACATATGGTTTGGGAAATGAGACATGTGGGTTTAGTGCCAGCAGTTATCTGATTTCATTTTATCTTTTTATTATAACCAAAATGTCCTGAGGCAAATTACAGCATGCTCTGTTCTTACTCTTGAGTCTGATCCCAGTTGATGACCTGATCTGTTGACCTTTGCCGCATGCAATAGCTGCCTCTTCTGCACTGCGCAGGATCTAAGCAAGCAAATTGTTGTAAAACTGGAGAATGCGGTCTGTATGTTTCATAATGAAGAACCGGCTGAGACAGAAGAACGATAACAACACATCCCTATGAAACCTGTCGCCTTTACAGCATGACGAAAACAAACCAGGAGAGAACGGTATACATGCAAAGAAGATGAGGTTCACCAAAAGTGTCTTTTCTGCTGCAATAGTTTGAACTGTAAAGGGCTCTTTAGGCAAATCACTCCCCGGACAGACGGGCAGACGATAAACAAGCCAAAGGTCAGAAGCTGAATATTTCAGACGAGGAAAAAATGCAGAAGGAGAAAAAAAATGCAGAAGGAGAAAAAAATGTGAAGTAATAAGAAAACTAATCTTAGCCGGAGACGTTTTCTTGCTATTCTGGGGGTGTTTCCTTACCCTCTGCTTGTTTTTCATAATGCAGTCTCAACACTTTTTCTGCTTCTGTGGTGGAAATCACACAATGGCTGATACTGATTGCTTTATTTTCTCAGTGCGTACCCCCCTCTCGCGTTTGTTATTGCAGAACAAGGAGGATATGCCGGACAGGGGGGCGATGCTGAGCCTGCAGAACCTGAACATTTTCTTCTAATAATTTGAAATCCTGTGGGGTCGATGACGGGGTGTAGGTGGTGGTGGGGCATGCGGGATGGAAGAAGAAGGTGCAGGGAATGTGGATGCTTGTCGGTGGGGCTGCGAGATGAGGGACTTGGAGGGGGGGGGGGGGGGGGGGTGCAATGCAAAGTGCCAGGTCACCAGGTCTGCGGCGAGTATATGAAAGGTGAGCTACAGAACAGAACCCGCAGAGCAGAAGGGTCAAGGTATGCAGTCTGGTGGGCACGTGCTCCGTGACTGACATGTGCATCCCGACCCTGCAGCTTTAGCTGAACCACAACAGTAAAACAATACCCACCGCTGTGCAGGTTATAAGCAAAGAAATTATTGTTTTAGCGAGTTAATATGGAGGCCACCTACACACCTGCCCAGAGGAATGTTTTTATCAGTATTACACTTGGGGGGGCGGCGGGGAGGGGGCACCACCAATGGCATTCACTCACATACCATTGATGCCAGCTGGGGCTGTGGCCAGTGGTGCAGAAACCTCCAGAGGTTTGGGAACAGCTGATGCATCAGTATTCTCCATGATGCTGTTTTTTTTTTCTCTCTCTCTCTCTTTCACATTTCTTGAAATCTGCAGATGTGCATCTTATCTGTAAGATGACAGTTATTTATGTTAGTGAGGAGCAGAGAAATGTAGCCACAAGGTGCATACCATCTGCACCTTGTGGCTACGCTGCAAAGTTTCCTGTATCGTGACAAGAAAGGGAAGACATTATTTTTTTCCCCCCCCAGAACATTGTGCGCACCAAAGATCTGCAGATGAACAGCAAAAAAACATTTTAAAGGTTTGAAAGAGTTGAATGTGTGAGCGGCTCTCTCCTGAGACTGGATGCAGCCGTCCCTCATATCGGGGCTCTCCGTTTACATTATTCATACGGAGGAGGGTGTGACTTGTTGGCTCTTTTTTCCGCCTGTATAAAACGAGAAGTTCGCGTAAAAGAAAATACAGATGGAGAAGGCTAGCCGGCTCGCTGTGTCACAGAGAGTCCCCGTAAGCCTGCGTACTGTCCCTTTGTGACCAGCTTAATCGGCAGAATGCCCGGTCTCTGCGTGCTTTGTTTTGCCGTCGCGCTGGCTGCATTCGCCCGGCTGGCCGGCACGGTGGGGCCGGTGGTCCGATGCGAGCCGTGCGACGCCGGCGCGCTCCTACAGTGCAAGCCGCTGCCGAAGGACTGCGCGGAGCGGGTGAGGGAGCCCGGCTGCGGCTGCTGCATTACGTGCGCCCTCGGCGAGGGACAAGCGTGTGGAGTGTACACGGCGCGCTGCGGCTCCGGCTTGACCTGCCAGCACCAGCCGGGGGAGAGCCGACCCCTGCAAGCTCTGCTGGAGGGACGGGGTGTGTGCTCCAGCGCCGCGTCCAAAAAGCTCAACAGCATTCTCGTACCGACAACAAAACAAGGTAGGAAGTGGTGCTTTTTCTTCGGACTTTTATGTTTTGCACATTGCATGTGTGTTTGTGTGAGTGGTGGATTTGACAGGCGCCCTTTCCCTGAGGTTCTGCTCTTTATGGATCTGGGGAGGTCCCTCTCCATGGAAATACCGATTAAGTGCGCAGTATTGATAGTGGTAGAGGCGAAGATGCGCAGACTAATCTGCTTAGGAACAAATGAACACGGAACAAAATTATACTCTGGCTTGTTTTGCAACCCAACACGACGTAAATGACCAACCCGGGTTCTGGAGGGGAGCTTTGACATTGCGTAGTAATCCCACGGGCTCCTGACAGTTTGAGTGGATAACACGGTCATCTTCACGCAGCAATTAATCGCTGCAACCAGGGGGACACTTCTTTTTTTTCTCTCTCTCTCCATGCGCGCAGCTTCAGGGCACCGTGCGTAAAATGCAATGTAAAACAAGATTTTTTTTTTTTTTCAAGATTTGGGAATTTGTTTGATTTTTATCATCAACACACAAACACACACACACTCAGGCAGTGCTTGGCTAAACTAAACCAATAGTTAAGGAATGCCACAGCACAGAGTGTGTAGCTGAGGCTGAGACCATGTCCCTTTCTTCTGTAATGTCCCTTTTTTCCCCCCTTCAAGTAAATCTCTTGGATTTTTGTACACAGCATGAAAATATGTGCTGCTGCTGATTCCCTGGTCCAGATTGTGGGCCAACACATCTTGGCAGGCAACAGGCACACACACACACACACATACACACACACACACTCCCAGCAGGCCATGATCAATGAGAACCAACTGCATGTTTCCTAACTGCACATTTGTAAAATATATTGAGAGACATCTTGTGCATGGAGGGGGTTTCGTGTGAATGGGTGCATGCTTCTCACACTCCTCAAACGGCACACATGCCACCACCATGTGAATACACACAGTTGTGTGTTTAGGCACCCGCTGACGTCAGGCCTCCAGTGTGTGTTTTCGTCTTCCTGGTTATTTGGTGATGTGTGGCCCTCAGCGGTCACACACTTAACTTAGCACATATCTTCACTTCCCCTCCTCTCCTCTCTGTTTTATTTTTCAGTTTGCAGCCTCTGGTTTAATTCTAGACTGACGTTCTTTCCATTAAACCTGTAAACAACCAGGGACAGGTGTCATTCAACTCTATTATTTAAGGTTTCTCCACCACTGGAGATGGGGGGGAAGAGGAGGGAAATGATCCCAAGCGCCCCTGTTGGTCAGAGTATGTCAGTGCAGGCCAGGAGTTTACATCAGTCCCCATGTCCAGAGCAGTCTCTCCTCCCAGAGATTAACAAGCTCTCCTTACCGCAGTTTGTGCTGTTTACTCCAGTGCCATCATGCAAACAAATTGCGTAATGTGTTTATCTGAAACACCCCAGACATCCTAGAGAGGTTATGTAAAAGTTTATATTGCCAATAAAAATCAACAGTTGCAAGAATCTCGAACGGGGCTAAATATCTTTTGTGGAGATTTACGGTCGTCGTTGAAGTGTTGAGAGAAGACCAGGACGTTGTCTCAGGCCAAGGAGCACGCTTCTGCCTCCGTCCCATTGCAGCCACCGATGCCGTTGTTGACATCCACGTTAAGTTCTGGTGAGCCTGGGAGACTGTGGAGCCCCGCCACGTCACTAATTGATCAGGTGGTCACGGAGAAAGGGGTGGGCTGCCAGCCTGCCTGCCCACACGAGCTACACCCCTCCGTGCCCATCCACCGCCCTCACCGCAGCTCTCGAACACAAAATCTGCTTCGAGTTAACAGTGTTTGGGTGTGTGAGCCGCTCCATGTGTGCTGCCTCTCCAGAACGACGTCTCCAGGCTCACTTAGATCCTTCCACTGTGGCCTGGTGGCGGCGGAGGTCGACTGGGTGGCACACAGCGGGTAGTTTGGTCTTGTCCCATAATAGGGAGGAGTATTTGAAGGCCCCTCCTCTCTTCCTCTCGGTCGTCTTTAACGATTTGACAGGAATCTATGCCAGCAGCGCGGGGTATTAATATATCTGACCCCTCATCTTCCACTTTACCTGCCCTAACCTCCTCCCCGCGTCACACACATAAAAATATACACAACATGTTCTTCTCGGCGTCCCTAAAATGTCTTGTTTACACCCAGTTCCTCTTTGTGACTCTATCTCTCGGTCTGCATAACTGTGGAAATTTGTGGATATGAAATCATCATGTTTCTGTTTATTACTTGGCTGCATTTCTGGCTCCAAACAGCCCACAAGCCAGAGAGCTAACTCTGTTTTGTCAGTTTCAAACAGTCCAGAATTCTCCGCTGGATTAAGTGACAGACGAGCAGTCATTCATCATTTTGTATTATAGTAATTTACAAGAACTGCAAACTAAAACAACACTGGGGTGCTGAAGTTGGCTTTTGATTCTGAGGTTAGGGATGAAGTTGGGGGGAAATAAGTGATCATATTTTGCAGCGTAATCTCCATTTTCTTGCACCACATATGGTTGAGAAGAGGAATAATTGTGAGACATTTTCCACAGTGGGATTTGTGAAACCTTTATTTTATTTATTAATAGAAAGCTTTTTTTTTGTTGAGTTCCTGAAACAGGAAAAATTATAACTTCCCAAGTTTTATGAAACACTTGAAAAGCTTTAAATTGAAAGACTTTTCCGACAGCTACAATGAAATTTAGCGGCGGTCAATATGTAAGTTAGATTTCGATGTTCCTGACTTACCTTTGCTCACACAGAAAATGCTGGAAATCAGGTGGAGGACTGTGCCAACGTGACCCAGCCGATGACGGCGCTGCCCGGCGTGGTGACAGTGAAGGGTGGACACAGTCGGGGGCCGATGGACACCAGGCCTCCGTTGCACAACATGCTGATCCAGAAGGATCAGAACAAGAAGACGCAGAGCTACAAGGTGGAATCGGTGTCAGGAGGAGCCAACATGGACATGCACAACTTCTCCCTGGAGAACAAGAGGGAGACTGAGTATGTAAGTCACATATGCCCAGAGGCGATGAGATTTTTGTCTTGCTGTTGATCTGTGGGAGGGAAAACGTTGACGGCGGTGGTGCAATCTAATGCTGTGTTCACTGTACGAGGGAAGAAATGGTGGAGTGTGGCCAGATACGTAGCCGGCGGGTTTCTCAAACCACGCCCTAACTGATGCAAAGAAGGTTATTTATAGACAGGACCTGAGGGAAATGGATGGATGGATGAGAGGAGTTGAAGGGAAGGGATGAATGTGTAGATGAATGGTGGTAGGGTGGGGGCACACCTCAGGAAGCTTCGGCTCCTTGTCTCACAGGTTCCTATAATGAAAGGTGGAATAGGAAGAAAAGAAAAGAGAGGGATGGGAAGGGTGAGGGTTGAGAACTGAGATGAAGAGAGAATGAGAGGATCAAGACAAGCCTTTATAGGTAAGTGCAGGAAACAGAACGACATGGGGCGTGGTCTTGTTCCTGAACTTAAGTTCTAATAACTTAATTTGGTGTTATGTTGTCATCAGTTTAAAAATGAACCCGTGAGACAAAGTTCAAAAAAAGTTGGGGCCAGTTCAGTGCATCACCTCCGTCAACAGCCACAAGTGTCAGGTGTCGGTTTGTTGCTTCATATCACCGGCTTCCATTGAAAATGACTTGCAGCCTGTTGTGTCTTTGCTCGTACTGTACATACAAGAGGCAACGTAGAGATAATGTAACACTAAGATTCATAGTTAAATAGCCTGTTTTTTCAACGACAGCACCGTCCGGTACGCTGCGCAACATCATGACGGATGTTTGCTTCAAATACAACTGAAGAACTCGTTGTTGCAACACTGAAATTCGTGTACACAAAATGTTTGGTGTTCAAGTGGTATCATTAGATGTAAGTCTGAGTGAGAACACCACCGCTAGGAAACTGTCGTCTCAGTCTTGAAGCCACTGAGACTAACAAGTCTAACAAGCTTAATGTTTAACTTAATGTAGGAAATGCAAAGGTGTAATGAAATGATGAGGCTGCTGGGGATACCAGCAATTTCCTAAAAACTCTATCTGGCAAAATTATAATATATACATTTTACCATGCAGCACAACTCGTGAACTCAGACCTCTGTGAAAATGTCCAGTTACGAGTTTGTGAATACCATTAGGGGGCGCCATTCATATGTTTCATTGCGAACACAATAAACACAACCCCACGCGAAGGCACCAACACATCCCAAGAGGCCTTTTATCCTATTTAAAGGCTAATTAAAAAGAAAAGATGAACAAAAGTTACGATTTGCATTGAAAGGCGGAATATCTTTGTTAGCTGGTTAGCTTCTTAGTGCCCTTGCTAGTCTGCATGCTGAACAAATTTCAAACAGAAAAGTTTGGCGTTTGAAAACAAATGCATCACATGCTCCAGTCTAGATGCTAAAGTTAGCGAGCTTGCTAGTTTTGTCTTTCTTGGTATTTAGTTCTGCTAGCTCATTGTAGTAGTTGGGTTTTTAGCATTTCTTTAGCTGGGAAAAGCTAAAGAAATGCTAAAAACCTGGTTTCTTCTAGCTAGTTAGCGGTCTAGCTAGCTTGTAAACTTAAGTATGGACAATTTATTATTGACAACAACTGATACTAGAGGAATTTCACGTAGCTAGCTAAAGGAATAAAACCTCAAACTGGGTGGCTGAAGTCAGTCCAGGTAGGTAGTTGTTAGGTAGGTTGTGAACGTAATGGAACCCTAACCCTTAACTAGTGTAGATTGGATGATGATGTGTTGCAGGTCAGTTTGTAAGTTTAAGAGTAAATCAGATTGTCCTCATTGACCTCCGCCGCTGAAGTTAAGTTTAATTTCTGTAAAGAAAGCCCCACTGATTAGGACTCCTTGTAAAGAGCGAGAACACGGGATAATTGCTTGGAGGTTTAGTCGGAGCGGCTCTCCATTCCACCTTGGCCCTTGTGCTTATGGCAAAGATGTGTGTCACTGTCAACCCATGGTAGGTGGTATGCACGGGAAAAAAACGCACATGATACAAACAGTATGCCAAATCTCTCAGCTAAACATTGCTAAACAGCGCAATTAGTGGTCACAATCTGCACAAGGTACCTCTTAAGTTAGCACTGTTTAAACACCATTAGTTTTGATTACAAACTCTCTAAGTCGACGTCTCATTTTGGAGGTTTTACCTCGTCAAGCTGGACCCAACGGTGGGTTAGTTTCTGCAGGTCTGCTTTGTTCAAACAAGGAATGCTCAACTAACCCTCAACTAACCCTACCCCCTAATTTCTCTGTAGCTAACCCTAACCCACGACTCTTATGTTACGATACCTGTAACCTCTTAGCAGATAGCTTTGGAGCTCATTTGTGGTTCAATTAATGGGGCAATTATATTTTATAGACTGATGTTCATCACCAAAAATGATGGGGTTGCATAATTGTGTCTGATGTTCTTCGGCTTAAGGATGAGTGTGACGCTGGGGTTGTCGGGGTGTGTTTGCTGTGTTGCCAGGGACCGTGTCGGCGGGAGATGGAGAGCATCCTGAACAGTCTTAAAATCAGCAGCGTGCTCAACCCGAGAGGCTTCCGCATACCCAACTGTGACAGAAAGGGCTTCTACAAGAAAAAACAGGTGAATGGCTCTCCCTGCTGTTTCATCTCCTCTCTTTTTACGTCTGACACACACACACACGCACACACACACCCACACACACCTGCGGACATGCAAATAGACCCACCACATGCCTGAACACTTCCAAAGAATCCTCAAAGACTCATCCCAGCCACCCACACATGCACAATCCCCTTTTTTTTCTGCAGCTCAGGTTGCCTTGACAGCCACATCAACACTATATTATCAGAATGGCTAATAACCATGTATTACCCCGGTAAATGCACTGCAGCCGTCTGACTCATGCCTCACAGGAAATGAAGTCGGTCAGGTGTGTTTGTGGGTGTGCGGTGTGGGAGAATGTGGGGGGTAGGGATGTAAGAATGTGGTCTGGGAGTGTGTGTGGCACGGTAGATGTGGCGGCAGGGGAGTGTATGTATGGCGCTTGTTTGACGGCGGTAGTTTTGGTGAGGGTGTGTAGGTGTGGGGTGCTGTTGGTGAGGTAAAAAAAACAAACAGGCTGTCACTGGTTTAGTTTTTCTTGTCCGCGGTGCAGCAGGCCGGGGCCACCCAAAGCCTGCTCATTTGGAAGACGAGGGGGGGGCGGGGGGCGAGGAAGTCAAAAATTTGTCCGAGCGGTTCGGTGGGTGACATGTGCTGACCTGAGGGGAAGGAGGGGCGCGACGTGGGAAGGTGGCGTATAGAGGGGAGGGCTTTGCAGGGACACGCGGCGTGTGAAATAAATACCTCCATTTCCTGAGGTCCTTATCGCAGGGATTCCACGAAGATTGAGCTCATTCTCAGAAAAGCATGAGTCACCAAAAACCCCCTCAACGAGCACCATGAGTCAGAGTCCGACCCGAGCCATAACACACATTGTCAGATCATCCTCAATCTCTACCCATGGTCTGTGAAGTGCGGTTTCATTGTTACTTTTATTAAAGTCAGACGCTTCCTGGTTCTTTTCCTGGATTTCATCAACAAACATCTACCGGGAAAAGTGTCAGTTCTGGTCTGAGTGTGCATAAATGTGTGTGCAGCAGCAGCAGCGTGCCAGCTCTTGTCGCTCCTCTTCTCAGAGGGCCAGTGGAGGAGGGTGGGTGGGGGGGCTGAGGGGGGGTGAGTAGTGTGCGGGGTGTTGTGTTAAATCCATCCGAGGGGATGTGCCTTCACGGTGTGTTGCAGAGATTTATGACCTGAAACACAGCGAAGAGGAGACCGTGTGAACCGTCTAGGGTGACAATACTGTGAAAAGAAGGGAGCAGGGGGGCGGTGGGGGTGGTGGGGGGGATAGACGGAGGGATGGGTGAGGGGTTTGGGGGAGGATAGAGGACGGCGCAGAGGAAAACTATGATACGCAAGCTGTCTCAGCATCCCAAAGTAATGAACCAGCCAAAACCTTTTAATATCGAATAACGCTGAAAGGTGGCCGGTTTCACCTTTCACATAAACCACGAATTAAATGGGAAACTAACGCCTTCCTGGTTCCAAGAACCAACGGATCAACAGGAACTAAAATAAGAACAGTAAATCCCTTTTGTGCATTCTTGTTTCCTTTTCACTGCATTTAAAGAAATGTGAGGATTAGCCTGATAGCAGATTAAGTACCGTTTTCAAACACAAACACGTGCAGAAGTGGAAAAGTAGAATGGAAGTTATTTAGTGCATGTGTGCATTGCTTCCTGATTAAATTTATGTAAATTCTGCATGCTATAGGTTTTTTATTTTTTTATTTTTTACTGTTTGTGAAAGGGTGAAAGCTAGAGAAGCCTGAAAGGAAGGATTCGAATAAAATGTTGTTTTCCGGTGCTCCATCTATCGGTTTCCAGATGTTAAGTTTAAGTTGTATTTTTCTTTCTGTGGGTTTGTGGACTGTAGTCTGTTGTTTAAACAAGTCCCAGCGCTGATTCTAGCCTCCCTGATAGATCCAGGGCTGCAAGAAAATTCTTGCATCCACGCAAGGACTCAAACCGTGGCGAGGTATTTTTTTTTTTCCTGTTGGAAAGCAGGATAATCTCCTTAAGAGTTCCTAAAAATCGTTTTTTCTGGGTAAAGCAGCTGTGCGTAGGTTAGATTTGTGTCAGTTACACTGGATTTGAACAGTTTTAACAGCCAAATAAAAATGAAAAGTTTGCTTCCCCGCTGATCTCTCCGGATACTTTCCAGATTTGTTGCAAGTCACTGCGCGAGGATTTATTGAGCCGTTTTTTGGAGAAACAACAACTATTTGGCCGTTAGCTGGACGGACGGACTCGGAGGAAGCGGATAAAGGCCCAAAACGATAGCACATGTGATGTCTGATAAGTGTTTTCAGAACGGCCACACTCAACGGTTTGGCTTTTGCATCCAGTCTCGTCACAAAGGGAAGGACGGGGTGAAAGGATCGCAAGATGCTGAAAATGCAGAACAGCAACATGGTCTTTGAGAAGAAAGTTGCAGAAGAAAAGCAAACCGATCGGCTGTGGAGATACGTGAACGCATATGAACTTTAAAAAGCCATTTTTCAGACCTGAGGCTTCATACAGGAAAGATAAAATATCACTTGTGTGTTCAACTATCCCAACAGGAGAAAGTTTGAAGCATGTGTGTGTGGTTTTCTGTGTATGTTGCTGGTAATATGAGTGCCCCGGGCCTGTCAGAGGAGTTGAGCAGTGTAGCCCTACCTCAGCTACAGTACAGAGAAACCTATTTTTAGCAGCAGTTATATGAATTGGCTCAGTATCCCAGTTCAGGCCATGCATTCCCCACACCGACCCGCTCATTACACCCCTCAAAGTCTCACTCACTCTCTCTCTCTTCCTCTCTCCGTTATTCATCCTTTCACCCACCCATCATTACCCCCATTGTGCCCTGCCTACAGTCATCCTCCCGTCTTTTGTTCTGGCTGCCCGCTCCATCATTCTGTCCATCCTGCCCTTCCGCCCACCTGGCTTTTCCTTCCTTGTTTGGCCAGGAATCACCCCGCGGAGGCTTGTGAATGGGACGGCAGTGTCTGCGTCCTTCTGTGTACTCTTCAGTGTGTCGAGAGGAAGAGGTGGTGGAGGAGGAGGAGGAGGAGGAGGAGGAGTTCCGTGGGTTAAGGATGTGAGCCAGGTGCCTGCGTACCCTCCTGCCTCCTCCTTCGCCGGGTCCCGACAGTGCCAGGCCCATAAGGGCTGACTTATTGAGCGTGACTCAGAAGGATCTGTGGAAACGTACACACCGACCACAATGGCTTTATAATAACTGGCCAACCTTTGGGGACCCAGACAGCTATTTTCACTCTGTCTCTCTCCCTGGTTCTCTTCCCTCCCTGGATTTCTAATCCATCTCTCTTTCCTTTCCTTTCCTTTTTTTTTTTTGCAGCGGTTCTTGCATAATATGTAGAGCAAAGTAATATGTTTTTATTATTGATGCGTCCTTTTAATACTTTTGCTTGCGAATATAAACACTTTTTTCTACAACATCTCCTTTTCATGATGAAAATTTCAAAACATAAGACTTAAAACTAAAGTTTGTAGCATTTAGTGGGATCTAGAGGTGAAGTTGCAGATTGTAATGAACGAAATAAACCTCACTTAGAATACAACGGCCGACACAAGTGTTAAATGGTCCATGTTTTGGTCTGTCCATTCTGGGCTTCTATAGAGACGTGGCGGCACAACGGCGCACTACTCAGAGAAGAACCCGCTCCCTCCGTCGACCTTAAGGGCTCATCCTACGCTAATTTTTGTTTTCAAGTGAATTATCAACATCGTTGCTTGTTTCAGCCAATAGAAGTCGCGCACACCAGGCCTATTACACAAGCAGCTCTGCAAAGATCTAAGAAATAAACGTTTGCATTCTTGTCTAGAACTGTTTCACCACCACCACCAATGTTTGGGCTCTCAAGGCCATGACTCAGCAGGCCAACGGTCGGCCCCTGGCCAGGGTCCGGCCGCCGCTGAGTGTTGGTGGAGTGTCCTGCACACAAATATTTTAAAAACATGATCATCTAGAACGGCGGTGTCAAACTCGTTTTAGTTCAGGGCCCACATACAGCCCAATTTGATGCCTAGCGGGCCGGACCAGTAACATAACATAACATGAAACCCCCCCAACTAAAACTACACATTTTTGCGTTTTTCTTAATGCAAAGAACTTCATTATGAAAATATTTACATTTAATGAACTACCCATTTACAAAAGTTCTTAAAAAAATAGTAATTTTGCAATTTCGGCACATTGCTGCCAGCAGCTGTTTAGCTCTGGGTCTCAACTTTTACTAAAACAGCGCAACCCTTGGTGGGCAAATTAGGAATAGGTGGCAATTTTATAAAGAAATTGCAGTTACGGTATGCTACGTAATTTTCCCACTTAACTATAGACCAACTGATCGACGTGATTTGGCGTGAGAGGCTAAGCAGGTTTTAGCTCATAGCTTCCTATCCTGCCGATGAATCCTTGCTCCTCTGTGTTTGAACAGTGAATACAGAACAATGCCACCTACTGGTAGCCACAGTTGTTTACGTTAATCCAAGCGTAGATGGTATGTGCCGGTTTGCTGTTGGCTACGGTCTTTGTGGTGCGTTCAAGGGTGACTTTTTGGTCCAGACCCTAGTGACGTAAGGCGCCGGCCTTTGTTGCCGGTAGTTCTTTGACGTCGGTTTGGTGTGTCCTCGCCCCTTAACTCCAGCTAATAATCATTTTGATCACAATCTCTCTTTCCAAACTCTTTCAACTCACCTGGTCCATCTACTCCTGCTCTATTTTAAAGTTTGTGTGGCTCCATTCTTCTAAAACAAACAAATTATTCTGGAGCTAAATTCCCTGAGACTCTCATTAAACTATTTCTTTTTTAGAAAAGGCAATATCCTGCAGCTACTCCCAATGCACTTGCAAACACACACGGATGCACAAATACATGTGCATGCGCCCCTACACACACACACACACACACACACAAACACATTGCGTTTTATGAGCTTGTGTTTATCCTGTGGTCAGAGCAGGCTCTTTTTAATGTCCGTGAAGCCCAGCAGCGCTGCTATTAGCTGTAAAGACCAGCATCACAAGAGCACGCATTCATACGCACAACACACACACCTCATAAAGGTAGCATTATGAATGTGCAGGGTGGATGAAATGTGTCGGGAGTTTTTTTTTTTTTTTAGCGATGGCCTTGTGGACCGAGCAGGGCCAGTGCTTGGGCCACGAGCTCTCAGAATACAGGGCACGAGGTCTGGGCTGACCTGTGGTTTAGACACTGTGGATAAGGACGGTGGGATCAGGTGAGCTCATTAAAAGGGGTATTCTTCTAAAAAATAAGGGGTCCAGTCGGCTTATGTTCCAGGTTGATATTGGTCTAGTAATGCGGTTCTCCTCAGGTGTGGTACGAGCTGTCATGGTATGATGTGTTGAGTATTTTCTGTTTGGTTTCTGCTGTTTTTATTTTGTAAAGTTCTTCCTTGAGGTTCTTCCTGTGTTTCCCCCTCTTTGATTGGTGGATTCTCCTTGTGTGCTCCGCCCTCATTAGTTTCACCTGTGTCTCGTTAGCCTCCCTGCCCATGTCTATGTATATATAGCCCTGCCTTTCCCTTTGTTTTCTGTCATCTCCTCTGTTCTGTTCCCCCTGTCAAACTTTCTGTTATATTTTTTCTTTGCTGTCACCTCTTTGGATTTTTCCTTGTGGTTCATCCTTTGTTTTTGATCTTGCTGCATCTGCAGCGCCTTAAGTTCTGGTTTTTGAGTTGAGTTGTTTCGTTGTCTGCTCCTGCCTCCGCTCAGCGTCTTGCATTTGGGTCCTCCTTCCCTTCGCTACTAAATGTCACAAGAGCAGAGCCAACCAACAACAGAAGTGATAATGCAGGTGAAATTCAAGACATTCATCCTTCATAAGAAAGTCCACAAGTAGGAAAACCAAGACTGTGATAACTCCAGAGAAAACACAAGTAGGAAACCATGATTTGACCTGGCCAAAGGACAGAAGCAACGCACACGTTAAACTAACGATGGAGGAACAAATAATCACCAAGGTGGGAACACAAAAGAAGCCAAACTAACGGAAATACATGCAGCGTTTACGGACACAGAAACGTCAGACTTGCATGCTTGGCAGTTCGATTTTGAAGTACGGACCCTGGAGGACGGGAGGACGCAGGGTGGTCATTCTCAGCGTTGCAGCAGCAGCGTACTTGAAATGCATCCTGGGATGAGTCCACACAAATCACCTACAGATGCACCCTCAACAAAACGGACGGGGCAAGAGCACATCCGAGTATTCGGACTGTGCTCGATCAGATGAATACTTTGATTTGGCGTTTCTGGACTGCGACTGGTGACGTTTCACAAGAACGGAAAAGAATGTGTATTGTTAAGACGCCCAAAGGGTCAGGGATCCTTTCAAAGTAAAACAGGAAGTGAAAACAAACTGAACAAGTCAGAAAGCAGTTTCTCCAAATCAGAGCAAACAATTCTTTAGCAAACATTGGGAAGATATCGCTTCACAACCAGTATGGAGAAGAAGAAGAGTTACTATCTATACTTTAATTAAAAGGCTTGTATTTCTCTAAGCTAAAAGCTAAAAACCTGCAAACACGAGCTGAAATAAGCGATGAGTTGCATTTAATTTTACTTCAACTGTGCCGATTAGAAAGCGGTGAAGTGGATGTGTCGCCGTCTTTCACCTTGTCCTACATTGTGTGTGTGTGTGTGTGTGTGTGTGTGTGTGTGTGTTTATGTGTGTGTGTGTGGATTGAAGCAGTACAGAAAGGGTCGCTTGAGATGACTGCTAATAGTTCACAGATGAAAGAGAGACTGAGCGGAAATTCAAAGGTAGCCAAGCAACAGGGGAATGCACACATGCACATTTTGCTCTTCCTCTCCCTTCCGCCTTTCCTTTTGGCTTTTCAACTCTCCCATGCGCACACACACTCACAAACGCACGCACACACACACACACACACACACTCCGGTCACATGCAGGACTCCATCATCATTAACCAGAGCAGGAGAACACAATGTTAAGCTCCTCTCCCCGCAGTCTCGTCCGCTGGGTCAAGGCTAAAATAGAAACTGTCCGCAGACGATGGCACCCTGAGGAGGAGGAGGGGGGGAGCAGAAAGAGAGAGAGAGAGAGCAAGAGTGAGACAGATGAGGAGGAGGAGGAAGGCATGAGGAGAGTTTACCAAAAAGAATCCCTCGATGATGTTGGTGTGTGAGAACGGGGCATGTTGGGCTGCGTACTTGCCCCCAGACTGCTGCAGTAGTTGTTGGGGAGGTATTTTAATGGGCCTCTGTCTCTATAAAGCTGCCTTTGATCATGCTCTCAGGCTGCGCGTGGATGTCGACTACGCCGGAAACAGACACCTGGTCACACTCTAGAGGCTGTCTGCCTGTCTGCCTGCCTGCGAATACCAGGAGAGTTTTGGCGCTGCACTCCCCTGGCGTTTGGAAGTTCAAGCCCGACAGTGACTTTGAGAAAATCTGAGGCTGTATGCATCCACACCACATGAGCTGTGTAGAAAGTTCTTTTTATGCAGTCTTGTGAAGGTATGAAGCGCTGTGAACCAGTTCACGCAAGATGGACAGGTCCTCATTCCTTCATTTTAGGGGTTAGGGTCTATGGTCCTTGGTTGAAACCCACGAGTCAACCCATAATAGACATTTAACAGTGTAAAGCTTTGTTTGGCCCACACTCTGAGGCTAATTGCTCTAATTACTCGTGCCAACTTGAAAGCGGTGCAGTCAAGGAACAACACCTTACCCGATTCCTTAGGTCCCGTTCAGACCTTGCATTAACATCCTTCCTGGGCAATCTGATCGCAAGTGGCCAGCTTCTAGTGCCTGTGTTCGCACCCGGTGTTAAAATGCGTCTCCGGCCCGACTCTCCAGATCCGATCTCAGTTTCGCGGTTTCCACGTAAATAAACACCAACATAATATTTGGCGCAATGGAATAGCTTAACAGCTGCCGCGTCTCTAATGGATTTCTACCGTTTTTTTTTTCTACCCTGTGTTTTTGGGCGTGTGTCATGACTTGGACGCACACGTTGGGTTATTATGTACCTGCACAAACTTCACATTATCACAGAAACCCTGGAAGTAAAGGGTGACTGAGGAAATATGTGACTTAACTACATGCTACATGGCCGTATCAGTAGTTAACCACATGCTGATATGATTTTAATGATTTCATTTAATTCTTCTTCAGTTTTATTCCTTATTTAGTTAACAGCTACAAGGACAGCGCTTTTTCCGTTTCAGTTGATTATTTCTAATAGCAGTTGTGTGTTTTTTTTCTGAATGAGGCAAAATTCCACTGATGCAAGATCACCCGTGTTGAGTAGGTGGTCTTTAATGTGACCCAGGACTCACTGCGTGTGCACAGTACCCAAGGAATGAGGTCAAAGGCGACCCAGACCACCTTCACATGTGGTCAAAGATGGGCTCTCTCAAATGCATCCTCGATGCTCACTCCTGTATTTTACAGATCTTAATGCACGGTCCTAACGGGGTCTTAGATGTTGTCCAGACTGCAAGAATGTGTTCTCTCTGGACTGATCTTTAAGACGGACAACTGTCTGCAGGGTTACTTGCAGACGATCAGATTTGTGTGTTCACACGTGACCGGCCGACCGACCGACCTCACTGACAGGTGAAGTGAATGATCTTCTTCTTGCAGGAGAATGTTTTGCTGGGAAATCTGGGGCGCTGGTGTTCACGCTGGGCGTTATGTAACACGCCTCGCCCGCCTAACACACCGCGTAACACCTAACACCAACAACACACTGCAGTGACCTCAGCACGGCACACATAACAGCCATAACTGTTCAGGAACAACCCGTTGACCTGGCCGCCAAACCCTGGAGCATCTACACTACGCACCAAAACAAGTCCGATCTAGGGAAACCTAACTATGCGACTTATAGGAGCCAAAGGGTGTTCTATAGAGCCAGACAGCACAGGAGACCCACAGAGGTCCCATGTCCCGTTGGCAGGGTGGATATTTCTACAACACAGTGTCAAGGGGATGGATGACCTGCAGTAGAAAGAGATTTATTTGTCGAGGGTGGAATGCATGGATGGATGATAGTAGAGGAACCCAGGGAGCGACACTCAGGGTAGGGCCACATCTTAGGAAGCCTCAACCTTCTTCCTGTAATGAAAGAATGGAAGTGGAACACAAGAAAAGGGAAGGATAGGAGGGGTGCTGCTGGAGAATTAAGGGTTAAGACACACCTTTTATAGGTAAGCTTGGGAAAACAGGATGACATGGGGCGTGGTCTTGTTCCTGAGCTTAAGTTACAATAACTTCTGCACAAAATGGGCTCAACTGTAGAAAAGGAACTAATAGGAAGTACTTCAAACTTCTACGCACTTGCTGACTAAATATACTGTCACTACATACTGACGGTACTGCCAGCCAGACAGACAGGCGTGTCTCTGTCCCGGCTGGTCTCCTCATCTCTCTGTCACCACCCCCACCCCCCCGGTGGGAGATGATCGGAGGTAGGAGGATTATTCTGAGCCTCTGAGTTTAGCCTGGCTCCTCTGATTGTGTCGTTTCATGTGTACCCCCAAATGGAGCTCATAAAGTTGCCACTCTACAAAGCCCACCCCCCCACACACACTCCCACCCGTGGGATATCTGATATTACTGCGTACGTGTGTGTGTGTGTAAGCAGGTGTGGGAGGGGAGGGGGTTTACATACAACTCTTGTTTGCGTGCGCCTACATGTTTGCTAATGTGTGTTAATGTGCACGGGCACTCGTGCACACTCGGGCCCATAATCAGCTCCAGATGATTTTGAGTGTCTGCCAGCTTCCCAGAATAGCAGCGCTGGTTTCCCTGCAGCCCTCCGACTGGCCTTGGCAAATATTTTAGCAACTCCATGTTTACCTTCACACTCCTTCACTCTCACTCGCTCAGAGAGCTCCTCATTCCCCGCGCCTCTCTGTCACGAATAATCTGCTTTTTCATCGTTTATCCGCAGCGGCCAGAGCCGGAGCCAGAGCGAGCTCCTCCGGCAGCGCCCGAGTCGGACAAACTCGGCAGCGGGCCGGTGGCACGCCGACTCCCGAGCGAGGCTCAGGTCTTGATGCGCAAAGCGAGCAGCTGCTTCATCCGCGGTGTTTATCTCAGGTCGTTTCTGCACATAAAAACTCGGAAGGCAGTTCCAGGCAGCAGGGCATTCCACTGCATGATCGATGAGATGTTTGTCTTATTAGAGTTCTGCTGAGGCATGACTTGGCCTCCTGACAAGCATCCAAAATCTAAAAGCCAACACACAGAGAGCGAGAGATTGAGTGTTATTATAATACACGCATGCACATGGAAGGTAGTGTTGATGAAGCTGTCGAGGTAATAATTCCTCACTGTTGTAATCTGTTTTCAGAATGCACCTCTCCTTCTTTTCTAGCTGAGCTAAAGAAGGAAGTCCGAGCTAGCCGCTAGCCCTACCTTCTGGCTGCGGGAGCATGGCCGAACCGAAGAAGCGGCATGCGACATTTTCCTAACATTTCATTTTAATTTTCTTTGCAGTGCCGTCCATCCAAAGGCAGGAGGCGGGGATACTGCTGGTGCGTGGACAAATACGGGCAGCCTCTCCCCGGCTACGAAGGCAGGGAGCGGGGCGAGACGCAGTGCTACAACCTGGAGAGCAAATGAGAGGACGGGAGGTCGACGACGAGTGGACGGAGAGAGGACGGCAGCATAAAGAGGGGGGGAGGGATGGGGTAAGGCCGCAAGAAAGAAAGAAAGAAAGAAAGAAAGAAAGGAGGAGAGCCTTCGCTCTTGCATGTAGTTTTCTGTAAACATTTGAAGGAACTCCGGACCTTTTGATTTCAGGTCCCATTTCTGTCGGAGAGGGAGGGGGAAGAGGAGGGGGAGGGGTGCCAGCACAGCCTCCTGTCCATCACAGCTCATCTGTTCTGTGCTTAGGGAACCTCTGTCCTTTCTTTAATAAAATAAAAGGTTAAGCTGAAAGCTGAGACAGAAGGGAAGGAAAGAGAGAATCCTATCATCTGCACTATTCTTTTAGAAAGAGAGGAAGGAGGGACTTTTCCACTCACTTTAAAGAGGAGTCGTTTGTGACTGTAACCCCGCCCCCCTCGCCCCAAAAACAAAAAACGCCCGTTTCTATCGTGTGTGTTACCTCGAGAGTCCGTGTGTGTGTTTTAACGTGTGAGCTGCATGTCTGTGAGCGTGCTTTTCCCAAAAAAGTGTTCATTGGTGTAAATACTGTACGTCCCTCAGCTCAGCTTAGAGGTGTCAGACACCCCCAGCCCCGGCCCCCGGCCCCCGGCCCCTGCTCCATTAAACAATGCAGAAAAAACAAAGAAAAAAAAAAATCTCTGGCTCAGGGTCCATTTTGAAGTGAAGGATTATGGGAGGGCAGGGCTTTGACTTTTTATCGGCCACCGTTGGTCTTCCTCGCTGCCTCTCGCTCCTTGTCGTTGCTCTGCGGGGCAAAAGATGAGAAGGAGGCAAACTGTGCAGATACAGTGCCTTAAAATACAAAAAAACTGTCAATGCCTCACCTCCCTTTCACCCTCTTCAGTCCTCAATTAAAGGAATACTTCGTTAAAACAAAAAAAAATGCACCTTGTGATTCAGAGTTTGCACCTTTTGTTGAGGAGAGCCGCTGCAGTCGGAGCTGGGGTTTGCAGCTGTGATAGATTTGACTCCGCAGAAAACTGTAAACACGGAAACTTCGGAAACGGCTCCCGCGGCACCGTCCACTTCGTCACCGCCGATCCGTGTGTCAACAGGAATGTTTCAGGGCCGAGTTTCAGAGCTATGAGGTTGCAAGAATGTGACGCGCAAATGGAGCATTTAGAAACGAGGGAACTTTTAAAACAAGTGGGAGAATTTTCTCGTCTAGAAATCTGCAGTTTCTTCACGAATTTAAATAGTTTGGGCGGCTGAGTCACAGGCAGATGTTTCCTGAGTTGGAAAAACAAACCAAACTAATCAGAGGGATGTTATCTCCTCGCGTCTGACGTAGCAAATAGCCACTAAAATAGCACCAAACACGGACATGACTGATGCCAAGATGCAGGTCAGCACCTAAACTGACCCGATGCACGCTAAAATCGATAATAGCTCGTTAGCCTTCTGTCACCCTCGGCTCAGGCCTGCACTGTCAACAAGCAGCCGTTGTGTAATCGGACACATTTTGGCAGCAGTGCGGATTCGCGGGACACGTACGGGCAGTGGACCGGCGGCTTAAGCTGCAGCAGGAGTTGACGAAGTTTCCACGAAACATGTTTGGATACAGACATAATGAATCCAAGATGGCTGCAGCTGATGCCCCCTCCCCCCCTGCAAAAGGAGCAAACTCTTCTGAGCTAGTCTGATGAATTTTCAGTGGTGTATTCTTTTGAAGGGCTCTCGTTCCGCCCGGTAGTCTTAGGGATCAGTTTGTGAGTTAGTCCGTCTTCTGTCTCACCATGATATTTTTTTTTGCCTTCGTCCCTCTTGTCCCTTGCCTGTCATGCAGCTCCGGTGCTGAAGTCCTCCAACCCTTTATGTTTCCACCCCCTCTCTCGTCCAAAACTCGTTGGGTCCTCACGTCCGTGCCTGACCCCCCTAATCCGAACTGCCCCCCCTCCCACTCCAGCACCCTGCCCGCGTTCAGTCCTCTTCCTGTCAGCGGTGCAACCTGGTGTAGGCTTGTTTGAACGGGGTGAGCCCGGTGTGACCGGCCCGCCCTGCCACAGGTGCCAGCTGCCCCTATGCTTCAAGCACAAGCACTTAAAGCACTTTAGCTGTGCTGCTACTCGTCAATGCATGCAGTTAAAGACAATTGGACCTATCTGCGTCTGCATACCTTTCCGTCGAGGTAATGTCAGATGAAACAGTGTGATACTGTAAGAAAACAATAATAAACTAGAGAGGAGGAAAAAAGAAAAAAGAAAAAAGTGAAGCTACACCAGGACTTCTGACAGCAAACTTTGCGAGCACCCCTCAGAAAATCTTCCATTCAATGCAACTATTTTCTTTTTTTTTTTTTTTTTTTTTGGGGTTGTTGTTGTTGTTTTTTTTTTGTTTCTTTGAAAAAATAAAAAAAAAATTGCTTGTATGATCGTATGCCAACAAATCTCCACGAGGTGGACGCAGCACCAAATATGCATTCACACAAGTGGTAGGGGGTCTGAGGAAAGGAGGCGTGGTCCTCCCCGAGGAGCTTCCTGCCCGATGCTCTCCCCACATCCTGTGTAAAGACTTGAAATGTGGAGAGAGTGCCGACAAAGAATGCTTGCCCAGTAGCTTGGTAGCATGGAATCGGCTATACACTTCCTCCGATGCGCAGCAGCAACTTACGAACCAGCCTGTTGGTGCTATACCCCATCTACTCAAAGACTTGATGTAAGGGGAGGAACATACATAAAAATATGTTTAAGCTATTCCCTCCTTAATATTTGTAAGTGTGTCTTTTTATATATTATTATTATTATTATTATTATTTCCTGGCCAGCTCTGTGTCTGACTAGACATCATGTACAGTACTTAAAAATAATAATAAAAAAAAATTATTTATCTAAGAAAGAATTATAAGCTGATCCAAACTAGGTTTTTTTCTTATGAACAATTCAGTGACTCACCGATTGCACAGCAAAGTCTATATGATTCAGTGTATTGTGGGGATTATAATCACTAATGAATGTTTTTATTTTTATTTTTTAAAATGAACCTTTTTCCTTCAGTTGCTCAGCAGTGTCACTGGTAAGCTCCGTGCCCAGCAGCAGGCCCGGGTTTTCGGCCTTCGGGCAAATCTGTGTCAGTCAGTCAGTCAGTCAGTCAGTCAGTCAGGTCTCTGGTCGTCTTAGTTCACCGCTCCTTAAGGCCAGTGAACCTCTCACCTTCTCTCTATGCACACTCAGCCATCCCGCCTCAGTCTGTTGTTCAGGGCAGGGCCAGGATCACTCTTCTGCTTTTTCATTCGCTGGTCACGTTGAGACTCTCTCTGTTCACGGGTAAAAAAAATGTATTTTATTTTTTTTTTGTTTTGTTCTTCATTTCAAGTTTATCCTTCAAAGTTTTTTTTTTTTTTTGTTTCATGATACTTAACTAGAAGTCACACAGCTATTATTTTCTGACAAAGGAAATGATTCAAAGTATAATTTGAATATTTAATGTCTTTTTTTTTAAATAAAAAGTGAACACATTTCAAGAAGCCGTCTCTTTCTTTCTCTTTTTCTTTGCTCCTTGTCATCAGCAGCTCATAAGTCCATCTTTAATTTCTGCAGGCAATCAGGGAACAGATTTGCTGCTGTTGAAGTCCTTGAATGCAATCAGGCACCCCCTCCCTCCCTCCCTCCCTCCCTCCTCTCCCTCCCTGGTCCTGGAATGTGTCAATAAGGATAAAGCAAAAAGTTTAATTTGTAAAGAATAAAAATAAATCTGGTGGTGCCAGGCAGGCTGGCAGTGAGCACGGGGAGGTCGAGGCGAATTCCTGCGCCCGACCAAGGCAAACAAGAGAGCGGGTCAAAAGGCAGCGCAGGCTCAGGCGGCTAAAGTTAGACAAGGACCTCCACTTCAGTGATAACACTGCTCACAAACACACTGAATATAGAAAATGTGGTGCATCTGACTTTCACAATCTCCACGGAGCTGTTATGACTCTCGTGTGCGTTTTTGTGGAGACACAAAATAAACCGTCCTGAGGTGAAAGAGAGGCCGGGGGAGCACATAGCTGAGGTTAATGTTTTTATTAAATATATCACCTTTTTTTTTTTCCTTACATTACATCTCAATTACAAAAGTGTACATACACACGAGTGAGCAGTTAGTCACTTTGGAATAGACTCACATGAACAATAATTCTCTCCCCAACAGCAGCATGTGGATAGAGCCGAGGGCCGCCACGCGTCACGGCGCCGCCCCAGCTCTTTGTGGTCATGTGTTCTTGGTCAGAGAGAACAGCGACATACAAAGTAAAGTAGCAAGTCTTTATCTTTCTTTCTTTCTTTCTTTCTTTTGTGACAGATACATCAACACGAGTGATATCGGAGGTAGGTAAATGTAGAGATACCCGTGTGAGAGGCGGCGCGGGGAGTCGCCTCCCGTCATGCTATCTGCAGCCCCATGGAACCATGGGAAGTGTTTTCTGAGACTGATTGAGGATTCCCGACTGAGAGATTTGTGGTGACTGACGAGAGCTGATGTGTCACACCAGAACATATAAAGACAATAACAACGAAAATTTAAAATAAAAAAAGAAGACATAACAATGGCAGCAAAATTAATCATAAAAACAACATTTAGAAATACTTCTAAATGACATTTGGTCACTCAGTGCTTTTGTTCTTGCTTGGTTTGTCCCAAACCAAACCTCCAGACAACTCCTTAAGGGTAGAGCGAGCTCAACTCAGCAGTGGAGTTACTCAGAGCCAAGATACATATATACACTTTATACAGGCATAAAAATAATAATATAATAATAACAATAAGGCAAAAAAACATGATATAAATACTCAGGAAATAATTACAAATAACAAATAAAATGCAAACAAACAGAAATAAATAAGGCTGAAGAGTTGAAGTAAATGCATCAATATTAAAAATCTCCTTTTCAGAAAAAACAAAAATAGATATTTCTTTTTTTTCTCTTTGGGACGGGTAGTTCGAGGAGGAGGGAGGGAGAAGGAGGAAGAGGAGGAGGAAGGAAGACGGGGGTGGGGAGGGGGTTCAGGGTGGCTGGGACCGACAGTCCCGCAATGACAGTGTACCTGAATTCAACACCACCATGGACGAGATCAATAAATAAACAGCTATCAAAAAGGAAAACTAATCAGTGGCTTCTTCTTCTTCTTCTTCTTCTTTTGTGTGAGCGTGAGATTCAGTGGAGGTGATTCTCTTTAAGGGCACTCGGCGTCTGCAGGCAGGTCGGTCGAACCTAAAACCTTCTTGCCGTTCCAGGAGTTCACACACCAGCATCGACCCCTCTGTCCGTCCAGAGAGGACTCGCACTGCATGAGGAGAGGGAGGGGAGAGGAGAGGAGGGAGAAACAGAAACAGAAATTAACGAAATGCTTTCATTTTCTTTGTATGTGTGAGACAACGCATGCACGGTCATGCCAGCGCACAACCGGGTGTCATCACACTCAAACAAAAACTCAACGAGGTGAGGCCTTAACAAATCCCTACGCCTGCTCGCACACAATCAGCTTAAAGCCGCGGTTGACACAATCTTGGCCGCGTGCTCTCACGCACAACCCGGTGAGATTCTTTCCAGCTGAGTGGAGTATATGAATCACACCATCCCAAAATAACAGCAAAGGCACCCAAAAAGACACCAACCTGCTTGGGTTTGTAAAGGCCGTGTTTGTCACAGTTGGGGAGGTAGAATCTGGTTAACTTGTCTCCTAACTTCTGCTGGGATTTGGCAATCTTCTCCAAGGCCCTCTGCAGCTCCAGGTGACAGGGCCCCTGCACAGACAGGAGAGAAAGAGAGAAGGGGGGAGGGTTAAAGGAGCAGCGCCAACACAGAAATAATAATTTTATCATCAGCAAACACGTGGGCAGACATCAAACTACACATAAAACTTGTAAGAACAAGCATCCCAATTCTCCCTCTGTCTCTTTCTGTTTCTTTCTCCTTGCAGTCAATTCAAACAGCACACCAGCGCCCCCTTGTGGCGCACCGGTCTTCTCCTAAACCTCCCCAAAAACTTTTAGCAACATATTGCGCTGAGGATTTGACTAAATCATGCTGCTATCTGCGTCTCACCTGCTCGACCAGCTTCTTGCGGATGGCGATGACTTTGGCTTTCATGCTCTCCTGAGCGTCGGCTGCAGCCCTCGGGTCGAAGGGCCTGCTGTGACCGGGGAGGTAGTGGCTGGAGCCGGGGTCCGAGATGATGGCTGTGTTCTCCATCTCCGCCTCTGGCTCTCCCTGATCTGGAGGAGGAAAAAAAAAAGAATGAATATGAGGAGACGCTGACTCAGTGTGAGTGCAGAAAGTCAAGTGCTTTTTTTTTTCTCTTCCCTGATCCCAGTGATGAAGATGTGGAGAAGCAGAGATGTGTAACGTGGAGGTGATATAGGCCTACCTTGCGCCTGCTGCTCGGGGGTGGGCTGGGGCTCGGGGCTCTCCGCGCACACGGCCTGTCCGCGGGTGAGGGAGTGGAGCGGCCTGGGGTCGCCGGGTCTCGGGGTGCACCTCAGTCCGGAGCCGCACGGCGCCGTGTAGATCCCGCACAGCTCCCCGGTCTTCAGGGCGCAGGCGAGGCAGCATCCACAGCCGGGCTCCCGCAGCACCTCGGCGCATCCGGGCGCCACCGCTGGACACTGGCTCAGCTTCTCCGGAGAACACGGGGCGCATCGGATCGGCTCTGGCCCCACCACCGGGGTCCCCAGCGTCCCAGTGACCAGCGCGGAGCACACCGCTGCCACCACCACGACGTGCTTCAAATATAATCCACCCATGGGCAACATTGTTATCTGGCTACTAAATATAGAATGTAGAATGTGGAGCAAGGCAGAGAGAGAGAGAGAGAGAGAGAGCAATCAAGAGGTGTACGCCGGATTCCCACGGTCCTTGCTCAGTTGCGTCTTTCGTTTGATTTTGGGAAAATGTCTAACTGTTCGTTGCGCGCAGCCGTATTTATAGCCGGGTCCTCTGTGAGTGTTTGACGCATCGGCGTTATGAATGATTTCTGAAAAGAAGGTGTAATGATACGACGGGCTCTGATTGGCCCGTCCGTGTCCGGTCAGGCAGCTCATTTGAATACAACGACCGCGTCAATATTTATTTTGGAACAGGCAGTGCTCGCACGTATCGCCGACGAGTGACGACACCAGTGTTTGATGTTGCAATCAAGGACCCCCCCTCCCCTCCCCTCCCTCCCTCCCTCCACAACCCCCCACCCCTCTTCTCACCCGGGTGCCACACCAAACTACTTTAACTGCCACATTACAGCCAGAGCACACGGACGGTTTTCCTTAAGTTAAAACGGGAAGAAGTTCACACCGGAGCCGCTGTTAAACGGATTCCAGGAGAGAGGCAGCTCCGTGTTCTGTTCTGTTCCCTGGCGCACATGAGCGCCTCTCTTCTAGAACAACGTTGTCTATTCATGAGGGGGGTTTTCCACTAATTGTCCTCCCCGAACTTCTTGCACAACTTTGGGGGAAAGCTAATAATGAGCAAATTACGCACGCCCACGCTGCGCGCACAGAACGTGGGCCCGCTGAGAGCCGAACCGGCGGCGGCTCTAATTTGTTACGAGAAAGCATCCGAGCTTCGCAGAGGGAATAGCTGCGCGAACGAGTGGAAGGTGTGTGTGTGTCTGTGTGTGTGTGTGTGTGTGACAACTCTCTTGTCCGCTCTGCGCGCTGCATGCACTGGAGCCACGTTTTGGGCCCCGTCCAGGAGATGTCCCGGCGTAATTACCCGTTTCCTGGGATATTAATAGACTGCAGCTTTGAGTCGGGGCTGCCTGACATGGCCACAGACACGTCCCTCGCCTCGCCACTCTCCGGGGGCTTTATTGATGGTCCCACGGTGGACGACATGCAGGTTTTCACGACTCGCTACGAGGCGTTTTGGTCATCATTCTGTCACTGCTGGCCGGAATGTGAGAACATTCCCTCCATTTACAGACCTAAAAAAACCTCCCCTGATCTCAGTGCAGGCTTTTTTACATTTATTGCTGAATTAATCACGTCCTCCTATCTGTTTCTGATGCAACAGACTGCAGGGTGTCATCCTTTCCATGCAACTGCTTTACGGGATTGCATCATCTGTCAACCCTCAAAAGCCCCTGGGGATAAATAAAACCTTTTGAGCAACCTGACATGGCCTGAAAGACTTTCCTGCCCCTCAGGTGGATTCAGTCCAGTCATACACCTGTAGTGCAGGTTGTGCAGGTGAATGGCAGGAAAAACAGGCGGGAAGTACCTCAGACTTCCAGTTTACAGGAACAAGCTGCACTTTTAACCCACATCTAAAACCCCTAGTTACTTTACAGGTGATGGTTTAGATTTTAAAAGATCTGGACATGAAATAGTGTCACAGATTAAACTGATACTCAACATCCATCAAAAATGACATTTAAAAGATAAAGCATCAACTACAATGATCCAGTCATAAAATAAGAGAACATTTGTGTTGTATATTATTCCTATTTTTACTTCTGGTGCTTAAAGTCATGTCTAACTTAACTGTGAGTCACTCCAAACTCTAGGAGAGCCGTTCCAGATTTATTGCCCTCAGCATTCCCGACCTCAGTGAGTTTACTTGTTGTGTTTAGATTCATTTTGTTAGTTTAGTTGGATTCGAGCCTTCAGATAAACTTAACACAAAGGTTAAAGTAAAGTTTTGACGTTCAGTAAATCGTCTCCAAAGTGTAAACGATAAAGAGCCGATGACAAACGCGAGGATCTGGGAAAGCTTGTGGTCATGCGGACATTACGCAGAGTTCTCCATGCAGGCCCAACCTTTTGCCAGGAGCCGCGCAGCGTCATACTGTCAACCCATTTGACATGTGTTCATGTCTTGTGGTGAATATCTGGAGCTTCGGTTTCCACTGCCTCCTCTGGTCCCAGGAATGTGTTGTGAGCGGACGCGATGGGACGATGGGAAGCTGATCCCCAGGAAAAGTTGTTGTGAGGAAAAAAGGTCACAGATTAAACTGATTTTGAACACACACAGTCGTTAATATCAGCTCTGACTCAATCAAAAATTCACTTTAAAAGATAAAGCATCAGTAATGATGGTCTAATAATCAAGAAGGAGTATATTTATATAGTATATTATTAATATTTATTTTTATATCTGGTGCACAAGATTCTTTTCAACATATACAGCGACAAAAAAATACAGTAGTTTCATTTTCATATTTTATAAATGAAACCTAAAGCAGCAAATAACTAGCTGTCAGATAAATGTAGTATGCCCTATGAAGTAGAAGTATTCACAAAATCAAACAAAAGTACTTCAAAACTGTACTTCTACTTCTGTCCGTACCAGAAAAAGCCAGCAAACACTCTGATCATGTTTGGTTTAAGACACCAACCTTCTTGGGTTTGTTAAGGCGGCGTTTGTCACAGTTTAGATAGAACTACATCTAAATGTTTCCGGTAACTGCTGAACAGTGGTCTACAGCAGCTTGGAGAGATTTTAGCCCATTCCTCAGAGCAGAACCACTTCAGTTCTGAGATGTTGGTGGGTTTCCTCACATTGACTGCTTGCTTCAGGCCGTTCCTAAACATTCATCTTGTTCTTTCATAGCACTCAACGACTTGAGTTCTCTGGCTCGTTGTTTTGATGCATGACCCAGTTTCTCTTAGGATTCATGTCAAGGACAGACGCCCTGACATTTTCTTTTGGAGTTCACTGATATAATTCAGAATTAGGCTGTCACAGTTTAGGTAAAATATGGTTAACTTCTCTCCTAATTTCTGTTGGAATTTGGCGATCTTGTCCAACGCTCTCTGCAGCTCCAGGTACAGGCCTCCTCCACCTTTTTCCTTTATGTGTTTTTTCACCCTGTTTACTTCACATTGCATCCTTAGTCGGTCACTTTCGGGGTCATGCACGCCCACACGAACTTCCGAGGCGCCAGCGTGCAGCAGCAGTGACGAAACGCTGCTCAAACATAAACAAAACTCTTATATTACGTCGCAAACAAAGAGCCTTGTCTTCTCTCTCAGACTGGAGAAATAAAATCAGTCCCACACAAAGGGTTCTGAAACGCAGCTCGGGTTTCTTATAATCATGCAGGTCCTCTTACTAATAGTGGAGCCATTCAATGAGAAATAAAACAGAACGGATTTCATGGGGAATTTCCTGTTACTTGAAGATGTTGACGTGCTCTTAATGGAAGTTTTTTGGAAACGGAAGTCAACAAAACATCTTCTTTTGTTTATCAGTTTATCCTTTTATTTCACATATAAGCACATTTAAAGTCTTTAACATGATCCTTATGATCTGGTTCAAGCGTTTCATAGAAGCTCAGAGTGAAACATCCAAATGCAGACTTTGTCTTTAGCATCCTTTCATGCACAGTTTAACTGAATCTGGTCGGAGACGTTCGAGCGGTGAAAAGGAAAGAGGCAGCAGTAAAGCATGCGATGTGCGCGCCTCATACGGTCTGTCCTACAGGATGTCCAAATGCTGTTTGTTTTTTCTCACTCTCACTGAACAGGAAGTCCTTTAATGCACAACAACGCAATCCGCAATCTTCTCATGGAGAGAGGTGTTTATTCACTTCAGAATCATTTTGATGCAGTTTACTCCATTACGTCATTACACGTCAGAACGGCTGGCAATATTTAACTTTTCTTTTCCTTTGTTATTGTCATTCTGTACTTGATTACACTGCAGGCTGCGTTTAAACATGTTAGATTCTGCGACATTATTTGTTGTAAGAGGTTAAAGCGGTACAACCTGTTACCATTTTCTTTTATGTGTAAGAGCCCGCCTGGTATCGCTGTTATTTAAATGGATTGTTGTGCAAAATCAAAAGCTGCATTCAGACCTTTAAAAACAGGTTCAATAGCATCAGTGTCGTTGACTCGTTGCTGCCAGGTTGTTTTGATTAAGTGGAAGTGAAAGTTTGAAAAAATGTTTGTGTAGTTTTACAGACATGGCGTTGACCTGCTGGTGGAGACACAGAGACGTCTTTTATCTCAAAGTGTCTCAGATTCAGAGAATTCAAGGTTTTTCGTTTTAACCTCACAGCTGTGGAGCTGCTTCTTAATAAAGTTAAAGATTTTTTATGTGGGAGTTTTATAAAAATGACTCAAAACTTCATCAGGTTTTCACACAAGTCTTGAAAGTAGACAAAGAGAACCTGATATAACAAGTGAAAGAGAAGTCTTACACTTTATTCATTCAAGGAAATGTGTCATTTGTTCATATATGTGAGGTGTAAAAGTCAGTGAACCCTTGTTTTCTTCATTCATCTGCTGTGACCTCCTTGTGCAGCAATAACATCAACATCAACTAAATGTTTCCTGTAACTGCTGATCAGTCTTGTGCATTTATTTATTCAAGACAATGAATCACTCGTACGTAACTGTGAGTTGCAAAAGTAAGTGATCCTTTGTTTTAAGTGTCTGGTGTTTTGGGTATCTGGTGTGACCCATCTCTGCAGCCATAACAGCAACTAAATTTTCTGGTAACTGTTGATCAGTGGTCTGCAGCAGCTTGGAGGAATTTTAGCCCATTCCTCAGAACAGAACCACTTCAGTTCTGAGATGTTGGTGGGTTTCCTCACATCAACTGCTTGCTTCAGGTCCTTCCACAACATTTCTATTGGATTAAGGTCAGGACTTTGACTTGGCCGTTCCTAAACATTCATCTTGTTCTTCTTTAACCGTTCTTTTGTAGAACCACTTGTGTTCTTGGTTCTCGTTGTCTTGCTGCATGACCCAGTTTCTCTTCACATTCAGCTCATGGACAGATGTCCTGACATTTTCTTTTAGAGTTCACTGCTAGAATTCAGAATTCATTGGTCCATCAATGAGGACAAGCCGTCCTGGTCCAGATGCAGCAGAACAGGCCCAAACCAGGACATTAGCACCCCCATGTTTGATGGAGGGATGAGGTTCTGATGCTGGAATGATGCAGTGTTGTTTCATCTCATTTAAACCAAACTATTCTACTTTGGTCTCATCTGTCCACTAAACATTGTCCCGATAGTCTTCTGTCTTGTCCACATCATGTTTAGATATGTTCTTTTTGGAGAGCAGTGTCTTTGTCCATCACACCATGGTTGTTCAGTGGATTAATCATTATTAATTTACTCCTTCCATGCTAAGTCATTATATCAATATATATATATGAAAGACTCCATTTAAAACCTGTAAGTATTGTCAATTTAGTAAAATCTCTGATAAAGCAGCAGAATACCTATAATATACACTAATACAATAGAAAGTATATTATTTTCCCTCTGAAACATGGCAAATGAGTCTAAAGTGGGTGCAACTTTACTCGAGGGAACATACCACTGAAATATGCAGTTGTACTTTTTATGCTTGATTAAATATTCCAGTTTATCTTTTTTAATCTCACATTTTCTTGAAAGTTTCATACTTGTTTCAACAACTGGTTGTTTTTCTACCTCCATGTTTCTGTTCTTCCAGGAAACCCCTCACTTGATGTTTACCCCACGTGGAACAAACATGCCCAGAGAGAACGGATTTATTCCAGTAACCAGAGAGAGAAACCAGCACATCAAGAGTTTAGTAGCTAATATCTTTACTATTCTGGGATTAAATGAAGGGACACAGGACTGATGCAAGTTTATTAAAGGTTTACATTGCAAAGTGTGTTATTTTAAGGACTGTAAAGTAGCTTCAACATGAGCACTGCTTGTGTAAATGTACTCAAGTTACTTTGCATCACTATTTTATTTATGCTTCTACTTTTTATGCTTTCTATGCGTGGGTATTTTAACATGAGCAGACATAAGGTTGTGTTGTGGTAGTTTTCCAGCAACTTCTCTTAAATCCAGAATCTACATGCTTCCAGTGCTTCTGTTTCATCTGCTGAAACAATATACGCTCATCAAAGTTCAAGTTTTACTGCTGCAGTCACATGTTTCCTGATATGCATGCAGCACTTGTCCTCGGCTGAACTGAGATTACATGACGCTCGCGGTCTGTGTCCTGGTGAGGGAATGTGGCCTCCGGGCCCGCTGGGAGCTGCCTGCATATCTACTCCCATCTGACCCAAATGTTAAAACATTGACTTTTTAACCCTCGTTAACCCTAAAAAAAGAAAACATACGTGTGTGCGTGGAAATCCCGGTGCATGATATGGCCTCGCTCACATAGCTGAGCTGTGAAGCCCCGCGTGGGATCGTCTGTGTAATTAGCAGGTTGATGTAGAGAGGGAAAGACGTAAGGCTTTAAAACATGTGAAGTTTTCTCATGGCAGATGTGTTCGCGGACAAGCCGTGTGAGTTTTTAGTTGTTTTTTTTTTCTGCTGTCAGATCAGAGAAGCAAAGCGGTCAAACACAGAAGAGTTATCTCAGGTCAGGGACAGACCTACTTTTACAAAAAAAACCCACATGAACGCAGAAAAATCACGAGTCTGAGACTGTGCTGCTGCTGCTGCTTGGCCCATGTTTGGGAGAGCCGCCGCCCCCCCTCCCTCCCTCCCTGCCGTCCTGATAAGGAGGGCTTTCCTTCTCTTTCAGGTGTCACATGATGGGGAGATCAAACGGCGCTTGGCATTGAACGTCCCAGGACTGGAATGTTTACCTTTGACAAGAGCGCCGGGAGAAACGGCTCACGCCCACGCAGGCCACGCAAACAGGCACGCTGGTCCCTCAGATCCATTCACGGCGATTTAAACCTTGGCCCTCGGAGGGCATCAGAAGAGTCCACCGCAGACGAGCTCAGAAAAACAGGGATGTTTGGAATCACACCCACAGAAAGAATGCACACCTGTGTGAACGCTACACAGGCCGACGCCCAGAGGGTCTCTGAGGTCTCCGTACAGTACAGAGCAACACTGTTTTTACACAAACTGTCAGTGTTATCAGTAAACAGACAATATTTCCTGATTAAAATCATCCTGGTTAGAGAACCGAAAAAACGAGCTGAAACAAAAGCCGTTGAGTTTCTTGAAGACGTTTCATCCAAGCAGCGTCTTCAGTTCTGAAAGACAGGTGAAGAGTTGGGGTTTAAATTGGAACACCTGTTGGTGTCGGCCGCTCTCGGACGAGTGGTGGGACGTCTTCAAGAAACCCTGGATGTACCACGAGCTGGGTGACTGTGAACGTTCACAGACATGTTTACATGCCCCCAAAGCATCTCCATGTCTCCACATCTCTCCACAAGGGTCCTCTGTGGATCATCCCACAGATACTTGATCAGTTTGGGATCTAGTGAATCTGGAGGCCAGGTCAACACCTTGTGCTGTTCTTCATGTTTTTTTTTAGTTGTTCCTAAAGTGTTTTTGTGTGTGTGTCTGTTACAGGCTGCATCCTGCTGGGGATGTCTGCTGCCATCAAGGAGTGTCATTGCTATGGTGTGGAGGTGCCTGGTCTGGTCTAGGTGGGTGCTACATGTCTAAGTAACATCCACACCAATGAATGCCAGGTCCAGAAGTTTCCCAGCAGAACATCGAACTGTCACAAGATGGTCAATGTTATTTACTTCTCCTGTCAGTGGTTTTAATGTTGTAGTAAAGACAAGGAGGCATCCTTTCTGCCTTTTTAATAAAAAAAAACTCTTTTATTATTTTGTATAATGAGCAATCCATCATCCGACTGGTCCTTTCTGTGTGGAGTTTGCATGTGCTCTCTGTGTCTGCGTGGGTTCTCTCCAAGTACTCCAGCTTCATCCCACCGTCCAAAGACATGCTGGTTAGGTTCATTGGTGATTCTAAATTGGTCGTAGGTGTGAATGTCTCTCTGTGTTAGCCCTGAGATAGACTGGAGACCTGTCGGCTACAAAAGATGAATGAATGAATGAATGAGCATTTTATTTAATACTAAACTTAAATTTGGATTGCACCAAACTCGAGCAACTGATTTCAGCAGTCACAAAAGACTGAATGAGTTGAGCAGTACAAGTAAACTGTAGAAAAATTCTTGGACTTCCGCTAAAACTTCCCACTCCAGAAACCCCAAACCCCTTCACGCCTAGTGTCGCGAATTCGCGACACACTGTTTCCGCTCAGACTGCAGCCGAAATAATGCATGTAATACTCCAGTGTCGGTTTGTGCACATTAAAAAAATTCCTAGGAACCTTTTGCAAGCACTAGTTTCTCGTAGGACCAGTCGGAGTGGAAAGCAAAAACACAAATAATTAATTTCTTTATATAATTGAAAAATCAATTCAGGCATTAAGGGGTTAAAGTAAATCTGTCTGTTACCAACTTTAGTAAGGTGAATGCTCATAATTCTCACTTAATAAGAAGCCGTAAAGTTTGGATGTTCTGCAACAAATGTTAACAAGCTGTTGGCAAAAACAAGGACCTCCAAAATAATTATTATGATTAATCAGCATGTTTTGGCTGAAATACCCGTAGCGTCAGACTGTGACCTCATTTGACCGCTCACGTCTTGCAGTGAGTATCTGGAGCTGGTGTGCAGATGCAGATGGAGGCTTTGGTTTCCAGCGCTGCCTCTGGTCCCAGGACACAGTGGTCTGATAAACCAGTGTCCTCTCCCAGGGCTGAGAATCAGCAGCCAGGAATGTGATGTGAGTGGGCACAATGACGCTAATCCCCAGAAAAGTTGTTCTTTTCCTTCTTCTCCTCCCCTCCTCACAAGATTGCCTTCATCAGATAATTCATGTCTCATTAAACCGGCAGCTCAGATCATAGATCGAGGTCTGGGAGAAAAACACTGAAACAGAGCCGGGGTCATTTGTGACGGAGGAGTCTTGACTCGGCTGGTTTAAGGTTGTGAATGGGGGAATGGATTTGTTCGTTAGACCCCTGCGTCTTGGCATGCTGAAGGATGGTTCACGTGTGTTTCGGACTGAGTGTATATGTTTGTGAGCTTGTGATTGTGCACTTGTGTGTGGGAAACCCAGGAAATCCAGTCTCCCATGCGCCAGCATCCATTGTGTTTAGTTTCCTCCTCTCTCTCTCTTTCTTAGTGGCCGTGTGTGTGTTTAGCTGCAGTGCTTCCCTCTCTCGCTGCGGCTCTAATGAGAAGTAGGAGGAAGTCCGAGCCAGAGGATTGCACTTGGCAAAGTTAACTGGAAACAGTCTCATGAATGGGTCAGGGGAGCTGTGTTGGTAGGATTAGCTGTTATTCTGTCCCCGTGCAACAGAGTGGAGTTTTCCATCCAAAATCACTGTTACTTCAGACACCCTCCTCCCCTTCCCTTCCATCAAGTCCATGTCTCCTGATCCTTCCTTCAGTCACAATAGAACAATCTGTCCAGAACATGCACATCAAAGGCTCCACTGCAGTAAATAAAGACTGGAGGATCATGTACAGTGAGGCAGAGCTGCAGGCGGATAAACACGGTCGCCGCCCTCCGTCATGTTCGCTGTATTGACTCTCGTCGGCTGCACTTCTCTCCACTGTCGACTCTATTATCTGCGTGAGCGGCGGATGAAAGCGTGAAGCAGGAAATCATAATGTAGAGGCGTGACAAAGATGCACCTGTACGCTAAGAAGAAGAACACTTTATGGAGCTCGTAAGAGAATCAAAATCAAGAAGATGAGAGCCCGCATCTGTTGGAGGAGACTGTGTGAATCAAACTTCGGATCTTAACAGTCATGATATATCTAAGACAAAGCTAAAACGACTGGACTTATTGAGGTTTCTTGAAGATGTTTCATCCAAGTGCCTCCTTCAGTTCTGACTGAATGCTTCTCTGCTGTTCTTGTAGTGGCAGTGCAGGTGTCTTTAGGTGGCGCTTTGGGCTTAACCAGCCACCCAGAAGGAAGGTGTAGATAAAATGTACGGCCCAAGAGGTCTGCAGAAGTCAGGGAAACATCAACCATCCAAAGAATAGGTAATTAATAGGAGTTTCCCTCAACCCTCAAACAAGTTCAGTCACCTTGTGTTGGATTCAAGGAAACATGGATATTAGACCTGCAGAAATCTGGACCTACAGAGATACACCATCTCATCGCCAAGAAGCAGAGTGACCCGGCCTCCACGATCGGCCACCTAAACCCAGCCAAGACAGTTTGGGACGAGCTGGAGCTCAGAGAAGCAGCCAACAAGTGCGCAACATATGTGGGAAGGATTCTGGGAAAAAAAAAAACCTCAGTAAGCTGAAGATGTTTTGCTTATAGTATAAATCCATATGTGTAGTTTAATAGCTCTGATGTATTGATGCAGAACTGAGCCTGAGAAAGCGGTTTCAGAAAGTCAGCTTGGACTTAACGGTTCGAAGGGGATTTCCATTTTGATATGTTTAACCAGATGACGAAACCTTTGCTTAAAGAGGAAGGTAAACAGAATGGAAGCTAAACTGCTAACCCTGCAGACAGTTTCATTTTCAAGACTGTGTCATATCCACCAGGTGAAAGAAACCCAACTGGACTTGAGGTTCTCGAAGTTGAAACAAACTCTCCAAGTCCAGTTGCCATTCCTTCAGCGTTTTTGGATAAACGTTGAAATCATTCCCCTCACGAGACGATATTTTCAGGACCTGCTGCCTCCGCTGAGCGAGCAGTATTCTGCAGGATGAAACACACCCCAGACAACACCTTTTCTCCCTGCTCCCATCCGGCAGGCGTTACAGGGCCTTCAACTCCTGCACCAACAGGCAGCAGAACAGTTTTTTTCCCCCCCAAACAATGTGGTTTAACTGGGACATGCAGTTCCCATCCGTCAAAACTAATTCTTTGAAACCAAAGCATAGTTTTCTGGAAAGATTTCATCTATATTGTTATTGTTTTGAAGGTTGAGACAGAAACAAGGCAAATAAAGCTCTAAAGTATCTGCATGACTAGCTTCAGTTGAAAAATATGTGTGATGAAACCTTCTCGATGGGCCGTCCCGTGTGTGTGTCTGCAGGTCAGAGCGTGGTTATCCAGGTCTGTTTTTCACAGGGTTTATCAGGTTCCCTCGGGTCGCCGTGATCTGCTCCGTTTCTGGAGGCTATTATGACATTTTCGGCATGTTTTGAAGGTGTTTTCCCCTCGGCTCGTCGCATTCCATCTGCGTGGACGTTCAGAAGAGACCCTACATTACGGGAGCGGTACGGGGAGGTTAGTATGGGTCACCGCTGCTCTTACACAACACGGAGTTCATTGACCCCGCACGTATCGGTGCTGATGTGCTCGTAAGAAAAACATAACGTACAAGACGGAGAATAACACTCTTGCAGTGGGGAAATCTTTGATGAGAAACAATCTAGGGGGAGGATGTTTTTCCTTTTTTTTTCCTCTCCGCTAATCAGAAACAAGCAGTTGTTTTGGGCTTTGGCTCCTGGGCTCCTGTTGGAGACCTCGAGGAAACGATTCTGTTTCACAACGTTGCTAGAAGGCAGGTTGTGAAACAGAAACTCTTGCAGTGTTCAATGCTTGCATGTGGATTTGATAAAAACAACAACAAACCTTTAGGGTGAATCATGTGCTGTAGCTCCATGTTGTGTTCTGCGCCTGACAGACCTGTGTGAAGGCCTGAGTGACTGAAAGTGGAGAAAATAGTGTGAGCTTTGGGTTGTCTGCTAATGCATAGTGATCCAAGACACTCTCCAGACACGCAGGCAAACGCTCAGGGTCCCCAAACTGACAAAACTTAAACTACAGCCGTGGCAATGTGCTAAAATTAAAAGAAGCTTTCTCTCTGTGTTTTTCTATGTTGAGTTTCCCCTCAGTCAATTGTCGCTGGAACTGAGCAGCTCATGTTGTGGAGTTGGAGCTAATAAATGTTGAACAACAGTAAGAAACCTGACTGAAGATTGGTTTATTTTTTTGCAACAGATCTATTCAGTAGCTGGCATCGTAGCCTGAAGGCTCTTTTAGAGTACTGTGGGACATAGACCCCGTAACCTGCGTACGTAGCCTTCACCGGTGCGAACCATTTATATTTGTGCACTGGCTCGCTCTGTAACAACGGCAACCAAACTCAAGTCGGCGCTGTGTCTTTTTGTTTCTACTTCCTGCTTCACTTTCAACGATGGCGACTGAAACTTTTGCCGAAATTTCATACAAGTCATGCGAATGTTTGTATCCTCAGTTAACCTTTCCTCCATGTGTTCCATTTTTATTGATCCAAAAATAATCAATTCGAAAATTGCAGAGTGCAGAGAGATCTATCTATCTATCTATCTATCTATCTAAATTCATCTTCAGACCAATCACAGCTGTTGCTACCTTTCTTGGGAGGTGCATATCAGGCTGTGGTGCTGGGTGGGAACTTACCGATTTACAGTAGCAATGTGCAAGGTTTTCAGAATTAAAAGAAGTTATATCTGTGTTGACTTTCCATATATCACCACAGTCAGCTGTAACTGGAACCGAGCGACTCACGCTGGATTCAAAGCTAATAAATGTTGAACAGCAGTTACTTTTACTGAGATCACTGCATAACGAGAGGGATGTGTGATGGTTTGTAGGAGTCAGGAGGTGGGAAATGCTGTTGTGGTCTACGTTTCCGGTAGGACCCAGTTCCAGGTTGCAAAGTGAGGCAGGAGCAGGGAACCAAATGGCTTTAATGAAAACCTGCTAATAAGGAACAAAAAGAGCTGCAAGATAAAAACTCATGAACACAGGGATGCATGAGGAAACATCAGGTTGACGAGACACAGGTGAAACCAATGAGGGGAGGAGCAAGCAGACAAAAGACTCAAGGCAAGACAGGTGAGTGGAATCACATGGGGTGGGAACGGACAAAGGCAGGAAGTAAAACTTAAATGCAACGAGAAAACCGACGAGATCGGGACAGCACCATGCTACGGTGTTGGATTTGAATCGAGCTTAAGAGTGAATCTGAAGTGATAAAAGGGCTGTGCAGACTAAAACTGCTGCACAAAAACAAAAAGGTGCTCAGTTTTCAAAGTTAAAAAAAGAGTGAAAAGTTGACGGCTGACATTAGTCAACCAGTTGCCAATTTGTTAGCATTTCATGGAGGCTGAAAGAACGTGAATAAGCAAACATTTAATAACCAGTCACCTTAGTCAACCTGTCATTTTATGAGATACTAAAGGATGGAAAGCCAGCTCATCTGGACAATACTCTTCTCTGTAATGCTGGCTAGCTTATTTGCCCAGGACCCTGATTCACCCCCAGAATCACCTCGCATGCTCTCTGACTCCCAGCTGGCTCGTAACGGCTCGTTTCTCAAATCATAAAAAGCTCCCCAAGATTTCTCAGGAATTCAGAAACATCTGATCCTCGGACAGATCCATTCTGGAAGAAGTCCTCCTTTATTCAGGGTTTATAGGTTGCGGCTAATGCCTTTGGTAACGGCTAATAAAAAATATACACTGATGCTTTCTTCTCTTTTTTGGAAAGTTGCATGAGAAGATCGGTATCGCTCTGTTGTCTCTGGGTCAAATGAGGAGAAGAGGCTGAGAGGCATTCAGCTTGGAGACATATTAGCTTGTTTGTGGTAAAAGTTTCAAATCTGTTGTTTACTCCGAACATTAAAATAAATAAAATTAGACATAACAAGGCGGAATTATTCCTTGGCAGATAACTGTTTGACCATAGAGCCTCTGGTTTCCTGGTAAAATGTACTACCTGCTACAGCTCTGAGCATGAGACCTCCGGGTGTCCTTAAACACAGAGAAATACTTGATACATACTGAGGCTGATGTCCTGATGTCCTGATGTCCTGTGCCCAGCCTACCACATACTTGAAGAGGTCACCGTTCCAAAAGTGAGACACTCTCACAGCTGTTTGTGTTTCTGTTAGGGCACTTGGCTGAAGCTACATCGATTTAACTAAGCAAATAGGTAGGAGCCTCCTATTGGATAATTACTGCATGGGTCGTAGAAAAGATGTTAGTCTGTTTGAGAAGGGTCAAATCATTGGCATGCATCAAGCAGAGAAAACATCTAAGGAGATTGTAGAAACTACTAGAACTGGGTTAAGAACTGTCCAACGCATTATTAAAAACTGGAAGGATAGTGGAGAACCAACGTCTTCAGGAAGAAATGTGGTCTGAAAAAAATCCTAATTGATCGGCGATCACTCAAATCGCAGAAAAACAACAGTAGAACTCAGGGCTATGTTTAATAGTGAAAGTAAGAGCATTTCCACACGTACAATGTGAAGGGAACTCAAGGGATTGGGACTGAACAGCTGTGTAGCCTTAAGAAAACCACTAATCAGTGAGGTTAACCAGAAAAAAAGGCTTCAATTAGCTAGGGAGCATAAAGATTGGACTCTGGAGCAATGGAAGAAGGTCATGTGGTCTGATGAGTCCAGATTTACCCTGTTCCAGAGTGATGAGGGCATCAGGGTAAGAAGAGAGGCAGATGAAGTGATGCACCCATCATGCCTAGTGTCTACTGTACAAGGGGGGGCAGTGCTATGATCTGGGGTTGCTGCAGTTGCTCAGCTCTAGCTTCAGCAACATTATGTGTCCAAAGAATGAGGTCAGCTGACTACCTGAATATATTGAATGACCAGGTTATTCCACCAATGGATTTTTTTCTTCCCTGATGTTCACGGCCATATTCCAAGATGACAATGCCAGGATTTTTTTTGGCAAGGCAGTGTATTTTTGCAAAGGATCTCTGCAGTAGCTCGATTAAAACGCTGCGAGCATGTATTCTTCCCGGGGTCTTTCTGTGTTGAGTTTCCCCCGTGTAGCTCAGTCAGTCAGCGGCGTCCTGGTGTCATGTTGGAGTTGGAGCTAATAAATGTTTAACAGTTTAACTTTTACTGAGATGACTGAAAAAAACGTCTGAGTGGATGGTGCGTAGGAGTCAGAAGGAGGGAGAATTTTCTGTACTTGAGAGACGTGGACGAGGAAATTCATCTCAGACCAATCACAGCTGTTGCAGGCTGCATTTCTGAAGAGGTGCACGGCGTCGCGTATGAATCGGTCTTAAGAGTGGATCTAAAGTCACAAACGAAACAGACGACTGTGCAGAATAAGACTGCTGCAAAAAGAAATATTAAGAGCAGATAGATGGATAAATAAAATAAAAATAAGGTAGAAAAGTATAAAAACGTATATTTATATAATAATAATAAGCTTTTTTGTGTGTGTGTTTGTGTCAGGCTGCATCCTGCTGGGGATGTCTGCTGCCATCAAGGAGTGTCATTGCTATAGGGTGGGGGTGTCTGGTCTGGTCTAGGTGGGTGCTACATGTCTAAGTAACATCCACACCAATGAATGCCAGGTCCAGAAGTTTCCCAGCAGAACACTGAATTTCCACAAGGTGGTCGATGTTATTTACGTCCGCTGTCATAATGTTATGGCTGATCAGTGTATATACGCAAGCTACATGGATTTGCATGTGCATGAGATTTGAGAACAATGGTTTCGGTAAATAATATATATTATCCATTAACTGAACCGTTAAAGCCGTTAGAAAGAACATCTGACTATGTGTTTATTGCCAGTTAATCATCATGTCAGTTTGGGCACTCCTGCTCCAGGAAGCTGCAGGTTCTTCGCGTTCACGACCAGTCTCCAGTTTGTTCTCAGGTACGTGCTGCAGACGTGACGCAGGTTTGACGTGGAGCTGCGGGGTTCACCGCTTGTTTGGCCTTGCTCAAAAATGTCCCGGCTTAAAGCGGCGGACGCAAAACAGATGTAAGCAAACGCGCAAATAAAAATAAAGATGGGATACACACAAACACATACACTTACACACACACATAGTCATACACACAGTGTTTGGCAGTGGGGCTTGTGTTTTTCCTCCCACGCTCCAGTGTCCAGATTCCAGCAGGCTTTACAGTAAATGATGTTATGACACACACGGGGTCATTGGGTAAGCAGTGCGAGGGAGGGAGGGATGGTGGGACGGGTGGGGTGGTGGGCCTTCAAACTAACCCCGCGGAGTGCCTGGGGTCGGCCGCACCGCTGCACCGCGCCTGACTCAGGCTCGCTGATAGACGGACGTTTACAGCTGTAAACGAGGGCCCGAAAAAAAAGGGCCCATTTCCGCTGCTTATCTCAGAGTGTGTGAGTGTTTGCGTTGGCACTCCTGAGGCGGGCGTGTTTGATCGTATCAGAGAGTCCAGCAGGTGGTTAGCACACACACACACACACACACACACACACACACTGTTGTAAATTTCTGGGTTATCAACAAGTGGAGTATTGACATCCTCTGTGGTGATTGCACACAATCAGCATGAATCACAAAGCTAACAGCCGAAAGGGGGAGGGTGGGGGTAGTGGAGTCGGGGTCGACTGGTTTTATCATTTACCCGCGGAAAAACACAACCTTGATGGTTTCGTGTCAGGGCACGGGGATCTTGTTGTGTTGCCATGACAACCTGTCACTCAGGATGCTCGGCATGCCATCGCACTTCCACGCATTTTTTTTCACGTCGCTGATGAATGTTTGGAGGCCGGCTCTTCCTGCGACAGGACCCGGAACATCCCTCCGCACACAGGCGGACACAATGATGAGGACTCACGTTTGTTTTCTTTTCTTTTTCCTCTGAACACCACCACCACCACCACCACCACCTCTCTCTCCCTCTCCCTCTCCTGCCCTCCCTCCCTCCCTCTGTAGCAAGGGGTGAAGAGGCAAGGAGGCAGAAACATAAATAACCCCGCTCAGGTCCTGACACCTTTCGGTATCTCCAACACTGGCGTCACCAGAGTAATGAAAGAAAGAAATTTGAAAATGTGTCCTCAACTTATTAACAATATTGGACTTCTAGGCGGCACAGTGGTGTGGTGGTTAGCACTGATGCCTCACAGCAAGAAGGTTCTGGGTTCTAATCCTGGTTCCTGGTTCCTTTCTGTGTGGAGTTTGCATGTTCTCCCTGTGTCTGCGTGGGTTCTCTCCAGGTACTCCAGCTTCCTCCCACCGTCCAAAGACATGCTGGTTAGGTTCAGTGGTGATTCTAAATTGGCCATAGGTGTGTAAGTGTGAATAATTGTCTGTCTCTCTGAGACTGGAGACCTGTCCAGGGTGGACCCCGTACCTCTCACCCAATGACAGCTGGGATAGGTTCCAGCGCCCCCAAGGACAAGCGGTTACAGAAGATGAATGAATGAATGAATTGGACTTCTACACCAAATAGTAGACATTTAAAACTCTAACGTTAAGTAGTTGTAATCCCTGACGGTGCAAAATCTACAGGTGTGATTAATGGAGCGGCTGTGGTTGGGTACGTGGAGCGGGTCGTCCACAAACCAGAGGGCTGGCGGTTCCACATCCTCAAACAAGACACTAGACCCTGAGTTCTGCGCTTGTGGGAATGATTAATGTAATGTCTTGTTTATTTAGCATGTTTTTAACACTGGTTTCTTTCCATAAAGGCAAGTTAGGCTAATGTTTATAACGTGGATTATAAAAGGGTGTTGCTCTTTCGGCACTAAAACTATTCACAATGAGAAAGAAATTAAACAGTTACTTGTTATTGTAGTTGCATTACTGTCATGAACCTCCTCATAAAAATTCCCGATCTTCACTGTTGATACGGATTTTTATGGATACAGACAATGATACGAATAAGATAATGATCCGAGTAAGGATACGGATAATCCGGATACTGCAGGTCGGGAACATTGTCCACGCCGGCTGTTTCAGTGCTCGAATAAATCACACCTGGGGCAATGATAAGGGTCTGTGATGTATAATCTATGGAGTTTTGCCTTATACTGGTCAATTTCTGTTTAAAGATCACTGTAAACTCTGACGGCCTGAAATCAACAAAAAAAGTCACGTGACGTCCGGAGCTCTATTAGCATGAAATTAACAGGATTAAAAGTACCTAAAAACTCTTGTCAGTTTATACATTAATGTTTTTTTTTTTTTTTTCTTTATCGCTTAACTGCTGAATTTAAGATATAGACTTTATTTTCTTACACATTTTAGACACAACATTTATTAAAATTGTGGTGACAGCTTTCTCAGTAAAATCATAAAAATAACAAAAAATGATTATATAAAATAAAGTTTTTAAGTTTTCCTTCAGTGTTAGCTCTTTAAACACTGCAGCTAGTTAAACATGATGTTATCCACCGATCAGCCACAACATTATGACCGCTGACAGGAGAAGTAAATAACATTTAAACCATCTTGTGACAGTTCAGTGTTCTCCTGGGAAACTTCTGGACCTGGCATTCATTGGTGTGGATGTTACTTAGACATGTAGCACCCACCTAGATCAGACCAGGCACCCCCACCCCATAGCAATGACACTCCTTGATGGCAACAGCCATCCCCAGCAGGATGCAGCCTGACACAGACACACACAAAAACACTTTAGGAACAACAAAAAAAAACATATTGATTAGGAATGAAATGAAATAACTTTACAAGGGGATTTAATTCAAGGGGGTGGGTTCTACACATTCACTATGCGCTCTCTACACAGACAGACGTCGTGTTTTCATGGTTATCAGCACATATACCGTCAACATGAGGCGATCACTGCTGAACAACACCGCTGGAATCGGGCTGACATTGACCTCGATGTTGCTCCAGTGTCTTACATCAGCTGCTCTGTTTTTCCACCGTTGCGTAACTTTACAACAGAGTTTGATGGCCTCTCCATATGCACTTTGTGTGTGTGTGTGTGTTTGTGTGAGTTTGTTTAAATGAGCCCAGTCAGAGCGCCTCTTGCTCCCGGAGACGCGTCCCCGCTGGCTTTATTTTCATAATACGTCAATATCATCGCAGTGCAAACACTTATAGTATAAAATATTGTCTTTAACAAAATGTACATTCACATAAAACATCTCCATAAATACATCTTCAACAAAAGAACTTGACAAATATCGGATCATTCGTAATATATCTCTGAAAAAGACTCAATAATAGCTTGTAATACCTACATATAACAATTGAAACCCGTATCATACAGTAAGAAAATATCCAATTTACAGGAAAAATATTGTACACAACTCCTTTCCATCAACTTGTCCATTGACAGTTTTAAAGCAATTGTATAAAAATCCTCATTTTTAAATCTCTTAGAAACTCAAAGAAAGCATTCGAGCTACGATATAGATTTGAAATCGATTTCAAATATCATAAGAAGTACAACAGGTTACAGTGTCCGAGTAAATCTCTCCAAAAAATCAACACTTAGCCATCGTTTAGTTACAAAACCGTGGAGGAAACAGTAAAAATACAGGCATTCAACATAAGGAAAACCCACGGCAACCGTAGCCACGCATTCAGTTGTGCTACAGCTCGACACCAAAAAAGTCTTGATATGTTTGTGAAAATAGGTTGGCACATTTGAAGACCAGCTACCTGTTGACTACAGCAGGAGCAGGGAGGAGGAGGAGGAGGAGGGGAAGAAGGAGGAGGAGGAACCCCCCGTCCCCCGCACCCGGCCTGATGTCTGTCTATCCTGAAAAATATGTCCTCAGAAAAGTCCGCACACACCAAGCTCATGAAGAAGACACGGGTCAAAAAAGCACCTTACATTCAAGAGGACCGCTACCGTTAGCGCATGCATGAGGACTACGTCAAAAAACAGAGTGCGTCCGCCGCTCGGGCCTGCATTAGTGTTTCATCAAAGCATGCATGTAGGAGCCGCAGGCTTGCAGGCAGTGCATGCTCGAACAGATTAGAGGAGAGTTAATGGCTGTGGTAAGCCGTACTGTGAGTAGCATGCTATACCATAAAATAAATCATCTGGGTTTTTGCATGAGGAAGCCAGACAGAGGTTTGGGTGTCTCCTCATGAAGTTTTCTTTTCCAAAGCAGCGTTTTAGTTCATAAAAATAGTCGGAACGGAATATCTGAACAATAGAAAATATTTCTTCATAAACAAGCACGCAGGAAAAAAAAAAAAAAAGTTTTTCTAAGTCATGCTTCAACTCCACAGAGATACAGACTTGGTGTGGCTAGCTATGCACACTCTATTGGCTACAAACACTATCAGGTTCAAAGTAGTAGAATCCAGCCGGCTACAGCATGCAAAAAAAGGGGAGGGAGGGAGGGGGGGTGGACGGGCCGAGATAGGAGACGAACTGCTTTATTGCTACACTTTGACAAGGAAGAATCTGGAAGTCAAGCATCACAGGGAAACAGACAGCGAACATGACCGAAATGCAGCAGCGGCATCATGCACTTAAAGACGCCGAGCAGCTCGGCTCAGGGGATCAAGAGTTTCAGCTCATGTGCCGACAGGAGGGGAGGAAATGACCGAAGGCGATGCCACGTCGTAGGTTGGCATTTCATACCGCTGACTGCCTTTTGCAATTATACATTTGGCTTCATCCACTTTATAAACTCTTGGACAACGATGCCCCGGTGTAATTATTTCCTGTGATCTGTTGTCCGATAACTCAATGAAAGGCAACGGAAAATGGCAAGAAACTCATTGTGAGGAGTGGTCGCTAAGGCAACAGCACTGATTTGGTTTTATACTGAGAGAAAAAGGGGTCAGCTAAAGTCGTTAAAGGAATTTTCTGGATGTGGCCGTTGACAGAGAGAGAGAGAGAGAGAGAGAGAGATAGGCTTGCATGCCACACTATAAATGTGTTTTTATTTTGATGCATTTTTAGTTCATTGTGTTGTGGATAACGGTTCCATCCTTGGCCTTTTGATTGACGGTAGAGCAACGTGGCTAAAGCGTCTTGTGTCCTGTTCACGACACCCAGCGGCGTCAAACAACAAACAGGGCTCCGGTGTGGAGGGAGAGTCGGACCGAGGCCGCCTCTCGGGGCTCCAGTTGGACGATCGGTGCCTCAGCCTGCCCGCCTCCCACAGACAGCAGAAGAAGAAGAAGAGGAGGAGTGCGCTTTCCCTCCGTGTTAAGCTCTCTCTGCTACAGCTATCTTGTCGCCATCCGTGCAATTAACCCACCTCCACTCTTAAATATCCTCGTTTTCCACGGTCACCACGGAGACAACATCCGTCACACAGCTGCAGTGGGAACAGAGGGCAGGTACCTGGTGGTGCTGGTGGAGGCAGTCGGTTTGGCCGCGTTCGGGCTCGGGGTCCTGACTGTGGCGTAGGCGGTCACGGTCGGGGCGGGGCTCAGCCTGGTGCACACGCTGCTGTGGGCGAACGAGCTGGAGCGGCGGTCAGCGTTGCCGGGCAGCGACTGACACGGCCGGCTCGCTTGTCTCCGCCCCTCCAGGAAGTAGGTGAGCATCTGACCTTTGCCCTTCACGCTGACCTGGCCGCGGCACACAAAGTTGTAGTAGTCGGTGATGAGGCGGTGGACGTCCTCTGTCACCTGGAGAAGAGACACAGGCAACTGTTGGTTCTTAAAGAAGGCAAAGTTACACAATCATCATTTATCTTTCTCATGTCTGTGCATTAAGTAGCTTACCTTAAAGACAGAAATCAAGGGGAAATGGTTAGCTTATCTCTAAGTTATATTTTGGATTTATTTTATTACTTATATGTTGATATTTGCTCACCGTCTTCATATATTATGTATAATTAATGTCTAGTCTTGGAAAATACTATTAAATACTATTTGTGACTGATGATGAACTTGTAAATATATGCAGAGCTCTTTAACAAGCAGTAAATGTTGAGAAACTTGTGGTTTTTGATATGAGTTATTAAAAAGCAGAGAATTAAACAATTGGATGTACACTGCTGCCCATAAAGTTTCATTTATATAAAAAGGAATAAAAAGAGGAATGTGTCTGAAAACAAAATTATTCCAACTTTATGGGAAAACCGCACAAAAACATGAAGAACTGATAATGAATCGATTATGTGAATAACACACCATTAGCTGCATTGAAATATATGAACAGTAAACAGCCCCTAATGAGTCTCATATTTAGTTTAGTAGTTTAATATTTTACACTTTGTCACCATTTTATCACATTCTGGATTAAAACGATATTTTATCTTAATATATCTTGTTGAACACATCAACGCTGCCCTGAGAGATTTAGATTTGTCAAACCAGGCTATAAATGTCAGGGTTTCATATTCTGCTCCTCCTCCTGTGCAGCTCTCTCCACTCCTCTCCCACTGGTTGATTGAACTCACCTGCATCTCATCTACTCATCGAGCCTCCATAAAAGACTTGCTCTCTCTAGTTCAGAGTCGCCAGTTAGTTCCTTCTCGTTCGGTCGTGATTTACGTGAAAGTGCCTTTGTGATTTGTCTTTTTCTAGTTCTTTCCTGGTTCTTTCTTTCTTTCCTGCTACTACTTTTTTTGACCCTTGTCTTTTCTTCAGCCAAAGTTTGCTTGGATGAGCTTTAATCAACCGTTGCATTAAGTCTAGCTCTCTCCTGACGACAGTACTACGACCACCTGCCATCAGCTGCCTAGGGATTCTACTGTCTTCAACTATTTTTACACCTCTTGTTTTTTTTTTTTGTTATTAAACAGCTCAATTGCCTGGGTTTGGGGAAACCTAACAGTAAAAGTTGTTCTGCCTAATATGTATATGAGAGTATCGTCTGCATATACCAGAAATCTGAAAGAGGAGTGAGCCAAGAATAGAACCCTGTGGGACTCCTCTTTAAAACGAATACCCTATTTTCTTTTAATACATTTATAATTGCACATTGTTTGTGTTTAGAAAGGAAGGATCTGAACCTATGAGTTTTATCAACTCCAATTTGAAAAGTCTATGTGTTTTAAATGTCTTCTAAGATCAAGAAAATAAAAAATCCCTTTCATCAAAAAGAATTTAATCTCTTGATTAAATGATTAGGAAATTAGCTGCCTGAAGCCAAACAGAAATCATTTGAATCTTAACATGCTGAGATTTCTTTCATGTACAACAATGCATTCATCAGTGTCTCCAAATTTAACTTGGATATATGTTACTGCATGTTTCTGGGTCTCAAAGTTAACGATAACTGTGTCCAGCGAAAACTGACCTAAACTCTTCCTGAAACCACACATTGTTTTTTTTTAGTTGACTAGCGGGCTTTGACGGGCCTCTTGTTGCATTTATTGTCATATTGTCAGTTTTCCAGGCTGCAGATCCTAATCTTACTGAGACTTGCTTGAACAAAGGGAAAGAAAGAAAGAAAAAGAAAGGTATACAGAAGTAGTGTACCTGTATTTTTCCTTGTACTCCGGTACTGTCCATCCTGCTGGCTACGTTCACCGTGTTGCCCCAGATGTCGTACTGAGGCCTCCGAGCCCCAATCACTCCTGCCACCACTGGACCCACGTTGATACCTGGAGAGCACATTTCCAGAGTCTGGGTCATCGTACTGCACATGTGGAGCTAGTTATTAGAGCTTTTACTGAATTCTATAGAAAAATATCAAGATGTTTGTTTGTATTTTGAACCCCAGATTCATACTATGGGCTAAATAATTATGTGTAATGTGTTTTTAGTGCATTAGTGCAGACTGTAGGAACTGCTCCTCAAAAGTGAAGCCAAAGCAAGTAGAGCTCCCCCTGGTGACTGGCTGCAGTATAGGTCATAAGCTCCACCCCCTCCATGTAAGTGGATGAGACTTGGGCCAAACTCATTCATTCATTCATTCATTCATCTTCTATACCCGCTTAGTCCTGTTAAGGGTCGCGTGGGTCTGCTGGAGCCTATCCCAGCTGTCATTGGGCGAGAGGCGGGGTACACCCTGGACAGGTCGTGGCCTGTTCAGGTCGTGGCTAGCGCTTTGGGCTTGTGACCGGAGGGTTGCCGGTTCGAACCTCCGACCGGTAGAAAGCGGCTGAAGTGCCCTTGAGCAAGGCACCTAACCCCTCACTGCTCCCCGAGTGCTGCTGTAGCATGGCAGCTCACTACTGCGGGTTAGTGTGTGCCTCACCTCACTGTGTGCTTTGTGTGTTCACTAATTCACGGATGGGATAAATGCAGAGACCAAATTCCTTGTATACACAAGTATACTTGGCCGAGAGACCTTAATCAGAATAATTAATAATCAGGTCGCCAGTCCATCGCAGGGCTAACACAGAGAGACAGACCTTGGGCCAAACTAAAACACTAAAATACAAGTCAAATGATTTTATAGGGATGGTTTCCGTCATTGTAGGTAGTTAATATAATGTTGATGCATGTTCAAGTGTCAATTTTTTGGATAGGTTTAGTTTTAGTTAGTTATTTGACGCTATAGAAACAGGATGTGACATAATGCCACACCAACTGCTCTTAAGATGGCACCGACCGTATCTGCGGGAAAATAGCGTCAGTTTGGCCAATACAAGGAAGTGGCCAAACACAGAGTAAAACACATTTATATGCATGGGAGTTATTTCTGCTATGAAATGAGAAACTAGTCCATGTTCTTTCTCCTTTTCCAGCGCAAATTGCAGAATGATCTACTCTGTTTCCGCCATAGCTGATTTTCACTTTACCTTTTCACTCAATAACACGAAAGTGGGCGTGATTTGGAGGATCTTCAAAGATTTTTTCTGAAGAGGTCATAATAATGCCAGCACATTATGAGCCTGCTTGGGTAACCAGTAGTGAGAGCTACATTATGTAATGTCATTTGTCCAAGGCTTGTTCAGAGTAATGAATTAAAAGACCTGAGACCACAAGGATTATTTAATCCCTCCAAGAAATCCTGTTAATCCTGCCTAATTGGGGCTTTAGTGTTGTATTTTGGGTTGGCTAAATAAATAGTAATTTTACTATTAATAACTTTATGATGACGTGTCAGCAAGTCAAGGCATTGCCTCATCTTTACAGTCAGCTCCGATGCAGGAGTTAAATGATGGACACAAACATGGAACATGCTGATCTGATAGCTTTGTTTTCCTTCACTTTCTGGAAATCCAGTATTGTGCAAATTACCAAAAGTTGCGTTTTTGCAGAAGAGGTCTCGGGACACAAACACGTTTTTTTTTTTTTTTTCACTCATGGAGCCCCACAGACAGCAGACAGGATGGCACTGTGTACACCAGGTTACACTGGGATTAAACAAGGGCTCCTGTTGCAGGCTCCCCACAGGATACCCAACACAATGGAACCCAGAACTTCAGGTCTCGCTGTGACGAGCTTCCTGCAGGGAACACTCTCTGTGATGCATTTCCCACAGAAACTTACTGGCACTGAGCGCCCGCGGCGTCCAGTGTGACAGGTCAGAAACTCTGACACTAGTGTTTATATAGGCCACTCAGTGTGTGCGTATGTGTGTGTCACTCACCCACTCTTAGGACGAAATCGTTGTAGGACTGGTAGTTGATGGCATCCAGAACGTCAAACATCTCGATGGCAAAGTCTGACACCGTGCATAAATGTGAGGTGATGGACTTTTTTGCCTAAGAATCAGAAACACACACAAATGAGTTACAGCACTGCAGAACCTTTAGGTAGGAGGTCATATTAGCCATTATCCACTTCTATTCCCTCGGTGAGATAACAGCCACAAAGACGTGCACCGGGAACATTTTCCCTAAAGTCAAACCGCCGTTGTGACCGACTCGTGGGTTTGCGCAACGTTCTGCAGAAGTTGCAGAAAGGCCTCTTTTGTTTGTCAGCTTTGCAGGGTTTAAAGAAACTTCATGCACACACAACATGCTGACGCCACAGAGGCCAGTAATCCCTCACAGAGGATTTTGTGAAAAACGCGACGGCGTTATAAATATCAACAGCCACACTGCAAAAACTGAAACCCAACTAAGGTGCAATATCTTAAATCAAGACAGAATATGCTTGATTTTTGTCTAGCAGGATAGATTTAGCATGAAAACGTTTGACTCTGAATGAACTTTAAAAGTTGTTGTTGGGCTTTTCTTGCTGGTTCTTAGTGAAGTTAATGCTTCAAATGAGAACTACCGCTGTTCTAATGGTTTTAGGTGAACACAGAAATGTGCAAAACTATTACTATTTCAAGAATCTTAATATTAATAACATATTAAAGACAGATAGTGATCAAATGTAATGCATGCATTGTTTTATGAGTGCAGTACAGAGCTGTTCTGTTCACATTTTCCTTGCAGCAATACAAATCTGCTTGTTTTTAGGCTAAAAACACTAGTTTTGAGATATCTGCGGTTTTCTTTGATGCTAGATACATACAGATCAGGCGTAACATTATGACCACCTTCCTAATATTTTGCAGGTCTCCTTTGTGGTGACTCATCAGAGAATGGACATGGGCCTTCTGAAGGTGTCCTGTGGTGTCTGGTAACAGAATGTAGTTAGTGGGGGGCCTTTGAGGGGAGGGTCCTCTGTGGATCATCCCACAGCTACTTGATCAGTTTGGGATCTAGTGAATTTGGAGGCCAGGTCAACACCTTGTGCTGTTCTTCATGTTTTTTTTTTTTTAGTTGTTCCTAAAGTGTTTTTGTGTGTGTGTCTGTGTCAGGCTGCATCCTGCTGGGGATGGCTGCTGCCATCAAGGAGTGTCATTGCTATGGGGTGGGGGTGCCTGGTCTGGTCTAGGTGGGTGCTACATGTCTAAGTAACATCCACACCAATGAATGCCAGGTCCAGAAGTTTCCCAGCAGAACATTGGATTGTCACAAAGATGGTCGATGTTATTCACTTCTCCTGTGAGTGGTCATAATGTTATGGCTGACTGGTGTATTTACTAGTTTTAAAAAGTCTTGGCAGGTCAGATTTTCCTGTTCTATCGGCAGTAATATATCCCTCACTTTAGAAAAAGTTTTCTTGTTTTCATTAGCTTGTTGTTTTTGCAGTGCAGATAATACTTACCTGGAAGTTCTAGGCCTCTTAAAAAATGCCATTTGGAGCTGTTTGCTAATACGCTGCAAACACACACACAAACACACACACACACAAACTCATGCAGGGTCTAAATATAGCGGCCGCATGTGTACCTTGGAAGCAGTTGTAGGAACCAGCCCCACTGCAGCCATGTATGTGCTGCCGATGGTTTTGATTTTCTCGATATCCCTGTAGCACTCCTTATCCATCAGCTGGAAGAGGAAAAAGCGGGATGAAAACAGGTGGAAAACATTACAACTGTCACAAATTTCAAATTAAATATACGACATTATGGGTTGTGCATGCAGATAAATCCAAAAGCAACTTAAAATTGAGTAAATTAATGCTTTATGTAGCTGATTCTAGATTAAGGCGTGCCAAACGTCATCTGTAAGTAATTCCTTATTTCGTAGAACATTCCCAACCGCGACCATTGCTTATTATACTGCATCAATAAACACAACTTTTTTCTTTTTAAGCCTCAATCACGGCCCGCAGTGTCATCTTTAAAAATGACATCATGTCAACGAAGCCGAGGTGCGCCGGAGCTCCAGATTCTCCACAGACGCGAAAATCCACAGGATTTATGGACGGGTGGACGGAATGAATCACGGCACCCACCTCATCAAAGTCGGCGATGATCTCATTGAGCAGCCTCAGACACTCGACTCCCATGTTGTTCCCGTCCAGCTCGATGTAGAAGTCGTTGAAGTTGGCGATGGAGGCGAACAGCACTCCGACCTGAGCGTAGGACTGGTAGTACAGGTCCTGAAAGAGGGTGGGACACTTTAATCAGAGCCTGATGGTGATGACTAGATGCAAAAGAAGTCAAAAATGAATTAACTAATAGGAAATAAAGGGTCAGTTCACTCAAACTAATCAAAAAGACAAACATGTAGTTAAAGGTGATGGAGCTCTCCCTGGGTTTTAGTTTTTTTTGAGGCCAACAAAAAACCCATCATGGTTTCTTTCTCATGGCTGTGGTGGTTTACAGCCATGCAAATAGTTTTGATTTTATGTGCCCTGGTTTTGAGAGATCTGTCTCTGTGATTTCTGATGTTGGTTTGTGGTAATCATAGCTCGGGGGTTAAAAAAAAATCACATTTAAAAACATCAGAAACAGCGATACTGACATGATTAAAGAAGCTGTGTACGGCTACTAAAGGCAAGATTTGTTTTGCCCCAGGATCCAGAATAAATATAATGTTCATGCAGTAACACTGTGGCTTTTGTTTTCTCATAGATACCACATTTTAACTTCACTCACTGACCAGTCATAAGCTTTTTGTTTCCCTGATTGTAACTGTGATAAACGTCCTTGGAGTCGGCTACAGCATCTTAAATTATTATCTGCACACTCATGCAGACTCTTTTAGACCAAGACTGAAGAGAGCGTCACTGTAACTGTCTCCAATAAGGAAAATCCATTATCTAAAAAGTCTTTCAGAAATATAAAAAGCTGATACAGAAGACTTTTGATGTTTAAGCAGCAGAACTGTCTGAGATAAAACTCCTTAAAAAAACAAAATCAGGGTAAAGATTTTTGTAACGGGGACACAACTGCTCAGTAATAAGGATACCTCAGCAACTGCTTGTGGAAATGTTGTCTTTGTGTTATATTTACACGGATCAGCCACAACATTAAAACCACTGACAGGAGAAGTGAATAACATCGACCATCTTGTGATAGTTCAGTGTTCTGCTGGGAAACTTCTGGACCTGGCATTCATTGGTGTGGATGTTACTTAGACATGTAGCACCCACCTAGACCAGACCAGGCACCCCCACCCCATAGCAATGACACTCCTTGATGGCAGCAGCCATCCCCAGCAGGATGCAGCCTGACACAGGCACACACACAAAAAAACTTTAGGAACAACTAAAAAAAAAAAACATGAAGAACAGCACAAGGTGTTGACCTGGCCTCCAAATTCACTAGATCCCAAACTGATCAAGTATCTGTGGGATGATCCACAGAGGCCCCTCCCCTCAAAGGCCCCCCACGAACAACATTCTGTTACCAGACACCTCAGGACACCCTCAGAAGACCCATGTCCATTCTCTGATGAGTCACCACAAGGGAGACCTACACAATATTAGGAAGGTGGTCATAATGTTATGCCTGATCGGTGGACATAGAAGTAGACAAAAGTGGAAATAAATTATCAAATGTTGCACTAGTAAAACTTGCAAATCCATAACTGACTGACCTACTATTTTGTAGTACTAGTATTTTTATATATACTGTAAAATTGCAGTACAATTACAGGAGATTACTGTCAATCTAAATAGAGTGAGTTGCTGTTAACTGTGCATACATGGAAACAGTTTACAGTGTTATTAGCAATCATTTTTTTTTTGTCATGTGGTTGAAGAAATTTGCAGGAAATTATGCTGCTTACTTAAATTAGGGAAACTAAATTAAATTGAGAAAATGCCTGAAATTAGGGACAGGGGAACATACCAACGTAAGCTGCAGTTGTAGTGAAAACAGAGCTTCTAATGCAGCAGCAGCAGCGTAACTTTGAATTCCAGGCAGCAGAGTCCCGCTGCGCTGTGCTATGAATACAGTGTATGGGTGAACTTTAGCCCAGAGGAAAGAGAGGAAGCCTTTTCTATACACTGTAGCTCTGCGGGGGTTAGCAGCGTGCTGGAAACACACTTCCTGACTTCCTGCCCCCAGTGTTTACTAGCCTCAGCCTCAGATGATCCCTGCGCCGTCTGTTGCACAACGCCGCCGCCGATTGTCGATGGATGCGGCGCTCTGCTGTACACTCTGACTTTGTGGCATGTTCCTTCGTAAAAATGAAATCATCTCAGCTCGTCAAACCGGCCTGAAACCTCCAGAGCAAACCTGAAGGTGACATTGGCAAGGAAAAACTCCCTTCTAACGGGGGGGGGGGGCAGCAGTTAACATGCTATATAGTAGTAGCACAGAATTGCATGACTAGTAATAGAGAAGAAATTAGAGGACAAGAGCTTGTGCCAGAGAAAAGAAATTAGAGGATAGGAGCTCTGTGCCAGATAGAGGTGCTCAGTGCATCGTCCCCCAGCAGCCTAGGCTTATAGCAGCATAACTAAAGGATGGTTCAGTCGAGCCCTAAGTATAATCTTGATCAAAAAGTCCTAAGCCTAACCTTAAAAGTAGAGAGGGTGTCTGCCTGTGTGTGTGGTTTGCAGCGTCAGAGCTGTGTCCTAATTGTGGCTGTCCTGCTCTGTTTACACACAAAATGTGCATTGAATGCTTTGTCCTGTAGCTAAAAATATTGCAAGTAAAAATCCCACTAAGCAAAATATGAGGCTTCATAGCAACCAAGATTGAAAACTCTATTAAGATGCAAGCTTTCTGCTGGTTAGAGGCCCCCAGCTTTATGTGTAACATCCCTAATCCAATATGTGTAGATTCAAAACTAAAAATTGGATGCAACACTCCAACAAATATGTTCGTACTTTTAATATGTTGCACATAACGACCCTGTCCTCATGTAGGGTTATTCTGTCCCTCATTTGCAGCCTAAAAGATGTACGGTTTCATCACTTCCTGCAGAGTATGTGTGTGTGTGTGTGGAGTGGGGGGGTGTTCATCAGTCAGTGCATACGGACACACTGGGCTGTCAGCTCACACTTCCACTCTAACACCAGCACACATGGCAAAGGGAAGCGGCACCATTGTCCCGAACAGCTGGGTACATTTTTCCCAACGCTCGCAGTGGCAGCGGAGGAAGTTTCTTTGCTCCAGTCAGACAAGAGACCCTGAGACCTGACTGGAATGAAATTTATTTTATGCCGCCCCATAACTTTGGATTTGGTGACTTATAGGTCAATCGACACTTTAATGAAACTGGACTACATTTAGTTAAAAGTGAAAGATTTTAGTTCCTGGGGTGTAAAACTAGTGGGAACAATTAAAAGAAGCAATCAAATCATCAGCATGAAATCTTATATTATAGCTTTACTGGTTTACTGAGTGCAGCAAGAAGTGGTTTAACCCTGGCCCACCCTCTCTGTAATGATGAGAGTCACTTTCTCTGTGAAGCTACAGGAAACCACATTTGATGAAATTTGGAGGAAGTGGAAGAAAAAAAACAGTCATCACCAAAAAGAAGGTGACACACTTTCATTGGACCTCCTTTAGCTTTGATTACAGCACAAATTCTCTGTGGCATTGTTTCTATAATCTTCTCCAATGTCACCAGATTTATCTCCATCCAGTGTTGCATTCATTTTTCACCAAGATCTTGTATTGATGATGGGAGAGTCTGAACACCGCACAAAGCCTTCTCCAGCACATCCCAAAGATTATCAATGGGGTTAAGGTCTGGACTCTGTGGTGGCCAATCCATGTGTGACAATGATGTCTCATGCTCCCTGAACCACTCTTTCACAATCTGAGCCCCATGAATCCTGGCATTGTCATCTTGGAATATGATCCATTGATGGAATAACCTGGTCATTCAGTATATTCAGGTAGTCAGCTGACCTCATTCTTTGGACACATAATGTTGCTGAACCTAGACCTGAGCAACTGCAGCAACCCCAGATCATAGCACTGCCCCCACAGGCTTGTACAGTAGACACTAGGCATGATGGGTGCATCACTTCATCTGCCTCTCTTCTTACCCTGATGGTTCTCCACTATCCTTCCAGTTTTTAATAATGCGTTGGACAGTTCTTAACCCAGTTTTAGTAGTTTCTACAATCTCCTTAGATGTTTTCTCTGCTTGATGCATGCCAATGATTTGCACAATTTAGTGAAGTGTTTATCATGAGGTCATATACATATTATCCTTAACCTTGTTCTAAAGAATTTGTCACTTGTTTTTTGGGGACACCTTTAAACAAGCGCTGAAGAAGTAGTCGGATGAAAATGCTTCACACATTGGTGCAGTTTTCCCAATCCAAAATCATGAAGTGCATGATTTTGAGGGATCTGAGGCCAAAGGACAAAATAAACAGCAACTATGGGTGAGAGAACTGCCTCTCATCACTATAAAACAGTTTCCAGTTCACAGAAATAGGAAATAAGAAGATCAGTTCTGACCCAATCAGAATAACCAGCTCAAACATCCTAAATATGCAATGATTTAACATATTTCAGGTGCATTAATGCTCAGGACAAGAGTTTAATTATTCATATTTAACTTTACAAGAAATGCTTTTTCTCAAGTTCTGCTTTGTCCATTAAAGTACTGTTTAGTTTTATCTCATCTGGCCTTTACATTATCTCATATAATCATCTGAAAAAGATGAATCTACCAATAACTTGAGATTACAACTCAAAGCCCTGCAGCCTAGATGAGTCAGAATGTCTAAAAACTTAATTCAGCCCAGTTTCGGTCTAAACGTCTAGACACATATTTGACCTGTAAATCACCAAACCAGCGCCTTCTTTGAGTTTCTAGCAGCCCTTTTTTATTTTCTGCTGTCAGAGGCGTTGGCGCTCCTAAGGCCTAATGATTCCCCTGCCGGACGGGCCTGGACATGCCTGCGGATGCTCACCATGTTCCTGGGGTTTGACATGAGGAAGTGCTGAGCCACATGAGCCGGCAGCAGGTTGAACAGGATCCTCTTGTTGTCCAGCTTCACCTTCTCCATGTCGCCTCGCTCCTCCTCCGCCTGGACACCGCCGCCGCCGGGAGACACACAACACACAAACAGAGGAGGTAGAAGTGGGTCCTTCAGGGCAGATGCAAGGTGAATCTCTGTTGTGGCTCAGAGAGGAGGTGTAATTGCTTGTCCTTATCACTAGAGGGAGATGATGATTTGCAAACAAGACAAATGCTCTCTGACGTTCTTAAAATAGAATAGTACACAAAACTCTGTTTGAGCAAAGGTGGGAAAAAAAATACCTTTTATCAAACCATTTCACCCTTAAATGGAATCATAACTAAATAAATGTTCATTGTAATTCAAAATTTTACACATTTTTGTTCAAAACTGAGTAAATTCTCAGCTATAATCTGCACTGATGCTGTTGAACACATAAAAACAAAGGCTGAACAGTCAGCTGGCCAACAACATTTGAAAGTTTCAATCTGTGATAAAGCAGTTAGCTGCAACAGAATGTAGAAAAAATTCAATTGTACTTAAAATATTAAGTTATTCTCTGGGAAATGCAGCATTATGCAGGCATAAAGTAGCATCACATTACATCAGCTGGGTTAGATGTTTAATTAAAAGCACTTTGTCACTGGAGACACATTTAGCATAGTTTTACAGACTGACTAGAGACACTTTGAAGGGAAGCCAGTGACCAAATCACCAATAAAAAACCCGTGAACGATGGCCAACCTGCTCCGTCGGCTAAACTACTCCCTCCTTTAAATTATTCTTTATGACACAACTACAGACTAATGTGTAGAAATGCAAATTTCAAACACACACACACACACCTGAGTGGCCCAGAGGTAGTCTAGGCGCAGCTTCAGGTCCAGTTGTCTCGAGTGAAGAGCCAGAGCTCCAGAAAACAGCAGGACCGCCAAGACGGGGTCGTAGCCTCGTGTGTGGAGAAAGCCGCCGCTGGGAGACACAGACACGGAGACATTTTTGTTTTATGTAGTCAAGAAAGAATATACAGTTCATGCCATTGGTGGAGGCAGTATTCAGATCTTTAATAAAAATATGAAAAATTCTGCATTGAAAATACAAGAAATGTCATTAACTTAAAATATTAAAAGTAAAAATACTCAATGCAGAAAAATTACCCTGTTACAGATATACTCATACCATACTATATACTATTATATACTGCATTATTTTAACAACTGATCAGTCAGCTGATTAGTTGTCTCAATTAAAAGTCTAGTTTGTAAAAATTCAGAAAAAAAGTTTTAAATACCATCAAAATCCAGAGTGGCGCCTTTTTAATTCTTGTTTTATTAAATCATGAAAAATAATCATTTGAACTATTTCATTGCTAAAAGTAAAGAGCCGTTTAAACTCTAGATATGAGACAAATGGGGCAGTTTTGTATAAAAATAACCTACAACACTTAATTTAGGCTAATTTTGGAATCAGTGCACAAGCAGTTCTAGCTCTGGTTGTGTTTACGCTATACTAGTTTAATTTATATAAATATATATATTTAAAAAAACCTGCAAGAATTTCCTCAAAATCTTAGTTTTGTTGCATAATTACAAATTAAACCTGTCAAATAAATGTACCGCTGTAAAACATGTGTAATAATTCCCTCTGAAATGCAGCAGAGCAGGAGAATAACGTGGTGTGAAACTCATCAAACAACACATCACACGCGGCCTCACCCCACGGCTTGGCGGTAGCCACTGGTCTCCATGACGACCGTGTAGGTTACAGAGAGGAGGAGGAGCAGGAGGATCTTGGGGAGCGAGGAGACGCGGAGGTAAGGGACCACGGTGAGGGTGCCGGCCACGCAGGACAGCAGGGCGTACGCCATGTTGGGACAGGCCCTGTCCACCGCCGTGCTGTTGGTGGGTCCGAGTCCGAGAAGGTCTGCGGGGACGTCCTCCACGGAGCTGCTAGAGTTTGTCCTGACAATCCCCCAAGGAACACAACCCACCTGGGAGAACATGAAGCGAGTTATACAGCAGAGACTCCCAGTCAGGAGTGTTTATACAGTTTATGAGGCCATGTTAAAAGATTAGCTCAGCCAATCAAACCTAATGATAACATTTGAATGCTAACAAGCTGATGTGTAGTTTGCATAATGTTTACCACAAAGCCCTTCATAGTTTAGCAAAGTATAGCATGCGCACATCAGCATTAGGCTTACCTACCGTTTAATAAACAGTAAGCACAAACTTTTAATTGAGCTAAATGCTTAACTGCAACATGCCCTTGTCAATATCAGCAGATTTGTGAGTTGTGACCACAGACTTATGAGTTTAATGCTAAATTGTATGCTAACACACTACAGTGACAATGCTAACAAGCCGATGCGTAGTAGGTATAATGTTTATCATTATTTCCATCTTAGGTTAGCATGTCAGCATGCATAGCATACTGTATGTTAGCATAACGTGTAGCAGCTTAACAGAATGTGAGCATGGACGTTTTAATTAAGCGTAAAGCTAACATGTGCATGCTAAGATACGCATAGAACCAATCCTGACAAGCTGATGTGCAGCAGGTATGATGTTAACCGTTATTAGTTTCACAAGTTAGCATTGAGTTTAGCAGATTAGTAATCAGTGGGCATGGGTGTTTAATTGAAATTAATGCAACAGGCACTTCCAATACAAGCTGATGAGTTGCAGGTACAATGTTTACCATAATTCCCTTATTAGTTTAGCATGCTAACATTAACATTTTGCTAATTAGCATTATAACAAAGTAGCTACAGGCTTAGATTTGCGTTATTCAAAAGTGTGACGTGATGATAGTACTAGATTTGACGATTGAATGTTGCATGCTAATACAATCAACTGAGATGAAGATTGTATACATTATTCCTGCTAACCATCAAGATGTTAGCATTGTCATCATCAGTTTGTTAGCAATTAGCTCACAGAGCCACTGACGTAACAGTAGATGTAGACTTCAATGGGTTTTTGACTGTTTCTTCTACAAAACAAGCTAACTGGGGTCATTTTGTAGGTTTGAGTAAAACCACAATGATTTCATTAATCAATTAGTCAATAATGCACATGATCAGAGGCTGTAAAAAGCTGGGACACCCCCTCACTTTACAACATCCCGGCAGCAACACCTGTGCTTTTACTTTTCAATCGCACACCTTTGAGGCCGACCGACTTCTGGGGCCAGTGTTGACAACAACCAATTTGCGTTTCAAATGTTTTAATGGTTTTACACTTGAACAATTATTGTCTTATTCTTCCGAGACTCCACAGCACCATCTGCTCAGCTGTGATGCTTTACTCCGCCAACTCGTGCACTGCAGAGACTTGTAAACAGTGCAGTCTGTTGGATGAGGAATGATGTCTCTGTCTTCACTTTGCCTTTATAAGCAAAAAAAAAGTATATTCACAGATTTTTTTTATACTCACCACACAGGCCTGGGTGACAGAATAGGTGAGCAGAACGAGGAAGACACACAACACTGTTCGGATCTGGATAGTGAGGCAGCCCGGTTGGCACTAAAACCAGAGGAGAGAGAAGCAAATGTGGGTGGTTTGGATAATAGAACGAGTCTCTAAATGAAGCACCTGTTTATCTACCTAAATAGCATTTTGGACACATCATTACCCAGGAGTGGAAATAAAATGAGTGAATTCTGTGGTGGCCCGTTATAAACTGGTCTATTAGAGGAGACGCTTAAAGTATATGATGACAGTTCAATGTAGCGTGAAGTCACAGTGTCACGTAGAGGTTATACATGTGACGTCAGTCCAGTATGCAAAAGTATGCAATAGTGTTTATAGTTTTGTTTCAACAGAAAAAAATAATCATCAAAGTTGCTAAAAAAAAAAGCTTCAAATTAGCTGTTTAAACGTACGAATCGATAAGATTATGACCGTACTGTGAGGATTTCTTGTTGAAAACCATCACAAAGACATGCAACAATAAAAATCATCACAAAGACACATTAAATTACTCCAAACTGATATGCAAAATACCCACAAACATGCCAAATGACTACAACAAAACTCAAGACAATCCTAAACGAACACAAGACAACTATAGCAAGACTCAAAATGATCCTAAAGAAAGAAATGTGATATTCAAGACTAGAAATAACCACAGAAGGACTCAAAACAATCAAAGAGATTTAAAACAACCACAAAGAAACTACATTCAAACATAAAAAGGCACAAAACTACCTCAAAGCGACTCAAAACTACCAGAATGACTCAAAACAACCACCAAGAAACTCAAAACATGGATAAAGTGGATAAAGACATTCAAAATTACCACAGGTGACTCAAAACAGCCACAAAATAGATTTAAGAATATCCCAAAGAACTGTGCAATGATGCAAAACAACCACAAAGCAACTCTTAATTAATCTCAGTGATTTAAAAAATCCACAATGAAACTCAAAATGACTACAAAGAGACTCAAAATGATACCAAAGAGTTGTGAAAGGACTGGAAGGATACCCAAGGAAACAACAAAGAGACTCAAAATAACTACAAAACTATCTCAGCAATGAAAAGAAAAATTCCAAGGAAACTCAAAATGACTGCAAAGGGACTCAAAACTAATCCAACGAGATGGGAACTGATTACTAAAAAACTCAAAACAACCACAAAGAAACTAAATTCGAAGATAAAGAGGCATGAAGCAACTCAAATCAACCAGAAAATTATTACAGGAGACTTGAAGCAACCACCAAGAAACTCAAAAGCAACCCCATGGATTTACAAGGAAACTCAAAATGACTGCAAAGAGACTTAAAACAGTTGCAAATAGAGGTGGGAACTGATCTTGAAAAGACCTAGAAACAACCACAAAGAGAATTAAAACACTGCAAAAAGACTCACCAAAACTACCAAATGGCCCAAAACAGACTAAAAAAAAAAAACACCAAGAAACTGGGAAACATGGATAAAGAGATTCAAAACAACCACAAAGAGACTGAAAACCCTCCAAAGAGAAACCAAAACTACCAAATGGCCCAAAATAGACTCAAAACAACCACAATTTGAATGTGAATGGTAGAAAAGTTTCTCCTGTTTATTTTCATGAAAAGAAATTAAAGTTTTCTTTGAAATTGTTAGCGTCTGTTGTATTATACTGAGATTCCCTGGTCGGAACTGAGCCATCTGCACAAAGTTAACTTTTCATGATTTTGATCAGTCTGACAAACGCTCACAGATTAGTCAATTAATTCATCAGGCCATTAACAGAACAGTTTGATGAGTCACTCATGGAGCAAACATCTGCAGCTTCTCCAATGTGAAGAATTTAATATCACTGTCAATTGAATATCTTTGGGGTTTTGAGCTCCGACATGTTAGTTGATTTAGTGTTGAAGAAGGTGGTTAAATGTGAAAAAGGGGTGTTCCTACCTGAACGCTGGTGAGATGCAGGTACATGACACAGGCCACGTGGAAACACACACAGAGCACCAGCAGCAGCAGCACCAGCATCCCCCTGAGAGACCAGGACATGGCAGAGTGAGCAGGGCTTTCCCACTTTTCCACTGACTGCTGTGAGAACACCTTTCTTTCTAATTGTCTCGCGAAAGCCGAGCAGGATCAATCCAATTATAGTGCACCAATGGACAAACTGTGTGTGTGTGTGTGTGTGTGTGTGTGTGTTTGTGGGTGTGGATACGTACTGCGGGATCATTAGCAGATAGATAAGGCCAAATAGAGCAGCGAGGATCAAGGAGAGAACCACTGCACTGATGAAATGGTCGTCGTACACCTGGTGGTACTAAGAAAGGAGTAAACATGTGCAAAGAATGTCAATATGAGAATTATCCATCCATCCATCCATCCATCCATCCATCCATCCATCCAAATGTTTAACTAGGTCTAGGGCAAGTGCATTTTTTGATATTTCAAGTTTGCTTTTAAACCAGAAATGAAAACTGGAAACTGTTATTTTTATTTTTAAATCCAAAAATTATGAAAAAAGAAACCTTTTTTCTTTCAGTAGTTTTTCTGTAATTATTATTATTTTTTAATTTAAAAAATAAAAGTGCAACAAGTTAAAAAACAACAACAAAAAAACAGCAATCTTCACTTGCACAGCGCTCTCACAGGCTTGGATCATTACAGGAAGCCCAAAATTTCTCTACCAACAAAAACTTCTGGTTTTATATGAATCAAATAACAACTATTTTCTCCTTTAGTTCTCTTTCTGGTTTCTTTTTCATATATTTAACAAAAGGTAAATTTGCTTAACCGAACTTGAAATACAAATAAGGACTGTCTAGGTCTATTCACAGCTGATTTTCAATTCAATTTTATTTATATAGACAAAACCCGGCCTGCAACCCCCAGAGCAAGCATGAAGGCGACGGTGGCAGGAAAAACTCCCCTTTAACAGGAAGAAACCTTGAGCAGAGCCTTAAGCTCATATGGAGGGACCCATCTGCTTGAGGCCGGCCGGGTAGAGACAGAAAAAGGAGAGAGAGGAGAGAGAGGATAGGAGGAAGGAGATAAACATACATCTGACTAAAGCGTACATGTAGAATCTGATGATGATACAAATACAACATATAGCTGATGATGTTACAGGACAGTTTGAGAATATAAGAGGAATCATAGGAGGTTGGAGAATTGTTCATTCAGGTAGGAGTGGAATGAAGACTGGGCAGGTTGATGAGCTCCACAGAAAATAACTCCAGACTGATCAGACAGTGTTTTCCCCAGAAAATCCTGAGCCTGGTTTCTCATGCTGGAACAAAGTGTGCATGGAAGTGAAGTCTTTGGAGGTCTTTAACACACCAGGCTGTCGGTCGGCCCTTTACGGGTGTTTTTAAGCATCTTCGAATCTATAGTTTTAGAGGCGTGTCCTACCACCGTTGCCGCTAGTCGGAAAATCTCTCTGATTGGCTGATCAGCTTAGCGAACCAGCGCATGAGAAGAGAAATGGATGTGGCAAAAAGTAATAAGTTCAAAGGGCATGATTTGTGAGAGGCCAGCTCGGCACGACTCGCTAGCCTCAGCTCTTCTCCCGTCACCTTTGATTGATGAATACAGATTATCGCCACCTGCTGGTATGAAAAGGCGCACAAGTGTACGAGGTATGTGCTAGTTGACCGCCGGCTGTGGTCTTTGCAATGTGTTCGAGTGCAGGTGCTGAATATTTTAGCACTGTAGAAGATTGATCCATCTACAGTTAAAGCTCCATATCATGCAAGTTATTTAAAGTTATCAGCAACTTATAAGCTTCAAATTATGAGTTTTTGCATGCTGCTGTATCTTCCAAAACTGAGTGCATCATATTTATCAAAACATGGTATGTTCATAAATGTTTATTTAATAATAAGGCGATACAGCATGTCTTTGGAGCAGATTGTGTGTTCTCCGCCTTCGCTCTTTCCAAACAAGCTGCATTAAATGCCTTCCTGTTCATAGCAATAAATCTTATGCAGAAATAAATAATTACTGACATGCGGTTAGATCTAAATTTGTTGAACAGTGATGTGTCCTGAACTTTGCTTCCACCTCCTGAAAGATGTGATGTTTATTGTTGTGTAGGAGTCAAAAAAAAAAAACCTCACTGTACTTATTTGTGTCATAATTTTCTTGACTCCTAGATTATGTTAAAAAGGAGACACAATTAACTTGTTTTAACGTTGGTTTTAATTCTTCTGCAGCCGGTGTAAATATCTAAATTGCAGACACTGATACGCACAAACCCAACCCTGCTCTGTGTCTCCTTTATGACTCTGCCCACGCACACATAGGAGAAAGATATCACGTGTGCCGCTCAGACGTTCCCAAATCATTATCTGCACCCCCTCCTGAGAGGAGGGAGGAGGGTGGGTGGGTGGATTCCTCGTGCACGCACACACACAGGCACACACAGACATCATAGACAACAGGCGTGGGAGAGAGGGAGAAAGGGGAGATGGAGAATTAGAGACTGTGCTGGGTGAGAATAAGAGACAACCAGTGAGAACATGCAGTCACGAAGCATGTTACCTTGCGTGTAATGAGCAAAGTATGTATTTGTTTCAAATCTAAGCGACTGGCTTCTCTGCAGATGTCCACTGTATGTGTGTGTGTCCTCACCCTGCGCTCCCTGTCTCTGCTCCTGTAGAACAGAGTCATGTAGTTGAGGTCTGACGTCTCCGACTCGGTCTGCCGCGCCTCGATGAGCCGTCCGATGTAGCGGTTGACTCGTGTACCCGGGGAGTGCTGCACGGCGGTGGCTGAGAAGGACGTCCGACTCCTCATCTTCTCCGACGCGGTCCGCAGGGCTCTCCGCTGTCGGACAGCGAGGAGACAACACAATCAGTCTCTGCAGAGGCCGGCCTGACTCGCCTGCCTCGTGTGCTGGAGCCGACTGGTTCTCAGCTGGTGTTGGGAGGCGTGCACATGCAGAGATTTAGGACTGCTCAAAAGATTTGGTTAAGACTACGACAGCAAATTCGTGGGCATCCACATCACATCTGACCTGACCTGGTCTGTGAACACTGCACACCTGGTGAAGAAGAGGCCCAACAGAGGCGCTTCTTCCTCAGGAAGCTGAAGAGGGCTGGACTCTCCTGTCGACTACTCAGAAACTTCTACAGAACCACAATAGAACCCATCCTCTGTCTCGGTGAGACAGTGTGGTATGGGAGCTGCATGTCACAGGACAGGAGGGGCTTAGCTCAGGTGTTAAGAACTGCACAGGGGACTGTGGGGATCCTCTCCCAGATTTGGTCTGAAAGAGGGCCAGCTGGATCGCTGCAGATCCCACCCACTATGGGCCATGGACTGTTTGTACCTCTCCCTTCACGGAAAAGGTACAGAAACATCAGAACCACAACCAACAGATTGAGAGACAGCTTCGTCCTTATTCTATTGTTTTTATATTTGCACTATTTAAGCCAGGAGCTACCGCCCAAAATTTCGTTATGTTCTCACACAATAACAATAAAAGATTATTGATTCTAGACTAAACAGATATTAGTGGAAAGATGATCTGCAACCATTTTGGTCTGACCATGCAAGGATTCTCATTACACACCTATCAACAAATCCATGTAAAGCTGAGCTGAGTGTTGTCAATTTATTATAATCCACAAAAAAAAACAAAAAAAACAAAACACAACAGCTATGCACAAACACGTCAGACAGCCTTCAGTTTGGGTGAGACTTTCTACGATTCAAAGCACTAAAGACCAGGCTGCACTGCTCCAAACAAATACTCAGATATAGATCCTACATGTGAACGCCGTCGGCTTGCACCAGCATCATTAGGTCATATGTTCTGGAGCTGTCAGAGGATAACAGACAGTTGGAGAAATCTTTCTATGATCTTGTCAAAACTAGTGCACAGACTCATTGATTTAGATCCCTTGACAGCAGTTCTGGGTGTTGCTGACTCTAGCGTTGCACGGAACTGCGTGCAACAGAATATGATGTCACTTGTCGGCTTCTGGGACAAAGATTGACTCAACCCGGAAAGAGATGAGTTTCTGCAAAAACAACATTTACGGAGAAACGGAGTCTGAATTCTGTTCTCCATCAACCTGCCTATTTGATGCTGCAGTATGGATTGTGGTGATATGTGTTGTAATCTGTGAAGGTTCTAAGTCATCTAGGGCATGCTACACAGCAGGATGCAGCCTGACACAGACACACACACAAAAACACTTTAGGAACAACTAAAAAAAAAACATGAAGAACAGCACAAGGTGTTGACCTGGCCTCCAAATTCACTAGATCCCAAACTGATCAAGTATCTGTGGGATGATCCACAGAGGCCCCTCCCCTCAAAGACCCCCCCACTAACAACATTCTGTAGCCAGACACCACAGGACACCCTCAGAAGGCCCATGTCCATTCTCTGATGAGTCACCACAAGGGAGACGTGTGTGTCAAAAGACAAAAATGCATGACTAGGGTTTGTTAACAATCAGATGCAATCAGAGAAATCTGAATACTTGATCCTGTTTCCTCTCAAGCTTGTGTCCCCAAACAGATCCTGTTTCGCCAAAGGGAAAGAGTGGCTAGAGAGAAACCGTCTCTGGGACACGTCTGTGATTGTCTAAGTGAGTTGCTAGCATGCTGATTGCTTAACCGAGTCCACGGTAGACGTGTTTAATAAACCCACTCACATGTGGATCACATTTTTACCTCCTCCTTTTTACAATAACTACGCCAAGAGTTAATGTATTCATTGATAACAGTCATCAGAAAGTGGCCTAAACGCTAATGACAATAATGAATTGCACAAAAGTATATTGATAATCTGTGCCACCAAAAATCTGAATTGGTAATTCATCAGAGATTTTTCCATGGCCCAAACAATTTGCAGCGTCATAATTCTGTTATAAAATGTCAGTGTCACAATGCTAGGATTCTGGCTACGTGGATAATCACGTAACAATGTGTCTAATGCTATTAGAGGAGATGATACCAGGCTGTGGGTGATTACCAGCAGCCGTAATAATGCAACCACACCAGAATCATGGAGTACTAATGCCTGGCCCGGGCTCACACAGTTGGGGCGGATTACAGCTAGCGGGCTATTTCTGACAGCCAGACACCAAACGGCAAACACAGACCAACCGAAACGGCCGAGGACTGACTCACGGCGGCGTCATAGCGGTTTAAAACCAAACACAGAGATGATGAGAAACACGCCAAAGAGCACCAATGAATGCTCAAACCACACACCAGCACATACACTCAGGAAGCTTAAGAGCAGTGAGATTAACCTCACCAGTTGGTCATTGTATCTTTTTACAAGTCGTTGTAATGCAGGAGCTCTGTAGTACTTACAATCCTGTGAAATCTAGAAATCCAGATTTGTGTGTGTAGCAGATTAGAGATGTCACTCTGTCACAAATGGACATACAAACCCACTGAAAGGATTTACTTTCCACTACATAACCCACAAATATGCCTATCAGCTCTGTACAGTCGTGGTAAACACATGCATGCGAGCTCGACACGCACCTTGTCGTCGTCCTCGCAGGTCATGACGTTGGAGAAGGGGATCTCGGCCTTGAACATCTTCCTGCAGTGCATCAGTTGCACCAGCAGATAGCACACTGTCTTGAACTTCATCCTCTTGGCTGGTTTGATATCCGATAGGATAAGGCCGGGAAAGATCTGGAAATGAAGACAAAAGTAGATTTAAAGGTCTAATTTTACACACTGTCAATGTAACAAATCACTCACTTCTCTGCTTCGCACATCAGCAGTTCTCCCCTCAAGGAAGAAAATTACAACCGAGTCGTGTTTTTCTTTTTATTTCCTCTCAGAAGGTGTATTCTAGCTGTGTGAAGCTTCAGCAATAAATCTTAAAACACATTTTCTGACGTCAAATGGGGATGAGTTTAACCACGGTCTGAGCTCACAAGTTATAGTGTCCTTGTTAACGTTTTGAGAAATGTTTTGAGACATTAAGTTACCAAGGCGCTAGCTTGTTAAATTGCTCAGTTGCTTCTAGACGCCAACAGTTGCCTCGCAGTGGTCGTCTCATGATGTTACCACTTAAACCTTTTGCTTCCATGTCGTAACCATGAGCTCAAAAAGTTCAAATTTCAGTGCAGCTTTTTCAAGTTTAATCTCACGGAAAGAAGCAAGACTTAGCAATTTAGCAGTTAGCATGTTTATATGCGTGCCAGCAACTATAGAAGGTCAAAAAGCCGACACAACATTTAGCATTGCTATTGTGTAGTGCAGCTAACATTTAGCATGTTAGCTTCCTACTACTCTAAGGCGCTAACTCTGCACACGTAATGTAGGCCTATGCATGATTTTGGAAGTTAACAATATGTACAAGCAAAATGGAGCCAGAAAATGTGACTTTAACATATTAAATCTCAATAAGTTCAATTGAATTTTAGCTAGCTAGCTTAAAACAACTGATTAAATGACACTGATTAGTTATTTGTAACTTGCAGTTGTGTAAAGGCATGTGCTAAAATGTTTGCATGACACTGCTGAAATCATCCCCAGTCATTCCCAAATAATTTTACGTTTTAAAAAAGGCACACATTTAGCTTTTCTGGTGATCAGAAGGCGGGAAAAGGCGACATGACACTACTGAAATGATGAGATCGTGACTTTCACAGAAGTAAAGTGGGTCTGAGCGGGATTTTTACAGTAGAGTGTGCAATGTTACCAAACCTGGCTATATCAAGTACGTGCTGAGGATTTAAAATGCTATGACACACTCAAATCGGGTGCACATGTGCGGCTAGTGTCAGATAAGTGGTACTAGCCATGTGTACGCCAGCTTAACACATGGCCTGCCTCCCTCTCTGCATCAGAGGATTAACTATTACACCACTGACAGCTGCGTCACCCCTCGACTTGTGCCGAGCAAAGGCTGAAAAGGAGTCGTACTTTGCGTCTGTGCGATGGCACGATGAAAAACGTCTCGATGTGGTGCTTCTGCAGGAAGGCGTGCCTCTCGTGGCCGAAGCCCGGCTCCACCTCGTAGTCGCCGTTCAGACACTCCAGGGTCGTCCTCGTGATGTGCACCTTGCTGGAAGCACAAGCACGGCAGAGGACGGAAGAGCAGTTAGTGATAAAAGTCAAATCATTATCCCCCCCCTCCTCATTATTTTTATCAGCCTAACAGCCCCTCGGTTTGTTCAAAACTCTTCACAGCGGAGAAATTTTCACCCTAACGACTCATTTAATCTGGTAGCGAGTCCTAAAATCTTATTACTTCACTTGAAACAAGACCAGATTGAGCCAAAGACGTGACCTCATTTCACCGCGTTTTTAAATGCAAATCCTCTTGTTACTGTACACGAGTTTTCTTTAATGAAGTCATATTATTTTTAGCCGTGGTTACTGTTCCTTTTAGAACTTTTTTTTTCTGCAACATCATCGAATCTGAATAATTTAATCAAAGCAAGAATATGAGATAAAGTGACCTCCTGAAGATCAAAGCCAACAAATTGATCCTGGGCTTCAGTCTCCTCGTCATTAAACTTAATTTCGTTTTGCACAAAAACTACGAAACCCACGTATGCTGCGTATGAATGGGATCACTGTATTATGCTGAGGACGGCAAGGGTCTATTCTGCAGCATATCTATAAGCAAAGGGTGTCTGTGATACTGGGGGAAAAAAAAAAGTTATAGCCTCGAGGATGCTGTTTTATGTTTGCGGTGCTTTGATGATTCTGGGTTGGATCAGTGTGACGAGTTTGGCCTCATTTGATGGACCGGTATCACTTTTTATGGGCACGGACGGTAACACAAAAACTTCAAATCAGAACTCGACTGATAGATTTAGTCAATATATTGGACAATGCCATTCTACTGCATCTATACTGGTGTTAATGTCCTTTTTATGACATTAATTAGCAAGAAACATGCCTCATATACAGTTAATATTGTTAAAGACAACTTTATCTTTGTTGTAAATGTTTTTTTTTACTCATTTTTGTGATTTTGATCCTTTTTTGGGATATATTTTTAAATTTAGATGACTTGTCGCCCTCTATTTGTGTTTGTTTGTCTGTTTCCTTTTTGCCTCAGGTGTTTGGAGTTGAGCTGCTGCTGGTCATTAAGCTGGGGCTGTGCTGCCATCTCACCTGCACCTCATTGTCCAATCAAGTTGAACCCTACTTAAAGACTTTCTACTCCCCCACTCATCTCCAGTTCTTCAGTTACCTCCGTGGTTGTAACACTGGAACCAGCAATTGACGTTTGGTCTATTTCTAAAGTGCTCAGTCTCCCAAACCTATCAGCTGACTCCTGTATTTCTTTTACTTTGTTTTTGGAACTCTGCTCTGATCTTTTGTCCTTATTAAAGTCGTGTCCTTGCGCCTGAACACTTGAGTCCTGCGCCTGGGTTCTTTCCCTTGAGTTGTCCACATCACAACAGATGATAAATAATTTGTTGTTATAGAAGGACACGTGTTAAATGGTGCATTTGTGCTTGTTAAATGTGACAATAAGAAGAAAGAAGCTTTATTGTCATTGTAAACGAAATTACGTTTGGCAGCGTCTCTTCATCAGCAGTCTGTTAATCTTTCAAGGAGCCCTGTTAAGGTGACATGGTATAAAAGTAAAAAAGAAAAGACACATATTTAAGTATATCTGAAGATATTCTACATATCTTTGTTGCATAAAATAAAGAATAATTAAGATTAAGTTAATAAAAATCAATTTAGGATTTTCATGTCTAATCTCAAAAGTCCAGCAGCCTCATCCTCCAGCAATTAGTCGATTAATTGATCAGTTAAAATAAAAATCAGACCCTAGTTTCAGCCTCTAAATCCTGACGATTTGCAGCAGAACAAAACCTTTTCAGACTTCCTGCAGCCAATTAATGACGCTTATGTTTATTATGAAGAAGGAATCTTTCACACATTATGCCAAACATTTTGCTCCTCTGGCTTTTTAGTTTTTGCATATGCTCCCCACCAAATACAATGTCTTTTAAAAGTCTATAATTATGTAGTATTAAATCAGAGTCTAACAGATTCATATTTATGACACTAATTCTAAGATCTTTTTAAAATCTGATGCTATATTTTAAGAACAAAGGCATAGTTATAAGGTTAGATTTTTGTTTTTTTCCAGGTCATTTTTATTTTTTATTGTTTTAATAGTTTCTGAAAAATATTTCTGGAACCACAACTAAATTCTGGCTAAATTTCCTGTTGCTTTTGTCTTTAATCGGATTATATTGTACACATTTGTGTAAGAGAAAACAATCACCTTATAATCTATGAAGATTTGTGTATAAAAATACATAGAGTGTGCACAGAATACTTGCAGAACGATTCATTAAACCATCTGTTAATGTTATGATCGGAGGCATGCATACATCACGAGGCTGTGTTCTATCTCTGTTGCTGGGATACTGTGTGTGAATGTGTGTGTGTGTGTGTGAGAATACGCGTGAATATGTGTGTGTCGTGTGTTTCGGCCCAGTTTCACTTGGTGTAAGAGTCAGCACTGACCCAGGCAGCCCTCCGGCCTCCATCACATTTGCCAGCGTGACATCGTTTGACCAGACGTCATACTGCCACTTCCTCAGGCCCAGCACGCCGCACAGCACCCGTCCCGTGTGGAGGCCGACGCGCATGTTCAGGTCCACCTCTGTCGCCTCCACCACCGACCTGCAGGGAGGAGGAGGATTAATTAATCTGTTACTGCAGGAAAAAAAATAAAAAAAATTGATCTCTTGTCCCATGTGGTTGATAATGTGCTTTTGAGACAATACAAAGAAAAAAATATCTCTGCATCAACCTGCAACCAATCAGTTTTTCATTTAATAATGGTTCATTTGTGTAATTCCCTGTACCTTAATGATTAGTAAAAATGGTTTATTTTATTTGACTGCTCAGACATTCATGCTCAAAGTCCAGGGAAGAAGAGACTTCTGGTGTTTTTGGGGGGAGACCAAGAGCAGGATCCGAAAACACGGACTGTAGACCGGGACTGGGAGTGTTGTTGTGCATGGGTCCTTATTAAAAGTTGAGAAACGGCTCCAATGCCTGCATCTTCTTGAAGAGTACACACTAATAAAAAAGCGGAAACACGCTGCTGCCAAACGGATCAATCACAGCTCTCGCAGCCTCCGTCGCCACGGCGTTAGGGTCTGCATAAAATAAGGGTAGCCCTGAGATAGACTGGAGACCTGTCCAGGGTGTGCCCCGCCTCTCGCCCTATGACAGCCGGGATAGGCTCCAGCATGAGATCTGGGGAGAGTTGGAGGCCAAGTCAACACTTTCAACTCGTTCTCATGTTCTTCACACCATTCCTGGACCTATTTTGGTTTGTTGCAGGGTATCATCTTGCTATCAGTAAATGTCATTTTCATTTAAAGAAGTGCAATGCTTAGGTGTATGTGTCAAACATGAATGAATGAATGGCAGGACAACAGAACATTACCTGAAGCCTCATGCTGTATTTCTTGCTCTAACACATCAACTTACAGGACAAAATGTTCACTTGCTGCCCACTGACAGGTGCCGTGATAACATTTCTAATTTAATTTTCCTCTTAGATGAGTCATAAAGTTGTCTTTGTGGCAAGCAAGCTCTCAGCTTTGTCCAAAACAAATAAAATCCCTGACCCAACGTTGCAAATTTGCTCCAGGACTAGACTACAAACTTCTTCCCAAAGCTCTTTGACTGTGTGCGTGCATGCCTCTATCGTCAGGTGCGTGGACATTTTTGCAGACCACCTTCACAAGGGGCTGTGTTGTGGTGCACTGGAGATAAAGCTGGACATTTCCAAAGCCTCTCCTCTCCAGTAAATCACCACACAAAGCTCCCCGTCCCCAGCGGGAGGTCAGCCACTTCAGACACGACACAGAGTCACGGACAGAGGCCGAGGAAGGAAATAGAGAGCGTCTGAAAAGTGTGTATTTCTGTGTGTGTGTGTGTGTGTGTGTGTTTACAGGGTGAAGGAAAAGAAAATGCGCTCAGGCTAAAGAAGGGATGTGTAACAAACACACACACACACACACACACACACACACACCGAGGGATGAGTGTGTGTGGCAGCACCTGTCCTCAGAGATAAAGGACTCCTACAGCGGCATCCATCCACTCAGACAGAGCAGCAGGGAAAGAACATGACAGGCGAGTGCTCACACAAGGAAATGAGGCAAAGGCGCTCTGTGTATATGTGTGTGTGTGTGTGTGTGTGTGTCAACATGCTTGTGTCGGAGGGGTGGAGGGGTGGAGGGTATGCACATGTGTCACCAAGTGTCTTTTAGCCGGCAAATTTGTCTGGAATTGGATTAGTCTCAGTCTACAGTACATCTCTGCAGTCAGCAGTAAGACTCGCATGGATATTTCTATTGTCCAAATTAAACAAACTGCTCCGTTAATAATGAGTGAAATATTGTGTAATATACCAGTCAGCTCTGTGACACTGTGCACGGACAAGAATTTCTCATCTTTTCTTTTAAGTTATTCCAAAATTTCTCCTGAATTATTTTTTTTTTTTTAAATGGTTTGCTATTACCCAAAGAGACCACGCATTCATCAAGGCTGCACTTTTTATATTTATTCTATTTTTATAAAATTCATTATAAGGTTTACTCCTGTTCCCAGTAGTCTCACTAGTTTTTTTTAAGAAAAATCAGTTTTCATTCAGGCTCTGGGTTCTGAAAAAAAGCTTCTTGAGACAATTTAAATTGTTGTTGACGCTTAAGAAATAAAAAGTAATTTAATACAAATTTTGTTGAATCTAATTTTAAAGCCATAAAAACAAAAAGAGCTGAGTTTTTTTAGCAAGCCTTTATTAATTACCTGGAGTGGATCCAATTTGGCAACGATTAGGAGAAATTTGCAGGGAAAAAAAAATGCTTTGCAAAAAATGTTTAATGGAGAATTTTTAAGATGGGAAAAAGCAAATCAATAAATGGTGACATGAGAATGCTGTCACACCCTGGCGTCAGATAAAACCACATAGGATGACAAGCATACTATTTTGTGGATTGAAACCTAGACCTGTGTGTAGAAAGTTTGGACCAATCATAGGCAACTCCTTGAAAATGTGGTTGCTGTCCAGACACATGGATGGGGGATGTAACGTAAAACACTGTGACCGCTCTCCTGTTTGTTGTAACTACAATTTATTACAGCATTCTGGTCCCTATTTTAATGTTCTCCCTGGGTTTCCTTGGTTCTTATATTTCCAATTGAGGTCTGCAATCCGTGCCCATGGAGTTCCATGGGATTCACCTTGACCCTCTCATCCACTGGACTCTTGGATTTCCTCTCGAACCGGATTAGTGTCCGTTATCTACAATGACCTGCTGCTCTCTGAAAGTGTTAAACCTTTGGGAGAGATCAGTTCTTGGAACCGTGAACTTGAGGGGCATGGTTATGATCTGGACTGGGACAATATTTGGACCAACATACTCATCTCATCAAAGAATCCAGCACATCAACTTATTCATTACTAGTTTGTGCAGAAAGGGACATGTCCAAGGTACATACGTGCCTTGAAAATATTTTCGGATTTCCTATTCCAATGCATCGCCCCCACTTCTATTCAATGATGACTCCTTTCTTAGTGGTAATACCAGATTGGCACAGAAGAAAGTTGTTTTTGCAGGATTGACTTCCGCTAAGAAGACTATAATACAGTCATGGTTTTCCCCGGACGTCCCATCGGCAAAAGAATGGCTAAATCATTTTAGAGACATTGCTCTTTTAGAAAGGTCATTGGCTGCCATGCATAAAGCGCGAGCATCTACTGTGCAGGCCTGGGACGCTGTCATCGGTTCTCTTTCTCACATAACATTGCTTGCTCTCATATAAGGTGTTACTGTGAATACTCTCTGCCAAATGTCAGAGAAATCGGACGAGTAGGTTTTGAAATAATAAGTCATAACTTAAAAGAACACATAGGGCTGAACTTTAAAACTACAACATGCAGCTGAAAGAAACCTTTTGAGCTGACCTGCACATGTGCATGTCATACACTGTGTTTTATATATACTGAATCTGTTTACTTACTACTTACTGGCAACAAGGGTCAATGGAGGCCCAGTGTTTTTTTTAAAGAAGGTGTTTAGACTGATCCCACTCCCTCAGGGTAAACCATTTTGCAGTGTCCATGCCAAACATAAGTGCTTACTCTAATACTGGAAGGAGAGTCAGGGGTTAGCCGTCTGTTGTGCATCAGGCTTAACAGATGGAGGCTATCATCCCAGATGTTCTTAAGATTGGGACGGGCCCAGAAAAGCTGAGCGAGGTCGCTCGATTTTCACTCATCACATGTATCAGAAACAGAGATCCTGTTCAGTTTGGTCTGTTACGTCGTGCATGTTGTGTAAAGTGTGTGTCTGTTCGTGTGTGTGTGTGTGTGTGCACAACTCACGCAATAGTGTCGATCATATCCAGCCCCATCTCCACGCAGCAGTGGGCGTGGTCCGCTTTGGGCTGCGTCAGTCCCGACACGCAGTAATAGCAGTCCCCCAGTATCTTTATACGCCTGCAGTGATTCTCCTGCAGACACACAGACACACACACACACACACACACAGAGAGAGAGGCAGCAGATAAAACAACTTTAGTTCATCTAGTAAACAAGTCAAAATAAAAAAACTGACATTTCTTTGCATACTTTTTTTTTTAGCATACAATTATTAGGTTTAAAGAAATGCTTTAGTGCATTTAGTCTATTTCTGAAATCCCTCCCTGTGCATTGCAACTTAAAGGATTATCTTATCTTAAAGGATTATCTTATCTGTAGTAGCCAGTGGATAGTTTAATTTTCTTTACACGCTGTGCAGTATTTTCAAGATGCAAACATTTACATTGTACATAAGGATGTATGAGTCCTCAGTGACGTAACCCTGAGGTTTCCTGAGGTGAGGTTTTGAAGCTCAGTTATGTGTCTCTGGCAGTCGCCATCTTGGCAGTGCCTGACTTCAACTAAAGCGTGAGTGAATGAAGAGTGAAGCCTCCTTAATTCTGCAGAACCTTAAGCCTCAAGGCTGTTACACCCTCTGCAAGAAGCGAGAAATTTGTTCTCGCTCCTAGGGCTGTGAGAACAAGAACAAGAGAAGCTTGAGTGCCAAACTCTGGGGTCGGATCACGCCGTTCATTCAGCATGCACCCACACACGGTATCCCGAACTCTACCCAGGAGAGATTAGTGGTCACACTGTGAATATTAGCATTAGCATTTCTGCTTTTCCATATTAACCACACCCACTTCCAATTTCTGTTTAAATCCACTCCATCTGTTGATTCAGTTAAATTTAGAAACGTCTAATGGTCCTCTTGGGAAAGAAAGAAAAGTTCAGCAACTTGTGAGAAATCCAGTACATTCATCTTTTGAGCGTTTTTCGATTTAAGAGGTGAAGCTGCTGCATTAGCGTACGTCCACACCTGTTACGTGATGCTGGACTGTACAGAAGAAGCACGGAAGCTGCAGCTGCATCTCTGTTCATGTAAATCAGATGCCTGTGTGTGTGTGTGTGGGTGTGTGTGTGTGTGTGTGTGTGTGTGTGTGTGTGTGTGCGTTTGCAGTTGAGGCCAACTCTAATTGCTCCGACATGCTCTTGAAGTAGAATCCCGCCCACACGTTCCCAGACAGATCCGCTATTTGTCACAGTGCACAATCGTGCACAAACTCAGAGATGATGGCACCGACACGAACGCACACCTTTACGGCACGTCGGCATGCACGCACACACACACACACACACACGTGCAGAACGGCCGCGTGGTTACATGCAAACATGCCGTACAGGTGCTTTGATTTAGCTGCACACACCGGGTTTCCCTTTGGCACTGCTTCACACACAGTCATCAGGAAATCGTAATGGTAGACCCTACAAAGCTTTGCTGCAGGCAGCCTCTGAGTGTCAAGCACACATATGCGCACAAACACACACACACACACACACACACACACATACAGAGGATTCATGACAACAGCAGAGTAAGAGGCAGAGATGAGAAGAGAGAAGATGGGGTGCTCTGGTTTTCTGCTCACGGGAGCAGAAAGATTCTGGCGTGGGAGGATATGAGAATTCTGAACGTGAATGATTATACCAGAGCTAGGAACAGAAATTAAGTGAATGTGTGTGTGCGCACAGAAATGGCAGAGAAATTATCAGCTGACAGAAAGCCATGTCTCAAGAGGAGGATATCTGTGTTTGCTGTTGGACACAAGTTTAGGATTTTAAAGCCAGCCGACTGGAGGGGAGGAATCTGGCTCGATTCATTTCTCACTGTGGTTTAGGTGAAGCTCGTTGTTAGGTGTCTGTCGTGGTTAAGTTTAGGTTGAGACGCCACCCCCGGGGAATAAATGTGTTGTGTAGCATGCAGCAGTCAGACAGGCTCAGCAGCTGTGACAGAGCCGGTTTGAAAGTGAATTTCTCCCTCGCTAACACGACAGGGCATAAATCTCAATTAGGATGCAGCTGCAGCTTTGCACACTCAGTCACACACACACACACACACACACACACACAATATATCCTCATCACAAGATTTCCATATAATGGCTCGCTGAGCGCTGGAGCAAGCCGCATATCACCTCGCATCTTGCTCTTTCTCTCCCTCCGTCTCTCTCCCCACGTTAAGCCATGACTGATTGCAGAGATGCGGAATGAACTCAAGAGGGATAATCCCGCTGATCATGTGACGTGTGTGTGTGCGCGTGTGTGTGTGTGCACGTGGAAAGCAAGAGTAAACTGTCTGAAGAGATCTCTCAGGCTCACGGAGGAAAAGGTCAAAGTGTGGCACACTGAGGGGCGACCGTGTGGATGTGATGTTTCTGGACTAGTTTTATATTTTACATGTGTGCAGTCCTCAAAAATGAGATGACGAATAAAGTTTAATAATGATACTCGCGCCTCCAGCTCCTTTCGCTAAAGGCTAAGGTGACGATTTTTATGATCTCCAAAACAACAACTATCTGACCGTCACCTTAAGGTGCAGAACCACCAAACTGACTCCAAAGAACTGCCGGCAATGAAGGTCGACTGTGACGTTGCCTCAAGTCTCTGGTATCCGAACAAAGAAGTTGCACTGGAACAATTCCAGCTAGCATTTATGCTCCAGCAGGGGGCGGTAGCTCGCATTTATCATTCAATCGGGGAAACAGGAAGAGCTACACATCGCCGTACAGAGCTAGCCTCTCCCGAACCAGGCTGATCAGTTGGTTTATAAGTTTATTCATTCTGTATCGTCATGTTGCTGTGAAAGGTTTTGTGGATTTGAATGTTCAGTTGAAAGGAAAATGAAAATTCTTCTGTGTGTCCTAGTGGAAGTAAGTCCAATAGTCTCTTCTACATTTTGCTCTGGTTTGGTTCTCACCAACTCCCCAAATAATATCTTATAGCTGCTTAGTGCTGCCTTTTCTTCTCCTCATCTCTACCCGTGTTGCTCTTCTGTTTGGTGCTGAATATGTAAAACAACAAGATCATTCTCATCCGACACTGGACATAAATTAACCTGAAACATCTGTGAAGTTCTCCTTCATAACTGGTTGTTAAGGGCAGGAACTCTCGACAAAGCATCTGTCTCACCTCAGTGGACCAGTCACCAGCGACAAATCAGCTATTTTGCAAGGAAGGCATCACCCAACACAGCCGCCTGTCACCGTGTGACCAAAGCGCTGCTATAAGTGACGCAATGGTGATGGAGACCATAGTGTGTGTGTGCGCTTGTGTCTTCTTCTCATGCTGTTGAGACATCAACTTGTTTGCACAGCCTCATAGTGGGGATTATAGAAGAATTAGATGTGACAAGGTTTAGGTTAAGTGTCCGGGAAATGAGTATAAGTCGATGTAATGTGTGTGTGGGGGTGAGGGTGGGGTGTGTGTGTGTGTGTGGGTGTGTGTGTGTGTGTGTGTGTGTGTGTGTGTGTGTGTGTGTGGCTCATCCAGTATTAATATGATTACAGTGGTCTGGCGGTAGATAACCTATCACTCACCTAATCTTCTTTCCCAGAGAACAACGCTACACAGGCTTACTGATGTACAGTGCATGCTAGCGTACACACTCTCAGTAGTCCCAGTGGTGCTGCATCACACACACACACACACACACACACACACACACACACACACACACACAGAAAAATTCCACCTCCTCAGCCCTTATCTCCCCTCTGTTTAAAAATCGGTTCTCTCATCTCTCCCTCTCTCACTCCTTCCAGTTCCTTTTCCTTCTTGACCTTCATCCCCTCTTCCACCTCCTCTTCCTCTTCCTCCTCCTCCTCCATGTCAGTCAAACTCTGCAGCTTTACTTTCACTAACTGGATCGATAAGTGTCTCGGCATAATAAATGAGCTCCAGGACTAAATAATACATTGCGTTTTTTTCTTGGAGGCTTCTTCGTGCTGCAGAGGAACATCATGCTGAAACGGGAGCTCGCCAACTGTTCGGAGTCACTTACCCGCCAGCCTGCCTGCCTGCCTGCCTGCCTCCCCCCTCACTGTGGGCTGAGTGGCATTATTTCATAACAGAAGTTAGCATTTAAACGCGTCCTACTTCTTGTGTCCATCTTCTACACTTACATATCTCACTCAAACCAGAAGCAAATATGCAACTTTTAACTTATATGCAAAAAGAGATTTACTCTACATAAATAATCTGTCTTGTGTTCTTTTTGTGTCTGAGCCCAAGCCTGAAACCTTCCAGACGTACTTTACCTAATTTTAACGCGTTAACTGTGTTTTTGTAGTTGCTCTCTTTGCCAAAAGGGGGAGTTGTCCTCAGGTGGTTATGGTTTTGTCAGCGTTAGTTAAATATCTCAGAATTTTGCAGTGCGCCAGAGTTTTAAAATCTGGTTTGCAGGTGCTAAGTTGTGGAATAGCCACAGCAAAGGACATGGATCAGACTACATCAACTAGAAGTACAGCGTGAAGACCTAGAAGGTAAATAAACAACAATTCTAATGCTCGAGAAAAGCAGCTATTTGTAGTAGAATATTTGGAATATATGGCCATGTGGCTATAAGATTTACTTAAATAATCTAGTCTTGAACGTGTTCAACAGAATTGTTCCGTTTTTCTGAACCCAAGCCTGAACCCTTCCAGACATACTGTACCTCATTTGAACTCATTAACTGTGTTTTTGTAGTTGCCCTCTTTGCCAAAAGGGGGAGACAAAAGTGTTGTGCTTCTTCTTTTAAATGTCTCATGTTGAAAAAACAAATTTAAAGCTTTTCTCCCCCTCAGTTGTTTAATTAACTACGATTTCTAACTATGCAGTTGTCCTCAGCTGGACAGTGTTACTGTCCTCCTTCAGTTCCTGTAGCGATTGAGATTTGAAATGCACTCCCAGTACGAGAGGGGACCAGTATTAGTTTGTTTTTGAAGTGTCAGACTGGAGTTGAAGTGTTAAGGTAATAGCATCTACCAGGACAGGAGACATGTAACCCGAGATAGTTCAAAAGTTGTCTGTTTACAGCTCTCACACACAAAATTCAGACATGTTAAAGACGCAACATGTCTTAAATCCTGGTTCTCCTGCAATGTTATACAAATGAGCAGCAGTAGAAACAGAAGTCCTCCTTTGTGGCTCTAAGTCCACTTCAGTCAGGGCAGACAGTCTTTCATTAAATACTGATGCTGTACTTCCTTCCCCTTAGCAGAACTTTATCTCTAGAAGCTCATATACACAAAGTCGCTCGATCTGCACACGACCACCTCCGCAACATGAATCTACCCCCTAACACAGAGTACCACGGCCATTCATGTCCACGCAGGTTGGTCACTTGGATTCTAGTCGGTGTGGATCGTCCATCGCTACTTCTGGTGGTTGCGGTCACAAGCTACAATCTTGTTTGTGTCACGCAAAGCTTGTTTGTTTTCAGTGTGGCTTCTAAAGGTGCATTGAAACTGGAAGATCTGGCACGATCACAGAGGGACGTTGTCCATTTTTGTTCATGCACATGTGACATTCGTGTGTTTTTTCTGTAAGGGTAAGGCTCCTCCTAGAGTCCTAACTCTAACCAATGCAAGGCCAAACAAAGGTCTAAACTTTGGATATGGTGAAGATGAAGAGCATTCAGTGGCTCTGTTCCCTACCTTTGGAACACTCTCCCACAATCTTCAAATCCAGACCCAAAACACACCTTTGTATTTATCATATTTCATTGTTCATCTATTCTTATGCTGTTTTATTCATTGCTGTTTTTTTTTTTTTTGCAGGGTGCCTTACAAATAAAATGTATTATTATTGGTCTTATTATAGCTGCCTTCAGCCTTAACCTGTGAACAAAGTGGAGCATTTATCTGATAAAGAGCCAGATATACCTGTTGAGAATTTGGTGGAGATAAAATAAGATCTTAAAGAAGAGCAGACTGGACTTGCATGTATTAGAAGGGCCGGAATAAGGAATAAACAGTTTGGAGTTTATAGTACTCTGCTCTCTATACCTGTGTATGGGTATAAATAACAACCTATAGTCAGTCCTAGCAGATCCACCTGTTGTTGCTGAGCTTTACTCAAACTAAGCAGGTGAACTGAGGGGCAGCAGTCGTGGGAAAAAACGAGAGAGAGCTCTTACTGTAGCCAGTTCATCAAACTTCCCGAAAAGTTCGTTGAGCAGCTTGACCAGTTCCTGAGCAGTGCACTGAGAAGCCAAGCTGGTGAAACCCACGATGTCTGCAAACAGGATGCTGTCAGGAGAGAGAGAGAGAAAGAGAGAAAGAGATGTTAAATCAAAAGTGAACTCGGCTTATCGTGACAGCTGATTTCGGTTCTTCCTGCTCCTCGTGTTCTCCAGCGGCTCTCGGTCCGGTGGAAAAAGAACTCCACAAACACAAACGGGGCGTGTTGACGGCACAGAACGGCACCTTTACAAAATACCCAGAGATCACACCGGAGCAGGGACATTGACTAATGGCGATCAGAAATGAAGCAAACAGCGAGTAATCCAATCTCCAGATAAGTGAAAGCGTCTTTCAGGCCGACCACTAAATCAATTACGGAGCTAAATTGCCTGCTGCTGGCTAGCTGCAGTGGTGGGGTTGAGGAAGGTGTTGAAAGCTACTTAGCCCCTCATTTATTTGCTCAGAGGCAGGCCAGATGGCAGCAATACAAGGTGTTATGGATCTTATTGACTCAGTGAAAAATCGCTGCTCTCAGTGGAGTAAAGGCATCAGAGCCGGAGTAGCGTCTGGAGCTGGGGTTTATTTTAAGAGTATAATATAAAAGCTTGGGTTCAGTTTCTAATCTTATCTTCAGATATATTGTTTTTCTCCAGCCTTCTGCCTGTGAGTGTTTTTTTTTTTTTTTTGAAGTGCTAATGACGACGGCATAGTACATCTGTTGAGCCTGTTTTTGCACGGCACCTGTGCAGTTTACAGAGATGGCGGCGGCAGATATACCAAAGACATTTTTATTAACGTCTGAAGCAATGAAATTGTAGTTTTAGACAGAGGAGAGAGCTCTAATTTAAAGCCGAGCTGCATTTAACATGACACCTGCCATGTGAGCTCTCAAGAGGTTGCATGAAAATGTAAAAAGAATCAGTTTAAAATGAGAATAAACTAAAACACTGAAGCTAAAGCTAACAACTCAGAGCATCCTGATGAAGAGCAAACATGTAAAATTATTTTACTACTTGGCTTTCGACCTTTTTAATTTTAATATAACAAGAGGAAAGGACAGACTTCCCCCAAGCGGCAACGAAAGCAAACATGTTAAGTGCAAAAAGCTGCAATTTATCAAATGTCCACTAGAGGCTGGCGCTAAAAAGTGAGTCAGTCCTCGTAGAACTTTATGATGTGTAAAAGGTAAAAGAAACAAACAAATTCTGTTAGGAGGATATGAAACAGATTTGGTCTTTATAGCTAACTCCTCCATTCATAGCAACAGTACAGGGGTCAATTTCCACTCACTCGTGGCTTCTTTCAGTGACTTTACAGGTTGCTACTCTCATATGACTGTCCCCATCTAAGAATTGGCCAGAATTTGGATGGAGTCAGTCTCTGTCAAGATGGCAGCAGCTGGCGAAACCACAATGAGCTTCAAAACTTCTCTTAAGGAATGTGATTAGCGACGTCATGGAGGGTTTGTTTTGTCTTGCTAACTAATAATCTGCTGTCAGCACTAAAATTACAGCTTATTTCTTAATTGGCTAATTTTCCTTACAACTTTGTTTTGCAACAAATTCCTGGTATGTGCCAACATTCCTGGGAATAAAAAGAGAATTCTGATTCTATGTTTCGAGACAGGCTAAAGTTTGCAGCTAACGCTTGAGCAGGGAACCCCGTCCTCACACCTTTGCGCTTGTCTATAAAACACCTTCAAGGTGTATGTCACTCTAGTTAGAGCTAAATGTGCATAAAAACCCTGATTTGCCTGGTTACAGTTGCTAAGATATGACTGAACAAATTTTGTTAGCCAGAATTTAGGTGAAGTCAGTCTCTGCCAAGATGGCGGCTGCTGGAGAAACCACACTGAGCTTCAAAACTTCTCTTCAGGAATGTGTTTAGCGACGTGATGGAGGGTTTGTTTCATCTCCCACCGAAAAAAAAGTTTGTGAAAACTAATAATCTGCTCTCAGCACTAAAATTACAGCTTATTAGCGAGACATGCTAAAGTTGTCAGCTAACCCATTCCTTACACTTTTGTCTATAAAACACCTTTAAGGTGTTTTATAACAAAAGTGTCTAGTTAGTCACTCTAGTTAGAGCTAAATGTGCATAAAAACCCTGATTTGCCTGGTTACAGTTGCTAAGATATGCCTGAACAAATTTTGTTTCAACGAACAGTTAATTCACACCTGATCCCCAGGTGTTGTTCTAAACTAAACAACAAATCATTTCTACTTTCTGCACAAGAATCGTCGACTAAACAAAGATTTCAAATCTGTGTTTTGGAACTTTTCTGTATTCTGCACTGAAAAAAAGTATTGAGGCCACAGTTCTTGTTTTCTGAGGAGGGCCCCTGTTCTGCATCGTGACTGAGTCGCTGTGCTCTCTCTTTGGCAGCGCGGTATAGCTGCTCAGGAGCCTGATGTATGCAAAGCCGCCCGGGCTCACGACTGCTGCTTGACAGAAGAGCTCTGTGGTGTGATTTGTCTTTGAATGGCGCTGAGCTGCAGGTCGTGCCGGCGCGCGGTGGGTGAGGAGGAGAAGTGGGGTGAGGGGGAGGCGGGTGGGGGAGAGGTGGCGGAGCTAAACACGTGCGCGATCAAACATTCTCGGGGGCCACATCAGAGAGGGGGGCAGATCAGGGAGCTGTCACGTCCCTGCTTTCCTTTTCTTTTCCTTTCACTTCCGTGTGTGTAAGTGTGCGTTTGCAGCCGTAGCAGCAGCAGCTCCCTGGAGACGGGTGGGAGCTGGCTCTGTGATGTTTGGCTGAGCGCCAGTGGAGGCAACGAGGCAGGTGAACGGGCGGCGAGGACGTTCCCGAGCCGTGGGAGAAGAGTGGGAGCCGAGCAGACAGACAGACGGACAGAGAGTGGAGAGGATCGTCTCTTGACAGGAGGGCTGTTGATATGCTACCTAGCCCTCGACTCCTACACTCAAAAGCACTAATGCAGCTCTCCTGCTCTCTTTACTGCCTCGCTGGAATGCAATCAGCTCAGAGTCAAGCCAGTCTCTCACTCTCTGTAATATTGTCTTCATTAAAATTGCAGCCGAAGTGGCTTCTAATGAACAAATTAATTTACTGATTGTCGTCAAATCCTTTTTGTGCAATTCACTTTAAACTGTAAAAACTGTAAAGTTTGCAGTGTCTCCACAAGTTCATTCAAGATCGCTTAATGCCGATGCTTGCTGAGAACTTAGTGTAAATATAGACTGTATCACATCCTTCAGGCCCCAGTTAAGTGCCAGTTTTTGAGTACCGCAAAATTCACACTAACATCAAAAATGTGCTCTCAGGCTGACTCTACTCGCTGATGTACCAGGAAGAATTATTCATTAATGCATTAAACCTGCGGAATCTGACCTTTTGGCCTCTTTGAGATCAATAGCAATGGGATTTTGAGATTTTAATTTGATGCGTGGAGCTTGTTACAGCACCCAAGTTTATTATTCGCTAATTATTTATCTCAGATTCTAGTCTCTGCTGACTCTCCCGAGCGAAATATGTGGCTCTTTTAGTCCCTAAATGCTCCAGTATTATTTCTAGCTAGTCGCTAACTGCTGCTCCCTGCTGTGTGGCCCAGAGCGTGTAGTGTGAGCAGTGGGTTTTTAATGCGTTTTCCTCTGAAAACATCTGCCTGAAACTACGAGGGCAGAGCTGCAACAGTAAGGCTGTGAAACAGGCTGCTAAACCGTGAGCTTCATCTCACCGTGAAACCGCACAAAGCTGCGAAAAGCTGCAGATTCATTGGGGATGATTCTCAGTAGGTTCATCACATTGTCATTTGATTTTTATCATATTATTAAATTATAGATTAGAGCTGCTTTAAATGTATTATTCAAGAGGGTGCTGAACCAGAGATGATTCTCCTCGATATTTCTCTAACCCATTTTTGGGGATGGTCGTTCTTTGTAGACATGCAGACGTTTTACCAGTGTGTCACCGGCTAGAAGTTAACAGTCTTCGCCTTTTGAGACACAGCGGAAACCATAGACTGTATAAAGACGTACGGTGGAACTGCTCCTCAAAGTTGAAGCCAAATCAAGCAGAGCTCCCCCTGGTGGCTGGCTGCAGTATAGGTCATAAGCTCCACCCCCTCCATGTTAGTGGGCGGGACTTGGGCCAAACTAAAACACTACTTTTTTTATTCAAGAATGGTTTCTGTCATTTTAGGCAGTTAATAAAATATTGATGCATGTTCAAGTGTCATTTTTTTGGATGAGTTTCGTTTTAGTTAGTTATTTGACGCTACAGAAACAGGATGTGACATGATGGCGACTACCAGTTGCCATGTCAACACCTCCGTAAAGCGCAAATCAAACCTTTCCTTGTAACAGGTGGAGGTAGAGCAGGGCGTAGTATTAATTATACGAAAACGCGAGTGAGTCTGCAGGAAGTGTGGGCGGCGCATCGATATCACGGCTCCACGTGGCTCCACTCTCAGACCGTAGTGATCAGACTCTGGCTCCAAACTCGCAAGATGGTGGCGCCCATGTCCGCGGGAAAATAGCATCAGTTTGGCCAATGTGAGGAAGTGGGTACGTGTTGTCCATATTTATATACAGTCTATGTCGGAAACCAGTAAGAGAATACCTCCTTTTGGCCTTAGACTGACTGGAATCATCTTTATACTTGCACATATGAGGAATCTGTCTCTGTGCTGGTGTCAGCAAATAAGATAATAGAACATAACATATATAAATAAACAAAGAATATGTAAAAAGTCTGGATTCAAATGAAAAAGTTTTTCTATAGAAAATGAAACAATAGTCAGTAGTCAAACGCTGGATGAGGCAGTTCTACTCTCTCTTCCCCCTCTAACCTTTACATACCTGATTGCATGTGTGCGTTAATGACTAATCTTAATTGCTGTCCTTCTATTCTTGACCTTGACGTCACAGCAGGTGACACCTGGATCAAAACACCCCCGCCCCCCCCAACCCCGCCTCTGCACGCACCTCTGCAGCCCACAGTTGTCATGACACCCCCTCTCCTCCTCCTTCGTACCTGACATTGTCGTGACGTTGGATGTAGATCTTGTGAAAGATCCTCTCGGGCGGCTTCAGGAAGTCCTCCTTCATCTCCATGGCAACGTTCCTGGGCAGTAGGCTCATTAGCAGACGCTCCTGAGGAAGGAGGGGTTAAGACGGAGGCGGCGTTAGAACTTCAAGGCGGTGGAACATAACCGTACACAGCGTGTGCTCGGGTTCGCGCACATGGGGGGAAAACTAACAAGTCGGCCGCTTCCGTCTCTTGATGTAAACATGAAGAGAGAAGACAATTAACCGCCGAGCTGACTGGTTTCACCGGATTCTGCTGCTTTTCTGAGTTTTCTATCACTGGAAACTGAATTAGAGCTGAAACTATTCATTTAATTAGTCAGTCAGTGCTTGACTTCTTCAAGCACAAATCTAAAAAGAAAAATCACCTTTCAGGTTTTTGCACAAGGGATTATGGTGCATTTTATTTGCATTTTGAACTATTGATACAAGCGATCTGAGGATGATGATGCTGGGCTGAGACAGTTATAACGACAATACTTTTCACTATTTTCTGATATTTCAAATCCGTAATTAATTAATTAATCCACAGATAAATCATTGTGTATTGTTAGCTGGGTTAAAATCTTGGAACAGATACTGATTATTTGACATTTTATAGACTATAATATTACTTTAATCCCATTACACAATGAATTGGTCAACATTTTGAGGCTGATCGATTCAAAGTTTTAACTAAAAAATGTAAAATAAACATGTGTCTGCGTTGGTTCTCTCCAGGTACTCCAGCTTCCTCCCACCGTCCAAAGACATGCTGGTTAGGTTCATTGGTGATTCTAAATTGGCTGTAGGTGTGAGTGTCTCTCTGTGTTAGCCCTGTGATAGACTGGAGACCTGTCCAGGTTGTACCCTGCCTCTCACCCTATGACAGCTGGGATAGGCTCCAGCCCTCCCACGACCCTTCACAGGACAAGCGGTTACAGAAAATGAATGAATGAATGATTTCAGGATTTGTCAGTAGGATTCATTCTGCGGGGGCAGTGAATACCTGTACCAATTTCCAACGGCTGTCACATTATTTCACTCTTGAGTAACCTGCTGAATCAACCGAATTTATCGTCCCTACTTTGACGTATTAACTACAGCTAATGGGTGAAATGTTATCCGATAAGAGCTGGGGAATCTGGAGGTCAAATGCCCCCTGCCACAAAGCCGAAAAGGTGCTGACGTGGCCTCCAAATTCCCCCAGATCTCAATCGAATCGAGCATCTGTGGGATGCGCTCGACAGACACGTCTGATCCACGTGGGCCCCACCTCTCAACTTGGAGGACTTAAATAATCTGCTGCTGAAGTCTTGTAGCCAGACGCCTAGAACGTCTAGAGGAGTCTATGCCTCTACAGGTCGGGGCAGTTTTGGTGCAGGTGGTCCTAATGTTATGGCTGAGCGGCGTACAGTAGGCACATGCAGGGAAAGACTAAATTAATCTCCTGGTTCTGGTTTAAAGCAAATCCCCTTTGATCAGCGTTTTTGTTTTTGTCGTCTCAGTTGCAGCGGCGTAAAAAAAAAAAAAAAGAGAGAAAAGTTGAAACTCAAGCAGGATGTCAAACGGTTGTGAATGCACAATGAATCATCAGGCAGGGCTGCGCTGAATAGCTGCTGAGAGGCACGGTTATAAAAGCAGCCGGGGCTCTCCCGTGTCTCCCTCCAACACACTCTCCTTTCACATTATCCCTCCATTCACACGAGCGCTCCTCACCTGCGGCAGCGGAGAGCAGCCTTTAGAAACAGCCATCACACTTACTGATGGAGGCTGTGTGAAAGTGTGTCACTGTAAGCGTGTGTGTGTGTGTGTGTGTGTGTGCGCGAAGCCATGATGTGAAGCCCGGGTGTGAAGGTGTGTTCGTTTGAATTTAAATAATGAATTTCCTGCTTTATTAATGCCTTCCTGAACGTGTTCTAATCACACATTAATGATTCCCATTTCTCTGATCTGTCCCAGGTTTAATTCAGCGTGTGCTCTGTTTGATGGTGGCTCTTGTCTTTGTGGTTTATTAATGAACCATTATCTTACAAATGAGTTTGTGTGTGTGTTTTTTTTTTTGTTTGTTTGTTTTTGTGTGTGTCTGTGCATATGAACGTATCCAGAATTCAGCCTTTATACAGAAATTTGAATAACTGAGAAAGGTACTCGTGCGTGTCTACGTCCACGCTCCCGACTGCCTGCAGAGACAAATGGAGTAAGAGGAAAACAAACATTTAAATGCTCTGATATATATAATTTGTTGTGGACCATTTTAAAATTGCAGAATTTTGGCCAAGTAGCAACTTCTCAGGGCTGAAGAAAAAAAGGAAAGGGAACGCAAAAGTGCCAAAAACTGCAGTTCCTTAAATGGCCACTTGAGGCTGGACGCCATGACAGCTCCTCAAAAGTGAAGCCCAAAGCAAGTAGAGCTCCACCTGGTGGCTGGCTGCAGTATAGCTCAAAAGCTCCACCCCCTCCATGTTAGTGGATGGGGGTTGGGACAAACTAAATCGACGGGGTTATCAATAATTTGGCTCCACTCTGGTACAGTACTGCTCAGACAAGATGGCGCCACCCGTATCCACGGGATAGCAGCGTCTGGCGCCGTCCATTTTTCCTACAGTCTAAGATCCATATAGTTTATTACTAGTTAACAGCAGAAATAAACATGTTTACAGCCAGGAAGAAAACAGCTTTGGTCTCTATGGCTAATCTCTCCATTCCCTTTTTTTGGGATTATCTGGGAGTTGGGTGCCAATATGGCGACGGCCGGAGGCACCATGCTGAGCTTCAAAAATGCTCCCTGCTAAAACTACTGGGGACGTCACGGAGGGGTGTAGCCAAACATCACAAGGTGCACTGATCATCTATAACCCACGGTCTTCATCAAGACTTTTCTTGGTTCTCATGGAAATTGGTCTGTAAGAGCTCAGTAGTTTGTTAGCAGACCTGGATTTGGGATTATTTTTGTCCAGTTCGTCAGTTTGAGGCTGATTTTGCAGAATAATCTGATTTAAGGTTATTCTCACAATCAGGGATGAACTTAATTTTATGGTAACACGGATCCCAAGTCTCCTTGACAACTGAGCCCACTGTGCCTTCCTGATTGGTTTGTACGAATTCACTGACAAATGGCATATTCCGCCTTTTCCCAGTGAACGTGAAGGAAAATTATCCTCTGCTCTGAGGTTTGCTCATCGAGCCGAGGCGTCAGTCACCGCGTAGTTAACCCCGCGCATGTTTGAGGAATCGCTGCAAGCTGAGCAAACGCCCGGGTGATAAACCGGGGGGGCCCGTTTCACCCGTTTGACGGTTGATATTCAAGTCGGAGACGTTTGCGCTCGGGCACGTCAGCAGACGCCCCGGTTGCTGGCTGTTGGGAGATCCTAATCAGGGGTCTGTATGTGTGTGTGTGTGTGTGTGTGTGTGTGTTTCTTCCACCCAGATAAACTGCGACCTTTACTGGAGTAGGGAGGCCATGAAAGCAATCTGCTTGTGTAATTACCTGTCAGAAGGGAGCCTGTTACTGCTGAGGAAAACACAGCATATCATCACCTAATCTACAAAGCACAGGTGCTAAGGGAACATTGTGCCTAACGAAAGGCGAGGATTGAGCCACGTCATATACACGGCATAATTAATTCTCTATTTAACAACTGGTGGGTTTGGCGCGTGGCGGCTGAGGAGGGCGCGGCGAGTAGCAAAGTGTTTCTGCGCGTTAAAGTTGCCCGATTGTTCCTCAGTTAAATCGCTCCATGTAGGTGTGCACGGAGGGGGTGGAATGTGTGGCGCTGGTGCATGTGCAACAGTAATTGTTCTTTCCTTAAATAGCTGCTGTCATAGTTACTGTGTGCCTGTGGGCAGGTTGCTAGAATACATTGGCACCTGAAACCTTTAAAGAAAAAAAAATTATTCTCAAGAGGCTGAGAAGATTTCAAGAACACGCTCAGGTTGAGGTAAAAAAAAAAAAATAATGTGCGGATGTGTGGATGCACGTCTTGCCGTTCACGCCTCACCTGCTTCTCATTTTCATCCTCCAGCCTCAGCCGCTCCTCGATGCAGTTGCGGGCCTGCAGGAAGACCTTCCTCTGGGTGCGCTCGGTGAGAATCCTCACAAACACCCCTGACAAGTTGACGCTGGCGAACAGCACCGCGTTGGCCACCAGCTGCACACAAGAACAAGAACAGACATGCCCAACTGAGCTGCCAGCCTCCACGTACTGTACGCGCGTGTGTGTTTGTGTGTGTGCAGTCATGTATGCCGGCTAGATCAGACGTCACAGCCGTTGATTAATCCATAGGATGGGCCGAACGGCGGACATCAAGGTCGGCACATGGATTACAACATGAAGCACGGGTGTGACTTAAAGAACAAAAGCTGTACGGTGGAATGGCTGGCAGACAAAGTGCATTATTGATCAGTGATCAGAGACTCTACATTCTGTCGGACGCTTCATTTGGAGCGTGAACTGGGGCCGTTCGGCGCCTTCGATTCCAGAAAAGGTCAAAGGTGAAAGGTCAGAGAAACGCTGTGATCCGGCACAGGCAGATGGAGGAGGCTCTCTGCGCACTGTGACCAGCAAAGCATCACCTCATAAAGAAAAACAAACCCACTCTGACTATTAACCTAAAGCAAAAGAACATTTTAGACTAAAAATAAACCAGTAGGCGTGTGGGATGAAAAACTACAGGGAACCTTTTACCCTCTCAGGCATCTAAAACTAAAATATACAAAAACGATTGAACTAGTTTTGGGATGTTAACTGATTTTCAGGGATCAAAAGCCAAAAAAAGGGTTGGAAGAACTGTCATAGCTTCTACCTGAGAGGTCAGGGCCACTTTACTAATCACTGTTCGTTCAAGGGACTCCATAGATCATCACATATCCCTCAAAATGTTGTAAATAAAGGATGAGTTTCAGCTTTAAACAATATGTTGAAATGATTACATCCTCCTGCAGTCTGATTCACAGGAAGAAGGCAAGAGGACAAGCTGAGTCTCTGTTTCAGCACCAGCGGCTGGACAGCTCCTCGTCTGCTTCATTACGTCTGGAGCGCAAAAGTGAAACTGTCTGCTCGCTTCCAGTTTTACAGCTACGCTACCCTGGAGCTCAGATCGATGTCTGCTGCTGTTTTTTGTTTAACCTTTTCTTCTCCAGGGGAAAGTAAGATGAGTAAGCATGCAGCCTCTCAGCACCACTGTACACTCTCCTGTACAGCTGCTCAAGGGCACAGAAGTTGTTTGGGGTGAAAAGTGGGACTCGAGCCAGCGCCTGTACGCGCCTAAACAGAAAAGTGAGAGTTGGGTGGGTGGATGAGGAGCTGACCGGGATGCAGGTGCAGCACTTACCGGTCTCCACAGCCTCTGCTTCCTCCCGGTGACGGACGTCGCTATGACAATGAAGTGGGATGCAGCCAGCATCACCCCGAACAGCACGGCCAGCAGCGTCCGCACCGGCAGCAGCACGTAAGCCACGAGGGTGACCAGCATGAGCTGCCACACGCCTTGCTCGGGGGCAGCGGCGTTCACCAGCTCCGACGTGCCGAGCGCCAGCGGGAACGGGCAGCAGAGCAGCGCAAAGGTGAAGCTGAAGAGCAGGGCCAGCTTCGCTATTTGCTGCAGCTGCGTCACCTGCAGGTACTTGACGTTGGTGACGATGAACAGCGACAGGAACACCACGCAGTGCACCGGGTAGGAGCCCTTGGACAAGGTGAGGCGCGGGCTGGACAGCAGCTCCATCAGGGACAGCGACGACGCGGCCACGATGAGCACCGCCAGCGCCTTGAGGGTGGCGGTCTGCTCCAGCTTCAGGTTGTAGTTCTGGAAGAGAGCCTCCAGCTCCTGGCTGTTGAACTCGTCCTCGCAGGCGATGGCGCCCAGGGGTGCACCGGCCGGGCAGTGACCCTTCCTCCGCCGGGTCTTGACTCTTTCGAATGGCATCTCCTCCATGTTCCGGCCATTCATGAAGCGGGGATGGCGCACGACCACCTCAACTTTTCGGTTCCTCCCTTCCTTTTCGGGAATCGAGCCGGCACCCTCTCCCAGTTCATGCGTCCTGGATGTCCGTGGGTCGGGCTCGGTGGCAGGTGGGAGAGGGTGGCAGTGGAGGAGACGGCAGAGCACCGCGCGCGCCCTATCCACAGGTTGACGGTTGTTGGTGTGTCGTCAGGAAAGTAGCCCGACCAGTGTGGCGCACGCCTCTCTCTCTCTCTCTCTCTCTCTCTCTCTCTCTGTCTCCCCCCTCTCTCTCTCTCCCTCGCTCTCTCTCAGTCTTTCTCTCTCTCTCTCCCTCGGACCACCTGCCTCGTCTCAGAGAGGTTTACGGTGATCCTGCGCTCCAACAGGACTCATAAGGGTCACGCTTGCGTCTGTTGATAATCAAAACCCCTCACCACGAGGCTCAGCGCACGTCTCTCATCACACACACACACACACACACACACACACACACACAAACATCAGCCAATAATCCCCTTCCTGTGCGCACATTCTCCCCTTTCTCCCATCTGAGAATATTCTATCCTATTCCTCCCGGTTTCATTTGCTCCGGTGAAATGTCAGTGGTCGTGGGGGTGAAGACAGCGGCAAAACAGCGCGGGTGATTTCCCCCCCTCACAGTGTCTGCAGTCGTAGCCGATGTAGTTCCCGGCTAAAAATAGACGAGCTGCACCGGTGGATGGTCCAATATAGCAACAATTTGGACTTTCCCCGCATTTCTTCCCCTCATATGTTTTTATTGCGGAGTCAAGGTCTCACTGCACGCGGAGAATTAACAGGAGAGAAGAAAAATAGAAACAGCAGTTAACCAGAAAAAGGCACTAAGCGTGCAGTGGGATAAAAATAGCTCCCTCCTCACGAATTAACAGGGAAAACGTAACAATGGTAACGTGCATCTTAAAATGTGGTGCACCCATGGCTAAGGGCACGTTTTGCATATTTGCATTCATGCATATTTTGCACGAATACGACGAATCGTGTATGTTTTCCCCCGTCTCCCTCCCTCCTCTTGCATGCCAGTGTAACATGCTGCAGGTTATTTAATAATCTGAGTTTAATCTGAGTTCAAGTCGAAACGATCACCAGTGAGGACACATTTGCAAACATCTCACATCACATGGATATTGGGGGGAAAAAAAGAAGAAGACATGCAAAGATGCAGGTGACACATTTCAACAAGAATACTTCACCAGTAGGAGAAGTAAATTAAAATATGGCCAATAAGGGGACTGCAGCATCTGCAGAAACATCCTGCAGTAATTGACATGAAGGAAAGTTAATGAAAGCCAATGTTATGTAAGAACGGAACAAGCAGAGATCTTCAGGATTTCCAAAAATATGCTCCTATCCAGACTGAGATGAGTCACAAAGATGGAAGTTCTATATGTGCGCTATACTTTTTATAGCACATCAATGCCACGCTTTCATGTTGCAGAAGAAAAAACTGTGACATAATAAAGACCTGCACCTGTGGTCTTAATCACAGCCGAAGACGGATGTGTAAATGTGGGATAGGGAAAGAGAGATGGAGATCAGAATTATATGTAAGAAGGGGAGACAAATATGGTGAGAAGTATTTATAGCAACGTGTGTTTCTATCAGCAGAGACATTCTGAGGTTTTGATCGATACGTGTTTACGTTCATTGTGTGTATATTCTTGCAGAGATGTCGACTTGTCTCAGTGGAGAAAGCACTTGTGTGTTAAAAATATATGCAAATATTTAGAGAATAGACAATACGGCAGGTTTATGTACGTTGCTGAGCATCACAAACACAATTAATACACCAAACATTGTGACCACCTTCCTGATATTGTGCAGGTCTTGTGGTGACTCATCAGAGAATGGACATGGGCCTTCTGAGGGGAGGGGCCTCTGTGGATCATCCCACAGATACTTGATCAGTTTGGGATCTAGTGAATCTGGAGGCCAGGTCAACACCCGGTGCCTGGTCTGGTCTAGGTGGGTGTTACATGTCTAAGTAACATCCACACCAATGAATGCCAGGTCCAGAAGTTTCCCAGCAGAACATTGAACTGTCACAAGATGGTTTAAATGTTGTATACGTCTCCTGTCCTGTGGTTTTAATGTTGTGGCTGATCGGTGTATATGACAAGTTTTCTCCCTCTTTGTTGATCGTGCACTTCTTCAGCCCCTGTTGTGTTTAAAACTGGCAAATCTGCCGTACAGGGTTCAAACATGCACCCGCTGTGGTTGTAATAAAATCCTGCATCAGTACCTGCTTTTACATAAACGCCTCCCCGGCAGCGTCATTCTCCACAGCCGTCAGATCGGACGGCCGGGCCAAAAATAACAGGCTTTTAGAGTCTAAAAACAGCCGCTCTTTAGTGCACATACGCATCCTTGCAAGACAAATGCAATCCGGCGTCGCTGATGACCTTGCTGGCCGCTGCACACGTGCCCCCAGATTGCTAAGATCGCCGCAGAAGTCAATGAAGCTGCTCATCAATGATTAAGTCAATGTGAAGCACTTTGGGTGCTCCTAACAAAAAGTCTCTACGTGCAACACAGTCAATTACTATCTGGTCAATATCCACTATCGTCCAGCACACCTTTAATCAATAGGCTGCAGAGCTGAGATCAACAGTGAGAAGAAAGACAATCTGACCCCCATCTGAGGGGAGGCTAATAAGACTTTGTCTAGCGGCCTCGCTGAAAGACTGAAAACACACTCCTCCTCTTCTTCTTCTTCTTCTTCAGGCCTCTGCACAGATCCACACCGGCCTATAGATCCTTTCAAGGACGTATTCATCCATTAACAAGGTTGATTTTGCTGCACAGCCATGACAGGGTCCTCAGATCGGGGCAAGGTGTTGACCCCGGTGCTGCAACATGTCGGAATCGCCACGATCGGAAGAGGACTTTATTTCTGAGCAGTCGATTAATCTTTTGGTAAAACATGACAGAACTTTTGCCAATAAGTTCTACTCAAACATAACGATGACACATTTGAAGAATTCTGCGTATTTACGTGGCAGACGTCATCGCTGACGTCGACGAGTCCTTGTAGGTCTGGAATCAATAGATAATAACAGGTCAAGCACAATTAGAAGCCAGAGAATAAAAGGTCAGTCTAATGACTTCCTATTACAGAGCTGAGCCATGCCTGCCACGATCCATCCGGCACTTGTACGAGCAACGTGAGAGCTGTGTCCTTATTCTCTGCTCTAAGTCAAATCACCAACCAACCAGGTGTTGGACTCTGCCAAGGTCATCCAAGGTCATCCAATCCTCTTTCTGATATTCATGGATTTTAAGGAGCAGCAGGGGTCGACGGGGCTGTCCGATATGGGAACCTCAGAATCACATCTCTGCTTTTTGCAGATGACGTGGTCCTGTTGGTTTCATTGGACCGTGACTTTCAGCACACACCAGGATGGTTTGCTGCACAGCATGATGACAGCCAGCGCCTCCAAATCAGAGGCTATGGTCTTCTACTGGAAAATGGTGGATTGTACGGGACCTTTGTGGTAAAGAGGAAGGTCAATTTACCAGTGGATCCACGTCCCAGCCCTCACCTTTGTTCCTGAACTTTGGGCAGTGGCTGAAAGAATGGTCTCCTCCTTGTAGGGTGGCTGGGCTCAGCCTTTAGAGGTCGGGTGAGGAGCCGGTACTCCGCATGGAGGATGCGTCCCATTTGAGAATTACCAGGGGTATCTAAAAAAGTGCTACAAGGACTACAAGTCCAGTTGCACTTGTTTCTGCTTGTTTTTTTGGATATATCATGACCTGAATAACCACGAAACCCCCACATGGAAACATGCCGCAACCTGACTTTGGATAAGCAAAATAAAAATGGATAAATTCGTGCTGGAGAAAGATCGTACGCCGTGTGCTGCGACAGAAAACACACAAACAGAAGAAGAAGAAAAACAAGAAATGAAAGAAAGAAATCAACATCAAAGTGACGCTTGGTACCAAAAATAATCTTAAGGATGCTGAGGTTCCTCCTGCGTCATCCTGCTCCCACGGAAAACAAAAAAAAACACAGAAGTCTCATTAAAAACATGACACACGGTGGGAATTCTGATAATAAACTCCTCGCTTCGTTCTACGGTGGACGAGACGTTGTTCTTCACCGAGGAGAAGAGAATCACCGCTAGCTTCGTCCATCATCGGTTCAAATGTAACCTTTCGTCAAACTGAACTTTCCTAGGGGTTCGAGAACAGATCTGGATCAGGTGATCGTCGTGTGTGTGTAAAGTTTGTGAATGAGGACTCTAGATAAAAGACGAAAACAGGCAAAGCTGATTTTACTGGTTTGGACCAAAGTATTTAATATCTTCTTCAAACTTTCGGGGAGTTTCCCCTTTTTCTAGAAGAATCATCCTCATGTAAGACACTCCTAGAGCCGTCGTTCCCCGTAATTCCGGCTACGTATCAATAAACCTGTCCATGCTTTAGGTTGTTTTGGAACATAACGCATTACTTTCCCTCCCCAGCGTGTCTCTATCTTCCGTGAGGTGAAACAAAGTGAGGTGGCGCAGCTCAATTCCCCCTTTTCTTTCTTTCTCTCTTTCTCTTTCCTGAAGTAAGTGACAGCTGCAGATTTTTTGGACCATCCCTCCCTCCAGGATGCCTGACAGTCCCACCCCCCCTCCCCGCCGTTGCCATGGCAACAGAGGCAGTAAGCCTAGCAGTTGTGACTGATATGCTGCTGAGGTGTTTCCCAATCTGACACTGGCTCCCTCTCTCTCAATCTTTTGTCTCCCTCCTCTTCTCTCTCTCTCTCCCTCTCCCTCTGTCCTTTCTCTCTGACTTTCTTTCAGGTGGTCTGAGATGATGAGTGCGGCCGAGGTGTTTGTATCTGCCTGTGCCGCGGTGACACGGCGCCCTGCCCCTGCTGGCTCATTGTGCTCGCTGACATTTCTCCAAATTGAGGCTCTGACATGAAGGACAGGTCGGCGCAAGACGAAGCTTCAGAGGTGACCGAGCTACGAGGAAAAAAAACCTTCCCACAATCCACTGCAAAAAAAAACAAAACAAACAAAAACATAAAGGTGGTGAGGAGGGTGGAGGAGGAGGAGACGCGTGGGGAAAAGGAGGAGGTGTGCGTTTGTGTCGAGGGTGTAAATCTATAAATTTATAATAAACTTTGAAAATGTCAGAGCGAGCCTAGCGCCGCGTCAAACCGGGTGACCCAGAGATGGTGGCTTTGATTTGTGAGGCGCCCCCCCCCCTCTGGTAATCACAGCCAGGTGATTTCCTGGTCATGGACCTGATGTGTATGGGGCGGTCGGTCGGGTGGGTAGGGGGTGCTACTTGGCAGGGAGACACAGGCACAGATAAATGGGAGCTGGGCTCTTCTGTACATTCATGAATAGGAGGCTGAGGAGGAAGCTGCTGCCGCTGCTGCTTCTTCTTCACTGCTGTTTGTATTCATGAATAAACCTGCTTGCTGCCATTCACAGAAACACAATTAGCTCCACGCTTCTCCAGGAGACGGGAACAAGACGAGCACGGATCCCGCTCCCGCAGCATAAACACTCACATTTGTACAACCACTGAAGCACCCCTCTTGAACCCTATTGTCTGCGTAATCGCTCTGCAAATGCACCTTTTACCCGATGCTCAAACTGTAGTCGCTGTTAAAAGCATAATGAGGTCAGAATCATTAAATCATTTGACACTTGTTGCTTTAAAGCGTGCGACGACACCTAGCAGATTGCGCATATGCATCCATATGCACAAGAGGGGAAATGAAAAAAAGATGAGAGACCAACACACACACACAAAGAAGAAGTGTTCAGCAGTCGGGTGTGTGTTTCTATGTGTGTGTGTGTGTGTGTGTGTGTGTGCGTGGCCTCTTGGGTTGCAGTGTGTGTGTGGGAGTGTTATTGAGAGATATTTTTAATTCTGTGTGTCAGCTCCTCTCATCTCCCTCAGCAAGAGACGTCGGAGGGAAGCTGAAAAACATTTCCAAAGCAACTATCGTTTAAACACACACACACACACACGCGCGCACACACAAACGTGTACAGTTTCAGAAGTCTTTCATACGGCACCAGTTGCGCCTTTGAAAGCTAAAAATAAAGACTTCCAGATTGCCAGTGTTGTTGTTTTTGTTTTTTTGGGGGGGAATTTTCCTCCAATTGCTTGTGAGGGATTGAAGGTTTACATGAACACTGATGAAATTAGTCTTTACTAAATATGATCGGATCGTTATCGAGCCAAGCCTGATGCTTTGTAGTTGTTTATTTTAGGTCTGCCATAAACCTGTTGGCTAGCGTCAAAGCTGCGGAAAAACAAAGTAGAAGAAGAACCACAATCATGTCTGCTGTGTGGAAGAATATTTACTCTGGAAAATGAAGTCAGTCACTGTGTATGTTTGTTGAGCTGGTAGTAGGTGATCCTCATTCAATGCTACCAGTTTGATTCATCAGCTCTGATAAAATGACTAAACAGAATCCATGGAGTCCACTCAGTCAAAGGCTGCACCCAAACAACAACAACAACAAACACTGAACGTTTAAGAGAAGAGAAAAGTTTCCTGGAGACAGCGTCAAGGAGAAACATCTTCCAGAGAGGGTTAGGGAGTTTATGGCAGCGTTGGATGACCAGAACATTTCTGGAGTAGAGAACACAAGGTACCAGCTACCCTCTCCACACTACATTAACTTTGACTGAAAGATTTATTGGACTGAATCCAGTTGACTCTAGGGGAAGACAAGGAAAGACTTTACGAAGCTACAGGAGACGTTTAAAATCAGATCAGGCCTCTGATCAACCAATACTGAATATTGGTATCAGGGGGCAAGAAAGCTGGATTCAGACTTCACTAATTAAAACACCATTCTATTCAGTCTGATACTGAAAGTGATAAAAGATTAAACTAACACCTTTCAAGAGAAATCAACGACTTCAGGAAGAAAAAAGGGGGAGGTTTTAATTCCCCTGACGCCTCCGAGCCACTAAATAATACCTCACCATATGGCAGATGATGGAAATAATAATTCCCCCCGGAGCAGCCGTCGTCAACTTAATGACTTTCTCCCATGCCGCTGCTTTTAGGAGGCGAGTAAAGTCACAGTGGACTGCAAAGTAGGATTAGAGTCATCCTGGCGGAGCACGGCGCAGGAAGGTAAATGGATTTCGCTCACACTCGTGTTCTCGGTGAAAAAAAGCACAATTGTCTCAGTCGCACGTCACACAGCGGGACGTGTGTTCACTTTGTGTGATGAAGGAAGACGGATCTAGTTGACGTCCCAGACGAAATCTATCTAACACAACAAGTACGTGACAGGTGATCGTGACATTTTCATCCATCTGTTGACGCACCGGCACATCATTGCACTGCATCATGGGTGTTCAACACTTGGGATGGATCCCAAAGGTGAGTCACCAGAAGATAAAAAGAAAGAAGGCTGAAAAGCTGCAGAAAATACTTCAGGTAAATCAGTGGCAGGTTACACGGTAAATTAAAACGATCAGCCACAACATTATGACCAGGAGAAGTGAATAACGTCGACCATCTTGTGACAGTTCAATGTTCTGCTGGGAAACTTCTGGACCTGGCATTCATTGGTGTGGATGTTACTTAAACATGTAGCACCCACCTAGACCAGACCAGGCACCCCCACCCCTCATGCCATAGAGGCCCCTCATGCCATAGAGGCCCCTCCCCTCAAAGGCCCCCCCACTAACAACATTCTGTTGCCAGACTCAGATCCAGATAAGAACCAAGTCTAAGCTAGACTCTTGAAGGTGTCTCCATTTGTTTTGACACTGTCCTCAACAGTGAAAAGACAGACGATGCGGTCATGGTATTGACTTTAGAGCATGTTAGAGCTTTGATTATTCAGTCAATCCTACAGGTTCAGTTTCACCAGTTTCTCTCAGTTGCAGGTTTAGAAACAGAAGCAAAAGACAATTTATTACAACCTTGCAGTTACTGAGAGGATTTAGTAAAACATAAAAAGCTGTTTGCTAACAAAGTACTGTGGAAAATATCTAGGGCACGTTCAAATAATCGCTACACCAAAAATCAAAGGGAAGCTCGGAAATTAACAAAGCTGTGGAAACCGCAATGAAGACTTCTGCTGTTCTTGTAGCGCTGATGTTAAGTTAAAAGTGTTTCTCCTCCTCGTGCTGCCTGCTCTGCGAGAGTGGTTCGATAGTTTCATTATTTTCAGATGAGGGAGTAGCAGGTGGCCGGTCTGATCAATGCCTGAGCCGGGGCCCAGAGATGGAGAAACCCTCGGTGACCGCTCTCTGAGGTCGACTTCACAATCAACCTGACACATCAAATATTCAGCAGCGGCTCGGTGACACTCTGGAACCGGCGACTGGAGTTGAGAGCGAGGTACATAATCACAAATACTCATTAACACCGGGAGCTGTGTGTGTGTGTGTTTCACACTTAACGCTGGCACTTATCCCTGACAGATTATAGCTCCACACATCAAATATTAAAGCGGCGGTGTGAATTATTGATCCCAATCGATGAGCGTGGATCAGAGCGCTCAGCCGGCAGAGGAGGAGCTAATGAGTGGCTGCAACATGGACAGCTTGTCAGCACTGTGGAGGCCCAGATGCACTGCTGCTGGGACGTCTCACCCTGATCATTAACCCTGTGATGGATCAAACCGGCAGCTTGTGTGTTTTAAACTCACCATTTATGTGTCTCCTGAATCACAGGACTGACAAACAACTATCTTTAATTGGACAATGCAAGATTCCAACTTAGCTGTTTGCGTGGATGCTAAATAATGACACTCACGTGGTCAGCAAACACCAGAATGTACGTCATGAGGAAACTTCCCGACCTTCTACAGAGGAGTGGTGAAGACCTACTGTACGTATATCCTCATGGTACTCCAGCTCAACGGTGCAGAGGGTAGTGAAGGGTGCAGGAAGAGGGGTCAGAGTCTCGCTGCCTCCTGTTCAAGACCTCTTCCAGAGCCGGTACAAGAACAGAGCACGGAATATCATCAGAGACCCCTCTCAATAAACTCTTTGAACTGCTGCCATCAGGCAAACGGTACCGGAGCGTCAAACCGGAGCAGGACTAACAGACTGATGAACAGTTTTCTCACACAAGCTGTTGAACTGCTGATTTGACCCCGGGAAGGGCTCAGTGCACCTTGCACTTAAGTCTCTTCACTTATTTGAACCGAGAACCGAGTCTTTTACTTATTTTGCTACGACTGCACAGATCTCGGAGAGAAACGCAATTTCATTCTGTCTGCATTACAGCTATATGTATGTCAAAATGAGAATAAAACTTGATTTGATTTGATATATGTGTCTGGATTCCACCAGAACAGAATAAGGAATGTTTATTCACATCTTTACTGGCCTGGTCTGAATTGATTAAGTACGGTGGCCCTGAAGGTCAAAACACAACATTTCAGATTACGGAAAACACTTCTTGTTTCCGATTGGACAGAACCTGTGCTACAAAAGCTGATGTGATTGGTTGTTTTCGCTGCCAGTCAAGAAATTATGACGCTTTGTGAATGGTCAGCTACGCGGAAGTGTAGACACCGTGATGCTCTTTGAAAGCAGACAACATGTACTGTCCACATTGTGGAAAGAAGTTTGAGTCGTTGCCAAATTTCTGCATGTCTTGTGGAAAGACACTGGTATTATTTAAAGAGGACTTTTAACTCAGTCCTAACTCCTTCAACTGTGCTTTCAGGGTTTCTGAGGGACATGTTAATATCATGATGGGTTGAAAGCATACCAAGAATGATATTATATGTATGTCCTCTTTCAAAATATTCCTCTATTAATGTCATCTTGTCCTCCATTCTTTCCAGCGCAGTTTAAAACTTGTGCACGGACACAACGGACTAGGAACTGGAAATGACGTTACACTGTCGGGTTTTGTCCAGTCAGAAACAAGAAGTGTTGTCCCTACGCTTCCCGTAATCTGAAGTAATGTTGTCGTGTTTTGACCTTCAGGGCCACCGTAATTAAGTGCATGAAGATGATGAAGATGTTTCCATGTTTTTAACATTGCTGTCCACACGGATACCGACTTTATTCATCCTCCATGTTTCTGCCCCTGCAGGAATCCCCACCCGGGGCAAACACGCTCAGAAAGAATGGATTTATTTCAACCAGAGAGAAACAATTGCATCAGTCGTTTACTGTACTTTAAACGTAGCCTCCAACATGTGGTTTGCACACTACCAGTCCCACCAGTCCCTTAGAAGTGAAGAAGCGACTCGGATGAGTGGCAGAACGTCTTCTCGGAAAGCCCGGTTGCCTTTTTCCCCTTTTTTCAAACGCTTTTTGGATATAACCTTTCTTTGGACAAGAGGAAGGAGCTGGGGTGGAGCGAAGGGTCAATCTAAACGAGAACCCGAGGACGGTTTGTCAAATCAAGCAGGTACACCTCCAAACATACCTCTCTTTGAGGCCTAACATCTACTGAATTATGGAGTTGTTTTCAAAAGGCTCAATTTGACGATGTGTGAAAAGGATTATGTTGGAGCCAGACACCTTTTTGGACCCAGTACTTCACGCACAGTCTAAAACAACTCCTAAAATCATACAGTTCTTGTAATATTTATAAGAGCTCATGTATTCTCTTCAGATCCTATCGAATTTCCAGTATTACCTTTCAAAAACTGGAAAAGAAAAAATCATTTTTTTTATCTTTCAGAGTCCATTTCAGAAGCACTTTTTAGGAGTCAAATCGTCCTTGAGTTGGCATTTTTTCCACAGAAGAGGTCTTCCCAGGCTAATCCCTAACGTAATACCCCAAACAAACCATTTAGTTTATACAGCTCTCTGGCAGACACTGGCTCTGGACATCTATTGTGAGCTGTGGATTCATCCAATTTAAAAATAACCCTTCAGGACACAGAGCTGGGTAAAACATGCACAACAAATTTTTATGTTTGAGGGTTTCTGCATCCATACTGCGACAAGAGAAAACAATTTTTTTCCACAGCCCTGCACTGCTTATCTCAACCAAAAACAAACAACAAAAAAAAAAACTGTTTCATTTCAAATCCGACGAGCTGCAGCAAACACAGCCGTCTCGCTGTCCAAATCCTGCGCTGTATTCCACACACACTGACACACTCACAGGTAGAGCAGCTGTGAGAACCACATCTGATTACGTTATTGACACCGGGCAGGAAACACAAGTGGAAGCGTGCCTCGGCTGAGTGTAAAATACACAGAGGACGACGCAGCTCCATCACATTAAATGACATAACTAGTTTACATCGCAGCTGCTTTGCCGCGTTCAGGGAGCAAAACTGACAGATTAGCACGGCGGATCCTCTCGATCCATAACCCCGATTGTTCATGTACTAGAGCTGTTAATGCAGAGTGCTGCTCTGCCAGCCTTAGTTGTGTCGGAGCGTCTTTAAAGCCCTCGGGGTCTGTGCTGCAACCGATGATTAGCATTTACATAATGAGCTAAATGTTAGCTGCTGCCTTAAACTGCTACTCCTCAGCTGTAGGGGACAAACTGACCCCCCACTGGAGCAAACACAAGCTTCGGAAAGGGGCCGGAACATATTGGCAATGAAATGATTGGATGCCCTGAAGGAAGTCCTATTTTTAGATCGCCTTTTAAAGTTAATTTTAATCGGAATACACTCCAAGTCTCTCTCACTGTCAATAAATCTCCAGGAAAGACCAAAACCAACAGTGAGGAACGATCCATTAAACAACTAAAGCCTGCTGCATCTTTCTCTTCCTTTTGTGCTGCAAAGCTTGGTTGCTGTCCAAGAACTATTAAAACCACATTAAAGAGCCAATCTGTTGCTCTGGCTGACATGTTCCTCCATTACCACGACCACACACTGTAGGTTATTTTAAGTTTGTCCCACATGCACCATCCCACTGCCCCAAATATTCTATAAAGAGAAACAAATGTGGATTAATCGGCCAGGGAAAGCCGTCTACAAACAAGTCGGTATTTTCTCCTGTTTAATTAAAACTATTTTTTTAAATGCATTTGTGATCTGTATTTAATGGTTTACATCTTCAGTAGGAGTAAGCTTAAGTGGTTGAGGATGAGAGAACTAAAAATTGAATAATGAAGCTAGCGACGGCAGCCCATTAGCTTAGCTTAGCTTAAAGGCCAGAGTAGAAACAGAAGGAAACACCAAGCTTGGCTCGGTCCAAAGGTAACTCCAAAGTAAATCCATGTTCCAACATATATAAAGGTTAATACGGAACTTAACATAATAATTGACCACTTTACATGAGGTCATAAGCAATTTCCTGCAATCTTTGCAGCATTTTAGCTTTTACCTGCATTCTTTTACCTGTGTTACCACCTGAGGAATAAGAGTTTAAATCAAATTCCAGTCACATTGCTGCTTGGCCCCTACTTTCTCTGAAGTTCAGCTTGAAACACTGAAAGGAAATCCAGTTGAAGACATCCAGTGGTAGCTCAAGATTGAGATTCAGCCGTCATCATGTTGTGTTGTCAGAATTTATGCAGTGAAACTGCGTTCGGTTTTTTAAACATCTGCTAATTTGCATGATGTTTGGGGCTTCAGATTTCAGATAAAAATGGACTAAAGGAACCTTTAGTTTGTTGGTCAGAAGGAATCAACCATTTATCAAAAGGCTTAAAGAACCTTTAGTTTCCTAAAAGGTTGAAAGACCCTTAACTTACCTGCAAGATTGAGCTTCTTAAAAGGAACCATTATATTCCTTAAAGGTAAAAGGAACTTTTTGTTTTTTAAATGGTTAGTGTCTTCGAGGCTTCAGACTTTGGTGGAAACACAGATGGATTGAAGGAACCTTTATTTTGTTGATCAGAAGGAAGCATCTGTTTCTCAAAAGACTTAAGGAACCTTTAGTTTCCTAAAAGGTCAAAGGGACCTTCAACTTCTTAAAAAGTTGACGGAAGCATTAGTTTCCTTAAAGGTTAAAGGAACCTTTTGTTTCTTAAATGGCTGGAGGAAACTTTAGTGCCCTTGAAGCTTCAGACTTTGGTGGAAACGCAAATAAAAATGGACTGAAGGAACCTTTATTTTGTTGGTCAGAAGGAACCATCCATTTATCAAAAGGCTAAAAGAACCTTTAGTTTCCTAAAAGGTTGAAAGACCCTTAACTTACCTGCAAGATTGAGCTTCTTAAAAGGAACCATTATATTCCTTAAAGGTGAAAGGACCTTTTTGTTTTTTAACAATGGATTGAAGGAAACTTTATTTTGTTGATCAGAAGGAAGCATCCGTTTCTCAAAAGGTTAAAGGAACCTTCAGCTTCTTAAAATGTTGAAGGAAGCATTAGTTTAATTAAAGATTAGAGGAACCTTTTGTTTCTTAAATGGCTGAAGGAACTTTTTGTTTCCTTAAAGGTTGAAGGAACCATTAGCTTCTTGGGCGGAAGGAACCTTTAGTGCCCTTGAGGCTTCAGACTTTGGTGGAAACACAAATAAAAATGGATTGAAGGAACCTTTAATTTGTTGGTCAGAAAGAACCATCCATTTATCAAAAGGTTTTCTAAAAGGTTGAAGGAACCTTTACTTTCCTACAAGATTGGAGGGACCTTTAGCTTCTTAAAAGGTCAAAGGAACCGTTAGTTTTTTAAAAGGTTAAAGGAACTTGTCATTTTCATTATCTTCTTTGCCTTGAAGGAACCGTTATTCTCCTTGGGGCTTAAGACTTTGGTGGAAACACAGATAACAATGGACTGAAGGTACATTTAGTTTCCTAAAAGTTTTAAGGAACCTTTTTCCTAACAGGTTGAAAGAATGTTTAGTTTCCCCAACGTGTTGAAGAAACCTTTAGTTTCTTGCACAGTTTCGGGACATTATGTTTTATAACTGAAGTTTAGCTGTGGACAGAGCCAGACACATGTAGCCGTGTGTTTCCACTGTTTATGGATGAGAGTGCTATCAGTCTTCTCTCTGCACAAAAGCAAGCAAGCATTTCCTGAAATGTCAAAACGTTTCCTTTAAAACCGCCAAAAAATTCATAGAAGAAATTAAACAGAACATCTTTTCAAAGAAAAATGCACACAAACCTCCCTTTCCCTTCAAAACCCAGCCTCCTCCTCCTCCTCCTCCTCTTTTCTATCAGAATCTGTCTCCTCAAACACAGACAGCTTGTCTGACCGCCTGGAATACACATTCGGATCTGCTTGTCACTTCACATCTCCCTCGTCTTTGTCTTTCCTTCTCCTCTCCTCTCCACCTCTGTCCGTCGAGCCCTCATCCTCATAATCTCTCTAACATGTCCATCTCATCCCCTCTTCTTCCACGTGAGCATGCTAGTCAATAGAGATTTCCTGCTTTTAATTCTTCTGTGGGGAGGAACCGAGGGAGTACTGGGAGCACAAGGGGGCAGGGGGACGGGGGGGACGGCTCTAAATCGAAGAGTGGGGGGCTCTAAATGTAAACACTGGAACGCAGCGCAGCTTAAGAGGGCTATAAATAGAGTGGTGGAGCAAGAGAGGGAGCAAGCAAGAGAGACGGAGCGAGAAAGCTTTGCTTACGGAATAAAAATTGCTCCCGACAGTCAGGGATTAGTGCTTCCCTGGAGGATTTTCACTCCAAAAGCCCAATCTGGGGCGATTGGGAAGAGCACCAGCCTCAGTCATCTTAATTCAGTTAAACCCTGCCCAGCACAGATAGAAAACATAGATCTGTGTATGTTCGCACGCAAACACACACACTCACACAGTGAAATGCATTCAGCAAATGCAAACACACTTGCTGCAGCAGAAGGTGAAGCAGCATGAGTGTGGGTGGGAAAATAACATAAATTTTGATATAAAAAGAAATGTAAAAAGACAGCAAAACACGGAACAGCCGGAGAGCTTCATTACCAGAAGATTACTCAGCACCTGATTCTGAAAAATGACTGAGATTAAAAGTATTCGTTGTTTTTTATGCAGTGAATAGATCCTTTTAATTCAATTAAATCAAGCGGTTTAGTGTTGGCAACGAGCAGAGCTTTAAAGCAGCATGTGCTCTGACCCTAACGTGTAATTGGAGAGTTTTTGAAATGTGATTTCATTTGATGACGGCACTGTTTTTTTCACTTCATTCATTAGTTTCTGCCTCGCTGTCTATGGGTCTCTTAAAAAAGGCTTCAACACTTGGTCAGTCCTCAAAAAACATTTGGATCATTGTCTAAAAACTTCTGCTGCACCCACACTGCAAGAAGGAGCGCTATTAAAGGACATGTGCTGAATTCTAGAAAGCTGCGATGTCGGATTTATCCCACTTGAAATGAACTAGACTCGATGTCAAAGCGTTCCAGGAGAACAAAGTTGAACATATACAACAAACATGGCCGACCGCAATATTTGTTTTGTTTCAGAAGTTACAGACAATGATCAAAATTGAGGTCTCCCAAAGTTTTTCCACCAGCGATAGGTAATATACTTCTCTCTGTGCTGAACGCTAACGGTAGACGCTCAACAAACCTCCTCTCTTTTTGTCAGACTCGTTTGTTGCTTTTTTTTTAGGCTACACTTCATCTAATAACTTTATGCAGAGAGATTATCCAGCATGACCAAAAATAAAACGGATAAATGCATTTTATAGTCTAGTACAGATGTCTTCAACAGGGGGCACTGCAGGGGGGGGTCGTGGAATTTTTTCGGAGCTTTAAATAAATTAACTACTAATGTTATCCAAAGAAATAAGCTGAAACAAGGGCAACTGGTCTTGTGGAGCTTCTTGAAGACGATTCATCCAAGTAGCTTCTTCGGTTCTAAAAGACCAGTTGGAGAAGTTGGGGTTTAAATAGGAACATCTGTTGGTTTTGCAGACTGGAAACACACAGGACTAGGGTCTGTTAACGATCAGATACGGGATCAAAACAGATTCTTCCAGATGCAGATATGGCGAGTCATGACTAGGGTCTGAAGCAGCCAGATACTTACCTTGTAGATCCAGTTTCTGGTCTTAAAGAAACCCTGCTTTGAAGACCTGACAGTAGTTGAATCAACCCACCAACTTTCTTCACACAACACATTGTAGAGATCTGGCAACCGTTGCATTGATATATGACTATCTGTAACATCTTTCTCTACAGTTGCCCTTGTTTCAGCTAGTTCTGCTGGATATACAATGACCTGGATGACTGAGAGCCTTCACAAACACACAACTGTAACTATAACACTAGTGTAAAAGCCACAAAACTGTGTGTATATGTATCTGAGCAATGCCCACTCATGCTCTCTGACATGTGTAGTTGGCAGTGTGGATCTTCTCAGCCGGGACAGAATCACGTGGGCTGCAACGTAGAAACCGTTGCACCATCTTGATTATCTTTTTCTATTTAGTGTTGTTAATAAAGCTGGGAGTAAAAACACTTCTCCATCTTCTGTCTTACAGTATGTCCGGCAGATTTAATGTGAAAGTGGCTCCAGAGAGACTGATGATGTTGAGACTGATGTTCCGGGACACTTGGACACATATACTGTTTCATATAAGATCATTTTAATCTCTCATGAAAGTGATCCGTGCGGTAAAATGTACTCTATAACCAAATCAGTAAGCCATAAGAGGCTAAGAGTAGTGTAGCGCTGCTGTAAGAAAATCTCAATCCCTGAAACTCCTAACACAATCACCCAGAAACCTTTTGGATTATCTCAGAAAGCTTAAAGTAGTCTTTTTCTTTTTTTCTCTCTTAAGATAACATTTTACCGTCTATGCACACAAGTGTACGTGCAGAGGCGCATGCACCACTTCACTGAAGAAACGTGTATACAGTAGCATTGCTGCAGGCCTCCTCCTGCCGAGGCGCAACACACATTTCAGTTCCCACAGCAACACATTAGCAGCAGCAGCAGCAGCAGCAGCAGCTCTACCGTGGTGCAGCCAGTAAACAAAATCTGTACGCCTATGTCTCTTTAACTTCTATCTTCTATCTGTAAGAACCACTTTGGTCACTGAACGTGGAATATGAGGGCATTTAGTAGGAGGTGAAGCTTTAGGGAGTGACCAGGAGGCATGTTTGGACACTGAAGAGATTCCTCCAACCTGAACAACCATTTATGTGCCTTTGTGTCTTTAACCTTTGATACAACCCAGCCAGATGTGGAGGTCCTGCAAATGGCAAGATATAAAGCACAAGTGTTTTTTCCCCCTCTGTCTGTTTAAAAGAGCAGAAACCCATTGAGGAGATAACTCCACTCGCTTATTGTCTGGCTTTAGTCCAAGATGAGATTTTTAATTGCTTAATAATAGGCGGTTTAGACTTCTGCGTTAAGTTGACGTAGAAACGACGGTGACAACGCAGAACATACGCAGACCCTAGTGCCGTAACTGACGTGCACCTCCACCAGAAATGTGACTACACACCGCGGTGACACAGATCGCAAGAGCCGTGATTGGTCCGCTTGGTAGTAGCATGTTTCCTCTTTGGTGTTTCCCTCTGCTTCTCCATCTCCGCAATTTTCTAATTGATTGTTTTGGATCAATAAAGATGGAACACATTGAGAAAAGGTTAACTGAGGAGGTTCAGAAATATTAACATTTGTACGACTCTTCAAAATTTCGGCAAAAGTTTCAGTCGCCATTGTTGAAAGTGAAGCAGGAAGTCGACACAAAAATTAACCTTACTGACAAAACAGACACAGCGCCGACTAGCGGTTGGTTGGCGTTGTCACAGAGCGAGCCAGACAGACGAGTGCACAAATATAAATGGCTCGCACTAGTGTAGGCTACGTACGTAGGTTACGTACCCTAAAAGAGCCTTAAAAGAATAGTTGAATTTCTTTGTATGTTTGACACCATGATGAATTTGCAAAGTGCAAATTAGCTTCAATTTATCAAGAAAATTGCCATATATTCCTAATTTATCCACTAGGGGTCACTGTTTTAGTAAAAGTTGAGGACATAACACGACGCTGAGACACAGATTCAACAGCAGATAGCAGCAATGTTCCAAAATTGCACTTATTTTTCTTAAAAAAAAATGTACTTTCAAGTTGTTCATAAAATGTTTTGTAAAAGGATAGCTCATTAATGTCAACAATTTTTCCATATTTTTCCATTTATTACGCTGTTATGTTACTGGTCCCGCACGCTTGAGATCAAATTGGGTTGTATATGACCCCTGAACTAAAATGAGTTTGAATCCCCTGGTCTAGAGGATATCACATAATGTAAATGAATGCAAAAAGATACTTACAACAGATCAAACTGATAAATCTACACCGTAAAGGGATATTTTTTCTGATATTTATCGACACCCAATTAACCCACTTCCTGCATTTCGAATATCGCAATGCAATGTGTTTAGCAGGAAAAAAAATGACATTTGCCAAAGACTTGAATGTAAGACAGAGGTAAGCAAAACCAAAAACTGACAACTGACCTAGCAAGCACTTTTGAAGAAGGACGATACCTTTATACATTTAAGTATGAATTATTTTCAGGTTAAGAGGAAAGGGAGTGTTGTTGGATGAATCCATACAAACGTGAAGAGATGCACTGATCCTAAATCTCACACTAAAGTGCAGCTCTAAAGTTCTCAAAGTGAGAACTGGACTGATTCATGCTGGAGAATTCCTTCAGCTTCAACACACGAGATCCTCAAAAGAATAAATACACACGGCATGTACTATCCTACACACTCTTACAGCAGATCCTCTGGCTGATATTTTATTTTCTCTCTCTGCAGAATGAATAAAGTATAAGTTTTCCTGAGTGTGGATTAAAAATCGATGTCTTTGAGAGGTGCAGGTATGTCGACGGGTGTCTTCGTCTTGGCGGCTCAAAGTTAATTCACTTTCACGGTTTGCCAATGAATGAATAAAATATGACGCTCCAGTTTCCAGTTGGGAAAGATTCTCTAATTGGAATTTCTGTCGGCTGAATGAAAAGTTGCGGGGAAGACAAATTATTCATCCACACACACACACACACACACACACACACACACACATACATACTGTACATTTAATGAACTTGGTCCGTTAGGTTACCCAAAGAGTTGGCAGAAGCTACATCCTTGGGGATGTGGGAACACGAACATCTCCATCGTTCAAAATAGGACAGTATTGCTTTTTAAATCGTATTAATTATATCCTGATCTCCACAGCCTAATTCTCTGTCCACTGTTGCTTAGCATCTTATTTTCTCTGCTTTTAACGACCCCGGCCGCTACAGAAATACAGAAAGGCAAACATGTGGCGCGAGGCGATAATTCTCAACAAATACTCGTGAAATATTTTCAAATGTTTGCACAAATTAAAGCTGACAAACTTCTGGGAAATCAGCGACACTGTTCCCATTCTTCACGTCACTGGCAGACACAAACACAAGCACAAGCCCCCGTCCGTTAGAGGTCACATGTGGGCGCACAGCTCGTAAAACCGTTGTGGAGGGAGGGAGGGGCGGCAGCGAGGGGGGGAGAAATATAACGGTACTGACGTGGTTTGCTTGTGACACAGTGACATCTTACCGTAATCTTGCTCCGACCTTGGCTCTAGAGGAGAGGACGTTGTAATTCTTCTCTTCGTTGCAAGGCATTTTTGTAGTATGAGTGACCGCTGGCCATGATTTTGTGAAGTAAATCACTGAAAAAGAAGGGGGTTGCTCAGTTGCCTCATTTAAAACCCCTAAGAGTAGATTATTTTTTTGCATTTTTCTGATGCAATAGGTGTTTTTGTGCAAAAAAAAATGTGAGAATCCTGGTGAATTCTGCTGAGGCTGGTATTTTCCTACAGATAAGCGATTCAAGATGAAGATTTTACTTATCCTCCGGCCATCCCCATCTTGGCAGTGAGAGATTCCACCAACTCACAGATAATTCAAAAACTGTTCAGAGAGATGGAGGCAGAAGCTAGCAACATGCTAAGCTACCAACCTGTCACATAAAGCAACTACACCTTTAATTATACAGCCGCATCCTTGATATATTTTAAACAGATGAATCTCAGAGGATTGCTCTTGAGTCTTGATGAACACACATTTTGCGGTTACGCCATTTTATCTCTATGAATCACAACGATATTAACATGAAATTACCTTTCAGATGTAAAAGTGGATAGTCCGACAACCAATCAGAGCCAGTTAGTTGTAAACAAATTCTACTATACCGGATTCAGATGACATATCACCACATAAAGCCCATCCAAATGATTTGACCGGCCCTGCAGATAGTTGCTGGAGCATAATCAGCTCCCAACAGAGCAACTCAAGACGGACTATCTGGCGCAAACATTTTGTGAGCAGGGAAGCCAGGCTGTCTTCCAGGAGAACGTGCAGGACTTCTTTTATTATTAAGTGGAGGGGAAACTCTGCTCATATGTTGGACTTTTAAAACTGTTTAAAACACCGAGTTCCTATCCTCTAATTTCTTTTCTCTGGCACTGAGCTCCTATCCTCTAATTTCTCTCTTATCTATTACTACTCATGCAATTGTGTCCTTCTATTGCATAGCACATTAACTGCTGTGTGTCCCTCTCTCCATCTACCTGTATCACCATCAGATTCTACATGTACGCCTTATTCAGATGTGTGTATCCATGGCAGATGTACGTTTATCTCGTTCCTCCTATCCTCTCTTTTCTCTCTTTTTTTCTGTCTCTACCTGGCCGGCCTCATGCAGATGGGTCCCTCCATATGAGCTTAAGGTTCTGCTCAAGGTTTCTTCCTGTTAATAAGGACTTTTTCTTTGCCACCGTCGCCTCCATTCTTGCTCTGGGGGTTTCAAAACGGACTGTGTAAAGCATCTTGAAACAGTGTATATTATATTTTAGACAGGTTTTACTTTTATTTGTCTTGTGCACATTGTACGGGCTCGACAGCAGCAGATTTCTCTGACCAACCAACTGTTGGAAAGTCAAACTACATTCTGTGATATAAAGGAGGCTCACATGAGTCTTCCAAAACAATGATGTTCCTGAAAAGATCCACTGATTGACGAGGGCGGTGTGTTTACAGGATGAAGAGCTTGTATTTTCAGACACATTACAGCCTGACCTATATTTTTCTTCCCCTCGCTTTGCTTTTCCTTTTGCACCTTATTTCTTTCCCTCTCACAGCCGTCCTCTCTCGCTGACAGGCCTTGCTGGGCAGTACAACTCAGATTGGTGTGAAATCGCCGCCTAACAGCCGGGAAATTGGCTCTGTTATTTTTGGAGCAGAGTCACGGGGGACGGTCGGACCATCATCCTCTCTCTAATGAGCAGGTGATGGAGGCGTAGCTGGTGATGGGGAGAGAGGGATATGTAGCGTTTCAAACATGGAAGATGTACAGATGAGAGCGGAGTGAAAACAGCACTGCGTAAAGAAAGCAGGGGGAGAAGGAATGAAAAGGAGTGGTGGGATTTCCTGCAGCTAATATGACGACTGTCGTCAGATTGGATAAATATTGATAACGTCTGCTGGGAAGATGGACTTGGATTGGTTTGAGTTCATCCTGCAGTAATGGAAGTCAATGGGGCTGGATTGTTTGTGGCCAAATAGGGAAGTGTCAGGTACAATCCTAGAGCAGGGACTCAACATTGACCATCTTGTGACAATTCAGTGTTCTGCTGGGAAACTTCTGGACCTGGCATTCATTCATGTGGATGTTACTTAGACATGTAGCACCTAGACCCAGACCAGACACCCCCACCCCATAGCAATGACACTCCTTGATGGCAGCAGAACAACAAAAACGCTTTAGGAACAACTCAAAAAAACATGAAGAACAGCACAAGGTGTTGACCTGGCCTCCAAATTCACTAGATCCCAAACTGATCAAGTATCTGTGGGATGATCCATAGAGGCCCCTCCCCTCAAAGGCCCCCCCACTAACAACATTCTGTTGCCAGACACCACAGGACACCCTCAGAGTCACCACAAGGGAGACCTACACAGTATTAGGATGATCTTTGTCCAAAAACGCTATATCTGTCTTGCACAGCATAAATAAAAACCGTGGCGACACTAGAGGGATGCTTCAGTTTTATGTAGCAGCGACATTGTACCGTCCAAAGTTTCGCTCAAGAGAGTCTTTTGTTTCTTTCTTGTCGAAACTTTCCACCTCAGCTGTGGTAATACAAAAGCACCACTGGACTGTGACTTCCATTATTGCAGCATGGCTCCCGTGAAACCAGCTCCCAGTTTGGATTCATGAGGCAGACGCTCTCTCTATTTTAGGCTGAAAATGTTCCTTTTTGATAAAAAAGTTAGGTTGCAGTCTAGGTTGCTAGGGCACTTCCCATTAATGCACTGAGCACCTATCCTTCACTTTCTCATCTCTCACTATACATACATTCATGTGCTACCACTGTATTACATATCATTCACATCGTGTTCCTTCTGCATCTACAGTTAGAAGCTTCGGCAGGCAGGCCTGGTGTTAATTGTCCAAAATCTTACTATGGTTTTACTACCAACATGCATCTGTGCTGCAGTTTAATTAATTGTCAAGAAGGATGATTAAACCAATCAATAACTGTTTGATTCTTGTTCTAGGAACCAGACTGTTGTTGAAAGACGCTTTAAAAACTGTGAGCCCGTCCTTTAGGATGTTAGAAGAGACCCACGTTAGAGCGAGGAGCGTCCTTCACAGCATTTGTCATGGTTGTGACATATTTATGACATTGGTTTTGTGTTTTGTTTTCCTGCTTAAGGCAAAATTGTCAATAATTTATTGTATTAAATCACTATGAGTATGTGTTTTTTTATGTTTAGGGATAAAAAATGTAGTTTATTGATGAATTCTAAGCAGTGCGTGTTCTTTAGAGCTTTGTATTCATTAAATCCTAATTTCCTTTTCCTCTAATTAGACAAACTACTTCTCTAAACCCCTGCTATATACACTGGACACTAACACAGTTCTGGTCTTTGCTGGCGTGCAGCGTTTGTTTATGCCCAGATGATGGGAGAAGCGGGGGTTGGGTTGGCTGCGGCCGAGGAGCCAAGTGTCAGACACAATCTCATCTCGTAGGTAAGCAGAACATCGCCTTTACCAAAGAACCTACAGAGGACTTCTCTCACGCCACAGCAGTAAACTCACCGATCATCTCTGATTCACACTGCTGCATTATTTGCAGCGCTGCACGTTTCATACACGCGCACACACAAGCATGAACACACTCTGCAGAGGCTATTTATGAGTCCACATTTATTTCAAAACAGACTTCATTTTGCACGCATAAGCTGCTCCAGTTGTGTCAGAAACCGTAACATACATGTGACACATCCTTCAGAAGGACACGCGTGGAGACGCTGCTGCTCTCACAGCCCGGCTGAGGGGAATGCACAGTCACTGGATTCCTGGCTTTCGCTTACTCAGAGCCTCTGGAAGGCATCGTGCACAGTATTCATCACAGTCCATAAATTCAGACAACACTGCAGTGACATACACAAACACCACATATCCCAGGCTGAGCTCACACATCCTTTGAAAGGAGTTTTTTTTTTCCCACCATCTCCTCACTGGAAGACAGCAGCAGCTAAACACTGCCCCCTACTGTCACACAAGCGCCGCAACAGGACTGATGAAGTTGGTGGTGGTATTTTAATCAACAATCAAACTTTTTTTTATTCGTGCATTGTCTTTTTTTTTTAAAACTTCTTACTTTTATAAAATGGAAGTTTGATAATTACACCATTAAGGAAAAAAAAATCGGCGCTGAAGCCACCACCCGTAAAATTCTGAGCAACGATTTAACGATTCAAACAAAAAGATTTCCTTTAGCTTTATCGTTTGTTGGCTAAAGTATTGGGTTCTTCTTATGCTGACCCTTTTATTCATCGTTTTTTTTTTCTACCAGTAAAATAGTGCAGTGTTAGACAGCCAGCTCTCCTTCAGTTTTGTTCGGCCTCGTGTTGCGCCAGCGCGGCAGGTAAGGTGCTGCCGCAGGGGCCGTGGAAGTGGAACCTGAAACGGAAAAAAAAAATAAAGAAACGTCACCTATAGCGGGACATAATACGCGAACGGAAACCATGTCATGTGTGTGATTGTGCAACAGCAAATGAAACGTGCTTGAAGCGCATGGTGGCCGGCGTGTCCTCCATGTTGAATTCGGCCACGGGGACGCCTCCGGCCGCCACCTGAGGCGCAAACATGGCTGCCGGATACACGACGGATGAGGTACCGACCTGCAGACGAGGGTGTCAGGTGAAAAATTAAAAGGATTAAAAGGTAGAATTACTTCAAGAACAAAAATCAAGTGTGCTGCTGTCGATGCACCAATTTGGCCTTTTTATGTATGGTAGATTTAAAACGTAAAACTTGAAACATTCCTCCAAATTAAACGCCAACAAGCAGTGTGATACTGTATAGACTCCTCTGCAGCTGTGTAACTAAGTACTGCAGCCAGACAGATACACTGTCACTCAGCATCCTCTATAAATTAGCTCCTGCTGACTTTTAAACTTAGCTGTACATATTGAACAAAGGTTTACAAAGTGCATCAGTAAATTTGGAAATAATATCAATGCATTGTACTCGTTTTGGTTCTTTCACACTAACATACAGTACGTACCACAAGGCACAGGTCACAGCCGTCCAACACTTTCTCTGCACGGGTGAGGATGTCGGCGTCCAGAGTCTCTCCAAACCAAACCACAGCTGGTCTCAGGAGACCCCGACAGCCTGTCTGCTCACACCTGAAACACACACACACACACACATGCTTTGTGAAGACAAATACTACTAATTTGAAAAGAGCAGAGTGGTAAAAAGAGAGCGTGTGTGCGCGTCCTACCTGGGCAGCTGCTCAACGGGAATCTGAGCTTCATGTGTGTCTGGGTCTGGAGCTCTGAGGAGACAGTTAGAAAAAGGTGAATTAAAGGTAGAAACACAGTTGTTAACAAGTTGTAAGAAATGTCTCTTATATTGTCATTCATTGTTTGTTTGTGTTGTACTGAAACACTGTGAGGTGTTTACAGCTCCTGTATGAGAGAGCACTGAGAAATACATCAGAATCAGACAGCACAGGTGAAGTGAATAAGATGTATTACTTTTGTTATCAAAGCAACTGCAACTGAACATTTTGTCTTAAAAGTTGACGCATTAGAAGCAGGAAAAATGGCCAAGTGGAAGCATTTGAGCAACTTTGTCAAGGACCCAGTTGTGAAGGCTAAATAACTGGGTCAGAGCACGCCGTGAACTGTAGCTGCGTTGCGTTTCCTGGTCGGCACCTATCAAAATTGGTCCAACGAAGGAAAAGCGGTGAACCGGCACCAGGATGCACTTTAAGAATACGGCGAGCCAGTGGAGGCAGAGTAATGCTTTGAACAATGTTCTGCTGGGAGATGTTGGGTCCTGCCATTCACGTGGATGCTACGTACCACCGACCTAGGCATTGTTGCAGCATGTGCACACTTTTATGGAAACAGTATTCCTTTTTTTTTTTTTTTTACTACTTTATTGCAATATTTTGTCTACATATACAGCAACTTCACTTACTTCCCCTTTTACATTGCATTTTTTTTTTGTTTTTTAAACATAAGGCAACAGAAAAGAGACAAATAAATAAATAAATACAAAAAAAAAATAGTTAAAGGGAGGGGGAATTTGTTATATGGGTGTGTGTGTGAGTATGCGTGTGTGTGCGCGTGTGTGTGTGTGCGTGCGTGTGTGCGTGTGCGTGTGCGTGTGCGTGTGCGTGTGAGTGTGTGGTTGCACTTGTTGTTGAGTATTTATTGGGGGGGGGTATTTGTTATTGGCTATTTATGTGTATATGAGTATGTATGTGTGCGTGCATGAGAGCGGTGTATTTAAGTCTACATTTTATCCGGGTATAACTTTTGCCATTTACCGAGTTGGTTCCTAACTTTAAAAGTAAGTTTTTCCATCTCTAAAATATTTTCTATTGTGTTATGCCACTTACAAAGATCTGGGGCCTTTGCTTCTTTCCAACCCCTTGTTATCTGTTTTATTGCGGATATATGTAGTATATTGAATATTTTTTTATGTTTAGGTTCAATTTTCTTAGCCAAGTCCATCCCTAGTAAGTTCTCTATTGTTAGGATCTGCTGTAAGTCAAAAATATATTTAATTGCTTTACCAAATTCCTCCCAAAATGTTTCTAAAACTGGACATAAAAAGAAGATATGACTATAATTTGCGTTTTGCTCTCCACAGCTTCTCCAACACCTAGTCCCTAGTTGTGTGAATTTACTACATTTATCAGGTGTAAGAAAAAATCTGTGCTGTAACTTCCAAGCAAATTCATTCCAATATTTTGAATGTGTTATTGCCATATTCTCTTTTACTGAATCTATCCAATTTTTCCTTGTAATATCAATGTTTAACTCTTTTTCCCATTTTTCTTTAACTTCAGCCTTTACACAAGTTAGTTTTTGTAAGATTTTGTAGATTTTTGAAAGATTCCCCTTACCTGTATTCCTATTATGGATTAAATATTGTACAGACTCATTTTCTGTTTTTTCCACTAAGTTTTCCTTAACATAACTTCTTACCTGTAGGTATTTAAAAAAGTGTCTTTTATCTAAGTCATATCTGGAGGCTATATTTTCGTATGTATCTACTGTGTGTTTTTTCATAACTTGTGCAAATGATATCAATCCCTTCTTGGAAACAGTATTCCTTGATGGAAATGGTTCGGGAATAGTTTGAGGGGTGCAACAAGTTCAAGGTGTTGACTTTGCCTCCAAATTCCCCAGATCTCAAGAATCTGTGGGATGTGTGGGACACTAACAAGTCCAATCCAACCTCTTAACTTGCAGGATTTAAAAGATAATGCTAGTCTGTCTTGATGCCAGAAACAACAGCACACCTTCAGAGCTCTAGTGGAGACCAAGTCGCGACAAAGGGGAACCTACACAGTATTGGGCAGGTGGTGATTTCTTTCATTTATTCTGCAGCTGAGCTTCAATTTAACAAAGGAACATTTGTCAGCTATCTGAAAACATCCATTTTAAATGCCAGGTAAGTGACAAATTGACATTTGAGCCACTTTGTTTTTTTTCCCTTTTCACTGTGTCATCAGGCGTCATTTAGCTCGCTGACATTTGACGGACCGAAACGGCCCGTTTTCTCTGGCATTTTGGGCTCAAACGACTGCGATCGATATCTCTTACTGCACGTTTTCATACCGCTGAGGGAAAACAGCTGGATTTAGAAAACAATAGCAGCTGAAGCTCTTACCCTTTGCCCTCCAGAGCGTCACAAATGGGACTCTTGTAATTGGCTGCTTCATGACTGCAGGTCATGCAGCGTGTTCTGAACAGGCTACCTGCATTTAGACAAAAATCAGTCAACAGCTACTTAAACCATCAAGTCATGTGCTTCCAGTTTCTAAAATGTGCATCTTTTGGTCATTAAAACCTTTTATATTAATTAGCCTTTGTCTTAATTAAATGACATTTTTAGTCAGGCAATTTTATGGAAGGTATAAGTAATGAAACTGATCTGCAAATGATTAGCAAATGCCCATCACAATTTCCTCAAATGTCAAATGCGATTCCTACAAAATGTCATATTTTGTCATGACAGACACTGCCCTGAAAATAGTAAATCAATTACCACAATATTCAGTCCAGATTTAAACTATTGACACACGCTGTCATAAGTTTTCTTGCTCACCGTGGATTTCCAGGATGTTTTTGGATCCGGCTCGGCGGTGCAGCTCGTCGATGTTCTGGGTGATGACGGTGACCTTGCGACCCTGTTTGCGCAACCGCTCCTCACACTCGGCGATGGCCAGGTGAGCGGGGTTGGGATTTTTTGTGAGCATGACCTCCCGCCGGTAGTGGTAAAACTCCCAAACGCGGGAGGGATTTCTGGAGAAGGCCTCTGGGGTGGCCAGTTCCTAAACAGTTTTCAATTTCATAAGAACATTTTCCTACATTTGCATTGAACTGCAGCTGAAATTAGATGCTCTGAGTGCTTACATACTGTGTATTAGAAGACATGGAGCAATATGGAGACTCTTATCAGACTTACCTGTGCTTGCCATTTCCTCCAGTAGCCTCCCGCTCCTCTGAAGGTGGGTACGCCACTCTCGGCGCTCACCCCTGCTCCGGTGATGATGGCGATGTTGTTGGCCTTGGAGAAAATCTCCCTGAACGCTGCCAGGTCTAAAAAATAAACACAACAAAGTCAGAAAAAAAAATACTACAAATAACAGACGCTTATAGATTTGTAATAGTCTTCAAACAACAGAGGATACCTGAACTGGGTCTGGCCATGTCTCGGTTGGCCCGGCTCTTTCTCAGGTGAGCATACAGGTGAGCATTTAAGGCGGCTCTACAGGTGAGCTGGCGTAGTATCATCAGGTTTTGGCAGCTGGGGAAGAAAGATATTTTGCAATTTAGTTTGTGCCCCGTCATTAATTTTATATTTGAGGCTGATTTTCTTCCATAATTACAAACTCTGACAAAAAGGGGAGTAGATATGTGTCACTTCCGGGTTCCATCTTTATTTAAGTCAAGAAACAAAGTGGGAATTTGGTAAACAAGGAAAGGAAATGTCTTTAAAATACAGGTGGAGTTGCTTTAAAGTTTGGCTTGTGTTTGTCAAAATGCGTTAGAAAGTCTCTAAATGAGGTTAAAGGTGAAGTTACAGCGAAGAAGCACCAGCGATGTTTGTGTTTATAGGAAAAGTCACTGTAGCTTTAAAACCTCAGAGGTCATCTCAATTAACAAATAAAGTACAAAGCTAACATGCTAATATATATTCGACAAACGTGATATGAACACGCTAACGTCCCGTAATATAATGCGGTAGTTTTAAACTTACTTACACGCTAAATAAAGACCCTCCTAAAACGGAGTTAACAGGGTCTTTGGTTAGCTCATAGTAAGGTATGCTAGCTAGCTAAGCTAACAGCCTGACAGTTAGCACGCTAACAAGCTAGCGCTGGTAACCAGGGAAACGGCTAACGACAGCGAGCGTCGCATTCGCTTGTGAAGGCAGCGTGTTTGTATATACGTCCACGCGTGAGTGGGGGGTCTATTTTATTTTTCCTTCCAGACGTGGGGGTAACCGCTGACTACCTGTCACGCCGAAGCCAGGACCATCAGCCGTGGCAAAAGCAGGAACTGGCCCAGCAGGGGCGGTGGATTGGCGTAGCTGTGAGGACCGGAGCCTATCATGGAGGACAGCGAGGTAAATAACAACGCCTTTTAAACGGACGAGCAGCATAGGGCGCTGTTGGACCGTGGTACAGAATACACCTTACCTTCATCCAACATCAGATTTATTCTACTCACTGCGTTTCTACATACTTTTATCACTAACTGACAAAAAAATATATCAAAATGACGTTTATTGTGCAGTCCCTCTATTGTGCAAGCTCTTTAAAAACCTTTATCTGAAAAAGAAAAACCTTTATCTGTTCCGCAGAGTAGCGCATAAAAGATAAATAATGAAGAATAGGATAAAAATTGAATGTAAAATATTGCACAGACTGGTGTAACTGGGTTTTAAAGTTTTTACACCTTGTGATGTAATACTCTTGCACATATATCAGTGTTCATTGTGGAGCCTAACAGCAGCAGGAAGGAAAGACCTTCTGAATCTTTCCTTCACACATCGAGGGTGAAGCAGTCTGTCAGGTCACCATGCACGGGGTGGGACTCATTGTCCAGCATGGAGGACACTTTAGCCAGGACCCTCCTGTCACCCACCTCCCTCAGTGAGCCCAAGGGGCAGCCCAGGACAGAGCTGGACTTCCTTATGATCTTATCCAGCTTCTTCCTCTCCCTCTCTGTGATGCTACTGTTCCAGCAGACCACTCGGTACAGGATGGCTGATGCCACTACAGAGTCATAGAAGGTCTTCAGGAGTTCCCCTTTCACTCCAAAAGACCTCAGTCTCCTCAGAAGGTAGAGCCTGCTCTGTCCCTTCCTGTAGAGTGGCTCAGTGTGGTGAGTCCAGTCCAGCTTGGTGTTGAGGTGAACACCCAGATACTTATAAGAGTCCACTTGCTCAATGTCCATTCCCTGGAGGTTCACTGATGAGGGGAGGGCAGAATGCAGTTCCATTTCCACAAAAAGCCCTAAAGGGTATTAAAGGAAGTCTCTTTCCTTCCTTTGCATAGACAGTAATATCAGTTATACATGTTGATAGATGTGGTAGTGTTAAATTTAAAATGACACAGCAGCAGAGAGTGTTGTGTCATCAAGAAAGACATCTCCGGAATACTACACATCAATAAAACTGGAACAATATCCTTTATTCAGCAAAAATATTAAGTCCAGGTTGTGTCAGTTGATTAATTATGTTACTAAGAATTAATACGGTTGTGGAACGCCAACAAAAAGGTGATAGAAATGTCAATAAATAGGCATTTTTGATAAATAATTGTAGGCAGTATATGGTTCCTGAAGGCCTGGCTGGTTTTCTGATCAGTGCTATCATGAAATTTTACTGAAAAGAGTATTAAATTCTTAAAAAGGCAATTAAATGTCATATATTGGATTTGGTGAATAATTCAGAAACCCAGTTTGCAATCATCTCCACTAGAGGCCAGCACTAAATTAACCGAACAGAAAGCACAGCCCTAATTTGAACAGGCAGACCTGGATTGTGACCTGTGAGGTCTGGAAATCAATCTGAAATTGGAACTTTATCTTGTTATCTTTGCATTTCTTATTATATTAATAAAACTGACTTCTGTGTATTTTTTATTTTTTTTATACATCTATATACTAGATTTAAAATAAATCTGTCTCCTAATGTTTCATTCAGATGCTTTTGGACACAGAACCTTTTAAATAAAATGGCCATTATTGATAATTTGCATCTTTTTATGGCTGCAAATAGCATTTGTTTTCATTATCAGTTCATGGGGAAATTGTAGAATCCATGATATGCCAGAAAATTCACTGATGCTTCTTCTAATTGTCGTGTTTTGCACACACACCAAATTTACAATCGTAAAAGTCAAAGACAAATAACAGTTGCAGCTCTAATATTATTTTATTTGTTCGTTAAATTATTCATTTTAATGATTGTTTTGTACCACTAAGAGTCTGAAACACAAAGGTATACTAAGTTAAAATATCTTATCTGACAAAAATGCATCAAATCTTACCACCTGAGAACAGAAAATGTTTGTCATATTTGTATTTTAATGGTTAACGACATTGCTAATTGATTCCTTGCCCTTTAACTGATGATTTGAGCCACATGAGACAGACAAAGTGATGATTTTGAGGTCATTGTAGTCTGTTGCTTTTCATTGGTCAGTTTTCTCAAGTTGGAACTTGAGCAGGTGGAGCTGACTTGCAGGAAAAGACAGGAACAGACGCTCATCAAGCCTCCCCGTCTTTCTCTCCCTCTCTCCCTCTCTCAGTCTCTCTCTCTCTCTCTCTCCCCTCCATCACCATTACAATAGCCCGCCCCCCCTCTCTCCTCCTCCTACACCGTCTGCCCGGGCGGGTGCACGAGTGGCTGCTGCGGCGCTGAATCCCTCGCAGTCCCGCCGGTCTCCAGTGGACGCTGCCCGGCTGGCCGAACATGGCGGCGGCCCCGGAGGAGGAGGAGGTCGACCGCAGACCGATCCGGAGGGTCCGCTCCAAGAGTGACACGCCTTACATCAACGAGGCGAGGATCTCTCTGCACCTGGAGACAGGTAGGCAGCTTGCCAGCTCCCTTGCTTCTTGTCTGGGTGTATGTATTTTTTTATTTGCAGCCTTTGCGGGGCGGGGAGGAAGGAGGGGGGGTTGTGCAGTGAAATCGGTTCTCTCTGGGAGAAGAAACTGCCCCCATCGCTTGGTGACAGTTCCCACGCATCAGCATGACTTTGGGCTTTCATTGTGCAGGTTCGCAGCTCGGTGGACGGTAGCCACGCAGTGACTCATGAGGCTTTTATTCCCGCTATGCGCGAGATATGCGGCGTATAGCTGGAAACCCAATTACCTCTACAGGGAGAGGGGGGTGCGATTGATTTGCCGTTGCCCCCCCACCCGTGCCAGACTCCGCCTTGATTGTGCAGTGAAATTTAGTGTCGAACTTGGCTGCTCATCTAAAATGCGCCTGTTTATTAATGCATTTGGAGAAAGGGCGAGGGGGGGAAAACGTGGAGCATGAAGCTCGGTTTGCGATAAGTTATTGTTTCCTTTGTTGCCATGGTCACGACGGCACGCTGTCACGAAGCCTGGATGATGTGCATCTTTGATTTAGGTTTGCAGACAGAGCTGGTCTCCTTGGTTTGGGTATGAGGTCTCTTAAAGGGGAGGCTGCTTTAAATGTCACATCAGCCGGAGCTGTCCACTCCCCCTCGGTGCTGAAAACGTGTCAACGCCAACCTGAGCCCCAAGCATCAGAATTTCTCCACTCATGATCTTCCCGGTCACATGTATGAGAGGACTCCTTTCTCTTTAATCTATTTTTTTTATAATGGGCTGCTGCATCCCAGCTTCTTGTCTTCGACCCTCCCACAGAACTGTGACAAATCCCAGTCACATGGTGTGTGTGTGTGTGTGTGTGTGTAACCTGGGAGTCCAGGCGACACTCAAGTCGTTATTTTCCATTTCAGCTCCAGCTTTTTTCCCGCCGCTGCTCTTTTTTTTTTCTTTCAGAGGTGAGAAATTTACGTATGTGAACAACCAGTCTTACATAACTCTTAATGAGATCAGGAATTACTCACATACTCGACCTGTAATGTGCCCCCTACTTAGCCTACTTAGACCTCCATGACTCATGGCGAGCAGACCCACCTAACTCTCCCTCAGCTGCCCTCTCTCTGGCCCTCAGCAATCTTCCCCTTCCATTTTGTTTCCTATTAAACGCCACGGCAACTCGGCTAATCCAAACCTCTAACAACGACGCTATTTTTCTTTTCACGTATAGCTTTGTGTCAGGCTTTGCTTGAATCTGAAGGAGGGGGGAGGCTGCTGCTGCTGCTGCTGCTGCTGCTGCTGCTGCTGTGTCTTCTTGCTAACTGCTCCTGGCTATTAGCTGGAAACACAGCGGGTCAGGCTGCAGCTGCACGAGGCTGCCGTGCCATCACCGAGAATCCATCGGGCACTGCCGGCTACGTCCTCGTGCCTTATTTCCCCCTGCCTCCCTTCCTTCTCTCTCTCTCTTTTACAGATATTTCTTAGGTGTAATCCTGAAGCCACCCGCTCGCCCGCCCCCCTACTCGCCCACTCCCTCCCTCCGTTCCCATTCATTCCAGGGTTTGTGTGTTTAGCTGCCGTTGTTCTGCATAAACCCAACCCACTCTCTCCTTTGATGTGTGTCACAGTTCACATGTGCCATCCTCCGTGTGCTTGTGTGCATGCTAGTCTGGTGTGCATATGTGTGTGTGGGAGGCCGTGTGTGTGTGTGTGTGTGTGTGTGTGAGAGAGAGTATTGGGTTTAGTAAACAAGAGTTTATCACCGTGGCTTTTGCCAAACAGCTCGTCATTGTTGCTCTCTTCAGCCCAGCCCTCTTCTGCCACGTTCGCTAGAGAAGCTACTTCGAAGGCTGTGATGTTGATCAGACTCCAAGCTTTTTTATTGATCTGATTTGTCTGGACTCAAGACATTTTATTTTTAGATAAAAAAAAATAGATAAATAACACTCCTGACCTTTCAGGAGACTCTGATAAAAGTTGTTAGCATCCTGGCTCCAGATTCTTGTCTTCATTTCCTCTTAAGCAGCTGTAAAAGTCAAATGAAAGCTATAAATAACACATAGTCGTTCTTATATTCTTTATTTTGAGTTTGATTATCCGAATTACAAAAAATAATCCTGATTAACACCAAAAAAAGCTGACTGGGTAGCTAACAATTTGTGCAACCGGAACAACGGAGGCGTTACTCACATCGTTTTTGTACCTAAGCCCAAATGAATGTTGGCACAGCAGCGGCTGTTTAAAAAATAATTCAAGCAGATGCAGCAAAGTCATGTCACAGATGATCGGCTGTAGGAGGTCAGAAAAATGACAAAGATCTGTTTAGTTGTTTAGTTGAGTAGAGAATCCAAAGCTGTCATGAGCTCTTTGTGGAAACTATAAGAGGTGAATAAATCTGATGTACGTATTTCAGCCTCTGGATGTTGTACTAGTCAATCTGTTGACTAATATTTGCTTACTTGCACTTCCAGCGGAAGCAAGAATCATTAGCATTCATTAGTGTTAAGTTTGTGACGAATTGAAGCTGATTTGCTCTCAGTTCTTGTTTCTGTCTTGAAAAGTTTCCCGTCCCGTAGCTTCTTATTTTCACTTTCTTCATCAAGTCTCTGAGTTTGGGCTTCTGTTGTTTGGTTCTGGGCAGCTTGTTTTTTCTGCTGCATGCTGCTGCAGTGAGGTTGATGACGGCGGGGAAACTCCAAGGTGTCATGGGATATGTGTTTTTATTAAAAACAAAACTGTATTAGACAGGCGTAATTCACTAGTATAACAACTGCTCTTAACTGTGATATTAAGACATATTTCCCAGGAAACAACATGATATATATATATATTTATAAAACACCCACCAGGTTCCCACAACTTTCCAATGAGCCACTTTATGGAGAACTCTTTCTCCCTTGTTTTGTTTTGTTGGACAGGTTTGTTTGTACCACCCCTTGTGACCACAGTTTGACGCAATTTGCACAGGGCTTTTTTTTTGTTGTTTGTTTTAACCAGCTCCTCCTCCTCTTCATTGTGTGCAGCGCTTTCAGGCCTTCTTTTCTTTTTTTTTTCAAGCAAAAGCTGACATTGCATTGATAACGACAAAGTCTGCAGCGATTTGTCTTTTTCTTTTTTTCCGTCAGATTAGACACTGTTTAGTGCATTGGTGCTTTCCTCTGTTGGAGCTAAGACACAGGGCGCTGAAGGTCTGAGAGGACTCTACCTTTATACACTGCCTGGCCAAAAGAAATGTCGCCACCAAAAAAAACCCCACACTTCTCTGCAGTACTGTTTTGATAATCTTCTCCAGTGTCACCAGATTTATTTCCATCCAGTGTTGCATTCATTTTTCACCAAGATCTTGTATTGATGATGGGAGAGTCTGACCACTGCACAAAGCCTTCTCCAGCACATCCCAAAGATTCTCAATGGGGTTAAGGTCTGGACTCTGTGGTGGCCAATCCATGTGTGAAAATGATGTCTCATGCTCCCTGAACCACTCTTTCACAATCTGAGCCCCATGAATCCTGACATTGTCATCTTGGAATATGATCCATTGATGGAATAACCTGGTCATTCAGTATATTCAGGTAGTCAGCTGACCTCATTCTTTGGACACATAATGTTGCTGAACCTAGACCTGAGCAACTGCAGCAACCCCAGATCATAGCACTGCCCCCACAGGCTTGTACAGTAGACACTCGGCATGATGGGTGCATCACTTCATCTGCCTCTCTTCTTACCCTGATGCCATGGTTCTCCACTGTTGTTCTTCCAGTTTTTAATAATATGTTTTAGTAGTTTCTACAATCTCCTTAGATGTTTTCTCTGCTTGATGCATGCCAATGATTTGACCCTTCTCAAACAGACTAACATCTTTTCCACGACCACAGGATGTGTCTTTAGACATGGTTGTTTAAGAAATGAGAAGCTACTCATTGCATCAGTTGGGGTTAAATAACTTGTTGTCAGCTGGAAGTTTAGTTTTATTGATTACCGTGTGCAGAAACTAGCTGCCTACAACTTGTAAACATACTGGAAAGCAGCGCTGCCACGCCGGCCACTAGAGCGTCTCTGTTGTCTGAAACAACGGCTCCCAGGCTCTGGACACCAAAGAACAACAACAAACTGTGACAGTCCAAATACTGACTCTGCTGTCTCTCTGGTTTGAGGTCGGAAAGCCGACAAATCTTCTCCGTTGATACGGTCTTGCACTGCGTGGTAGTCTGTTTTATTTTGACACCGTTTGCCACGTCTCTGTTTGAAGAATTCTCACTCTTCTGACGTCCAGGCTTTAGGATGTAAACATTGCATCAGCGCCGTCGGTTGCTTTTCTGCAGACGTACACACATTTAAATACTGATTACTGCAGTTTTTGAGTAATCGACTGGCCAGTGCAACCTGCTGGAGATAACATTAATCATTCATAATAAAGAATAACCAGTGGACTGAGCACAGACTAATTTTGGTCGGCTTTAATGGTCTATTAGGATCCCTTGAGTCGCTCGACATCCAAGGCAGCACAGCGCTGCTCAAGCGATGTAAATCCAGGTCGGCCAAGTTCAAGCTCAGCCCTTCTCACAAAGACTAAGACGCAGCCATTACCACGCTCTCATTCAAACAGAGACAGACCTGCAGGAAAGACTGAGACACGGAGGGCTTAAATAAGAGGAGGTGGAGGACATAAAGACTGACACAGTGGGGGGGAAATAAGGAGATGGTGAGAACGCACAAACCACCTCCTCCATATCTGAGTACGACTCTTTTGTCTCTCTTATTTGCTTTGGCTCAGACACATCGACGCTGCCATCTGCATACATTAGCCTGGCCTCGAGCAGCAGAGTGCCAAGCCTACCTGGGCAGAATACAAAAGCACAGAGAGGAAATGTTGGATGCAGAGGAGCGCTCTCCACTTGCCTCGCTGCCTCCCACCAAACTCACAAAACGCTCCACTCTTCCTCTGCTGAATGCACGTGGGTCCGTCCATTCAGCTCAGACAAGCCGGCCTCTGTGCCGACGGGGAGGAATCCCGAGCCGAGGAAGGCGAGAAAGTTGTTTCTCGGAAAAAAGCGTGAAGCTCTCTCTCGGCTGGTGTGAAGTCAGAATGCTGCAGCGCGGAGACGTGTGGCGTTTAAAGAAAACGCCCTGTGGTGCTCGGATGCTGTTGCCACTGATTGGCAGGCTGTGATGCTCAGACTTATATTTTTGTCTGGATCAAAGTGAGAAGTCTAGACTGAATGCAACCAGTACTAGACAGTCTGTAGCCTGAGGCGATACCAGCAGCAGTAACAAATGAGGACATGTTTCCAGTTGAGATCCAACTTCGATGTATTTTGAAGGATGCTCGGACTTTGTGTCTCGACCAGAGTGAAGGCTGACTTAAAATGTTAAAAATCTTGAAAATTATTGACTAAAATTGGGGGAAATGTTGTTTTTTAGTTGTTATCTGATGCGGGTTGAGACGTGATGCTGTCTGCAAAGTTTACACTCAGCCTTTTTACCCATTTTAACTTCTTCAACATGTACTAAAAGAAGATATTGCTGCATTTTCATCCATGTATGTGTGTTCAACCCTATTTTCTTGGCTCAGCCTCAATATATTTTCCTCGAATTCTTAGTTTTTTAAATGGTTACTAGTGATAATGTTGAGTTTCGAGGCTCTTTCGGTGTCTGTGTGTCCTCCCTCATTGGTCTGCTCATTGCAGGTTTACACATGTGACATTTTTCTTCCATTTCTTATGGATGGATTTATCTGAACTCTGGCATATGATCAGTGGCTTGCAAATTTTCCCGTAACCGTACCCCTGTCTTATACTTTTCTCTGAGTTGCTTTGAGTTTTCTCTTTTTGTCTTCCTGGTGTAATTGTAGCCAGGAATATTAATTAACCAGTGTCTGGGCCTTCCAGACACTGGTGTCTTTATACTTCAGCCACTTGAGACACATTCACTGACCTCAGGGGATCTTTAATTTCCCTGAGTGTGAGACTACTAGCACCAAATGACTGAACTTCTACTCAATTAGGTCAGTCGATTTAAATTACCGTGAATAATTATATATTTTTAATTAATTGTTGTTACATGGTCGAAATCCGTTTTCTCTTTGACAGTAAAGAGATTTTCTTGGTAAATTTTTACCATTTAGAAAAGCAAAAAAATTAAATAAAAGGGGACACCTCCAAGGCGGTGTACACTGTATTCTGACAAATCCATACTTAATTGTGTCTTGTTCATGTCTAACTGTGTCATTTCTGGCTCTTAATCCCTTATTATTTTCCTACTGTCTTGTACTCCTCATTGTCCCGCTGCCTGTCTGAGAGCTTCTCTTTGATATCCGTCCCCCCCGTGGTTGTTTTAAGTGTGGCCCCTTGTGGTTCATCCGTGGACACTTTAAGAAAACACACAACCGACAAACCACAAAAGGCAACCAGAGGACCCAAGTCGGCGTTTTTAATCCGCCTCCCCCTCGTTAAGTATGCTGTCTGCATTGGTGACGGCCACCTATCGAAACAGATCCGGGAGACGGAGAGAGGAGGGTGACTCATTTCGGTTGTGCCAAGTCTCACATTCACACATTAGCTGAGACGAACACACAAACAACCGCACACACATGCGCGCGCTGTTCTCCTAGAGGCTCTGCTGTTCTGTCACTTTGCATTAATTCAGCACATAGCGGGTCCAGTCACAGAGAGAGAGAGAGAGAGAGAGAGAGAGAGAGAGAGGGTGGGAGGGTGGAGGAGGGGTGTTGAAGCTTTTGAACAGTGAATGGCAGCGAGAGACGAAGATAAAGAAAGAATATAAGAGAAGACACTGAACTCTGTGCTGCCTTTGAACTTGCAGACTTCCTTTGTCCGTCCTCGTCTCATCAGACGTTATTTAGCACCGTTCCCCGGCCTTTGGTCTGCGCCGACGCCAACGCGTTTCTAGACAGACAGAGAGAAGACGACCAGACCAGATCAGACACGGTAGCTGTTTGTTTTGTTTTTTTTAAATCACAAGAACGCCTTGTAACTCCAGTTTTGGTGTTTCCATATTTAAATGTTGTCTGAAGGATCTGGGTCACAGAGATTCTACCTCACTCAGTCAGTTTCACAAACGATCACTGCAATTAAACGGTCCTCACATGTTCTCGCTTCAAGCAGGGTGATGTCCGGGAGGCTGTACACCGTATAATGCATGTTTTTTGTTAAGGACAAAATAACAAATTATGTTTTTATACCTTTGACTGTATATAAAGATGGATGAACCCTTCTTGACGTCACCCTTAAATTTTGTGAAAAGCAGTTTTGAAGCTTAGTGTGGTTTGAATTGACTCCCAGTTAATTCAAAATGGACCGTAGAAAAAATGGACAAGACGTCTCCACTGCCTCCTGTAGAGCTCCAGGTGTCACGTGACTTTTTTTTGTTGACGCCGCCATATTGGCAGGAAAACTCTGAGGAACAATGAATGGAGCCAGCGCTGATTTAAGGCCGTCAGAGTTTACTGTGCACTTTAAACAGATAGAAATTGACCAGTACACGTCAAAACTCGACAGAGCACTGAAACAGCCGGCGCGGACAATGTTGACCTGCAGTGACCTGCAGTATCCGCATATATAGACCTACCTCTTTAACTTTCATTCGTCCTACTCCGTAGAGTCACTGAAAGCATACATTCAAGAATTTTTCTGAGGAGGTTCATGACAGTAACGTAACTACAATAACAAGTAACTGTTTAATCCCCAGTTTCTTTCTCATTGTGAGTAGTTTTAGTGCTGAATGAGCAACACCCCTTTGTAATCCACGTTATAAACATTAGACTAATTTACCTTTATGAAAAGAAAACTGTTGGACATGGTGTTAAAAACATGCTAAATAAACAAGACATTACACTTGGAAAACGCTGGATTCTGTCCCTGATAGAAAGTGATCGCTACACAAGACAAACCCGTTTCTTGAGGGATCCCACCGCTTCGTTTTCTCCTGCGTGCTTCTTGTTCGTTTTATCGCAGTAATCCACATCTACCGTCTTGCGGGATCTTTGGGAATCCTATAAAACGATTTCCCCTTTGCTTGTCCCCGACTATTCTGGCATCCCGGGACACAACCATTTTTGGATAGCCTGGCTGACGCGACTGCACATCTCAATGAGATGCTGGTCTGGAAACTACGTGTTTATTTTCTCGTATTTGAGGCGTGGTTTTACAAATGCCTAGAGCCATTTATTGGGCGCTACGAATGTCTATCAAATGCGCCTGGTAATTCCCATGCTGCCTTGCGCGCGATTCATAGCCAAAGCCTGTTGGTAGCAGAGCAAACACATCCTTCTTGGCAATGAAGTCTTTCAACGCCAAACGTTGCTCTTTTTTTAAAATAAACTTGCGTTCTAAGCTACTTAAAACACTGTCTAAGGCTGCATCGAACGGTAACGTTAGGTCCGCTGCCATGTTGGATTAACACACTACAAGCTTCGGTGTCGCGCATAGACGTCGTCATCGTCTTGCTGCCCCCCCCCCCCCCGTTCTGTGATTGGTTCCCTATCTCAGGAGAAAATATGGGCGATGGTTTCCAGACTGCTTTTGCAGCGAGAATGAAATCGCGCGCAAAGCAGTATGGGAACACCCAGGCTAATTTTTGGATGCAACTGGTACAAGGACAAGTTAGTTAGTTGCCTGCTGTCGACCGAATAGTAATTCGAAAAGCTTTCCTGCCAATATGGCGGTGTTGTAATTGCTGGTGCAGGGTGACGTCAGCTAGTTTTCCACAAATTTTCAGGTGGACATTAAAGGAACTGCAGTTTTCGGAACCTTTTGGTTGGTTTAGTTTCTCATCTCCAGACTCAAACTAAGAATCTAAAAATAAAAAATGTAGGAAATAAAGAAAGATACGCTTGAGAAGAGTTGTGCAGCTTCAGTTTGACAGAAGTCCTTTTTGCTCTTCACCTCACTATGTGTTTGCAAACATTATATCAACAAAAATACACAAGGAAAAACTAATTTAATAACGAAAGCTAATTTTTCCAAATGTTTCTTCGCGTTTGATGGGATTATAAATGTGGTGGGAGATGACGGTGCCTGTCACAGGAAACGTGGCGTGCCGTTAAGTGTCCCTTTTACGCAACAGTTCTCAAATCACAAGGTCACGCTGTGTGCAGTCTGCTGCTTTACAGAGTTGGATTTTAAAGCGTATTTTACAGGTGCAGGCATTTATTTCTGCTCTAAAGTTGGACATTTTAACATTTTATGTGGAGATTGAGTTGTTAAATTTGGATGAATCCCTTTTATGCAAGATTTCACAAGGCCATGCCGTTTTAAAAGATGGATTTTATTCATTTATTTCACATTCACATCTGATTACGAGTTTAAACCTTTACAGAGTAATATGACATTACCAGTGTCTATCTTAGTCACAGTTGGTATTATATCATATATTGTGATGGAGGATTGTGTCCATATCGTCCACTCTCGGTTTAACTGTCAAACAATATCTAAAAAAGACACGTTTTTTTTTAATATATTTTATTCAGATTTGCCCTCATCATTTATTTAGACATGGGAAACTGTGAACTACAACATCTAAATTTTACATGTTACAGATGTAGAGTTTACAGAAGGCTTTAGGAGATACTAAAAGGTCTTGTAGTTCATTTACAAAGGTTTTGAATTTGTCAGGAGATGTTCCACATGTGTAAATCCATCGTCCAACGGGTTCCTTCCTTTGTGGAGTTTGCATGTTCTCCCTGTGTCTGCGTGGGTTCTCTCCAGGTACTCCAGCTTCCTCCCACCGTCCAAAGACATGCTGGTTAGGTTCATTGGTGATTTTAAATTGGCCGTAGGTGTGAGTGTGAATGGAGACAGAAAATGAATGACTGAAAGAAACCGGTGCGACTGTCTTCTTTTACTTGTTGTTTGTGGTCTTTTTTTTGTGAAGTGTTAGACTTGTGCTGCTTGCAACTGGAGTTTGAAACATCATCAAGTCATAGTAATGAATTTTAGCAAATGCATAAACAAACTTGAATGAACTGATCATGTCCACACATCAGTTTTCTGCTCCTCTGGCCTTCTGGTCTACGTTGCTGTCTTGTTGCATAGTTTTCCGTCATTTATTTTTTTAGCCTTCTTCTCATGGTCGATAGATGTACACAATATTAACAAGAATCATAAAATAATTGAATATTAAGAATGAAATAGCAATGAAATTAAATGAATTTACAACCAAGCAACCATGTGCAAAATGTGCAGTAACACTAGGTCCAGTCCAGTGTCATCTCTCACACACAGATGAGGATTTGTACAGACTGGTGGCTTGAGGCAGGAGAGATTTGTCTGTCTGTTGTATAGTGGAGAGGGTGGTCAGGGTTATCCATGACTGATAACAGTTTGTTCAGAGTCCTCTTCTCCACCACTGCTTCAGAGGTCTCCTGTCTGCAGCCAATGACGGAGCCAGCCTTTCTGATCAGTTTGTTCAGTCTGTTGGTGTCAGTGGCTGCAACGCTGCTCCCCCAGCAGACCACAGCAGACAAAAGGGTGCTGGCCACTAAAGACTAGTAAAAGATCTCCAGGTTCTTGCCGCACACATTGAATGACCTCAGCTTCCTCATGAAATAGAGTTGTTGTAGGAACCTTAATAAAACCATCCACACAGATAGAACTTCTCCCTGTTCTGTATTCCCCTGTCACTATCCTGCTGGTAATTTTGTGAACTCAGCTGGTTTATCCTCTGGAAACCGCCCTCTTAGCTCTGTTCCTCGCCTGAAGAGCAGTGCTGTGAAATTGAAGATAGCTGTGAACTGGGCAACTCTCCCGCTGTGCCGCTTATTATCCACCGAACACTTCCATCCACTCGGCTCGCTTCCGAATAACTCACCCCGGGCGTTCTGTGTGCGCCTCGAGATTTGACAAACGCTCGCAGATATCTCAATCAGAGATGGACAGGAGAAGTGCCGGGAAAGTGGAGGTAGAAGGAGGCAGTGATGAAGATGAAATGGCAGAGGAAGCCTGTTTTAGACTCCAAAAGAGCAGGTCTCCACCTTACGGCCTCAGCGGCAGAGCGGCGCATTAATTTTGCAAACTACATCTCTGTCAGGATCATAGTTTGGAGCCCAAATTAGCAGCAGCACCATCAAAGGCTGGAGGATGATTAATATTTTTCTCTGACGGAGACAGGAGCCCAGATGGGATAAGAGCTTGATGTGTGGGGTAATGCATCGTCATCAGGAAAAGACAGGATTTTTATTTAGTCGTCCAGCATGACGTTAATCAGGAGTAGCTCAATTACCTGATAAGTGAAGGTTTCTTTAGATTTTAGGGACAGATTCACAATGCATCATGGCAGCAGGAACAAATATAGACCTAGTAAAGAAATAGTTTCAGTGAGAATAATGAGACAGAGAAGAGATCCAGAGATGAACTGTGTCGAGTCCTCCCAGAAGAATCTGCACTTTACCTTTTAGTGTCGAAGACTTTGCACAGTTTATTGTAAAAATAGACACGTTAGCATGTGTCCCAGTGTGTCTCTGGCTGTGCTAATGATTCCAGTTATATTTGTTGAGGTTTTTAGATGTGCTTCGAGGCTGCGACACGCCAAGCAGACGTTTGGTCATATAATAATACCATAATATAAATAAAAGAATAAATAGATGTGGAAATATAAAGAGAAATAAATAAATGAATGAATAAAAGTGGAAATATAAAGAGAAATAAGTGAAAGAATAAATGAATAAATAATTGTGGAAATATAAAGAGAAATAAACAAAAGAAAACATATTTTCTTTAGCATTTTCATTTTCGTATTGTGTTTTCACTTTCCGTTTGCATTATCTCCATTTCTCTATAAACCGGTACCAGTTGGATCTCTGTCTGGTTCACCCTGTTGAGGTGGTGGCAGAACAAGTTATTGTCTGTTCAGCTCAGAGAAGCAACATGAAGATCTAGAATTAATGAACTGTACCTACCAAGTGATCAGCGTGACTCAGGAGAAGCCATCCCAGCTTCCCAACTAATACTAACTCTTCTGTTTCTCCTTTTGAATGACAAATATAGACTACTGCCACCTGCTGATATGAAAACTTGTTTAACGTTATAATGTTATGCCTGATCAGGTGTATGTACCCGCTAGCTGTTGGCTGTAGTCTTTGTGGTGAGTTACAGGCGACGTGAGGCAACGTCACAATCAGCCTTTGTCGCTGTTAGTTCTTTCAGGTTGGTTTGGCACCTTAAGACTTTTAACAACGAGTCCAATGTTGTAAATCTGAATGGAATTTAAATTGTCCACTTGACAGAACTCAAAAGCCACAGACCTCATGTGGAGACAGTGTCCTGGTGTCTCTAGCTGGACCTCACTGTAGACCGTTTTCGTGTCCAAATGTGTGAAGGAAGCTTTGCTGAAGTCCAAATGAAAACGTCCTTGCAACCTGACTTGGATTTCTGTTTCTGGAAAGACACAGGTTTGTCTGGAAGGTTTGTCCAGTACGTACCGCATGCAAAGCCCCAGTATGTAAAAATTAATCCTTCTATTAGGACAGGCAGACAAAAACAGTTAATGCTGCATCTACACAAAATGTCAAATAATTGCTTGTTCTCAGATGTGTTTTACTAAATATTTAATATTATGTTAAACTGAACTTCTTTAGATTTTGAGCAAAACTTTTGGTTCATGACCCGACTTCTGCTAGAATTAATTAGTGCAAAACAATAATGTTATAGAAATACAATTTTCCACTGTGGCATTTAATCTAAATGCTGCATTTAAGGTACATTTAAGGGCGATTTAGGTGAACTGGCTCTTCATCTAAATACATTGTGTGTTAGTTAAAGTTGGCAGCGTTTAGCCTGGAGCCATGGTTTAAAAGCAGGTTTGACCCGTGAACAGCGTCACTCAGGCCGTCGGCAACAGTGCTGCTGCTGTCGCTATCGATCATGGCATTTTCATCTGGCAGTTAGTGCAGAGCTGCAGAGACCCAGACAGGACCTCTGGACCCCCCCCCGATCAATAACCAGTGTAAATCGTTTTGTTCCTTTACTTTGTTTTCCATTAAATCACATTCAGACCTAAGAATTAAGTGTACAAATCAATGGCAAACACGAGGGCTGGAAGATTTGGCTTCTTCTGGCTGCGGAGAGTCGGAGAGCAACGGCAGCAAAAACGCGATCGATGTTCAGCCCAAACAAAAAGAAAGGTAGACGCCGAGCGCGCCGAGGAGACACAAAGGCAGAGGCATTAAAAGCACGGGCACAAATCCGAAAGCACAGCAACGCAAACTTCATGACAGTGACGTTTAACAGGACTTTGATTTATTTTTAAAGCCTTCTAACGCTGGAGGAGTCGGGCGACGAGCTTCAGGGTCCGTGTGTTGGAACCTCATTAGAAACTCGGCTCCGTGGAGACGAGAATCTTGAGCTCAGGCAGGTCTAGGTGAGGCCGGTTATCTGGTGATGCTGTCACCGCTGACAGCTATATAATGAGCTGACGAAGAGGAGGAGGAGGAGGAGGAGGAGGAGGGGTGGGGTCCTATTCTGGGCAGTTCATGAGAAATGCATGCTTTTAAACTGCTTCTTAGGTGAGAGTGAATAGTCAGACAGCTGTGGAGACGACAGGATGCCGTCTCTGAACACCTGGACAGCGTGTTTCTGACACTTTGAGACATGAAGTCCATTAGAGTCTGCAGCTTATTGAGCTGTAACCTGCTAAACCCTCTGGGCCCCCGCCGAGGCCCTCGTCTGTGCACGGTGAAGGAGCCTTTTCCGAGGCCCTGGATATCCCACGTCACAGCCGTTTACGTTAAAGAATCTGAATTCAGATGCTGAAGACACGGTGTTAATGAGACGTAGCGCTGTGGTTATGAAGGAAAAAAATAATAATACCGCAGGCAGAAAATATATTGCATCTAATTAGACGGCGTTGTAAGCATTTTTATTTTTGAATGCGGCTGTAGCTGGAATATTATTAAAACAGTGAGCAGCGCAGCGCGTTCATTTATTATTTTATTTTTCCGGATGCGGCTGAACAAACAGCGCATTTAAAACCGTAGTGAGCGCACCTCCACCAGCCATTAATTACTCTAATAGCCATTTATAGCGGGCGGCGTCCCCTCATGAGACAAATTAGGACATACCTCAGTGACTATACAGTAATGCATTGTGGGCCGTTATTTCTAAAGTTAAACACTAGTGGTTTAAAAAGAAGCGGTGTAGTTGTGGTGATAATGATATGTGTATGGAATTTATCTTCCATGTATTTCCGCTTGTGTGCTATAAATGTACGCCGATAAGCCAGAACATTATGACCACGTGCTTGACACCGTTTTGCGTTACAAAACATTTTGTGAACAACCTGAAAATAAGGGCGATTTGGGCTCATTGCTCTCTGCTGCTGTAGCTCTGGGCGATGTGTTCTGTCCTCTGCTCTCACTAAAACCGTGCACAAATTAGGAATAGCAGTTCTTCTATGTAATTTCTCCCCCTCTGCTAATTCATCCCACGTTGGGCCAGATTAGACCTCAGTGTGATTATTATTATGTTTGACATTGCTGCTCTTGGACACGCGCACAGACTGTCTTGGGATGCAGTTTGGTTTTGTTTCAAATCAGCATTAAAAAGGAAAAAAAAAGGCAAAACTGATCCCAAACCCCACCCATGGAGCAGCTGCTGCTCCACCTCAGTATGTCAGTATGTCAGCAGCACCGAGGCACCACGGGGGAATTCAATTACAGCACAGGAGTTCTCAGATGACACTGCAATTGTGGGGTGTATCAGGCATGGACAGGAGCAGTACAAGAATCTGGTGAATGACTTCGTCTCATGGTGAGGAGTGAACCACCTTCTGATCAATACAGCTAAAACCAAGGAGATGGTAGTGGATTTCTGGAGGTCCAGGCCCCACCTGCAGCCTGTAACCATCAACGGGGAGTGTGTAGAGGTGGTTCAGGCCTATAAATACCCGGGTCTACATCTGGCTAACATAGACTCAGTATACAACAAAGGTCAGAGCCGTCTCTTGTTCCTCAGGAGGCTAATGTCGTTTACTATCTGCCGGAAGCTGCTGGACATGTTCTACCAGACAATCGTTGCCAGTGTCCTCTTCTATGCTATGGTGTCCTGGGGAGGCAGCACTAAGAAGAAGGACACCTCACGGCTGGACAAGCTGATACAGAAGGAGGACTCTGTGGTAGGAGCAGAGCTGGAGTCCCTGACATCAGCGGTAGATGAAAGGACTTGAACAAACTCCTGTCAATCATGAACAATGTCCACCACCCTCTACAGGACACCATAGTCTCGTTCAGTGACAGGCTACTGTCTCTGTCCTGCTCCGTGGACAGGTTGAGGAGGACGGTTGTCCCTCAGGACTCAGGAAGGTGTTACATGTCAAATTAACATCCACATGAATGGCAAGACTCAAGGTCTCCCAGCAGACCACTGCCTCTTCTAGCTTAGCTTCTTCCCAGAGTGCATCCTGGTGACTTAGCCTCTTAATTCCCCAGATGTCAAGGCTACTGAGCATCTGTGGGACGCACTGGACAAACAATCCATGGAGGTCCCACATCACAACCTGCAGGACTTATTATCATGCTGCTAACGTCTCGTTGCCAGGATGCCACAGGATACCTTCAGAGGTCGAGTGGACCTGTTTTGGCAGGTGGTCATAATGTTTTGCAATTGCTCTCGCTCTATTTATGCAGAAGCCATCGCTTTGCCTTCCAGTCACATTAGACATACCATAAGTCTTAGACTGTGTGTAATAGAGTAAGACTATAGATTTATTGATCAGCCTTGAGCTACCGTCGCTCTGACTCCTTCTTACTAGAGACAGTCAGTGAATCAGGTGAATCATCACAATCAGACTCTGCTGAGAAACCTGTGAGACACTTCAGATGGAGAGACACCCATTTAGGCCCCGTTCCCTTCACTCAAGTGCTGCTGAAGTCCTGCTGTAGAGGATCTTTAAGTCAGTGTTCTCGTCAAGGCCCAGCACTATCTCAGGAGAAAGGCTCGTTCACGCCTTTCATCTCACAGCCGTGTATTTTAAATGTGAAAAGCCTCCGTGAGTCATCGTTGGCAGCCTCTGATCTCAGCGTCGGGTAGAATACAAGAGCACACAGTGCACATGAGAAAATGGCCTTGAAGGATTGACACTGGATAAATATGCATCCAGGCGCGCTATCATTCCTGTGAACCTTGTGTTGTAACATGAAGGAGACGATCAGACACCGACTCCTCCTCAACAGTCTGCACCCTGCAGCTCAGTCTGTCACTGTTGAGAGACAAATTCATTTTAGCTTTATTTGTTGTGAATGAGCTCCACCTGCTGGCGTGGACTTATAACTGCAGGCTGTGACCCATTCTTGGCCTCTTGCAGAGTACTATCTGTCTGAGGCATGTTGACTCAGTTCTTCTGGCTTGTTGTTGTTTTTAAATGTACAAGGCTTTATTGTTTAAATCACTGAGCTGTTATCTGTGTCGTTTTATGTGGACCGTGATTATAGGAAATTCAAAACGCAGCTGCCAGATTGCTCACAGCCTGGACATCGGAACATGGCACCTCCTGCTTTGGCTCCTCTCCCCTGACTTCCAGTAAACTATTTTAAGATCCTATTGATTACTTTGAAGGCTCACACAGAGCTTACACCTGGTTATTATATCGCTGAGCTTTTAGCTCCAGATGAGTCTGAGCACATTTAAGGTCACGTCCACAAATTCATATTTTATGTAAAAATAATAAATTAATTAAAAAAAGTTAAATTAAAAAATAACCTATATATAATTTTTTATTGATTTTTTAAAATTTATTATTATTATTATTATTATTATTATTATGTATTATTTATTTAATTTTAATTTGTTTAATTGTGTTGTAAATACGAAAATATGCCTCACAATAAAATAAAACAGAATCTAAAAAATAAATTACATATAAATAATAAATACATAAAAATAAACGCACAAAAAGGACAGTTGATGAGTGTTAATTAAGACAGATTAGCGCTAAATTAATTTAAATTATTTTTATTTTCCAAGTTTATTTTGTTTAAATTAAATCTCCTGCTTTCCAAATCTCGCGGTACTTCGACCTCATTGGCTAACTCCGTGCATTGTGGTCAGTGATTGGCTGAACGTGTCACGGGTCAGAGCTGCGTGAAGCTACTGCCGGAAAGGGAGACCGTAGCCGGAAGTGACTTGTACCTTCAAAATAAAGTTAAAACAACTGCCAGTTTGTACATCGAGAAAGAGAAATTCAGAGAAGAGTTCACTTTGTTCTTAGAATCTGTGTTTTCTAGCAAATAATGTGGAGTACATTATTTTATCCGTCTAAAAGTGCAAATCAGAACCTGAACGTGTGATTAATTTGGATGTGTAAGAAGCTGCTGCATCGGATGTAGTTCATTTAAATTTCTAATAACTTTTAAAAGAAGATGGCCTGCTTAGTGGACTCTTTTTTTTTTTCTTAAAAGGTGTAACACATTGTTTTCCACAAGACACAAAAATATAGACCACCTTGCTCACTTGCAAAAAAAAAAAAAAAAGTTATTAATTCAGTAATCTAAGAAAGTAGAAGACATGACTTATTCATTTTGTTTTGTTTACCTTTTATTTGCTCTTTATATTCTTATTTTTGGCACATGCAAAGGCTCTTTTTTATCGTATTTTCAAACCACATAACTAAATTCTTGCAGTTCTGGTATACTCAGTTTAAATCTATTGTATTAATGAATAAGCAGACATGAAGAGGTGTGTAGTTTACAACATAGTTCTGGTTAAATACACTGAAAGGACACGTTCCTATTTGGTAAAATAGCAGCAGAGCTCAAACGCTTTTATTTTGTAATGAGTGGCCGGAAGTGTGTTTCCAATATGGCGGACTTGTCAGTAGTGGACAGAGCTGCAGACCGTTTGAAATCTCCTCTCCTGGAGCAAAGGGGCGAGAGGGTCCAGCCCTGCAGCCAAGCGCAAACATGGCGGTCCGTGGAGGCGACGTGATGCGTTCATGGTCCGGATCCAGCGCGGAGGGTCCGTCTTCTTCGGCGGCTGCCGCCTGCGAGGAGGAGAAGCCGAGGAAGAGGAGGAGAGGCTTCTGCCTGGTCAGGATGAAGTCCCGCAGCGGCTCCGGCAATAAGCAGCCCCAGCAGCCCAGGCAACAGCAGCACCTTCCCGCCGCGGACAACAACAACACGCCGTTCATGATCCACTGCCAGATCGGGAAGGAGATCAAACACATCTGCAGCAACTGCCGGGGAGCCGAGCAGCTGGACGGTGAGAGGAGTTCAGGTGGCATCGGTCTGACCGCTCCCTGCCTGCCGGGAAAATCCAGAATGAACCCAGAACGAAAAGCATTTATTTATAGTGACCTTTAATGCACCTTTAAATCCTAAATCATATTTTTATTATATGTTTTTCTGCAGCCTCAGATTTACTGTAGCACAAGATCTGATCTGCAGATTCTCTGTGAAGGAGCTCATTCAAACTGTGCACTCACTGGCCAAAACATTAGGTACACTGGTGGAAAAAAAAAAAATGCATTTTAATCTCATAGTCCTGGATTAAATCCTCCTTTGTGACTGTTTCTGTTGAAACACCATCAGTAAGGTGGCAATTCAGCTGGCGGATCATAATGGATGATGATGTTTGTGGTGCTGTTTCTGTTATTTAACCTTGCCCACTGACTAAAAAGGGGTTGACAAAATAATAGGAACACGCATCAGTTCAATACTACCACAAACCGCAGCCTCCAACGGTTGAATCAGCAACTACTCCAGCGAGAGTAAGCTTCAGAGCAGGTCTGTTATATTAGCACGCATTCATTTTCTGTACTGTCCCTAATGAATTGGCAAGTGATTTTTTTATTTCTCAGCTGCAGATTCAGCTCCAGAAAACAGCCTTTAAACCTCAATGTTTAGAGCCTTAGTGTTATTGTACTCTGGATGCTGCCATGAGCAGCTTAGATTAGTGTGACAGCCATTATATTAGTGTTAGATTAACTAAATTAAATGAAATATCAACGAGGTCTGGCATAAATGATTATTGATCATTCTTTTTATCTATTGAATCTAGTACTTTTCAAAGCCTATAAAACCTGCAGTGTCTCTTAATGTCTCGTAAAGAATCAGGAGAGCAATAAAGGCTTAAACTGAGCCAGCGAATCAATTTATGGAGCCGTTGTTACAGCAGTGACATCGCACTTAAATAATACAGATCAATAGCTCATCATAGAGTTCGTTCAGTTAATCATCTTGTGGTTTTAATTTAAAAGTGTTTCCCCCTGTATCTCCAGCCTGTCAACGATTTTCCAAAATAATTTAAAACCAGTTGATTTAAACGTCTTAATCTGCTTCACCTAACGGTTCATTTATCTTCTGATTAATTACTTCAGAGAATAGTCTCATCCTAAAACTTAAACTCCTCAATTATCAGTTGTTAATGTTTGGTCAACAGGTGAATTAAAAGGTTGACTCATAGTTTTATCACTAAGCTTCATTGTCACAAGACTTTGACATTTGAATTTATTTGATAAATTGGAAACAATTTGGCTGATGCTTAAAAATCCATGGCCGAGTCAACACGGAGCATATTGTTGAGCTCTTAAAAACATGAACCGGCTGCTGTCGTCTCTCTGGCTTTTGCTGAGCTGTTTCCCAGCTTGTTGCCGAGTGAGTCAGTGTTTGGAGATAACAGACCCGGGGTCAGTCGGGAAGAATGTCGCCCTGCAGTGTGAGTCTGAGCCTCTGACTCACTTAACTGCGTCTTCACCCCAAGACAAAAGACGAGCAGAGGCGTGAGCTCAACAGGACCGGGATCTGTAAAATGAAAAGATCTCGGAAAGGAAAACGTCTCATCGGTCGGATCTGATCTTGGCCAGATGATCGTTGGCGCTGGAGGAGCTCCTCGTCTGTTTGCTTCTCTGACGTTCACACCAGGGTGCTGCTCAGACCAACCACAGCTCTGTCTGCTGAGTGGTCGGGGAGGGGAGGGCTGGATGCTGTTGTTGTTGTTGTTGAAGGGCTGAGCTGTTGCAGATTTGAACTGACATCTCTCTTGTAGCGAGGCCACCTCAAGGCTGACATCTCCTCCTTTCTGCAGCCGCTTGCTGGTTCCCAGTCGGTTTGTTTTTAAATCTTCCAGGGGTTTATTTTTGGCTGCGCTCCCCCGTAGAAGTTGCCGCTTCTGTGAGGTGTAACATTAAAAGCAGAATTTGGTCAGAACCTTCCGATCAGATGTGCAGACACCGAGTTGAATCTTGACCGAAAGTTAAAGCATTAGTCAAGGAGTGAGTCATTTGTTTTTTTCCGGTGCAGATCTGGAGCCAGTAATGCCGCCATGCTGCTTCTAATAAAGCACTTGGCTTTTTTCCTCAGAATCATGGAGGTCAGTAGGGCTTTTATGGCTTCCAAAAATAGATTTTTCTCATCCTACAAATTTGATCAAATGTTCTTTACACCCATGAGCCATAACATTATGCCTGGTAGTTTATACACAGATGTGCAGCCGTGGCCCAATAGGTAGAGCGTGTTGTCCACGAGCTGTAGGGTAGGAGGCTCAATCTCTGGAACGTGCCACATCCTGCAGCGTCCTTGAGCGAAACACCGAGCCCTCGGTTGCTCACCACTGGTGTGTGAGTGAATGTGTACATGTGTCTTCGTGACTGTAAAGTGCTTTGAGTAGAAAAGCGCAATGTAAATACAAGGCCATGTACCATATCTGTAAATATGTATCTTCATATATTCTTTTTAATCTGTGTATAGTTGCTTTTGTAAGTCAGTGTGACAGCATTTCTAATTCCTATTTTAGTCTGTCTAAAAATGCTATGCTCACTGCTGGTGTATAGCTCGAGGTGAATCATGGCCCCTGTCAGTTGGTGGGGTGTATTAGAGAGCAAGTGGACGTTTTGTCCTCAGAGGTGACGTTAGAAGCAGGAAAAGTGGATAAATGGATGAGTGGAAGGATTTGAGCAACTCTGAGAAGGACCAAGCTGCGGTATGATGGCTAGACGACTGGGTCAGAGTATCTTCAAGACTGCAGCTCTTGTGGGGTGTTGCTGATCTGCAGTGGTCAGAACCATAGACAGTATAAAGAACTGCTCCTCAAAGGTGAAGCCAAAACAAGTGGAGCTCCCCCTGGTGGCTGGCTGCAGTATAGGTGATAAGCTCCACCCCCTCCATTTTAGCGGATGGGACTTCGGCCAAACTAAAACAATAAAATACACGTCAATTTTTTTAATTTATTTTTTTTTGGTTTCTGTCATTTTAGGTAGTTAATATAATGTTGATGCATGTTCAATTGTCAATATTTTTATATAAGTTTCGTTTTAGTTAGTTATTTGACGCAGAAACAGGATGTGACATAAAGGCGACTACCAGTTGCCATGCCAACCGCTCTGTAAAACGTCCAGCGGGACCGTGAGAGTTGTATAATCCAACATTTACTTGGAACTGGTGGAGGTAGAGCAGAGCATAGTATTAATTAATACTATGCTCTACTCTACCTCCACCAATTTAATTATTATTTCGTTTATAATTATTAAACGAAAACGGGAGTGAGTCTGGAGGAAGTGTGGGCGGGGCATCTCTCGGGCTGTACTGCGCAGACTCTGGCTCCTAACTGGCAAGATGGCGCTGCCCGTATCCCCGGGAAAATAATGTCAGTTTGGCCAGTGCAGGGAAGTGGGGACGCGTTGTCCATATTCATGTGCAGACTAAGGTCAGAACCTATTCAATCTAATAAAAATCGACGGTACAGACACTTTTTAAAACCCAGTGTTTTTACTCTTGACTTTTCAGAACATGGAGATTTAACTTATATAAAGAGAGATGGTGAAAAGCCGGAGGAAACGACTAGAGACGTAACGGGAGCTAGCTTAACTTTATAAGCGCTAGCTAGCAAAGTTAGATAGCAAGTCGATAGTTTACTATAAATCGCATCTATTCGCTGATACTTTATTTAATCTTATACACATTTGTCTATAGAACACTACTTCTCAACAGCATTATGTTTAGTGTTCACGTACATGAACTGATGAACTGCACAAACTGCTGCTTTTTGTCGCTAAATCCAGTATTCGCGTTATTACGGTAATTTAAAGACGGACAGATGCAAAACGCATGCTCTTATTACACGTGCAGACATTTAATATACTGTGTAAGTAGTTTTTAATGGTTGGTACAGCTTCATAATTAGGGGCTTTTATTAAGAAATCTTTTGGGAAACACTGTGATCATTGAGAAGGCTGGTCCGTGTGGTCTAATCCAACCAAGGAGCTACTGTAGCTCAGACTGCTGACATAGTTAAAGCTGGTTCTGATAGAAAGAGAGCGCAGTGGATCACAGTTTGCTTTGTTTGGGGCCCTGCAGCTGCAGACCAGTCAGGGTGTCCATGCTGACCCCTGTCCACTGATAAAAGCTCCTACAATGGAAGAAGGTGGTGTGGTGAGATAAATGTGCGTTGCTTAGCTGGCGCCAGGATGGAAGATACAACACCCCTTTGTCGTTGCCATAGCGGCGTGCTTGATCTGCAGCAATGTTCAGGTGGTGGAACAAATCAAAGTCCACATAGATGCCAGGACCCACGTTTACCAGGAGAACGCCACATCTTGATGAGATCTTTAATGTCATTCACTTCACAGGTCGGTGGTTTTAATGTTGCGGCTATATTTGTAATGTCTCAGACAAATTCTCTGTCTTGTTGCACACTCGTCCTTCAGGATTTGCCCTAACAGCAAATTAAACTTCGCCATCTACTATATTTCCAGACAACATTGAGAAAATAAAAATCAATATCAGTTTGGATGTAAAGTTAGTTTTTCATTTTCCCTGCTGCTGTTTCTGTGCACGAAACATCAGCTTCCTGTTGTTTTTTTTTTTCCTCCCTTTCTTCTCCGCCGGGCCCGGCATCGCGCCCTCGTTGCTGCAGTTGTGTTGCGTGTAATGGGAGAAAGGTGTAGCTCTAAATGGAAAAGCGGAGCATGCCTCCAGCGTGATTGCTTTCAGACAGCTCCCGGTGGTGGTGGCGGTGGTGGTGGTGGCGTGGAGGGAATTACAGCTGAGAAGCAGACAAGGAATGGGGATATTTACTTCCTGTTTACAGTCTGTTTATGCTGTACTTTTATGCACACAGTTAATCTCTCTGTCAGGTCCATCCTCGGGTTTTTACTTCCTTGTCTCCTCGGCAAAGAGCTTTTATTATTCTTTATGTCCTTTGACATTTGAAGCAGAGACGAGTGATCGCCTGTTCCCCCTGCCTGTGGGTTAAAGAAGCAACAAATATGCACTAAAATAACTAGAAATGACAGTTTTTCAGAGTCTATATATAAAACTGTAACAAAAACATACTCAGTTTAAGTCAAAATAGATTTTTTTCTCTGTCAAGAGTGGGACGGGTGATATTTATGAGTGCTGTAGATTGATTTCATCTGGAAATTGAGTGCTCATGGGGGAGGGAGACATCTGATTATTAACATTATTGATTATCTAAGGCGTCCTCAATTCTCTCTTTAAATGTCTTGTTCTGTCCTTAACCTAAATTATTTGGGATAATAGAAAAAGAGACAAAAGTGGAGACGCTGAACCCTGACAACATTTATCTTTTTTATTTTAACTAGCTGACTTTCTGTCACACAATCAATTAATTAATTTGCAGAAGATCCAGATAAGCCAGTTGATGCATTTCATTCTGTGTTTTCATAATTTGCTCTCTCTCTCTTGTTTCCCAGCCGAGGAAGTGGAGAGGTTGGCGGCCATGCGCTCCGACTCGCTGGTACCGGGCACGCACACGCCTCCCATCCGGCGGCGGAGCAAGTTCGCCACTCTGGGGCGCCTGTTTAAACCGTGGAAGTGGAGGAAGAAGAAGAGCGAGAAGTTCAAGCAGACGTCGGCGGGTGAGAACAAAAACGCCAGAAGCGCTCCATCAGCGCCCAGGGCTGCGCCCTTCTTCCCTCGCAGTAATGATCTGCTTCACTCACGTCTCTGACAGCAGCAGATAAATGTCTCCCCGTGGCACCTAGCAACAGCAGCGCTGATGAATGGGAGCACAGAGGGGCTGCAGAGCAGGGGGTGATGTAGGGGCCGCAGCAGATATGTGCTGTGTGTGATTATGGTTGTAGGAGGCTGGTAAAGCTCTGCTGCTGCTGCTGCTTCATCAGGCAGAGCATGAGGTCAGACAGACTGTTTCACTCTGGTGTTTAACATGAGAATAAACCACACACGTTGGAAAAGCCACACAGGATAACACAAAGTAGAGCTTGGTTTATGCTCCTTCAAAAGAGCCAGTCAGCTGTGTTGAGTTTCTCTGTGTACGCGGCTGGACCTGAGCAGCTAATGTTTACTGAACTCACTGCAAAAGAAGAGTGAGAACACGTCTGAGTAGATGGTGGTTAGAAGGCCACTCAAATAAGGCATAACATTATGACCACCTTCCTAATACTGTGTAGGTCTCCCTTGTGGATCATCCCTCAGATACTTGATCAGTTTGGGATCTAGTGAATTTGGAGGCCAGGTCAACACCTTGTGCTGTTCTTCATATTTTTTTTTTTAGTTGTTCCTAAAGTGTTTTTGTGTGTGTGTCTGTGTCAGGCTGCATCCTGCTGGGGATGGCTGCTGCCATCAAGGAGTGTCATTGCTATGGGGTGGGGGTGCCTGGTCTGGTCTAGGTGGGTGCTACATGTCTAAGTAACATCCACACCAATGAATGCCAGGTCCAGAAGTTTCCCAGCAGAACATTGAACTGTCACAAGATGGTTGATGTTATTTACTTCTCCTGTCATAATGTTGTGGCTGATTGATTGTTCTACCAGAATAATAAACACAAAACAATGAAGGTAGAATGTCGCATCAGTCAAAAGCATATACATTTAAAAAGCTTATTTATACATTTTCCATTAATTTGACTCTGTTCCAACATTATATCCAGGATCCTTTAATTACAGCGTAGATCAGAGACGCAAACACAACAGCTGTGGAAGAGTCGATAATTAAAGCTCGCTGCAGCAACAAATTAGCTTTAAATGGAGACTGTCAGCGCTCTGTTGTCTCTGTAACAGTGAATTAACTCCGTGCGCCACTATCAGAGGTAATGCTGTTACATATGTCTGGCTCAGAGCTACAGCGTTCAGCAGCACTGAGATGAGAATCAGAGGAAAACGCTCGACTGGGACGCAGTAACACGGAGGCTGTTGTTGTTGTCGTCGTCTCTCAGCTGGCTCAGTGGTTTTACATCCTGTTCTCGGTGAGAGACACAAACACAGCGGAGGGGTGAAGAGAGGCTTCCTACAGCCAAGCTGTTCTCCCAGCTGTCACAGCAGCTACTGCTTTCATTAGATGTTCCCTGCATCCAAATAGCACTCGCTATACATTTTACACACACACACAGGTAGCTTCATGTTGTGCGCGCCATGTGTTTCTGCTGGAGCCCCGCCATCGTTGAATCAAGGTGCATCACATTACGGAGGCATCGATGCTCCCACTGTGATCTGATACGGAGGGAGAAGTCAGAGTTCACAACGAGAAAACAGAAAAACCATTAACTCGCAATGTGTTTTCTTTAAATGAACAAATGTGTTTCCAAAAGTTCATTTTTAATGGTTTATACCATTCCTTAATGTTCTGCCATTTATCTAAATCCAGCTGTAGAGACATCTGGAAACCAGCTAGAAGACACTGAGATCCAAAAACTTTTAGAAGTTTTGTAAATGAGGCAGCACAGTGGCGTGGTGGTTAGCACTGCCTCACAGCCAGAGGGTTCCGGGTTCGAATCCAGGTCGACTGGGGCCTTTCTGTGTGGAGTTTGTATGTTCTTCTTAGCCCTGTGATAGACTGGAGACCTGTCCAGGGTGTACCCCGCCTCTCGCCCAAATGACAGCTGGGATAGGATCCAGCCCCCCTGCAACCTCCAGAGGAAAAGCAGCTACAGAAAATGAATGAATGAATGAATGAACCTTTATAAAGGAAACATGTTTCATCAGCTGCTTATTACAGCCGACCAGGATGCTGGTGAACAGATGCTTATCCGCTTGTACGTATCTGTGTGACCTTTCTCTCCCTGTAACAGCATCATAAACTCTTAAACATTTTCATTCCCACGCTGCTGCTCTCTGGCTGACTGTTATCCCCGTGTGTTTTGCTGTGGGGAATGTCTACGTCCAGCTCATGCAGCGAAAGGGACACGCAGTGGAAATGTTGAATCGGATGAAACCTCATGATTCCCATCTGAAAACTCTCATAACCACAACCCAACTGCAAATATTGTTTTTCCATTTAAGAGAAAAGGTCTAGTGGAGGTTGAGCGTGTCATGAAATACAGAGCCTGGACCGCAATTTACAATTCACCAAGGTCAGTTATGAAAATGGCTTTTAATAATACGTATAACAGAGGACAGTGTTCATCGCATTAGGCAGCAGTTCATTCATGCACCGATCAGCCACAACATTATGACCACTGACAGGAGAAGTAAATAACATTGACCATCTTGTGACAGTTCAGTGTTCTGCTGGGAAACTTCTGGACCTGGCATTCATTGGTGTGGATGTTACTTAGACATGTAGCACCCACCTAGACCAGACCAGGCACCCCCACCCCATAGCAATGACACTCCTTGATGGCAGCAGCCACCCCCAGCAGGATGCAGCCTGACACAAACACACACACACAAAAAACTATAATTTTTTTTTTTTTACATTGACTGAAAACACTTCTAAACAGATGGACTCTGATTTGGTCTTGGGATTAATTTGTAATCCTAAAGGTGCACTTGAATTTGCAACTCGCAGATATGTAATATTGGCTCATTTTCCTTGAAGAATTAACAAATACACTACTATAATATTTCTATTTATCCTGTTTGACTGGGTTCTCCTTGTTTGCTGATGTTTTGAGTAGTTTCTTTGCAGAAATGTAGAGAATTCTGAAAACCTGAGCTTCACTGTAATCAGTAAAGTTATAGTGATCGATGTTTTGGTGCATGCACAAATGGAATTTATCAGATCACTGATTCAGTGCCCATGTTGGAAATATTGTCCATATAAATGTAGCCAGAGACACATGACTAAACACCTCTGAAGACCTCAGCCTTGAAGTCTGGTCACAGCTCTGAGCTCCAGTCACAACATTCCTCAGCACTCACAACATCGTCTTCCCCTTCTCCTTCTTGTTGTGACGTCCCTGTTTGTCCCTTCAGTGCTGGAGAGGAAGATGTCCACCCGTCAGAGCAGAGAGGAGCTCATCAAGAAAGGACTCCTGAAGGAGGTCTATGAGAAAGGTGAGGGTCTGCTCCACAGAGGAGACGTTTAGATTCTTTACTGTGATATCTGGTTGGTTCAGTCTGGTTCCTCAAAAAAGATTAGTGAAACATGCTTTTTGTTCACATTTGTCAGACTGTAGTACATGTTGATGCATACAAAAAATATTTATTTCAACCATTTTCCAACAATATTGGTTGGATAATCATCACCATGGCTCATAATTTGATTTAATTTGTTACGTTTATACAGGAAATTAGAGGAAGAAAGATTTTTACTTACATTTATTTGGTTATTGATTAATCTGACAGTTTTTATTGTGATTAACAAGCCACAGCTCAGAGATGTTCAGCTAGAAATGAAATGAAAGAAAAGGGAGAGGAAGCAATCTTTGAGTTGTGGATTGTTAAAAAACTAAAAAAACAAGGAACTGCTCAGTCACAATAAAAACTGGTGATTGCTAGATGCAACTCTGACAAGTCAAAATGTATATATTGTTTTAATTTTTCACATTTAAGGAGGTTTAAGCCTCCATAAATTAATGAGTGAATCGTCTGAATGCCAACAAACTGAAACAGACAAAACACCAACGTCTCCCTGCCCTTCATCCACTTCCATCTGTTCTTCCCATAGAAGGCACGTCTCCGTCCGTCCGTGAGGAGGTAAGGATGGAGAACGGTCGCTCTCCGGTGCTCGGCTCCAGCCTGTCAGAGTCTGAAGGTACAGAGCTGATGGAGGGAGCAGCATCATCAGTAGGTAGGCAGCAGAGCCTCGACGCCGTTGTTGCCCTCATCTCTTGTCTGACACACGTGGCTTCTGACTGATACGTTACGTCATGATTTTCCTTCAGGACCTCTGGACTTCCAGATGCCCAGTGATGGTGCATGTCAGCAGGACCACGCCCAGAAATCCAGCCAGGCACTGCCCATGAAGAAGACCACGGCGTATCCGTCCGACGGCGGCGAATCCACCATCTCCAGACCTCCAACGCTACACAAGCAACCTCCTGCTCTGCCGCCCAAGCCTTTCGGCAGGCTACCTAATCACATCACAGGTCAGTCTGTCTTCCTGCCCGCTCACGACCGCGCCCCGCGTTTGCATCTCTCTAACCCTCTCCCGTCCCTCGCCTCTCGTGCAGACGGCGGCCCGGTGAAGCTGCCGTGCATGTCGGCCAAGCTGTCTCCTCCTCTACCTCCAAAGAAGCTCATGATCTCCGTCCCCGCAGGGAGCATGGAGCCCTCGCCGCTCGCCTTCCAGAAGTGCCCCGCCCCTCCCGGCCACGCTCCAATGGGCGGACACTCGATGCAGTACGGGACGCTGCCGGTTTCTCTCCACCCGCCCAGCCGCATCATAGAGGAGCTCAACAAGACCCTGGCCCTCACCATGCAGAGGTTTGAGAGGTGAGTGGACGCGCAGAATACCAAAACGACAAATCAGTGTTTTCTTTATCAGTTATTATTATCAGTTCGTCTATAAAATGCCACAAATAGATAAAATAGGAGAGTTACATTCAGTTTACTGTCAAGGTATAAAAAGAAAAGCATAAAATCCTCCCATTTTAGAATCTGAATCCATCATTTTCTTTCCCTAAATCACTTAAACTATTATTCAATCAGGAAAATAGCTGCCAATTAATTAGCTGCTGATTGGCTAATTGATTAATCAAACTAATCACTGACCCGGAGTGACCTTTGCTAAGCGGCTTCCGTCATGGCAACAGGGGAGGAGGTGGTGATAATAAATGCAAAAAAAAACAAACCAGTATTAACTTTTCATTTCATGTTAATTTGCTTTTCAGAAGCAACATTTCATACGATGTGTGGTTCATGATGTTAGTTCAGTATTTGTCTGATATTACGGGAGTGTGTAACGTTGGTGATGAATATTAATGTCAAAACATGTAATATACTGTACATTCAACCCTCACCGCGTCTGTCTTACTTTAGTTTCATACAACAACTTTAATTATTCTTTGTGTATATTTACTTTCTCTATTTTACATTTCATTTCTATCTGTACATGTTTCTGTTGCTAGCTTAGACAAACGATAGCCGTGCAGGGATCCGTTCCAGTCTAGAGCAGGGGCGTCCAGCATACGGCTCCCGGGCCAAGACCGTGCCACCAGAGGGTCCAGTCTGGCCTAATCGCGGCGTGAATTTGCAAAGACTTTAAATAAAAAAGAACAGGACTAAACGGCAATGTGCAGAAATTGACTTTAACTGCAGTCTCTCAATAAAAGTAACTGCTATTCAGACAGAATTACCAGAATAAGTACCAGAATTACACTTATTTTTCTTAATAAATTCCCAGTTGCTCATAAAATGTTTTGTAAAAGGATAGTTTAAATACATGTAAACATTTTCATTGTTCTTCTTTGCACCAAAACAGAAGGGGAAAACTTGGAGTTGTCATTATTTATAGGTTATTATGTTAATATGTTACTGGTCCAGCCCGCTTGAGATCAAACTGGGCTGTATGTGACCCCTGAACCCCTGGTCTAGAGGTCACGCACAGGTGAGGCAGCTAACGTTAGCAACCGTTCGTTTGTTTAGTGGTGGAAAACCTGAGTGTTTCATTTCTAAAAGCTTTAACCATCAAACTAGATTTTATTTATCTCATAGTTGTGATGTTTCTCCTCTGCCGTCACTCTCAGAATCCTCTGTGCTGTTTTCATCTTTCCTCGTCTCTTACTTATCGAAGCTTATTGGTCACATCCCTCTCCTCCACCACTTCACTCCTCCTCATTCATCACTTTGATTGGTGGCCTGTCTCAGGATTCATTATCCTCAGGCAGCTTGGCTCAGCTCAGAGGCGGCGGGCGTTGTTGATGGTACCCGCCTCTTTATTTGTACAAATCACTCTTCCCGTTGTTCCGTCCTCGACTGGACGGACACATTTAGAATCTGTACGTGGACACGTGTTGTCTCTTTCAGTCTCCGCCACAGGCCGTCTGTTATTTTATGGCTCGAGCTCATTTCACGGGACGGTGAGCCCACACCTCTGACCTCTGACCTTTCCCACCCACCCCGCAGTTCCATGATGCACGGCGTTCCCACGGTGATGATCGAGTGCGACGACGACAAAGAGAACCTCCCCAACGAGGCGGACTACGAGGACCTGCCGGGCATGTACAAGGACGAGGAGGAGGAGGAGGAAGAGGAAGAAGAGGAGGACGACGAGGAGGAAGATGACGAGGAGGAAGAGGAAGACGACGAAGAGGATGAAGACGATACATTGTTTACAAGTAAGTAAACGGATACTGCATGTGTCCTCTAACGGTCCGTCACTGCATATTTATGAAGCAGCTGCATCTGTATGTGGTTATGATTATGTACACGTGTCTCCATATGTCTCCAGCGTCACGCCGTTAAACACTCAGAGCTGCAGCTTGCAATCAGGCGCATGAATTATTTATGTAATGTTTACGTTTATGTTATCTTTTGTGTGCACTGTCCGTAATACTATATGCTGCTGCAAAACTGCAAAATTCCCCACTTTGGAATAAGTTAAGCCTTCATGGGGCGAGGAACCATATTTGGTAACTCCCACACACATTTTAAATTGCGTCCAGGTGCCTCTCAGTGAGGTTTAGAAGCATGTGGTTTTCTCCCAGCCAATCAGAGAAGATCAAGGAAACATTCTCGGGTCTAATCAGGGTCAAATGTGGTCTGCAAGATCCACCTCTGCATGAACGCTGAGCATAACTGCTTTATTAGGCTCCACAAGTGGCCTAATGTTGTCTGATGTGATAAAGTGTCTGAATCAGCACTTACGTTCTAATGCTCTAAATACATGTTTACATTTGTTTACCACTTAAGGACAAGGACCCATATATATGGTAACTTCACTAATCTTGATTTTCTACATGAAAATTAAAGATTTTGAAAAATTTCACAGACCTAAAAAAGTCTTCTCATGACCTACAATCACACTCTGGGGAAAATTTAGAATTTCCAAGTATTTCAGTGAATGCCCAATAAAGGGTTAAAAGATGATCTTATCATATCATATCTCATGTATAGAGCAGATTTATTTTATGTCAGACAAATAAAAACATTTTACATTTCACAAGGAAAGTTTAAATAAAGACTAGACGAATCCGCCATGGAAACTAGCATGTCATAGCCAGATTAGGAAGTTGTCTGGATGCATTTAAATAGACGTACAAAGCTAATCGGAGCAACAACATGCAGTGCAGCTTAAAAGCAGTAAGTAAAAGTTTTTGCGTCCTCCAGCCTTTTCTGCATAAAAATGACTCGAAAACATCCGAGGATTTTAAAGTAGACAAAGAGAACCCAATCAAACAAATGAAACAGAAATATTATACTTGTGCATTTGTTTATTCAGGAAAATGAGCCAATATTAAATATCTGTTCTGAGTTGCAGAAGTGAGTGCACCTGCAGGTTCAGATGTCAGCACACCAGATACTGAAATCAACACTTCACATACTGTTGCGTCTCACAGATACGAACAAACGATTAATTGTCCTGGTTAAATAAATGCACAAGTATAATTCACAGTTTCATTTATTCTCTTCGTCCACTTTCGGGACTTGTGTGGGGTGCGCAAACGTAAAACTTGTTGTCGTTTTCAGCTGCAGGGACATCCAGCAGACGGAGAGCAACATCTCAACAGACTCGAGTCCAATGTTAACGTCCTTTTAGCTCTGATTTATTCTCCACCAGCTTCATATTCAAGCTAAAGTGCGTAGTAGTGGAGGTGCAGTATCTAATGTCTATAACAAGTTTCATGGAAAAGAAACACTCAAGCAAGAAAGCAACGTAATCTGACTGTTTAGATCATCATTTAAATCCAAGCTAATAAATACTATGGGACAAGACATAATCTGAGAGCCGAGATGACAGCGTACATCCTTTTCCCCTGCCGCATGTTCATTATAGGCACACTGGCCATGAGGGTTTTACGAAAAGACTCCCTAGCCATCAAGCTGAGTAACCGTCCGTCAAAGAGGGAGCTGGAGGAGAAGAACATCCTGCCCCTACAGTCGGACCAGGAGCGGTTCGAATCCCGGCAACAAACGGCCACCAAGCTGACCAGGTGAGCCTCCGGGACTGACGCCGATGTGGCGCCGAGTTACACCCGCATTACTCCACACGCGGGCCCAGTCACCTGCAAAGTGTTTTGAGCCGTGTGAGCTTTGATAGCTGTGACCTGGCGGCGACAGGGAGCAGATGATGAATGGTGAGTCACGGCGCAGAAGAGGAGGGAGAGCTGAGAGATTAGAGGTGAAGAGCAGGACACCGAGACGCAAGGAGGATAGAAAAGAGAAGAGTTTTAGTTAGAAGCTACAGTTGTACAGATCCCCCAAAAATACACATTTAAGACCAGCTCTGATCAAGATGTGCTTGTTTTTGTCACAAATTTAAAACAGCTTGTTTGAACAGACTGCAGAAAACTAAATTCATTGATGTGCAACCGTGAAAAGCCGCAGGATGTTTGAACATCAGCTAATTGTGTTGGCGTAAAATGGTCTCCATAGAAAATCTAGTCACTCTACAAAGACATAATGCAGAGACATAAACACTGAGTATATAAAAAGCCAGAAGTGCCTTTGCCTAAAAAACTGCTCTTCAGGAAACAAAGATTTGGTAATGCCTGACTCCACCTCACTCCCAGTTGATTCATAAATAGTCAAACAGGTGGAGTTGAGGCAGACAGACTATAAACATGTTTATTTCTGCTGTAAAGTTGGACGTTTTAATATGGACGTCTGTGGGGATTCAGTCGCTTTTAGAGCCTCGAGTGGACATTTGGTGAACTGCAGCTTGTGAAATATCTTTAGGACGCGTGACGCAGTGGCATGGTGGTTAGCACTGATGCCTCACAGCAAGAAGGTTCTGGGTTTGAATCCTCCGGCCGACTGGGTTCCTTTCTGTGTGGAGTTTGCATGTTCTCCCTGTGTCTGCGTGGGTTCTCTCCAGGTACTCCAGCTTCCTCCCACCGTCCAGAGACATGCTGGTTAGGTTCATTGGTGATTCTAAATTGGCCGTAGGTGTGAGTGTGAATAGTTGTCTGTCTCTCCGTGTGATAGACTGGAGACCTGTCCAGGGTCTCTCGTCCAATGACAGCTGGGATAGGCTCCAACCTCCCTGTGACCCCCCCCAGAGGACAAGCAATTACAGAAAATTAATGAATGAATATCTCTAAGACATAAATCATAAATTAAGAAGTAGGAGATAATAATAGATTCCATTACTGGTATAAGCACAATAATACAGTTAGAAATGTTTATTTGCAGATGATAATGGTGCAGAAATCCTTTCTCTGCCTCCAGCTCAGCTCATGACGACTTGTAGTTTAAGTCTCTTCACATATGCTCTCATTAATTCTGCCTGTAATGAAATGACACCGTAGTGAAGTCAGAGAACATTCCCCCGTGTCTCCACCTGATCTCCTGACCCTCTTCATGGTCACCGCCTGCAGTGTCGGCATCTTTTTTTTTTTTTTTTTTTGCTTCTGTCCTCTTCCCGTCCTCGCTATCAGTCATCCTACCTCTGCTTCACCTCTGAGTCAGCTTCTACAGTCTCCGTGAATTCACAGAATACCGCCTCATAAAAGTGACATTACATGCACAGTCAGCTCGACTGTCCACGAGAGTAAAACCTCTCGCAGGAGGAGGTTTTGTCTAAAGAATAAAGACGGCATGCAAACATTAAAGCTATATAAAAATAAGAGTCTTAAAATAGATGCGATCTGTGTCTTTTCAGGCGGTTGAGTCAAAGGCCGACAGCAGAGGAGCTGGAACAGAGGAACATACTGAAACGTACGTCGCTTCTCATCACAAATAGAAAAAAAGTCAAATGTAAATCACTGCTGTGTGTGACTGGCGTGTTTCTTCTTCTTCTCCCTCCAGCTCGAAACGATCAGGAGGAGCAAGAGGAGAAGAGGGAGATCAAGAGGCATTTATCCAGGAAGGTAAGACAGAGTCTCTGATCAGGGGACACGTCGGGGGACATGTTGACGTGTTTATTTCATAAGCCAGTGGCTAGAAAC